>NC_139056.1:22500-768573 GCF_965140915.1 Aythya marila
ATGGGGTTGGGTTTCCATGGAAACCATCGTGTGGTGTGACTATGGCAACCATGGTTTTCTGTTGCCATGGCAACCATGGATTTCTGTTTCCATGGTAACCACGTGGTTGTGTTGCCATGGCAACCATGGCGTTTTGTTGCCATGTTAAACATATGGTTGCGTTGCCATGGTAACCATGCGGTTGTTTTGCCATGATAACCATAGGGTTGTGTTGCCATGGGAACTATGGTGTTTTGTTGCCATGGCATCCATTGGGTTGTTTTACCATGGTAACAATTTGGTTGTTTTGCCATGGCAACCATGGAGTTGTGTTGCCATGTCAACCATAGGGTTGGGTTGCCATGGCAACCATGGTGTGGTGTTGCCATGGAAATCATGGTTTTCTGTTGCCATGACTACCATGGGGTAGTGTTGCCACGGTAACCATCGGGTTTGGTTTCCATGGTAACCATGGTGGTTTGTTACTATGGCAACCATGGGGTTTTGTTGCCGTGGCAACCATGGGTTGGTGTTGCCGTGGTAAACATGGGATTGTGTTGCCATGGCAACCATGGGGTTGTGTTGGCATGGTAATCATGGCGTGTTGTTGCCATGGCAACCATGGTGTTGTGTTGCCATGGCACCATGAAGTGGTGTTGCCATGGTAACCATGAGGGAGGGTTGCCATGGCAACCATAGTGTTTTGTTGCCATGGTAACCATGGGGTTGTGTTGCCATGGTAACCATGGGGTTGTGTTGGCATGGTAACCATGGTGTTTTGTTGCCCTGGTAACCATGGGGTGGTGTTGCCATGGCAACCATGGTGTTGGGGTGCCACGGCAAACATCAGGTGGTGTTGCCATGGTATCCATGGATTTCTGTTGCCATGGTAACCATGGGGTTGGGTTTCCAAGGTATCCATTTGGTTGAGTTGCCATGGCAACCATGGGGTTGTGTTGCCATGATAACCATGCGGTTGTGTTGCCATGGCAACCATCGTCTTGGGTTGCCATGGCAACCATCGGGTGGTGTTGCCATGGCAACCATGGTTTTCTCTTTCCATGGTAACCATAGAATTTTGTTGCCATGGCAACCATTCGGATCTGTTGCCATGGTAACAATGGGGTTGTATTGCAATGGCAACCATGGGGCGGTGTTGCCATGGCAACCATGGGGTTGTGTTGCCATGATAACCATGCGGTTGTGTTGCCATGGCAACCATGGCATTTTGTTGCCATGTTAACCATATGGTTGTGTTGCCATGGTAACCGTGCGGTTTTGTTGCCATGGTAACCATGGGGTTGTGTTGCCATGGCAAACATGGGGTTGTGTTGCCATGGTACCCATGGTTTTCTGTTGCCATGGTAACCATGGGGTTGGGTTACCATGGAAACTAGGGGGTTGTGTTGCCATGGTAACCATGGGGTTTGGTTTCCATGGAAACCATTTGGTTGTCTTGCTATGGCAAGCATGGGGTTGGGATGCCATGGCAAACATCGGGAGGTGTTGCCATGGTAACCATGGTTTTCTGTTGCCATGGTAACCATGGAGTTGTGTTGGCATGGTAACCATGGGGTTGATTGCCATGGCAACCATGGGGTGGTGTTGCCATGGTAACCATGGGGTTGGACAGCCATTGCAACCATGGGGTTTTGTTGCTATGGCAACCATGGGGTTGTGTTGCCATGGCAACAATGGGGTTGGGTTGACATGGTAACCATTTGGTTGTGTTGCCATGGCAACCATGCGGTTGGGTTGCCATGGAAACCATCGGGTGGTGTTGCCATGGGAATCATGGGGTTGTGTTCCCATGGTAACCACGGGGTTGTGTTGCCATGGCAACCATGGAATTTTTTTTTCCATGGTAACCATGCGGTTGTGTTGCCATTGTAACCATGGAGTTGTGTTGCCATGGCAAACATGGGGTTGTGTTGCCATGGTAACCATGGGGTTTGGTTGCCATGGAATCCATTTGGTGGTCTTGCTATGGCAAGCATGGGCTTGGAATGCCACGGCAAACATCGGGTAGTGTTGCCATGGCAACCATGGTTTTCTGTTGCCATGGTAACCATGGGGTTGTGTTGCCATGGTAACAATTTGGTTGTGTTGCCATTTAAACCATGGGGTTGTGTTGCGTTGTTATACCATGGGTTTCGGTTGACATGGTAACAATGGGGTTGTGTTGCCATGGTAACCATGGGGTGGTGTTGCCATGGTAGCGATGGGATTGTGTGTCCATGGTAACCACGGGGTTGTGTTGCTATGGCAAACATGGCGTTTTGTTGCCATGTTACCATATGGTTGTGTTGCCATGGAACCATGGAATTTTTTTCCAATGGTAACCATGCGGTTGGGTTGCTATGGCAACCATGGGGTTGTGTTGCCATGGCAACCATGGGGTTTTGTTGCCATGTAAACCATATGGTTGTGTTGCCATGGTAGCCATGGGGTTGTGTTGCCATGGCAACCATGGGGTTTTGTTGGTATGGCAACCATGGCGTTGTGTTGCCATGGTAACCATGCGGTTGTGTTGCCATTGTACCCAAGGGGTTGGGTTTCCATGGTAACCATTTGTTTGGGATGCCATGTGAACCATGGGGTTGGGTTGCCATTGCAACCATCGGATGGTGTTGCCATGGCAACCATGGCTTTCTGTTGCCATGGTAACCATGGGGTTTTGTTTCCAGGGCAACCATGGGGTTGTGTTGCCATGGTAACCATGCTGTTGTGTTGCCATTGTACCCAAGGGGTTGGGTTTCCATGGTAACCATTTGTTTGGGATGCCATGGCAACCATGGGGTTGGGTTGCCATTGCAACCATCGGATGGTGTTGCCATGGCAACCATGGTTATCTGTTGCCTTTGTAACCAGTGGGTTTTGCTGCCATGGCAACCATGGGGTGGTGTTGCCATGGTAACCATGAGGTTGGTTTGCTATGGTAATAATGGGGTTGTGTTGCCATGGTAACAATGGGTTTGTGTTGCCATGGCAACCATGGGGTTTTGTTGCCGTGGCAACCATGGTTATCTGTTGCCTTTGTAACCAGTGGGTTTTGCTGCCATGGCAACCATGGGGTGGTGTTGCCATGGTAAACATGAGGTTGGTTTGCTATGGTAACCATACGGTTGTGTTGCCATGGTAACCATGGGGTTGTGTTGCAATGGCAACCATGGGGCGGTGTTGCCATGGTAACCATGGGGTTGGGTTGCCATGGTAACCACGGGGTTGTGTTGCCATGGCAATCATGGGGTTCTGTTGCCCTGGTAACCATGGGGTTGTGTTGCCATGGCAAACATGGGGTTATGTTGCCATAGAAACCATGGTGTTTTGTTGCCATGGCCAATAGGGTGTTGTGTTGCCATGGTAACCATGGGGTTGAACAGCCATGTCAACCATGGGGTTTTGTTGCTATGGCAATCATGGCGTTGTGTTGCCCTGGTAACCATGGGGTTGGGTTGCCATGGCAACCATCGGGTGGTGTTGCCATGGCAACTATGGTTATCTGTTTCCATTGTAACCAGTGGGTTTTTTTGCCATGGCAACCATGGGGTAGTGTTGCCATGGTACCCATGGGGTTGGGTTGCCATGGAAACCATTTGGTTGGGTTGCCATGGCAAGCAAGGGGTTGGGTTGGCATGGAAATTATCGGGAGGTGTTGCCATGGGAACCATGGCTTTCTGTTGCCATGGTAACCACGGAAATGTGTTGCCATGGCAGCCATGGAATTTTTTTTTCCATGGTAACCATGCGGATGGGTTGCCTTTGTAACCATGCGGTTGTGTTGCCATTTTAACCATGGGGTTGTGTTGCCATGGCAACAATGCTGTTTTGTTGCCATGGTAATATTGCGGTTTTGTTGCCATGGAAACCATGGGGTGGTGTTGCCAAGGTAACCATGGGTTTGGGTTGCCATGGAAACCATGGGGTTGGGTTTCCATGGCAACCATGGGGTTTTGTTATCATGGAAACCATGGGGTTGTGTTGCCATGGCAACCATGGGGTTTTGTTGCCATGTTAACCATATGGTTCTGTTGCCATGGCAACCATGCGGTTGTGTTGCCATGGTAACAATGGGTTTGTGTTGCCATGGCAACCATGGGGTTGGGTTGCCATGGCAACCATGGGATTGTGTTTCCATGGTAACCATGGCGTTGTGTTGACATGGCAACCAAGTGGTTGTGTTGCCATGGTAACCATGAGATTAGGTTGCCATGGTAACCATTTGGTTGTTTGCCATGGCTACCATGGTGTAGGGTTGACATATATATTTTCGGGTGGCAATGCCATGGCAACCATGGATTTCTGATGCCATGGTAACCATGGGGTTGTGTTGCTATGGTAACAATTTGTCTTCCCATGGAAACCATGGGGTTGTGTTGCCTTGTTAACCATGGGATTGGGTTGACATGGTAACAATGGGGTTGTGTTGCCATGTTAACCATGGGGTGGTGTTGCCATGGTAACGATGGGATTGTGTTGCCATGGTAACCACGGGGTTGTGTTGCCATGGCAACCATGGGGTTTTGTTGCCATGTAAACCATATGGTTGTGTTGCCATGGTAACCATGGGGTTGTGTTGCCATGACAACCATGGGGTTTTGTTGGTATGGCAACCATGGCGTTGTGTTGCCATGGCAACCATGCGGTTGTTTTGCCATGGTACCCATGGGGTTGTGTTGCCATCGTAACCATAGGGTTTATTTGCCATGGCAACCAAGGGATTGTGTTGCCATAGTAACCATGACGTTTGGTTGCCATGGCAACAATGGTGTTTTCTTGCCATGGTAACAATGGGATTGTGTTTCCATTGAAACCATGGGGTTTGGTTGCCATGGCAACCATGGAAATTGGTTGCCATGGCAGCCATGGGATTGTGTATCCATGGTAACCATGGGGTTGGGTTGCCATGGCAACCATCGGGTGGTGATGCCATGGCAACCATGTTTTTTTTATTGCCATGTTAACCATGGGGTTGTGTTGGCAGGGTAACAATGGGGTTGTATTGCCATGGAAACCATGGGGTCGTTTTGCCATGGTAACCATGGGGTTGTGTTGCCATGGCAACTATGTTTTTTTTTTCTATGGAACCATGGGGTTGTGTTGCCATGGTAACCATGGAGTTGTGTTGCCATGGTAACCATGGGGTGGGTTGCCATTGTAACAATTTGGTTGTGTTGCCAATGCAACCATGGGGTTGGGTTGCCATGGCTATCCTCGTGTGGTGTTGCCCTGGCAACCATGGTTTTCTGTTGCCATTCTAACCAGTGGGTTTTCTTGCCATGGCAACCATGGGGTTGTGTTGCGATGCTAACCATGGGGTTGTGTTGCCATGGCAACTATGGGGTTGTGTTTCCATGGTAACCATGGTGTTGTGTTGCCATGGCAACTAGGGCGTTGTGTTGCCATGATAACCATAATGTTTGGTTGCCATGGAAACAATTTGGTTGGGTTGCCATGGCAACCATCGGGTGGTGTTGCCATGGCAACCATGGTTTCTATTGCCATGGTAACCATGGGGTTGTGTTGGCATGGTAACCATGGGGTTGTATTGCCATGGCAACCATGGGGTGGTGTTGTCATGGTAACCATGGGGTTGAATTGCCATGACAACCATGGGGTTTTGTTGCTATGGCAACCATGGGATTGTGTTGCCATGGGAACCATGGGGTTTTGTTGCCATGGCTACCATGGGGTTGTGTTGCCATGGTAAGCATAGGATTGTGTTGCCATGGGAACCATGGGGTTTTGTTGCCATGGTAACCATGCGGTTGTGTTGCCATGGTAAGCATAGGATTGTGTTGCCATGGGAACCATGGGGTTTTGTTACCATGGCAACTATGGGGCTGTGTTGCCATGGTAAGCATGGGGTTGTGTTGCCATGGACACCCTGGGGTGTTGCCATGTTGTGGTGACATTTTAGTTCGATAAGCAATAGAAGGTCATGTTACTATAGGAAGTTTAAGATTGTTGCCATGGTTACCATGGAGTTGTGTTGCCATGGCAACCATGCCGTTATGTTGCCATGGCAACCATAGGGTTTTGTTGCCATGGTAACCATGGGGTTGTGTTGCCATGGCAACCATGTGTTTGTGTTGCCATGGTAACCATGGGGTTGTGTTGGCAGGGTAAACATGGGGTTGGGTTGCGATTGCAAGCATGGTTTTTTTTTGCTATGGCAACCAAGGCGTTGTGTTGCCATGGTAACCATGGGTGGGTTGACATTGTAACAATTTATTTGTGTTTCCAATGCAACCATTGGTTTGGGTTGCCATGGCAACCATCGGGTGGTGGTGCCATGGCTACAATGGTTTTCTGTTGCCATGGCAACCATGGGGTTTTGTTCCCATGGTAACCATGTGGTTGTGTTTCCATGGCAACCATGGGGTTGTGTTGCCATGGTAAACATGGGGTTGGGTTTCCATGGTAACGATTTGGTTGTGTTCTCATGGCAACCATGGAATTGGGTTGCCTTGGCAACCATCGGGTTGTGTTGCCATGGCAATCCTGGTTTTCTGTTGTCATGGCAACCATGGGGTTTTGTTGCCATGGCAACCATGGGGTTGTGTTACCATGGAAACCATGGGGTTGTGTTTCCATGGTAAGCATGCGGTTGTGTTCCCATGGTAACAATGGGGTTTGGTTGCCATCGCAACCATGGGGTTTTTTTGCTATGACAACCAAGGGGTTGTGTTGCCATGGTAAACATGTGGTGGGTTGCCATTGTAACAATTTGGTTGTGTTGCCAATGCAACCATGGGGTTGGGTTGCCATTGCAACCATCGGGTGGTGTTGCCATGGCAACCATGGTTTTCGGTTGCCATGGTAAAGATGGGGTTTTGTTGCCGTGGCAACCATGGGGTTATGTTACCATGGTAACCAAGGTTTTCTGTTGCCATGGTAACCATGGGGTTGCGTTGCCATGGCAACCATGGGGTTTTTGTTGCCATGTTAACCATGTGGTTGTGTTTCCATAGTAACCATGCGGTTGTGTTGCCATGATTACAATGTTTTTTTTTTGCTATGATAACCAAGGGGTTGTGTTGCCATGGTAAACATGTGGTGGGTTGCCATTGTAACAATTTGGTTGTGTTGCCAATGCAACCATGGGGTTGGGTTGCCATTGCAACCATCGAATGGTGTTTCCATGGCAACCATGGTTTTCGGTTGCCATGATAACCATGGGGTTTTGTTGCCGTGGCAACCATGGGGTTGTTCTGCCATGGCAACCATGAGGTTGGGTTCCTATGGTAACCATGCGGTTGTGTTGCCGTGGTAACAATGGGGTTGTTTTGCAATGGCATCCATGGGGTGGTGTTGCCATGGTAACCATGGTGTTATGTTGCCATGGTAACCACGGGTTTGTGTTGCCGTAGCAACCATGGCGTTTTTTTTCCCATGTTAACCATATGTTTGTGTTGCCATGGTAACCATGGGGTTGTGTTGCCATGGTAACCATGAACTTGGGTTGCCATGGCAACAATGCTATTTTGTTGCCATGGCAACCAAGGGGTTGTGTTGCCATGGTAACCATGGGATTGTGTTTCCATGGTAACCATGTGGTTTGGTTGCTATGGCAACCATGAAATTGGTTACCATGGTAACCATTTTGTTGTGTTAACATGGCAACCAAGGGGTTGTGTTGCCATGGTAACCGTGGGGTGGTTTGCAATTGTAACAATTTGTTTGTGTTGCCAATGCAACCATGGGGTTGGGTTGCCATGGCAACCATGGCGTTTTGTTGCCATGTTAACCATATGGTTGTGTTGCCATGGTAACCATGCGGTTGTGTTGCCATGGCAACCATGGGTTTGTGTTGCCATGGTGACCATGGTGTTGTGTTGCCATGGCAACTACGGGGTTGTGTTGCCATCGTAACCATGGGGTTTGGTTGCCATGGAAACCATTGTTTGTTTTCCTATGGCAAGCATGGGGTTGGGTTTCCATGGCAACCATCAGGTGGTGTTGCCATCGCAACCATGGTTTTCTGTTGCCATGGTAACCATGGGGTTGTGTTGGCATGGTAACCATGGGGTTGTATTGCCATGGCAACCATGGGGTGGTGTTGCCATGGTAACCATGGGGTTGAATTGCCATGGCAACCATGGGGTTTTGTTGCTATGGCATCCATGGGTTTGTGTTGCCATTCCAAACATATCCTTGTTTTGCCATGGTAACCATGCGGTTGTGTTGCCATGGTAACCATAGGATTGTGTTGCCATGGGAACCATGGGGTTTTGTTGCCATGGCAACTATGGGGCTGTGTTGCCATTGTAAGTATGGGGTTGTGTTGCCATGGACACCCTGGGGTGTTGCCATGTTGTGGTGACATTTTAGTCCCATAAGCAACAGAAGGTCATGTTACTATAGCAAGTGTAACATTGTTGCCATGGTAACCCTGGCTTTGTGTTGCCGTGGCAACCAAGGGGTTGCATTGCCATGGTAACGATGGTGTGGGTTGCCATTGTAACAATTTGGTTGTGTTTCCAATACAACCATGGGGTTGGGTTGCCCTGACAACCATGGGGTGGTGATGCCATGGCAACCATGGGGTTGTGTTGCCATTGTAATCAGTGGTTTTTCTTGCCATGGCTACCATGGGGTTGTGTTTTCCATGGTAACCATGGTGTTGTGTTGACATGGTAACCATGGGTTTGGGTTGCCATGGCAACCATGCTATTCTGTTGCCATGGCAACCAAGGGGTTGTGTTGCCATGGTAACCATGGGATTGTGTTTCCATGGTAACCATGTGGTTTGGTTGCTATAGCAACCATGAAAATCGGTTGCCAAGGCAACCATGGAAATTGGTTACCATGGCAACCATTTGGTTGTGTTACCATGGCAACCAAGGGGTTGTGTTGCCATGGTAACCATGGGGTGGGTTGCCATTGTAACAATTTGGTTGTGTTACCAATGCAACCATGGGGTTGGGTTGCCATGGCAACCATAGCATTTTGTTTCCATGATAACCATATGGTTGTATTGCCATGGTAACCATGCGGTTGTGTTGCCATGGCAACCATGGGTTTGTGTTGCCGTGGTGACCATGGTGTTGTGTTGCCATTGCAGCTAGGGGCTTGTGTTGCCATGGTAAGCATGGGGTTTGGTTGCCATGGAAACCATTTGTTTGTCTTGCTATGGCAAGCATGGGGTTGGGTTGCCATGGCAACCATAGCATTTTGTTGCCATGGTAACCTTGGGGTTTTGTTGGCATGGTAACCAAGGGGTTGTATTGCCATGGCAACCATGGGGTGGTGTTGCCATGGTAACCATGGGGTTGAATTGCCATGGCAACCATGGGGTTGTGTTGCCATGGCAAACATATCCTTGTTTTGCCATGGTAACCATGCGGTTGTGTTGCCATGGTAACAATGGGGTTGTTTTGCAATGGCAACCATGGGGTGGTGTTGCCATGGTAACCATGGGGTTGTGTTGCCATGGTAACCACGGGGTTGTGTTTCCGTGGCAACCATGGCGTTTTTTTACCATGTTAACCATATGTTTGTGTTTCAATGGTAACCATGCGGTTGTGTTGCCATGGTAACCATGCAGTTTTGTTGCCATGGCAACCATGGAATTGGGTTGCCATGATGTAGTGGGTTTACGTGGCAAGGTTTTGGTAGCAGGGAGCCATAGGGGTGGTTTCTGTGAGAAAGATCTAGAAGCTGCCCCATGTTTGGGAAGGGCCCCATTGTTTTCCAGATCCGAGCCAATAAGCGATGTTGTTTTGCGCCTCTGTGAGAGCATATTTAAGACAGGGAAAAAACGCTGCGCCACACAGCAGCCGGGAGAGTCAAGGGAGTGGGAGAACAGCCTTGCACCAAGGTCAGTGTAGAAGGAGGGGGAGAGGTGCTCCAGGCGCCGGAGCAGAAGTCCCCTGCGGCCTGTGGTGAGGACCATGGTGAAGCAGGATGTCCCCCTGCAGCCCATGGAGTACCACGGTGGAGCAGGGTTCCACGCTGCAGCCCGTGGAGGAGACCACGGTGGAGCAGGTGGCCCTGCACCGACGGAGGCTGCCGCCTGTGGAAGACCCCTGCCGGAGCAGATTCCGGGCCGGACCTGTAGCCCGTGGAGAGGAGCCCACGCAGGAGCAGGTGACCTGGCAGGAGCTGCTGCCCGTAGGGGAGCCAGGTTGGAGCAGTTTTCTCCTGAGGGATGGACCCCGTGGTACGGACCCATATCTGGAGCAGTTCTGGAAGAGCTGCTGCCTGTGGGAAGCCCACGCCGGATCAGTTCATCAAGGACTGCATCCCGTGGGTGGGACCCCACAGCACAGGGGACGAGAGTGACCGAGAAGGAGCGGCAGAGAAGAAGTGCTGTAGACTGACCATAACCCCCATTCCCCGTTCCCCTGCGCCGCTCGGGGGGAGGAGGTGGAAAAGGGTGGATGGGGGGGGAAGGTGCTTTTGGTTTTTTTTTTTTTCCTTTGTTTTCTCACTTCTCTCGCTTGTTAGTTGTAGGCAATAAATCTTACTATCTCCTTATGCCGAGTCTGTTTTGCCCGTTACAATAATTATTGCGTGATTTTCTCATCCTTATCTCAATCCTTGAGCCCTTTTCACATATTTTCTCCCCATTCCTCTTTGAGGAGGGGGAGTGAGAGAGCGGCTGTGGTGGAGCTCGGCTGCCCACTCGAGCGGAACCACGACACATGACAACTATCAGGTGGTGTTGTCATGGAAATCATAATTTTCTGTTTCCATGGTAAACATTTGGTTTTGTTGCCATGGCAACCATGGGTATGTGTTACCATGGCAACCATGGTTTATGTTGCCATGGTAACAATGCCGTTGGGTTGCCATGGCAACCATGGGGTTGTGTTGCCATGGTAACCATGGGGTTTTGTTGCCATGCTAACCATGTTGTTTTGTTGCCATGGCAACCATGGGGTGGTTTTGCCATGGTAACCATGGGGTTGTGTTACCGTGGCAACAATGGGGTGGTGTTTCCATGGTAACCAGGGGTTGTGTTGCCATAGCAACCATGGGGTTTTGTTGCCATGGTAACCATAAGGTTGTGTTGCCATGGCAGCCATGGGGTTGGGTTGCCATGGCAACCATCAAGTGCTGTTGCCATGGCAACCATGGGGTTATATTGCCATGGTAACCATGGTGTTGTGTTGGCATGGTAACCATGGGGTTGTGTTACCATGGCAACCATGGGGTTTTGTTGCCATGGCAACCATGGGGTTGTGTTGCCATGCTAACCATAGCAGAAAGGGTAAGGTTTACGATAAGGGTAAGTGTTAGGATAACAGTAAGGTTAGGGTTAGGTTAAGGGTAAGGGTAAGGGCAATTGTACGAGTAATTGCTAGGGTAAGTGTAAGCGTAAGTGAACATGTAAGTGTTGTTGTATGGCTTATGGTAAGGGTAAGGTTAAGGGTAAGGTTTATGGTTAGGGTTAATTTTAGGGTTAGGGTAAGGGAAACGTAAGCGAAAGTATTAGGTTAAGGTTAGGGGTAAGGTAAAGAGGAAGTGTAAGTTTTAGGGTAAGTGTTAGGGTTAATGTAAGGGTCAGGGTAAGGGTTGGGGTAAGGTTTAGGGGAAGGGTTAGGTTCAGGATAAGGGTTAGGGTAAGGGTAAGGTTAATGGTAAACGTAAGTGTAAAGGTAAGGGCTAGGGCAAGGGTAAGAATAAGGGTATGGGTAATAGTAAGGGTGAGGGTTAGGCTAAGGGTAAGTGTAAGGTTTAGATTTAGCCTAAGGGTAAGTGTAGCAGAAAGGGTAAGGTTTACGGTAAGGGTAAGTGTTAGGATAAGGGTAAGGTTTAGGGTTACGTTAAGGGTTAGGTTAAGGGTAAGGGTAAGGGTAAGGGTACATGTAGAAATATGTGTTAGGGTATGGGTTATGGTAAGGGTAATGGTAAGGGTTAGGGTAAATGTAAGGGTAAGGGTATGCGTAAGGGTACGGGTCATTGTAAGGGTTAGAGTAAGGGTTAGGGTAAGGGTAAGTGTTAGGGTAATGGTTAGGGATAATTTTAGGGTTAGGGTGAGGGAAACGTAAGGGCAAGTATTAGGTTATGGTTAAGGGTAAGGTTAAGGTTAGGAGTAAGTGTAAGTTTTAGGGTAAGGGTTCGGGTTAATGTAAGGATCAGGGTAAGGGTTCAGGTACGGTTTAGGGTTAGGGTTAGGTTAAGGGTAAGGGTTAGGGTAAGGGTAAGGGTATGGATAAGGATAGGAGTAAGTGATAGGGTAAGGGTAAGTGCTAGGGTAAGGGTAATGTTAAAGGTAACAGTAAGTGTAAGGATAAGGGTTAGGGTAAGGGTAAGAGTAAGGGTATTGGTAATGATAAGGGTGAGGGTTGCAGTAAGGGTAAGTGTAAGGTTTAGATTTAGGAAAAGTGTAAGTGTAGCAGAAAGGTTAAGGGTTAGGGTAAGGGTAAGTGTTAGGATAAGGGTAAGGTTAAGGGTAAGGGTAAGGGTAACGGTCAGGCAAAGTGTCAGAGTAAGGGTAAGGGTTAGGGTAAGTTTAAGGGTACGGGTCAGGTGTAATGGTAAGTGTAAGGGTAAGGGTCATGGTAAGGGTTAGAGTAAGGGTTTCAGTAAGAGTAAGGGTTAGGATAAGTGTAAGGGTGAAAGCGAGGATTAGGGCAAGAGTAAGTGTAAGGGTAATAGAAAGGGTTAGGGTAAGTATAAGGGTAAGGGAAAGTGTTAGGATATGTTTTAGGGGAAGTGGAAGGGTAAGGGTTAGGTTAAGTGTAAGGGGAAGGGGAAGGTAAGGGGAAGGGTTGGAGTAAGGTATAGGGTAAGGGTAAGGTTATGGTTAAAGGAAAGAGTAAGGGTAAGGAAAAAGTAAAGGTAAGGATTTGGGTAATGGTAAGGGTGAGAAGGGTTAGGGTAAGGGTTACGGTAAGGGTTAGGTAACGCAGTGTACAACCTGGGACGTCACACGCAGAGCTGCCTCTGGCAAGGTGAGTGAGGAACAGATGTAGCAGTTGTTGTGTTGTAGGTCTCACTGTTCCTCTAAGCATCCCCTCTTTGTCTTTTAGAGGTGTTGTAGCTGTTTGAAGAGGGTAGATTGAAGCATCTGCCTCGGGGGCTGGTAAGCAGCAGAGGTAAGGGAGCAGATGAGAGTAACTTACCTAGTTGTGCTGTGTCTTTGGATGCTGCATCGGCCTATGCGTTTCTTTTTCTTTCACAGGTGTCTCGCACAGGCTCAAAGGAGCAAACTGCACTCTGAAGAGCTGTGTAAGAAGAGGGGCTGGTCACGAGTTGGGTTGGAGCAGAACGACCAAGTAGCACAAGGTGACTATGAAAGGTGTCCGTCTTGCTTTGCAGGTGCCGTGGCAGGCTCTCCACAGAAGTGGATAAGGATATGAGATAAGGCCAGAGAGCGACGAGGAGCGGCACGTGCAGGGATGGTTTTGAAGCGCTGCGGTGGCTTACTCTTCTGTTCATCAGGTGCCACAGGCAAGGTGGGTTGTAACATCAGTCGTTATATTTGCATGAAAGCAGTTCACTTGAATGCCACAGTGCATCTGAGTAGGGTGTTCTAGCAGAAAAAGCTTGTCTGGCACAGCGGTGCCTGATGGCAGGTGAAGAGGTGCCTGAAGCCCCATCCTATCTAGCCTGCACACAATTATCTGAGAATGAAAGCTGCTTTCCAGTAATTCAGAAAGCCAAGTTACGTCTCAGCCTTGAGCATCTCGGGCTTTTGGGCCTGTCTGTAACATTTGGCACCAGCACTAATACTTTTTTTGGCATATGTTTAGCGTTTGGGGCCTGTGTCTGGGATTTGGGCCCTGTCTCGAACCACTGGGGCTTTGTCCTGGGTTTTGGAGCCTGCCTCTAGAGTTCAGGGCCTGTGATTAGGCTTTTGGGGTCTGTGTCTGGGGGCCGGTATCTGGGGGCAAGGGGGGAGCTGCTTGTAGACCCTTGGGGCTGTAATACACAATAAATGTTTGTTCATTGCCTTTTGTATTTGATTCAAAGATCGAAGCCGTAATTCCTTTAAGTGGTATATTCTTTATTGCAGCGCTGGATGCACGGGGGATCTCTCCACCTATCGTGCATACCCAAAGCGGAAAGCAGTCTTGAATTTATACAATCAATCTATCAATATTCTACAAGCACCTATACATATTCATTACCTATCCCCGCCTTCCCTCGCTTCTCATGCTAATTAGCCTTTTGGCACCTTGCGCCTGCGTAGAGCCTTCCAAGAATTGTGGGCAGGGGTCTTTGGGACGTGGGCAGGGGTCTTTGGGAGGAAGACCCCGAGTCTTCCTCACAGTGTACTTTTCACCTTTGGTCAGGAATCTGCTGAATTGGCAGGTTTCTTAATTGCAAGAGCTGGTTGTTGCTAATTCTTCCGTTTGTTGTATCTTTATAATGAATTCCAATGTCCAGTTTCGAGATTTATAGTCCTTACGTTTGTTTCTCTGTCCGTCTGCCGCTTCCTTATCATGAGTTCCAGTGTCTTGTTTCGAGATATACAGTCCATGTCTGGGGATTGTCCTTGCCTCCCCAATGCCTCCCCAATACCTCCTTAATCATATTATAAAACAAGGAGTTCCATTTGAGGAGCAGGAGTTGCAAAAGCTTCCTGCTGAAGTAAGGAGATGTATAATACTTGGCTAGACACTATGAAAATTCTTTTGCTTAATGTAACAAAAAAGAGAACCCCCTCCCCTTCTCTTCTTCTGCATCTCAGTTGCCTCTTTTGTTCAAAGACACTGCTGCAAAGCTCATGTAACCATCTCCTGATAAGTTGCTAAACTAGTGTATCAACATCCTGCATTCCTGTCTCACGCTGGGCCAACATGACCAAATAAAAAAAGAAGTTGAACCACAACGCTGAGGAAGACTACGGCCTTCATCTTCACGACCACCAGAGGGACAGAGACGACCCCCTAGCAACAGTGCGCGCAGTCGCAGAATATACCAGGATGTGCTGCGTAATCCCGGAATTACCAAGATATAAAAAGGGACCCTGGCGGGGGTGAGGTGCGCGCCGTTGGTGGAGCCGAGACTCCCCGGCCGCCCAGCGCTGTTTTGCTTGCTGTTGCTTACTCAATAAATTCCTTTCTATTATTAATGCAATGCTCTCTGAAAATTAATTAAGGGGGCAATTTATAACAGGGGCCAGCATTGAGGGGGTTGGGAGCTGACTCTACACCTTTGGGGCCTGCTTCTGGGGGGGGGGGGGGGGGGGAGGGGGGCGGGGGGGGGGGAGGGGAGGGTTGGTTGGGAGCTGCATGTACACTGTTGGAGCCTGGGTTGGGGGAGGAGGTTTGGAGCTGCTTCTACACCTTTGGGCCTGGCATCGGGGGTAGGGGGTTGGGTGCTGGTTGTAGGGGCCTGTGTTTGGGGGGGGGGGCTTGGGGCCTGCGTCTGGGAGAGGGGTGGGAGCTGCTTGTACACCTTTGGGGCCTGCATCTGTGGGGGGTCAGGGCCTGCGTCTAGCGGGCTGGGAACTGCTTGTACAATGTAGGAATCTGTTTCTGCAGGGTGGCTGGGAGCTGTTTGTACAACTTTGGGGCCAGCATCTGGGGGTGGCTGGGAGCTGCCTGTACACTGTAGGGGCCTGTGTTTGTGGGGGGCTTGGGGTCAGTCGGGGGGGGGGAGAGGGTTGGGAGCTGCTTGTATAGGGTAGGGGGCCTGCCTTGCAGGGGTTGGGAGCTGCTTGTAGAATTTGGGTCCCTGTGTCTGGGGGGGGGGGTTGGGGCCTGTGTCTCAGGGGTGTTGGGAACTGGTTGTACACCTTGTGATAAATTAGTGGGGGTTTGTTCATTGTCTTTGAGGAATTTGGAGAATCTGTTGGGGAGAGAAGGTTGTAAAATTTAATGGCCTTGATAAGGGAGGAAGCAGGAGGGGGTGTTGGGTGAATATCCTTGAGTTAAACCATAATCTGTGAAATTCCTTACCACAAGACATCCTTTTTGTTGCTTCACTACCCCCACCTGAACACGAAGCAGAGGAATAACGACCCCCCCTCTCAACAATAGACTGCGCAGCCTCAGCCAGTTCAACAAGTCCTGATAAGCCGGAATTCAACTGCTATAAAACAGCAACACTGGAAAGGGAAGTTGCGTGCTGTTGCGGAGCGGAGACTCCCCAGCCGCCCAGCGCTGTTTTGCTTGTGTCTGCTTACTTGATTAATAAAATAATTTCAATAGACCAGTAAATTGTGTGATCTAATTTATAACACACCTTTGGGTCCTGTCTCTGGGGGGGGGAGCTACTTGTACACTTTTGGGGTCTGTATTTGAGGGGGATTGGGAGCTGCTTGTGCACTTTTGGACCTATGTTTAGGGGGGTTGGGAGCTGCTCATGCATTCTAGGTGCCTCCCTTTTGAGAAGGGTTGGGGCCTGCATCTGTGGGTGGTTGGCAGCTGCTTGTACACTATAGGGGCCTGGGACTTGAAGGGGGGTCTGGGCTGTTTATACACCTTTGTGGCCTGTGTTTGGGGGGGGGGGGGGCTGTGCCTGGGGGAGTTGGGAGGTGCTCGTTCACTCTAGGAGCCTCCATTTGGGGGTCTTTGGGGCCTCCCTTTGAGGGGGAGGGAGTTGGGAGTTGGTTGTACACCTCTGCATCCCATGTCTTGGTGGGGGTGAGGGGGTGGGACCGGTCTCTGAAGGGGCGGGTTGTGAGCTGCTTGTACACCTGTGTCGGGGGGGGAGGGTAGGGGGGGTGAGGGGGGTAGCGGGGGGCGGGGGGCGGGCCCGGGTCTTGGGCCAGTGTCTGGGTGGAGTCCAGTTCTTGGGAGGGGGTGGTGGGGTAGGAGCTGCTTGTGGGCAGTTGGGGTCTGCATCTGGGTGTGGTTGGTGCCTGCTTCTGTTGGCAGTTTGGGGCCTGCTCGTAGACTTGTGCAGCCTGGGTTTGGGGGCTTTTCTGTAACGTTTGGGGTCTGCATTTTTGCTTTGGGATGCATCTTGAGCTTTTGAGGCCTAGCTGTAGCATTTGGGGCCTGCATCTGGGGCTTTTCTGTAGCGTTTTGGTTGCGTATTTGTGATTTGGGGCCTGTATCCAGGGTTTTGCCTTTTTTGTCGTTTCCGTCTTTGTGTCTGTGTGTTTCATTGTTGGTTGTGTGGGGTTAGGGGCAGTTTGGGGTTTGGATTAAGGTCAGTGTCATTAGCGTTAGGGGGTTGATAATAAGGGTTAGGGTTGTGGTTAGAGTTGTTAGGTTTAAGGGGAATAAAGATTTCAGGGTAAGGGGATCAAGGTTGTGGGAATAAAAATGTTGTTTTTGCGCAGTTACATCCTGTAGAGGGAAGGAAGGTGGTATTGAGATATGCTTGCAGTGATAAGACAGCTTAACAGTGTGGAATGAGTTCATCTGATTCGTGTCAATATGGAACAATGCTAGGGCCACATGATATGATGAAATGTGACCTTCTGTCTTACATACCCTTGTATAACCACAAGTCTGAGAAAACCAGAGTGGTTAATATATATAGTTCTTGTATCTTGCAAAGGAATGGTCCAGCAATTCGGGTCAATAGGGGATAAGAGAACAAAGGGGTTTCAGAATAACTGCTAACTATTCCAACTGTTGCATGGGACACTATGCAAGTGTCTGACATCCAGCCAAGATGGACAAAGGAAAAGGACAAGGGAAAAGCCTGGGAGGAAGACTACGAGCCTTCAGTATGAGCAGCCCCCAGAGGGACCACCGGAGACTGATAACGCATGCACCAGTGGGAGGGTTTGGATTCTGGGAACTAATTAGAATAACCCTGCCTTTTGTAGAAGTAGTAATGAATATGTATTAGCCTAGCAGCATAAAAACCAGCCGCCTGACGTAACTTGTGTGCGTCTTGGTGGAGCAGAGACTCCTGGCGCACCCAGCCCTGCTTGCTTACCTCTATTCACTTAATAAATTGTAAATTTCAATTGCAATCCTATTTGGGACTCAGTCATTTATTACAACTGGGGGCTCGTCCGGGAGGGCTTTCGTTCCTGATTTCTGGTTTGATCTAGGAGAGGCACCGCCAACATTTGGTGGCTGCTGTTTGAGTCAGGTCGGAACTAATGGCATCTTGAACCTGAATAAAGGTAAGCAAAGTTTCTGATGATTTTTTTCAGCTCCCTTGCCAGCTGCAGCACTATATTTTGCCCATAATTCTGTGTGTGAAGATCCGAACGAAGATGACGGAGTCGTAAGCATTTAAAGCGTATACCGTTCGGTTGGGTGGGGTTCGGTTGCCTGTGTGTGTAAGAGTGTGACTGAGATGGAACTTAGTTCCGAAGCGATTGTGGAGGTCTTCTAACCGCGGTTCCAATCTCCTGCGAGGGACTTGGCCGGTGAAGGACCGAAGGGATTCCTATAGGATCTGTGGGTGTGTGATAGGTCCTCGACCCCCTGCAGGACACTCTTACTACGGTAACCAAGGGCTGTGGGAATTGCCATAGTAAAATTCCTAGATGGGTCAGACAAAATCGAAGACCAGAGACCAGAAGAAAGGGAGCAAATTACCAGTCATACCACCAGAAAGTCCATTAGGAATAACGATTAGAAATTGGAATGATAGGGACCCCAGAAAAGGAAAAAGTAAATTAAAAATGGTCCAGTATTGTGTGACAGAATGGCCAAAGGAGCCTTTAAGACTACATGTCTTTTGGCCTGTTTTTGGATCCTTTGAAGACTGGATTTGCCAGGCCTTAAATATCCATGTTAATTCAAAGGAACCTTTTAGCCAGGAAGAAAGTGATTATGCAGGATTATGGATCAGGAGGACTTCACGTCCTTTTCCAGCCTCAATATTTACACTAAAAGCAGATAAGAAATTTGAAGAACAAGAAGAACATGAAATAGAAAAAGAAGATAAACGTGAGCCGTTGGATAAGCTACCACCTCCATATCCTAACAATCCACCCCCGGCGGCTCCCCCTCCGGTGGCTGTGGTATCTCCACCAGTACCACCGTTGCCCCAGCTTCCACCACCAACAGCACCAGAATTAGACCGACCTCCGGCTGCATGCACGAGAAGTAGGACTGCCGTATCTGAGACAGCTTCTCTATATCCCTTAAGGGAGGTAACTGGTGTATAACTGGTGCGCGTCTTGGTGGAGCAGAGACTCCCAGCGTACCCAGCACTGTTTGCTTACCTCTATTCATTCAGTGAATTGTAAACTTTGATTGTAATCCTATTTGGGACTTTTATTATTTATAATAACAGACAACCTTGTAAAACACAGACAACCAGAATCCTTACAGCAATTAGGTGGAAATCACAGCGTAAGAAACATTACCACCTCAAAGAGTAAAAACCTCAAAAGAAATGTGACAGTGGCCAGCAGCTGTGTATTTTCTGTGAAGCACCATCTAGATTATGAACCTTGAATAGCACAGTTAATGGGGAAACAGGGGAGGGTCCCGGTCCTCGGCAGAAAAAAAAAGTGTATAAACTGTGTATGGAATTAGTAGGCACCCTCCTGCTTGTGGGACACCCGCCATTGTAATCTCGAATAATAATGCTACTGTACTGAGATCCTCGACTCAGCCTATGCTATTTGCTACAGATTGATTCAGGGTTTTAAGGTTTCAGGGATTGGGCACTAGGGTTGGGTTTCAGGGTAAGGGGTTTCAGGGTTTATGTTTAGGATTTTAAGGTTTTTAGGGTTGGAATTTTAACGGTTAGGATTTTAAGGATTTGGGGGTTAGGGTTTTAAGAGTTTCAGGGTTAGCGTGTTAGGGTATTAGAGTTTTTTGGGTTGTAGTGTTGATATGTTTTTTAGGGTTAGAGTCTTAAGGTTTTATTTTTGGTCAGTTATTTACGGTTAGGGTTTTAAGATCTTTTTATCTTTTTTTTTTTTTTTTTTTTTCCAGATTAGGTTCTCCAGGGCCAGGGTTTTGAGTATCCTAATTTTGGGGGTTTGGATTTTGAGCATCTTAATTTTTGGGGTTAGGCTTTTGTGTGCCCTAATTTTTTGGGATAGGCTTTTACGCATCCTAAGTAGTTGGGTTAGGGTTTTGAACATCTTAATGTTTTGGGTTTGGGTATTGAGCATCCTAAGTTTTCGGCATAGGGTTTTGAGCATCTTAATGTTTCCAGGATAGGGTTTGGAGCGTCCTAATGTTTTTGGGTTCATAGAATCATAGAATCATAGAATATCCTGAGTTTGAAGGGACCCTTAAGGATCATCAAGTCCAACTCTTGACACCGCACACGTCTACCCAAAAGTTCAGACCATGTGACTAATTGCACAGTCCAATCTCTTCTTAAATTCAGACAGGCTCGGTGCAGTGACCACTTCCCTGGGGAGCCTGTTCCAGTGTGCAGCCACCCTCTCTGTGAAGAACCCCCTCCTGATGTCAAGCCTAAATTTCCCCTGCCTCAGCTTAACCCCATTCCCAAGGGTCCTGTCACTGGTGTTAATGGAGAAATGGTCTCCTGCCTCTCGACACCCCCTTACGTGGGTTAGGGTTTTGCGCGTCCTAAGTTTTTGGGATAGGCCTTTGAGCTTCCTAATGTTTTCGGGATAGGGTTTGGAGTGTCTTAATGTTTTGGGTTTGAGTTTTGAGTGTCCTAATGTTTTTGGGTTAGGGCTTGGAGCGTCCTAATGTTTTTGGGATAGGGCTTGGAGTGTCCTAAGTTTTCGGAATAGGGTTTGGAGAGTCCTAAGTTTTCGGGATAGGGTTTGGAGCGTCCTAGTGTTTTCGGGATAGGGTTTTGAGCGTCCAAAGTTTTTGGGTTTGGGTTTTGAGTGTCCAAAGTGTTATAAGTTGCCCCCTTAATTAATTTTCAGAGAGCATTGTATTAATCATAGAAAGGAATTTATTGAGTAAGCAAACATCAAGCAAAACAGCACTGGGCAGCCGGGGAGTTTCAGCTCCGCCAACGGCGCGCACCTCACCCCCGCCAGGGTCCCTTTTTATATCTTGGTAATTCCGGGATTACGCAGCACATCCTGGTATATTCTGCGACTGCGCAAACTGTTGCACGCAAAAGAATTTTTAAGAATTTAAATCTCTTTAAAAAGAAAATTAAGCAAAAGAATTTTCATAGTGTCTAGGCAAGCATTATGCAGCTCCTTACTTCAGCAGGGAGCTTTCGCAACCTAACCCAAAAACATTAGGACGTTCAAAACCCAAACCCAAAACATTAAGATGCTCCAAACCCTATCCTGAAAATTTAGGACTCTCCAAACCCTATTCCGAAAACTTAGGACACTCCAAGCCCTATCCCAAAAACATTAGGACGCTCCAAGCCCTAACCCAAAAACATTAGGACACTCAAAACTCAAACCCAAAACATTAAGACACTCCAAACCCTATCCCGAAAACATTAGGAAGCTCAAAGGCCTATCCCAAAAACTTAGGACGCGCAAAACCCTAACCCACGTAAGGGGGTGTCGAGAGGCAGGAGACCATTTCTCCATTAACACCAGTGACAGGACCCTTGGGAATGGGGTTAAGCTGAGGCAGGGGAAATTTAGGCTTGACATCAGGAGGGGGTTCTTCACAGAGAGGGTGGCTGCACACTGGAACAGGCTCCCCAGGGAAGTGGTCACTGCACCGAGCCTGTCTGAATTTAAGAAGAGATTGGACTGTGCAATTAGTCACATGGTCTGAACTTTTGGGTAGACGTGTGCGGTGTCAAGAGTTGGACTTGATGATCCTTAAGGGTCCCTTCAAACTCAGGATATTCTATGATTCTATGATTCTATGAACCCAAAAACATTAGGACGCTCCAAACCCTATCCTGGAAACATTAAGATGCTCAAAACCCTATGCCGAAAACTTAGGATGCTCAATACCCAAACCCAAAACATTAAGATGTTCAAAACCCTAACCCAACTACTTAGGATGCGTAAAAGCCTATCCCAAAAAATTAGGGCACACAAAAGCCTAACCCCAAAAATTAAGATGCTCAAAATCCAAACCCCCAAAATTAGGATACTCAAAACCCTGGCCCTGGAGAACCTAATCTGGAAAAAAAAAAAAAAAAAAAAAGATAAAAAGATCTTAAAACCCTAACCGTAAATAACTGACCAAAAATAAAACCTTAAGACTCTAACCCTAAAAAACATATCAACACTACAACCCAAAAAACTCTAATACCCTAACACGCTAACCCTGAAACTCTTAAAACCCTAACCCCCAAATCCTTAAAATCCTAACCGTTAAAATTCCAACCCTAAAAACCTTAAAATCCTAAACATAAACCCTGAAACCCCTTACCCTGAAACCCAACCCTAGTGCCCAATCCCTGAAACCTTAAAACCCTGAATCAATCTGTAGCAAATAGCATAGGCTGAGTCGAGGATCTCAGTACAGTAGCATTATTATTCGAGATTACAATGGCGGGTGTCCCACAAGCAGGAGGGTGCCTACTAATTCCATACACAGTTTATACACTTTTTTTTTCTGCCGAGGACCGGGACCCTCCCCTGTTTCCCCATTAACTGTGCTATTCAAGGTTCATAATCTAGATGGTGCTTCACAGAAAATACACAGCTGCTGGCCACTGTCACATTTCTTTTGAGGTTTTTACTCTTTGAGGTGGTAATGTTTCTTATGCTGTGATTTCCACCTAATTGCTGTAAGGATTCTGGTTGTCTGTGTTTTACAAGGTTGTCTGTTATTATAAATAATAAAAGTCCCAAATAGGATTACAATCAAAGTTTACAATTCACTGAATGAATAGAGGTAAGCAAACAGTGCTGGGTACGCTGGGAGTCTCTGCTCCACCAAGACGCGCACCAGTTATACACCAGTTACCTCCCTTAAGGGATATAGAGAAGCTGTCTCAGATACGGCAGTCCTACTTCTCGTGCATGCAGCCGGAGGTCGGTCTAATTCTGGTGCTGTTGGTGGTGGAAGCTGGGGCAACGGTGGTACTGGTGGAGATACCACAGCCACCGGAGGGGGAGCCGCCGGGGGTGGATTGTTAGGATATGGAGGTGGTAGCTTATCCAACGGCTCACGTTTATCTTCTTTTTCTATTTCATGTTCTTCTTGTTCTTCAAATTTCTTATCTGCTTTTAGTGTAAATATTGAGGCTGGAAAAGGACGTGAAGTCCTCCTGATCCATAATCCTGCATAATCACTTTCTTCCTGGCTAAAAGGTTCCTTTGAATTAACATGGATATTTAAGGCCTGGCAAATCCAGTCTTCAAAGGATCCAAAAACAGGCCAAAAGACATGTAGTCTTAAAGGCTCCTTTGGCCATTCTGTCACACAATACTGGACCATTTTTAATTTACTTTTTCCTTTTCTGGGGTCCCTATCATTCCAATTTCTAATCGTTATTCCTAATGGACTTTCTGGTGGTATGACTGGTAATTTGCTCCCTTTCTTCTGGTCTCTGGTCTTCGATTTTGTCTGACCCATCTAGGAATTTTACTATGGCAATTCCCACAGCCCTTGGTTACCGTAGTAAGAGTGTCCTGCAGGGGGTCGAGGACCTATCACACACCCACAGATCCTATAGGAATCCCTTCGGTCCTTCACCGGCCAAGTCCCTCGCGGGAGATTGGAACCGCGGTTAGAAGACCTCCACAATCGCTTCGGAACTAAGTTCCATCTCAGTCACACTCTTACACACACAGGCAACCGAACCCCACCCAACCGAACGGTATACGCTTTAAATGCTTACGACTCCGTCATCTTCGTTCGGATCTTCACACACAGAATTATGGGCAAAATATAGTGCTGCAGCTGGCAAGGGAGCTGAAAAAAATCATCAGAAACTTTGCTTACCTTTATTCAGGTTCAAGATGCCATTAGTTCCGACCTGACTCAAACAGCAGCCACCAAATGTTGGCGGTGCCTCTCCTAGATCAAACCAGAAATCAGGAACGAAAGCCCTCCCGGACGAGCCCCCAGTTGTAATAAATGACTGAGTCCCAAATAGGATTGCAATTGAAATTTACAATTTATTAAGTGAATAGAGGTAAGCAAGCAGGGCTGGGTGCGCCAGGAGTCTCTGCTCCACCAAGACGCACACAAGTTACGTCAGGCGGCTGGTTTTTATGCTGCTAGGCTAATACATATTCATTACTACTTCTACAAAAGGCAGGGTTATTCTAATTAGTTCCCAGAATCCAAACCCTCCCACTGGTGCATGCGTTATCAGTCTCCGGTGGTCCCTCTGGGGGCCGCTCATACTGAAGGCTCGTAGTCTTCCTCCCAGGCTTTTCCCTTGTCCTTTTCCTTTGTCCATCTTGGCTGGATGTCAGACACTTGCATAGTGTCCCATGCAACAGTTGGAATAGTTAGCAGTTATTCTGAAACCCCTTTGTTCTCTTATCCCCTATTGACCCGAATTGCTGGACCATTCCTTTGCAAGATACAAGAACTATATATATTAACCACTCTGGTTTTCTCAGACTTGTGGTTATACAAGGGTATGTAAGACAGAAGGTCACATTTCATCATATCATGCGGCCCTAGCATTGTTCCATATTGACACGAATCAGATGAACTCATTCCACACTGTTAAGCTGTCTTATCACTGCAAGCATATCTCAATACCACCTTCCTTCCCTCTACAGGATGTAACTGCGCAAAAACAACATTTTTATTCCCACAACCTTGATCCCCTTACCCTGAAACCTTTATTCCCCTTAAACCTAACAACTCTAACCACAACCCTAACCCTTATTATCAACCCCCTAACGCTAATGACACTGACCTTAATCCAAACCCCAAACTGCCCCTAACCCCACACAACCAACAATGAAACACACAGACACAAAGACGGAAACGACAAAAAAGGCAAAACCCTGGATACAGGCCCCAAATCACAAATACGCAACCAAAACGCTACAGAAAAGCCCCAGATGCAGGCCCCAAATGCTACAGCTAGGCCTCAAAAGCTCAAGATGCATCCCAAAGCAAAAATGCAGACCCCAAACGTTACAGAAAAGCCCCCAAACCCAGGCTGCACAAGTCTACGAGCAGGCCCCAAACTGCCAACAGAAGCAGGCACCAACCACACCCAGATGCAGACCCCAACTGCCCACAAGCAGCTCCTACCCCACCACCCCCTCCCAAGAACTGGACTCCACCCAGACACTGGCCCAAGACCCGGGCCCGCCCCCCGCCCCCCGCTACCCCCCTCACCCCCCCTACCCTCCCCCCCCGACACAGGTGTACAAGCAGCTCACAACCCGCCCCTTCAGAGACCGGTCCCACCCCCTCACCCCCACCAAGACATGGGATGCAGAGGTGTACAACCAACTCCCAACTCCCTCCCCCTCAAAGGGAGGCCCCAAAGACCCCCAAATGGAGGCTCCTAGAGTGAACGAGCACCTCCCAACTCCCCCAGGCACAGCCCCCCCCCCCCCCAAACACAGGCCACAAAGGTGTATAAACAGCCCAGACCCCCCTTCAAGTCCCAGGCCCCTATAGTGTACAAGCAGCTGCCAACCACCCACAGATGCAGGCCCCAACCCTTCTCAAAAGGGAGGCACCTAGAATGCATGAGCAGCTCCCAACCCCCCTAAACATAGGTCCAAAAGTGCACAAGCAGCTCCCAATTCCCCTCAAATACAGACCCCAAAAGTGTTCAAGTAGCTCCCCCCCCCAGAGACAGGACCCAAAGGTGTGTTATAAATTAGATCACACAATTTACTGGTCTATTGAAATTATTTTATTAATCAAGTAAGCAGACACAAGCAAAACAGCGCTGGGCGGCTGGGGAGTCTCCGCTCCGCAACAGCACGCAACTTCCCTTTCCAGTGTTGCTGTTTTATAGCAGTTGAATTCCGGCTTATCAGGACTTGTTGAACTGGCTGAGGCTGCGCAGTCTATTGTTGAGAGGGGGGGTCGTTATTCCTCTGCTTCGTGTTCAGGTGGGGGTAGTGAAGCAACAAAAAGGATGTCTTGTGGTAAGGAATTTCACAGATTATGGTTTAACTCAAGGATATTCACCCAACACCCCCTCCTGCTTCCTCCCTTATCAAGGCCATTAAATTTTACAACCTTCTCTCCCCAACAGATTCTCCAAATTCCTCAAAGACAATGAACAAACCCCCACTAATTTATCACAAGGTGTACAACCAGTTCCCAACACCCCTGAGACACAGGCCCCAACCCCCCCCCCCAGACACAGGGACCCAAATTCTACAAGCAGCTCCCAACCCCTGCAAGGCAGGCCCCCTACCCTATACAAGCAGCTCCCAACCCTCCCCCCCCCCCCCGATTGACCCCAAGCCCCCCACAAACACAGGCCCCTACAGTGTACAGGCAGCTCCCAGCCACCCCCAGATGCTGGCCCCAAAGTTGTACAAACAGCTCCCAGCCACCCTGCAGAAACAGATTCCTACATTGTACAAGCAGTTCCCAGCCCGCTAGACGCAGGCCCTGACCCCCCACAGATGCAGGCCCCAAAGGTGTACAAGCAGCTCCCACCCCTCTCCCAGACGCAGGCCCCAAGCCCCCCCCCCCAAACACAGGCCCCTACAACCAGCACCCAACCCCCTACCCCCGATGCCAGGCCCAAAGGTGTAGAAGCAGCTCCAAACCTCCTCCCCCAACCCAGGCTCCAACAGTGTACATGCAGCTCCCAACCAACCCTCCCCTCCCCCCCCCCCCGCCCCCCTCCCCCCCCCCCCCCCCCCAGAAGCAGGCCCCAAAGGTGTAGAGTCAGCTCCCAACCCCCTCAATGCTGGCCCCTGTTATAAGTTGCCCCCTTAATTAATTTTCAGAGAGCATTGCATTAATAATAGAAAGGAATTTATTGAGTAAGCAACAGCAAGCAAAACAGCGCTGGGCGGCCGGGGAGTCTCGGCTCCACCAACGGCGCGCACCTCACCCCCGCCAGGGTCCCTTTTTATATCTTGGTAATTCCGGGATTACGCAGCACATCCTGGTATATTCTGCGACTGCGCGCACTGTTGCTAGGGGGTCGTCTCTGTCCCTCTGGTGGTCGTGAAGATGAAGGCCGTAGTCTTCCTCAGCGTTGTGGTTCAACTTCTTTTTTTATTTGGTCATGTTGGCCCAGCGTGAGACAGGAATGCAGGATGTTGATACACTAGTTTAGCAACTTATCAGGAGATGGTTACATGAGCTTTGCAGCAGTGTCTTTGAACAAAAGAGGCAACTGAGATGCAGAAGAAGAGAAGGGGAGGGGGTTCTCTTTTTTGTTACATTAAGCAAAAGAATTTTCATAGTGTCTAGCCAAGTATTATACATCTCCTTACTTCAGCAGGAAGCTTTTGCAACTCCTGCTCCTCAAACGGAACTCCTTGTTTTATAATACAAAAGGCAATGAACAAACATTTATTGTGTATTACAGCTTCAAGGGTCTACAAGCAGCTCCCCCCTTGCCCCCAGATACTGGCCCCCAGACACAGACCCCAAAAGCCTAATCACAGGCCCTGAACTCTAGAGGCAGGCTCCAAAACCCAGGACAAAGCCCCAGTGGTTCGAGACAGGGCCCAAATCCCAGACACAGGCCCCAAACGCTAAACATATGCCAAAAAAAGTATTAGTGCTGGTGCCAAATGTTACAGACAGGCCCAAAAGCCCGAGATGCTCAAGGCTGAGACGTAACTTGGCTTTCTGAATTACTGGAAAGCAGCTTTCATTCTCAGATAATTGTGTGCAGGCTAGATAGGATGGGGCTTCAGGCACCTCTTCACCTGCCATCAGGCACCGCTGTGCCAGACAAGCTTTTTCTGCTAGAACACCCTACTCAGATGCACTGTGGCATTCAAGTGAACTGCTTTCATGCAAATATAACGACTGATGTTACAACCCACCTTGCCTGTGGCACCTGATGAACAGAAGAGTAAGCCACCGCAGCGCTTCAAAACCATCCCTGCACGTGCCGCTCCTTGTCGCTCTCTGGCCTTATCTCATATCCTTATCCACTTCTGTGGAGAGCCTGCCACGGCACCTGCAAAGCAAGACGGACACCTTTCATAGTCACCTTGTGCTACTTGGTCGTTCTGCTCCAACCCAGCTCATGACCAGCCCCTCTTCTTACACAGCTCTTCAGAGTGCAGTTTGCTCCTTTGAGCCTGTGCGAGACACCTGTGAAAGAAAAAGAAACGCATAGGCCGATGCAGCATCCAAAGACACAGCACAACTAGGTAAGTTACTCTCATCTGCTCCCTTACCTCTGCTGCTTACCAGCCCCCGAGGCAGATGCTTCAATCTACCCTCTTCAAACAGCTACAACACCTCTAAAAGACAAAGAGGGGATGCTTAGAGGAACAGTGAGACCTACAACACAACAACTGCTACATCTGTTCCTCACTCACCTTGCCAGAGGCAGCTCTGCGTGTGACGTCCCAGGTTGTACACTGCGTTACCTAACCCTTACCGTAACCCTTACCCTAACCCTTCTCACCCTTACCATTACCCAAATTCTTACCTTTACTTTTTCCTTACCCTTACTCTTTCCTTTAACCATAACCTTACCCTTACCCTATACCTTACTCCAACCCTTCCCCTTACCTTCCCCTTCCCCTTACACTTAACCTAACCCTTACCCTTCCACTTCCCCTAAAACATATCCTAACACTTTCCCTTACCCTTATACTTACCCTAACCCTTTCTATTACCCTTACACTTACTCTTGCCCTAATCCTCGCTTTCACCCTTACACTTATCCTAACCCTTATCCTTACCCTTACTCAAACCCTTACTCTAACCCTTACCCTGACCCGTACCCTTACCCTTAGCCTTACCCTTATCCATACCATTACCCTTACCCTTAACCTTACCCTTATCCTAACACTTACCCTTACCCTAACCCTTACCCTTTCTGCTACAACTACCCTTAGCCTAAATCTAAACCTTACACTTACCCTTATCCTAACCCTCACCCTTACCATTACCCATATCCTTACACTAACCCTTACCCTAACCCTTACCCTTACACTTACCGTTACCATTAACCTTACCCTTACCCTAACCCTAACTCTAACCCTTCCCGTGACCCGTACCCTTACACTTACACTTCCCCTTACACTTACCCTAACCCTTACACTTACCATAACCCATACCCTAACATATAGTTGTACCCTTAACCTTACCGTTACCCTTACCGTTACATTTACTCTATCCGTTACCCTTACTCTTACCCTTAACATAAACCTTACCTTTTACCTTACCCTTACCATAAGCCATACAACAATACTTACATGTTCACTTACGCTTACACTTACCCTAGCAATTACTCGTACAATTACCCTTACCCTTAACCTAACCCTCAACCATACCCTAATCCTAACACTTACACTTACCGTAACCCTTACCCTTTCTGCTACAACTACCCTTAGCCTAAATCTAAACCTTACACTTACCCTTATCCTAACCCTCACCCTTACCATTACCCATATCCTTACACTAACCCTTACCCTAACCCTTACCCTTACACTTACCGTTACCATTAACCTTACCCTTACCCTAACCCTAACTCTAACCCTTCCCGTGACCCGTACCCTTACACTTACCCTTACCCTTACATTTACCCTAACCCTTACACTTACCATAACCCATATCCTAACATATAGTTGTACCCTTAACCTTACCGTTACCCTCACCCTTGTTATAAATTAGACCACACAATTTACTGGTCTATTGAAATTATTTTATTAATCAAGTAAGCAGACACAAGCAAAACAGCGCTGGGCGGCTGGGGAGTCTCCGCTCCGCAACAGCACGCAACTTCCCCTTTCCAGTGTCGCCGTTTTATAGCATTGAAGTTCCGGCTTGTCGAGACTTGTCGAGACCTGTCGAGACCTGTCGACTTGTCGAGACCTGTCCTGAGATTGCGCAGTCTGTTGTTGGGGGTCGTTGTTCTTCCTCCGGTGATCATGCGTTGTGCTTGTGTTCAGGTGGGGTCAAAACAGGATGTCTTGCTTTGTCCCCATGTTACAATGCCGTGAGTTGTGAAACCTTATCTCCTCAGTAGATTCTTTAAATTCTCAAGGACAATGAACAAACCCCTACTAATTTATCACAATCCCTCCTTTTTCTTTTTCAAACATATTTTGTTCATTGAATTTTTGCAATATCTGCTTACTGAGCATCAAAGTTTCTGTGTTGTCCTCCTCCTGCTCAAGAGATTCATAGTTAGCACGCACAAGCATAAGATGAGCAGCTTCTAATCGACTTTTAACAATTGCGATTACTTGATTGAATATACATGGTCCAAAAGTCAGTGTTAATATAAGTAACAACAAGGGGGCCCTGCTATGGTTGATAGCAGGGTAGTAAGCCAAGGTGAGTAATTAAACCAGGATTCATACCAATTCTGACGAGCTTCATTTTCCTTTTTGCGTTTTTCTAATCCTTCCCTCAATTTAGTCATTGTATCTCTTACCACCCCAGTATGATCTGCATATACACAACATTCTTCACGTAGGGCTGCACACAGTCCTCCTTGTTGTAAGAAAATCAAATCCAACCCTCTACGGTTTTGGAGTACCACTTCGGATAATGACCTAACCGATTTTTCCAGAGCTGTTATTGATTGCTTTATACGGGCCAGATCCTCATCTACGGCAATGCGTAGAGAAGTAAATTCCTGGCTTTGTTTTATCAGGGAAGCAATTCCAGTTCCTGCACCTGCAGCCCCAAGGGCCATTAAAGTGGCTAAGGTGACAGCTGTAATAGGCTCCCTCTTTACCAGATGGTATTCAGCCACTGTGTGATAGGTATACTTATACTCTTCAGTGTGGTATAGAATCCTTAGTATAATGACCACCTGTACACAAAAATCATGAGATATGCTAAACAATTTTAAAGATAGGCAAGGAGTGACTCCCAACAATGAACATACCCACCTAGTATTATTTGCAGGAATTAACCATTTGTGTGTTTGGTCCATTTTTTTCAGTGGCATGGCATAGATCATTTTTATCTCTTGGAACTGTGCCGATACATCTACCTTTTCCCGTAACTTGAGTCAGAGTTATCCCGATTTCCTGACCCCAACTGCACTTGGAAGGATTTGACTCATTTGAATATTCAGGCCTCCCCATATCTCCTATAGCTTCATAATATGGGGGCTTAACACTTACACATAGCCAGCATCCTTCAGTTATCTCAGGATTAGTTTGATTTAGTACCTGGAAACTAGCATTTATAACTTTCCACATACTACTCTCGGGTACAACCCCTTTCCTTTTTACAATGCTAGGAAGCAGTGTGGGAAAGGATAACTTTGTCGTCTTATTAGAAAACACTGTAGTAGGTTGTGCAGTTCCAGGTATCTTTACAGTCTGGGCAACCAAACCTTCCCCTAATAACTCTTTATTAGGCCCTACTACCTTGGATATCTCGGGTTTTTCCTTCTTTATTAGGATGAGTCCTCCCCTATCTGTTCCGTGTTCGTAAAATCTGACATTTTTCCTAGTACCCAGCTAGTATCGTCCGAGTTTGTTATATTTATATATAGAACCTTGCAAATTTCTTTATTTCCGTGGAAGGTTCCTGTATACCCTATACCATGCCCTCACCACCTGTAACGGGGATCCAATTGTCGGTTACAACTTTGCAGCCCATATCCCACTTGTAAGAATTTATCCCGACCAGCCCCAAGTGTGCAGTCTGTAGCAATGGTTTCACACCCCCGGTATGCACAATAATACACGTTCAGGCATTTACAGTACCCCCTTCCCAGGTTAGAACTTGGGCAGAAATAAAATCCCACATATTCCCAGCATCGGGGCCTCGAGCCCCCCCCGATGTTATCTGGGTTGCAATAACCTGTTGATCTTCGAATCGACTTAAAGTCCATTTAAAAGGTTGGTGGGGGTGGTGTTGAGTCGCTATGCAGGATGAAATCACTGCGAGAACCCCCAAATACCGATAGGAATGGCTGAGGCCCATGTCTTTCCCCACTTATTCACTCCTCTGCCTCACTCGTCAGTTGGGTTGCAGCCAACTACGAGGTTTTAGTTCTTCTCGGCAGCAGTAGTGTTCTTCAGGGGAGAGCCTCTACCTTAACCCACGGTACCTATCGAGTTCGTCACAATGTGAGCTTCAGGTCTTTGTTTCCTGGAACAATCTCCCACATCTTGTCACAGGTTGGTCCTTTAACACGGCTGGCATGTGTCCATCCTTTCTCCGCAGTCCAAACGGCTGTTTCTGTAGTAAGCAAAACAACATAGGGGCCTTCCCCATCGTGGTGTTAAAAAGAGTCTCTTTCAAAGTCTTCATTAGAATTGAGGGTGATCACGTGGCAATTCCAAGTCATAGGGCATACCATATAGCATTTCAAAAGGAGAAATTCCTACATCAGTTCTGGGCTGCATCCATATGTTTAACAGTGCAAGGGGGAAGCATTTTACCCAAGAAGCCTTAATTTCCAGCATAAGTTTTGTTAGTTGTTTCTTAATTTCACCATTCATTCGCTCTACCTTTCCAGAAAAGGAGGGGTGCCAGGGGCTGTGAAAATCCCACTCAATCTCTAAGGCCTGCTTTAATCCTTGCAGTAAAACTTTACACTCATTCAGTCACATGGTCAATTAGGACAAACAAGTAACTCAGTAAAGTCTACCTGTATACTTTGGAAAGGTCAAAGCCCTGGCTCCCGTCCCCCTCTAGATAGGATACAGAAGACCTTTTTTATTTACCTTTTGACATATAGTACATCCTCTGCATGTGTGCTTCCCTAAAGTATATATTCCTACACAGACATGCTTTCTTAGAACAACATCACACATTGCTTGCACCTCCCAATGACTCTTCTGATGTAAAACAGTTAATATTTGCCTCATTATCACTTTATTCAGCATTTCTCTCCCATTGGGGAGTATCCATTTTCCTTAAAATGATCCACATATTTGTAACATTAATACCTCCTTGGGAGGTTGTAATTGCTCCAAAACCTTTTTTAGAATTTACCCAAATAGATAGGTGGCCCTGTAAACCCCTGAGGTAAAATTGTCCACCTATATTGTTGCTTCCACCCCCATTTCAGAGTCTTTCCAGTCAGAGGTGAATATACGTTTGCTCTCAGGGCCTGAGAGCACTCCATTAATAACACTGTTATTCCAGTCTAACAATTTACTATTTGAATGCCCAATTTAATCATCAAATCCCTTCCCAACAAGTTAGTTTCCGCCTTGGATACATACAATAATTGCCCAGTGATCATTTTATCCCCTGGTCTCAGCTTAGTATTCCCCAAAAGTGGCACTGTTATCCCAGTCCCTTCTACCCCCATCACATTTAGGGTTTCATTAGTTAATTTAATCCCTGAAGCTTTACAAGTCAGTAATGACTTAGCTGCCCCAGTGTATTGGGTTTGCTGGCAAGGTTCGGGGGGGGGGGTGTGTGTGGGAGTGGGAAACTGCAGTGGCAGCCCCCGTGAGAAAAACCCAGAAACCTCCCCGTGGTAGGTAAGGGACAATTTCATCTGGCCCCAAAGAGGACCACTGCTGCCCAGAGCCAAGCCATGAGCAACACAGTCCGTGCCTCTGTGACAGCACATCCACGAAAACAAACAGACAAAGAAACGAACAAAACCCTGCTGCTCAACAGCAGTTGGGAGAGCGAGAAACCCCCCCGCAGACACCAAAGTCAGTGCAGAAGGAGGGGCAGGAGGCGCTCCAGGCGCTGGAGCTGAAGCCCCCCTGCGGCTGCTGGAGAGGCCCCTGGTGGAGCAGGCTGTTCCCCCCCTCCCCGATGCTTGGGAAACTGAACAAACATCACAGCAAATATGCAAATATACCAAAACTTCTAGACTGTTACTTAGATAATGCCTACATCACCTTTCCCTGCTCATTCAATTTCAAACAGCTCTGTTAAATACTACATGCCACACCTTTAACACCTTCAGCAACCCTTTTAACACTTCCTTTATCTTTCTCTAGCCTTTACTTTTCTAATACCAACACCAAAGGCTCAGTCAGAGTCCAACTTAATTCCATACCTTTTCCCTCCAAGATACTGAAACAACATATCAATCAATATACCATATTTCATCCCATTTTCCTTCTTTCCACAAAAACAACATTAACTGTAATATGGTGTTATAATTAATAGTTCCATTTAGGGGCCACTCCGCTCCATCCTCTAGTTTATAAAGTGGCCACCATTGATTACAATATTTGATAAGAGTTCTTTTACTTTCTGTACCCTCTCACCCCACTATATCCCTCCAATGTGTTAGTATACATCCTAGGGGGCTTTTCCTCGGGGTTTCTTTGCTTTGAACATTTCCTATTGTTATCTACAGTGGTTAATATTCCACTGTTTTCCTAGAAGCTCTTTACTAGTCAATCCCAATCCCTCCAAAATTCACAATATATAGATACACAAATAAAATCAAACCACTGTACATTAACTGCCTGTTGACAATTACACTGAGGACATTTAAACCTGATGAGCCAATAATATGCCTGGGCAAATTTTGTTCCCTTAGACATACACCTCAATGGCAGTTCTTATATTTACATATTTACATATTAACATATGAATAAAAGAATACTTTAACAAAAATGCCCGGGCTTTTATATATACAATATACAATGTACAGTTATTATTCCAGTTAGAATTATTCCTCAGCAGCTGCAAACATTATGCCAGTTGCCATTAAAGATCACTTACCCTCCTCCTGTCTCTTTCTTAAAATCTCAGACGTCCCCGGAGTTAATGGGGACTGCCACATATTCCTAGTCACTGGTCCCTGAGTGCTAGAATCAGAGTTGCTATCAGAGTCTCCCCGGGGTTGCAGATTAGGAAGCCCGGGAGTTGGAGGGGCTGCAGGTGGGGGTGGTGGAATATAGGGAGGCAGTGGGGCTGGAATCTCTAATTCTCGGTTTATCTTGTGCCTCCCATCCCCTCCTTTTTCTTTTAGAGGATATAAATTGGCTTGAGTTTCCGAGCTGATCCACAAATGTGCATATTCACTTTCTTCCAAACTATAAAGTTCTTTTGAGTTTACATAAATATTTAGGGCCTGGCAAACCCAATCTTCAAAGGACCCAAATACAGGCCAGTAAAGGTGGTCTCCTCAAATCTGTTTACCACCCCAAACTTCAACACAATAATGTATCATTTTTACTTTATTCCTTCCCCGCCTAAAAGGGGAATCCTCCCAATTTTTAATCATTAATCCCGGGGTAACCTAACATCAGACGTTACCCCGCCCATGGGACCAGAAGGCTTACTCTTCTTCTGTCCCATCTTCTGGAGCGCCTTCACACACACACACACAAATCGCTTCCCCCTTTTCGTGGCCCAGTCCCTCGCGGGATGTGGGAACCGCACTACCGAGGGGTCCGCACTCGCTTCGTCCGCAATTGGACGTCTCACAGCGACACGCTCCAGGATACCCAACCCCAACCGAACGGAACACTGGCCTATACTTACCCACCCCGTGGGTCTTCGTTCGGGCTTCGTGCACAAAGGTTGCCTGGGGTTTACCGGTTTTATTTGCTTGTGTCTAATTTTGGGTTCGTCGGTGAAGGGTTTGAATGAAAGTAGTCCTAGCGAAGGCCGCTGAAATCAGCGGGGCGCCCCCTCCGAAGGTCTTTCAATCAGATTTGCCTTCATCCGAGTCACGGCACCAAATTGTTATAAATTAGACCACACAATTTACTGGTCTATTGAAATTATTTTATTAATCAAGTAAGCAGACACAAGCAAAACAGCGCTGGGCGGCTGGGGAGTCTCCGCTCCGCAACAGCACGCAACTTCCCCTTTCCAGTGTCGCTGTTTTATAGCATTGAAGTTCCGGCTTGTCGAGACTTGTCGAGACCTGTCGAGACCTGTCGACTTGTCGAGACCTGTCCTGAGATTGCGCAGTCTGTTGTTGGGGGTCGTTGTTCTTCCTCCGGTGATCATGCGTTGTGCTTGTGTTCAGGTGGGGTCAAAACAGGATGTCTTGCTTTGTCCCCATGTTACAATGCCGTGAGTTGTGAAACCTTATCTCCTCAGTAGATTCTTTAAATTCTCAAGGACAATGAACAAACCCCTACTAATTTATCACAACCCTTACCCTTACTCTATCCGTTACCCTTACTCTTACTAGGCCCTCTGTGTTCGCTCTTTCTGAGCAACCCGAAACATAGCCCTACCCGGCATGGGAGAGGAATTCAAAAGAGGGCCCCAGAAAAGGCGTTCAAAGCCCCTTGTGCCCATCCAAAAGTGCCCCCAGAAGAAGGCTTTGGGTACAACTGAACTCCCCAGGGGAGCCTTCTTGCAGCCCCACATGCAACTGGACCTACTGTGTTCGCTCTTTCTGAGCAACCCAAAACATAGCCCTACTCGGCATGGGAGAGGAATTCAAAAGAGGGCCCCAGAAAAGGCGTTCAAAGCCCCTTTCACCCATCCAAAAGTGCCCCCAAAGGAAGGCTTTGGGTACAACTGAACTCCCCAGGGGAGCCTTCACACAGCCCCACATGCAACTGGACCCTCTGTGCTCGCTCTTTCGGAGCAACCCAAAACATAGCCCTACTCGGCATGGGAGAGGAATTCAAAAGAGGGCCCCAGAAAAGGTGTTCAAAGCCCCTTTCACCCATGCAAAAGTGCCCCCAAGGAAGGCTTTGGGTACAACTGAACTCACCAGGGGAGCCTTCATGCAGTCCCACATGAACTGGATTCTCTGTGTTCGCTCTTTCGGAGCAACCAGAAACATAGCCCTATATATGAAGATTTGGGCCTAATTAGGGTATTTCTTGCTCTTTATGTAGAAATATTTCTGTATCCTTGATTTATTTTGTAATACCAGTTATGTGTCATGATTTCCCCTGTCCAAGCACGACACTTGGTGATTTGTGCCTTTTGCTTCAGTCTGTCTCAATTCAAAACTGTTTTTTTTTGTTTTGTTTTGTTTTGTTTTGTTTTTCAAAGTTTCATGGTATATGATGACTTTATTTCTCCATCTAAGAAAATATGCTTGGCCTTAACTGAAAGGATTACTTCTTATTCTCAGTCAGAGTGGCTGATCAAGAAAAGAAGCAATATTTTAAACATTAATTAGTACAGGAACAGAAGCAGTATTAATCAGTGGCTACTTGTACTTTAGTATTTTTGCACTTAAATATGTATGGAGTGAACCTTAGTAAACACCTGGAAGTGCCACCTCAGAGTCTTTGCAAGAACTTGTAATTCTTTTTGAGAATGTCTCAAGGGGGGGGGGGGGGAAGGGGGGGGGAGGAACAGTATCCATTTTCTCTGTTCTACTTACCTGGTTAGCTATGGTTTAAAAAAAAAATCACTCTCAAAGTATTGTGTAGTCCTTATTCTGCTGCAAGTTGTAACCACTTGTGTGGACTTGTCGAATCAATTTTAGGGGAAGCACTGTTTGGGCTTGGGTATTTTTAGAAAGCAGAAGCATCACCTTTTTCCATAAACAGGTTTCTCAGTGTAGTATTTTTGCTTCTGTTGTGTGGGTGTTTTTGAACACTGTACTAGTGTGCTGCAAAACTCAGGCTTTAATTTCAGTTTAATAAAATCTGAACTGGAAAGTTTGCTTTGAACTTTTAGATTATCAGATTTTAAATGTATTGCAGAGGTTCACTTCTGCTATTCTAGCATGATTTAACATGATTAAATGACAGTTTGATAGTAGTTGAATACACGTGTATACATATGTTGATTAGAAAACTTGTTTGAAGAACCTGAACAGACGCATATTTAGGTATCCTGAAAGACATAGAAAGACCTTTTAGATGGAGCAGTAGAGAGATCAAGAAGAATGGAGAAAGCTTGACTATAACTGACCTAATGTGATAGTCAGGATGAAAAACCACAGCAGTGGCAATAAAGTATTGCTGTGAAGTGTGTGTGTGGAGTTCTCCCTGTAATAGCAGCATTGATGACATCTAGCAAATACTAACAAGCAGCAAAAGTACTGTAAGGAATACAGCAAAAGTCTGACTGCTTAAGCTAGATGAAAAAGAAAAAAAAAAAAAAGGATCAGACTAGCTTCATGGTATTTATTTTATCTGGAACAGGATGTTGGAAGAGTTTGAGGAGGGAGGAATTGATATGATCCCATATCAATTGGCTTGTCTCTCCCCTCCAGTCTGAATTTTATGGTATAGTTTAATGTGTCTGATGCAAACTGTTATGCAGGTCACATTGGGAACTACCAGACCTAAAATAATATTACTTGTACAGGACAGGCAGGATCTGAACACTGAAGAAAATGACCTGTCTTCATTCCTTAGGTATGCAGTAAGTGCCTTAACAGTGCTGTCACTTCTTGAGTATTTACTTCTGTGGTCAACCAGCATGTCATGCAGGCATGGAGGAATAATATTAGACCTAGCAAAAGGAGGTGAAGGAGGGATCAGGCAAAATTATTTTGTTTTATATTACTCCTAGGTATGGTAACTGAGGCTTTAGGATCATGTATGTATAGTTTACTCTCTACTTGTGGTACAAGAGCAGTGTAGGTAGAAGGCAGGGAACATGGTAGTTATGCTTGAATTTTGTTTGACACAAGCCACAAGAACCAAAGTGTGTCAAGTTCTTTTTCACATTTGTCTTATCTAAAAGACAAAGTACCATACAATAATATGAAACTGCTGGGAAAACTGGACAAATAGCCAGTATACAAGTAGTCTTTGTCAGACTGTGGCATGAATTACATGCATCTTAGTGTGACGAGACGTTGTTCTCTGCACTAGCTTCTAGACATTGGCTGTCTCAAAGTAGTGTCTTAGATCCATCCTATTCAGGCTCTTGATCAAAACAAAACCAACTGTTGGTATTGATGGATAGGTTCTTGTTTGTCATTTCTAAAGGCCACATTTTTTATACATCTGTGTAATCTCTCTTCAAACCAGTGTCAGGTGACCAGGAAACATGAAATGGCTTATTGGAAGGCTACTGAGATGGACAGGTATACCGTTCTTTACTCTGGCCCCTTGGAATCATGTTTTTTCTCTTCTTTGTAACATGCGTCTACTCATCAAAGCTTAGAAAGTAGCCTTGGACACAAATAGCAGCCATGTCCACCCTAAGCACAACCTTTCCCACTTTCACATCTTCTGTTAAAACTGCTACTAGTAGCCTGTGTTCTTAGTGTTGGCTGATCATCATATCCATGAGAAAAAATAAAATCTTTAAAACTACAGCTATGATGGGTAGATGCTTTTTCTAATGAAGAAGATTACTGAATAAAGCTTGCTACCACCTTCAACAGAAGGGTTAAAAAATATTTAGGCAAAATATGGGTGAAATGGGCTTTGTACACGATTTCTGGGGTCCTATTTTAAATTCCTCTCAGATTCCGGGTAAGGATATATTTAGGGTTGTTCAGAAAGAGCGAACACAGAGAGTCCAGTTGCATGTGGGGCTGTGTAAAGGCTCCCCTGGGGAGTTCAGTTGTACCCAAAGGCTTCCTTTGGGGGCAACTTTTGATGGGCGAAAGGGGCTTTGTATGCCTTTTCTGGGGTCCTATTTTAAATTCCTCTCAGATTCTGGGTAGGGATCTATTTAGGGTTGCTAGGAAAGAGCGAACACAGAGTATTCAATGTATTGTTGGCAAGGGTGTAATACACAATAAATGTTTGTTCATTGTCTTTTGTATTATAAAAACAAGGAGTTCTGTTTGAGGAACAGGAGTTGTGAAAACTCCCTGCTGAAGTAAGGAGCTGTATAATGCTTTGCTAGACACTATGAAAATTCTTTTGCTTAATGTAACAAAAAAGAGAACCCCCTCCCCTTCTCTCCTTCTGCATCTCAGTAGCCTCTTTTGTTAAAAAACCACTGCTGCAAAGTTCATGTAACCATCTCCTGATAAGTTGTTAAACTAGTGTATCAACATCCTGCCTTCCTGTCTCACGCTGGGCCAACATGACCAAATAAAGAAAGAAGTTGAACCACAACGCTGAGGAAGACTACGGCCTTCATCTTCACGACCACCAGAGGGACAGAGACGACCCCCTAGCAACAGCGCGCGCAGTCGCAGAATACACCAGGATGTGCTGCGTAATCCTGAAATCACCAAGATATAAAAAGGGACCGTGGGGGGGGATGAGGTGCGCGCCGTTGGTGGAGCCGAGACTCCCCGGCCGCCCAGCGCTGTTTTGCTTGCTGTTGCTTACTCAATAAATTCCTTTCTATTATTAATGCAATGCTCTCTGAAAATTAATTAAGGGGGCAACTTATAACAAGGGTATAGTAATGAAGCAGTTTTTGTCTTTCATTGGGACTTGGAAAGGCTGATCTCTCTCAAGAGCTTGATGTTGTCTGCTTTTCTTGATGGTAGCCATCATGGCCCTCAGTCTCTGGCTTGTGTGTGTTCGTGCTCATGTACGGTTTGGGAGCCTGGCTCCATGTGGTTTTTGGGTCCCGGTTCTGTAGTTTTTGACTACTGTTTCTGGTTTGGGGGGAGAGATGGCTCCCTGTATTGCTCTGGCTGGCCCGCCCTGCGCCGCCCCCCTCCCCCTGCCGCCGCTGGGTGGTGCCGGCCCGCCCTGGCCCGGCCACATTGAAGCTGTGAGGAGCTGAAGAAGAGCTAGCGAAAGAGAGGTATTGCAGCAGGTAGGCTGTGCCTGTGAGGTGCCTGAGGATCTGACTTTTTTTTTCTTTTGTGGCTGCTTCTTGCAGTCTCGGAGAGGTGAATCCTCTCCAGAGTGCTGAGGAAAGGCGGAGGGTCGTCAGCCCAGTCAGTGTCCCTAAGCAAGGGTCCCCCTAAGGCAAGTCTCTGAAGTGCTTCCCCTCTGTTTTAGTGGTGCTGCGGTAGGCATTGCTCAGAATCTGCTGAGGGTCTGAGGTGGGGGGGGGGGAGCTGCTTGTACACTGTTGGAGCCTGGGTTGGGGGGGAGGTTTGGAGCTGCTTCTAGACCTTTGGGGCTGGCATCGGGGGTAGGGGGTTGGGTGCAGGTTGTATACTGTAGGGGCCTGTGTTTGGGGGGGGGGGTTGAGGCCTGCGTCTGGGGGAGGGGTGGGAGCTGCTTGTACACTGTAGGAGCTTGTGTTTGGGGGGGCTTGGGGGCTTCCCTCGGGGGGGGAGGGTTGGGAGCTGCTTCTGTAAGGTAGGGGGCCTGCCTTGCAGGGGTTGAGAACTGCTTGTAGAATTTGGGGCCCTGTGTCTGGGGGGGTGGGGCCTGTGTCTCAGCGGCGTTAGGAACTGGTTGTACACCTTTGTGGCCTGTGTTTGGGGGGTGTGGGTGCCTGTGCCTGGGGGAGTTGGGAGGTGCTTGTACACTCTAGGGGCCTCCATTTGGGGGTCTTTGGGGCCTCCCTTTGAGGGGGAGGGAGTTGGGAGTTGGGAGTTGGTTGTACACCTCTGCATCCCATGTCTTGGAGGGGGCGGGGGGTTGGGACCTGTCGCTGAAGGGGCGGGTTGTGAGCTGCTTGTACACCTTTGGGACCTGTGTCTGGGGGGGGGCTGGGTCTGGGGCCTGTGTCTGGGTGGAGTCCAGTTCTTGGGAGGGGGTGGTGGGGTAGGAGCTGCTTGTGGGCAGTTGGGGTCTGCATCTGGGTGTGGTTGGTGCCTGCTTCTGTTGGCAGTTTGGGGCCTGCTCGTAGACTTGTGCAGCCTGGGTTTGGGGGCTTTTCTGTAACGTTTGGGGTCTGCATTTTTGCTTTGGGATGCATCTTGAGCTTTTGAGGCCTAGCTGTAGCATTTGGGGCCTGCATCTGGGGCTTTTCTGTAGCGTTTTGGTTGCGTATTTGTGATTTGGGGCCTGTATCCAGGGTTTTGCCTTTTTTGTCGTTTCCGTCTTTGTGTCTGTGTGTTTCATTGTTGGTTGTGTGGGGTTAGGGGCAGTTTGGGGTTTGGATTAAGGTCAGTGTCATTAGCGTTAGGGGGTTGATAATAAGGGTTAGGGTTGTGGTTAGAGTTGTTAGGTTTAAGGGGAATAAGGATTTCAGGGTAAGGGGTAAAAATGTTGTTTTTGCGCAGTTACATCCTTTAGGGGGAAGGAAGGTGGTATTGAGATATGCTTGCAGTGATAAGACAGCTTAACAGTGTGAAATGTGTTCATCTGATTCGTGTCAATATGGAACAATGCTAGGGCCACATGATATGATGAAATGTGACCTTCTGTCTTACATACCCTTGTATAACCACAAGTCTGAGAAAACCAGAGTGGTTAATATATATAGTTCTTGTATCTTGCAAAGGAATGGTCCAGCAATTCGGGTCAATAGGGGATAAGAGAACAAAGAGGTTTCAGAATAACTGCTAACTATTACAACTGCTACATGGGACACTATGCAAGTGTCTGACATCCAGCCAAGATGGACAAAGGAAAAGGACAAGGGAAAAGCCTGGGAGGAAGACTACGAGCCTTCAGTATGAGCGGCCCCCAGAGGGACCACCAGAGACTGATAACACATGCACCTGTGGGAGGGTTTGGATTCCGGGAACTAATTATAATAAAAAATCAGTAATGCAGGTGGAGCCATGTAGGACTTCCCGGAGGTAAGCCTTCAACAGACGGAGACCCCTAAACTCGTGCGCCAAGCATTCAAGACATATGTCCGTGGCACAAAGATCAAGGACAACTTCTCAGAGGTAAGCAGCTTTCCCTTTGTTTCCCCATCCTCTCAGGAGTCGTCTTTACTATGGTTGTACACACTTCAGGCTCACAACACTCGTTTTCTCCTCTACTTAGTGTTCCTAGTCCCTGCCTGGTGGTGGGCCAAATTCTACGGGTTGATGTGTTTCCAAGTTAAAAGAGATAAGTACATCTAGTTAAGGTGACATCTAGTAGGATCATTTAAAGTAAACTATATAGTAGTAGTAGGTGCCTTTATTGCATGCAGCTCTTCTTCAGGTGAGTAATTCTTGTAGCATAAGTAATTCTTTTCCCATGTTTCATTCATGATGTTTGTAGCGTGCCTCTTTATGTGTATGTTTGGCCTGGAGCTGTCCTGCCTGGCAATTTGTGATGGTAGCTAAAGTAATGTTCCATCAGTGCAATAATACATTGTCCTGACTGTTTTGGAAAAGACATCTGGTCTGTCTGTGGGCGAATACTCAAGCTCTGGGTGAGTACTCAAGGGCAGCTGGCACAGAGTCTTTTTGCTTTTTTTCCAGCAGTAGGTAAACATTAGGAGGAACCGGTCAAAGGAAACAGCGCTTTCTGGAACTGTCAAGTTCTTGTTCGGCAACTTAGTGACTGGTTTGATCTACTTCACAGATGTAGAGGCAAGTGGACTGCTCTCTTGAAATAATAAAATTAAAAACACAAAGTTTGTCAAACATGGCAGTGCATGTTTGCAGTCTGTTTATTGCTTTTGCCAGTGGTAGATAACATTTATAAGGAATCGGTCAAAGGAAAGAGCGCCTTCTGGAACTGTGAAGCTCTGTGTTGGCAACTCGGTGACCGGCTGGACCTACTGTCCATCTCCAGAGGGAAGTGGACTGCTGTTTTGAAATTAAAAAATAATAATAAAAAAATAAAAATATGGTGCTGCTCTATGGTGCCCGGAGGACTGCCACTCTGCAAGGCAGTTAAAAAGAATGTGGTTTGGAGATGGAGAGCAGCAGAGGTAAAGCAGCTGGGAAGAGAGATACAAGTATTGCAGTAGGTAGGCTGTGGTTATGAGGTGCCTCAGGATGTGCTTTTTTTTCTTGTTTCCACCCTTCCCTCATGCAGCCTTGGAGAGGTGAAGTCCCCATGTTGTAGAGTGGTGCAAAAAGGTGAGAGGGTTGTCAGCCCAGTCAGTTTCCTTCACCAATGCTAAGGCAAGTCTTTGAAGAGAAACAGCCTGGTTGCGTGTGCTGCACCCTGTTGAACCCAGACCAAAAATAGGGCTGCTGTTCCTCCTGCTCTCTTTACCTCTTCTCATCTTGCAAAGGAATGGTCCAGCAATTTGGGTCAATAGGAGATAAGAGAACAAAGGGGCTTCAGAATAACTGCTAACTGTTATGACTACTGCATGGGGCACTATGCAAGTCTCTGACATCCAGCCAAGATGGACAAAGGAGAAGGACAAGGGAAAAGCCTGGGAGGAAGACTATGAGCCTTCAGTACGAGAGACCCCCAGAGGGACCACCAGAGACTGATAAAGCATGTGCCAGTGGGCGGGTTCGGATTCCAGGAACTAATTATAATAACCCTGCCTTTTCTAGAAGTAGTAACGAATATGTATTAGCCTAGGAGCATAAAAACCAGCCGCCTGATGTAACTGGTGTGCATCTTGGTGGAGCAGAGACTCCCGGCGCACCCAGTGCTGCTTGCTTACCTCTATTCCTTTAATAAATTGTAAACATTAATTGTAACCCTATTTGGGACTCAGTCATTTGTTACAACTGGGACCTCCCAATGCGTGGAAGCTGTTGGGATAGCCCAGGATGACGAGGCATGGTGCCACAACGAGGTTGGTAGTCAGTGGCGCCCTGGGGCAGGCCAAATTGGGAGGGGGCGAGGCGGCGGGTGGTCGGTGGCTTCTGTGGAAATGGCCCTTGTGTGGGGCGTGGGTGGCGCATTCAGAGGAACCTTGACAGGCTGCAGATAGGGGCAGGCAGGAACTTTTTGAAGTTCAGGAGAGGGAAATGCCAAGCCCTACCCCTAGGGAGGAACAACTCTATTCACCAGCACTGGATATCTGGATACTAAATAAGCATCTCTTCATAGAAGGGGTGGTTACACATTAGAACAGGCTGCCCGGGGAAGTGGTAAGAGTCCCCATCCTTAAAAGTGTTTAAGAGATGTGTGGACATAGCACTTAGGGATACGATTTAGTGGTAGCATTAGGTTGATGTTTGGACTTGATGTTCTTAAGGGCCTTTTCCAACATAAGAATTCTTGTTAAGGATGGGGATTCAAATAACAAATGCGTTTTCGGGAAGTGGCTCTATCCTTCGTTGCAGGTGACAGCAGCTCACCTTGCAAATGGAATCCACCCAAAGATCTCAGGTCATGTCACCACAGATACTGTAGAAGAGAAGAAAGTTGGAACGTTTTTATTTCAGAGGTAAAACCTGCAGGTGAGTACAGAAGTAACATGTACACTGGGAGCTGTAGAGATTCCCTGAAAGTTTAGGGTTGAAATTTGGCTAGGCCTGCCTGTTCAACAAATGGGAAACTATGCTCTGCTTGACAAACAGCTTTTGAAAGGTAATTTGCAATGTTGGAATGGAACATCTTGAATCCTCTTCTTGGGTTCCTTCCAGCTGATGACTTGCTGCATCAGCCTTGCATTCAAAGAACTAAGTAGAATTTATATTGTTTTCAGTCTTAGAGGTTATCATGTCTTATTGATGATTTCAGGGTGAAAGCATGCATATAGAATGTACTATAGAATGTAGGATAAAAAATGAAACTGCACACTAAGTTCTTTTTATGACTCAGTCTTTTGTTACTGTATGTAGCAATGTTTTCCTGCCTCTGTGTTGCTGTGACAATGTAACGAGGGCTGAAGAAAGTCAGACCAAAGATCTGTGATCTTAGCAGAATAGAACAAGTATAGATTGATACTTGTGACTTGCACTGTAAGACAAGCAAATGCCTCGGAGTATAAAAATGCTTAATGGATTTCTTGTAAAAATTGGCCATATCCTTTGAACCCATGTAAACACTTAGCATCCATAGGTCACAGCAGTCACGTGCCTTAACTAGGTATTGTGTGTAAACTCTGGAGCTAGCTTCACTATGTGAAGAACCACTGCCTTTATTTTGTGTGCTTGTGGGCAGGAAGAGTGAAATTTGCTTCCTGCTAGCTTTTGATGTCCCCATCTTCTGTATGGAAAGAGAAAATGGGTGATCAATCTCTGTTCAAGTTCTATGATATGAGACATCGTCTTTTCCCTCATCTCTCTTTCACGTGAAAAAGGTTTTTTCTTAGTCCTTTTCTACAGAAACTGTTCCAAACATTTGGCGATCCTTGTTTCTCTTGGCTGAAACTGTTTTTATTCTACTGTGACCTTTTTAAGGTGGGCAAAAATAAAATTTTGTGTAGCATCCAAGATGCAAATGAACCTTGAGTTCATGAGATAGCAAGGCTACCTTTGAGTTTTGATTAGATTGCTGATGCTTTTTGTTACCTTTCCTAGGCCTTTTCCAAAAGGTTAAACAGGGAAGTTGGCTGTTCAACACTGATGAGCATTGAAGTGATGTTTTCATAGGATTGCGTGCAGTACCAAGACCTGATTTCCCCTTTTGCCTCTGCATTACTTCATGTTTATCTTCTGTGAATTGTACTTGCTATTTGGTTGCATAGTGGCTGCAGAGGAATCACAGGCGGGTTGAGGTTGAAAGGACCTCCAGAGGTCGCCTGGTCCGGCACCCCTTTTGTGTTCAAAGAACACAAAAATATACTCCACGTTATAAAGTATGACCTCGCTTTAAAAAGCTGTTTTAACAGTCCTTCATTAAGTCTTATTAATCAAGTGTCCCCTGGTTCTGTTCTTACGCTTCCCACTATACCTCCTGTTATTTTCCTTAACATGGGAATTCCTGGTCTGGCTATTTCTCTAGGACACTTCTTAAACAGAAGTCTAGGCGTATTAGTCACGTTTCAAGTCATCTGTTTTAATTCAGACAATTTAGAGAATTAAAAGTCAAAACATAGCTTATCCATGAGCTCCTTGAGAACTCCTTAGTGAAATGCTGCCTGAGCCTTTTGACTTGTTACTTCTGTTTCTGTGTCAAAACTTGTTCTGTATCATTTCAGTTGGAGATGGATTCTTTGACATCCGTGCCAAGAAAAACCTTTCTTCTGTAGGAGCCCTTCAATGTACACAGAGCAGAGAAAGAGCAGCTATTCTGCAAATTGGTACTCAGGCTGGTTTTGGCTTCCCGTATTGTTTGTACATTCCTATGTTGTTTTGCAATCTTTTCTCTTTTCAGTAGCTATATAATTAAACTTTTTCAAAGGATGCCTCCCTGTTTTCAGTAGCCTCCTTACGCCCTGAGATTTAGCCGTCCTTGTATTCTTTTGCTCTTCGTCTTTTTGATACAAGTCGTATCAAAAGGTCGTTGTTGGATCCCCAGGCTCCGGGATGGCCACCGTGCTGAGCTCTGGGTTGCCTACCTCCAGAGGGGGGGGAGTCGGTAGTCCTGATCCTCTGGGGTCCGGCCTCGGGCAGCACGGGGGCCAGCAGTCCCAAGCCCCGAGGGGGCAAGTCTTGGGCAGCAAGGGGGCTGGCTGTCCCTTGACCCGGGGCAGAAGTCCTCAGACGCATGGGGCCCGGCTTACCCAGGATCCCAGGAGCCGGCTTCTGGAGGCACCGGGGCCAGCTGTCCCATGTGCCGGGGGTCCCAACTTGGGAGGGTTTGGATTCCGGGAACTAATTATAATAACCCTGCCTGAATAAAGGTAAGCAAAGTTTTTGAATTTTTGTTTTTCAGCTCCCTTGCCAGCTGCAGCACTATATTTTGCCTGTAATTTTGCGTGTGAAGATCCGAACGAAGATGACGGAGTCGTAAGCATTTAAAGCGTATACAGTTCGGTTGGGTGGGATTCAGTTGCCTGTGTGTGTAAGAGTGTGACTGAGACGGAACTTAGTTCTGAAGCAATTGTGGAGGTCTTCTAATCGCGGTTCCAATCTCCCACGAGGGACGTGGCTAGTGAAGGACCGAAGGGATTCCTATAGGATTTGTGGGTGGGTGATAGGTCCTAAACCCCCTTCAAGACACTCTTACTACGGTAACCAAGGGCTGTGGGAATTGCCATAGTAAAATTCCTAAATGGGTCAGACAAAATCGAAGACCAGGGACCAGAAGAAAGGGAGCAAATTACCAGACATACCACCAGAAAGTCCATTAGGAATAACGATTAGAAATTGGAATGATAGGGACCCCAGAAAAGGAAAAAGTAAATTAAAAATGGTCCAGTATTGTGTGACAGAATGGCCAAAGGAGCCTTTAAGACTACATGTCTTTTGGCCTGTTTTTGGATCCTTTGAAGACTGGATTTGCCAGGCCTTAAATATCCATGTTAATTCAAAGGAACCTTTTAGCCAGGAAGAAAGTGATTATGCAGGATTATGGATCAGGAGGACTTCACGTCCTTTTCCAGCCTCAATATTTACACTAAAAGCAGATAAGAAATTTGAAGAACAAGAAGAACATGAAAAAGAAAAAGAAGATAAACGTGAGCCGTTGGATAAGCTACCACCTCCATATCCTAACAATCCAACCCCGGCGGCCCCCCCTCCGGTGGCTGTGGTATCTCCACCAGTACCACCATTGCCCCAGCTTCCACCACCAACAGCACCAGAATTAGACCGACCTCCGGCCGCATGCACAAGAAGTAGGACTGCCGTATCTGAGAGAGCTTCTCTATATCCCTTAAGGGAGGTAACTGGTGTAAAACTGGTGCGCGTCTTGGTGGAGCAGAGACTCCTAGTGTACCCAGCACTGTTTGCTTACCTCTATTCATTCAGTGAATTGTAAACTTTGATTGTAATCCTATTTGGGACTTTTATTATTTATAATAACAGACAACCTTGTAAAACGCAGACAACCAGAATCCTTACAGCAATTAGGTGGAAATCATGGTGTAAGAAACATTACCACCTCAAAGAGTAAAAACCTCAAAAGAAATGTGACTTGTAACAGGCCAGCAGCTGTGTATTTTCTGTGAAGCACCAGATTATGAACCTTGAATAGCACAGTTAATGGGGAAACAGGGGAGGGTCCCTGTCCTTGGCAGGAAAAAAAAAAGTGTATAAACTGTGTATGGAATTAGTAGGCACCTTCCTGCTTGCAGGACGCCCGCCATTGTAATCTCGAATAATAATGCTACTGTACTGAGATCCTCGACTCAGCCTATGCTATTTGCTACAGATATATTCAGGGTTTTAAGATTTCAAGGATAGGGCACTAGGGTTGGGTTTCAGGGTAAGGGGTTTCAGGGTTTGTGTTTAGGATTTTAAGGTTTTTAGGGTTGAAGTTTTAATGGTTAGGATTTTAAGGATTTGAGGGTTAGCGTGTTAGGGTTTTAGAGTTTTTTGGGTTGTAGTGTTGATGTGTTTTTTACGGTTAGGGTCTTAGGGTTTTATTTTTGGTCAGTTATTTACAGTTAGGGTTTTAAGATCTTATTTTTTTTTCCAGGTTAGGTTCTCCAGGGCTAGGGTTTTGAGTATCCTAATTTGGGGGGTTTGGATTTTGAGCATCTTAATTTTTGGGGTTAGGCTTTTGAGTGCCCTAATTTTTTGCGATAGGGTTTTGAGCATCCTAAGTAGTTGGGTTAGGGTTTTGAGTATCTTAATGTTTTGGGTTTGGGTTTTGAGCGTCCTAGAGTTTCGGGAAAGGGTTTTGAGTATCTTAATGTTTTCGGGATAGGGCTTTGAGCGTCCTAAGGTTTTCGGGATAGGGCTTTGAGCGTCCTAAGGTTTTCGGGATAGGGCTTTGAGCGTCCTAAGGTTTTCGGGATAGGGCTTTGAGCGTCCTAAGGTTTTCGGGATAGGGCTTTGAGCGTCCTAAGTTTTTCGGGATAGGGCTTTGGGTTGGGTTTGGGTTTTGAGCGTCTTAATTCCTGGGTTTGGGTTTTGAGCATCCTAAGATTTTGGGTTAGGGGTTTTAGGCATAGGACTTCAGGGGTTTAGTGTGGTAAATAGTTTGGGTTAGGTCTGTAGGGGTTTTGAGTTTTTCTTAATGTTAGGGCTTGAGGCTTTTTTGTAAGCGCGGTAAGGGCTAGGGGTTACAGTGAGTTCTGGTAAATGTAGTTCTCAAACACTTGGCCTGTGATTGGCCATGCTGGCTGTCCGGGGAATGCTGGTAGGTGTAGTTTTCCAACAGCGGGAGGCAATGTTGAGTGCCCAGAGTATGCCAGGAGATGTAGTTCTCAGGACTCCAGACTTCCGGGAGGCAATGTTGAGTGCTCAGAGTATGCCGGGAAATGTAGTTGTCGGATTCAGGACTTCCGGGAGGCCATGTTGAATGCCCAGAGCATGCCGGGAGATGTAGTTCTCGGAAAGTAGGGTTAGGATTAGAGGCTAGGGTTAGGGTTGGGGTTAGGGGTTAGGATTAGGGATTATTGTTAGGGTTATGGGTAAATTTAGGGGTTAGGGTTAGGATTCGGGTTCGGGTTAGATTATGGTTAGGGTAAGGGTTAGGGCAAGGGTAAGTGTTAGGGTGAGGGTAAGGGTTATGATAAGGTTAAGGTTTAGGGTTAGGGTAAGGTTAAGGGTTGGGCAAGGGTTAGGGTAAGGTAAGGGTTAGGGTAAAGGTTTTCATTTGTTAAAGCTGAAACGCAGTATGCAATCTGGGACGTCACAGCCAGAGCTGCCTATGGCAAGGTGAGAGAGGAACACATGGAGCAGATGTTCTACTCCTAGTTTTTTCTTTACACTTAAATAAATGTTTGAGCTAATTCCAGTTGGAAGAGTTCCAATTACTTGCTTGGTCATATTGTCCTTTCAATATTAAAAGCTGCAGCAAAAGCATGGGGATTTTTGCTTCTAGAAACACCCCAGTTCTCTTGTTTGCACTATGCATGCTGTTGCGCTAAAACAGATTGAAAAAATAAATAAAAATCACACACACACACATGCACACACACACAAAAAAAAAAAAAAAAACAAAAAAAAAAAAAAACAAAACACAGCTGCTGTTGCTGCTCTGTTCCTACTTCCTTGTGCTTTGCCCCTCCCCTTTCCCAGGTAATTGGGTTTGGGTGCTGGGCGGGGCCAAATGGTATATGAGCCCCAGGCATCCCCTCAGAGAGCTCCTTCTGCTTGGGCTGCTCTTTGGGGTGTTTGTTTTTCCTTCGGTCAGTTGCAGGGTTCGTCAGGTGGATGAGAGTTTATGGACTGATGCGTTTCCAAGTAGCGAGGGGTACGCACATCTTTTTGAGGTAACAGCTAGTAGGATCTGTTAGAATAAACTAATGTAGTACTTGGTGCCTTTATTGCATACAGTTCTTTATCAGGTGAGTAACTGTTATAGCATGTTTACAGATAGTATGTCAATGTTACTTTGTGTGTTTGCTATGCAGTGCCTGTGGGGACACTCTGTGCTTGGCTGGGAACCAAGGGTGGAAGTGTTGTCAGGGCCTGTCTTCAATCAGGGTGGAAACACTGTGTGATTAGCTTGGAAAATAAAATTTGTGTAGCTTCCAAGATGTTAATGAAAATAAAATTTTGTGAAATATGCTCATCTGATTCGTGTCAATATGGAACAACGCTAGGACCTCATAATGAAATGTGACCTTCTGTCTTACGTCCCCTTGTATAAATAACTACAAGGCCAAGAGAAACAGAGTGGTTAGTGTATATAGTTCTTGCATCTTGCAAAAGAGCGGTCTAGCAGTTCATGTCAATAGAGGGTTTGAAGGGTAAACCTTGAGACTCAGGTCTGGGAGATAAGAGAATGGGGGAAGATTTTTCAGATAACTGCTGACTATTGCACGAGACACAGCTTTCTGACATCTGGCCCAGCGACTACTAAATAAGGAGTGGGGGAGAAGCTGAAGAACGACCAAAGGACAAAGCCTGGGAGGAAGACTACGAGCCTTCAGTACGAGCCACCCCCAGAGGGACCACCAGAGACTGATACGCATGCATCCGTGGGATGGTTCGGGTCCCGGGAAATAGCTTCACGACACGGCTGGCACCCATGCTGCTCGTGGCCGGACAGCCGTGTTGTAGGATTGCCTTCCCCGAGCCGCCAGAAATGGGACCCAGACCCCGACGCTACTAGCACAATCGTCGCCCAGAACCGGAGCCCAGAGGTTCGGTACAGACGGCGGCCGCTCCGGACAGGACAGGACCCCCTGTCTCCGGGACGGCCAGCCCCCGAGCCGGCGGACGACTACCTCCCGCTTCACGGCACGGCTGGCACCCATGCCGCTTGTGGCCGGACACCCGGGTCTTCCCTGAGCGGCCAGAAATGGGACCTGGACACGGTCTGGCTAGCACACACGTCGCCCTGCACGGGAGCCTAGGGGCTCAGGTTGATTGGATCCCGCGCCTCCAGATGGAGGTAACCGGGAGCTCGGGACGGCCAGCCTCACGCTCCGCACAGGACCGAACCCCCGGTCTCCGGGACGGACAGCCCCCAAGCCGGAGGACGACAGCCTCCCACTTCACTGCACAGCTGCACCCACATCCCAGAGGACGGACACTCGTGACACGGAACAGCTGGCAGCTCAGGACGGCCAGCCGCCGCTCCGCATGGGACCGAACCGCCGGTCTCCGGGACGGCCAGTCCCCGAGCTGGCGGACGACAGCCTCCCAGTTCACTGCACAGCCGGCACCCCTGCCGCTTGTGGCCGGAAACGCATTGTCATGGGATCAACTTCCCCAAGCCGCCCAAAATGGGACCCAGGCCCCAGTGTGGATAGCGCACACGTCGCCCAGGATCGGAGCCTAGGAGTTCGGGACAGACGGCCGCCGCTCCGGACACGACAGAACCCCCGGTCTCCGGGACGGCAAGCCCCCGAGCCGGTGGACAACAGCCTCCCGCTTGATCGCACGGCGGCACCCACGTCCCAGAGGACGGACCCTCAGGACACGGGAAAGCCGGCCCCCACGCCGCCCATGGCTGGGCACCCAGTCCCCGGGATCGCCGTCCCCAACAAGCCCGAAGTCGGCCCCAGGCCCCAGTGCGGCTAGCACACCTGTCACCCAGGACCGGAGCGTAGGGGTTCGGGACGGACGGCTGCTGCTCCGGACAGGACAGAAACCCCGGTCTCCGGGCGGACAACCCCCGAGCCGGCAGATGACAGCCTCCGGCTTCCCGGCACAGCTGGCACCCGTGACGCTCATGGCTGGACAACCGTGTGGTGGGATCGAATTCCCCAAGCCGCCAGAGACGGGACCTGGACACGGTCCGGCTATCACAAACATCACCCAGGATCGGAGCCTAGGGGCTCAGGTGGATCGGATCCCGCGCCTCTGCATGGACGCAACCAGGAGCTCGGGACGGCCAGCCGCACGGGACCGAACCGCCAGTCTCTGGGATGGCCAGTCCCCGAGCTGGTGGATGACAGCCTCTGGCTTCCCGGCAAGACCAGCACCCACGCCGCTCGTGGCCGGACACCCGTTGCATGGTATGGTTCCCCAAGCCACCCAAAATAGACCCGGACCCCAGTGCGGATAGGTCACATGTTGCCCAGGACCAGAGCCTAGGGGTTCAGGATGGACGGCCACCGCTCTGGACAGGACAGAAACCCCGCTCTCCGGATGGCCAGTCCCCGAGCTGGCGGAAGACAGCCTCCCGCTTCATGGCACAGCCGGCACCCACGTCCCAGAGGATGGACCTTCGGGACTCGGGAGAGCTGGCCCCCATGCCGCCCATGGCTGGGCACCCTGTCCCCGGGATCACCGTCCCCAACAAGCCCGAAGTTGGCCCCGGTCCCCACTGCGGCTAGCACACCCGTCGCCCAGGACCGGAGCGTAGGGGTTCGGGACGGACGGCTGCTGCTCCGGACAGGACAGAACCCCTGGTCTCCGAGACAGCCCCCGAGCCGGCAGACGACAGCCTCCGGCTTCCCGGCACAGGTGGCACCCATGCCACTCGTGGCCGGACACCCGTTGTCGTGGGATCGACTTTCCCGAACCGCCCGAAATGGGACCCTGACCCCGGTGCAGATAGCACACACATCGCCCAGGACTGGAGCCTAGGGGTTCAGGACTGCCGGCCCCACGCTGCCCGTGGCTGGACACCCGGGTTCTGGGATTGCGATCCCCGAGCTGCCCGATGTGGCACCGGAGCCCGGTGCAGCTAGCACACACGTCGCCCACGACCAGAGCCCAGTGGCTTGGGTCGGTCGGATCCCGCACCTTCAGATAGAGGAAACCAGGAGCTCGGGAAGGCAGTCTGCCGCACTGCACGGGACCGAAACGCTGCTCTTTGGGATGGCCAGTCCATGAGCCGGCGGACAACAGACTCCTGCTTCCCGGCACGGTGGGACCCACGCCGCCTGTGGCTGGTCACCCGGGTCCTGGGATCGCTGTCCCCGAGCCGCCTGATGTCAGACCCGGAGCCTGGTGCGGCTAGCACACGTGTTGCCCAGAACCGGACACCAGGGGCTCGGGACGGTCGGATCCCTCGCCTCCGGATGGAGGCATCAGGTAGCTTGGGACGGTCGGCTGCCGCTCTGCACGTGAAGAAACCCCCCAGTCTCCGGGACGGCCACTCCCCGAGCAGGTGGACGACAGCCTCCCACTTCGCGGCACGGCCAGCCCCCACACCGCCCAAGTTGGGACCCCCGGCACATGGGACAGCTGGCCCCGGTGCCTCCAGAAGCCGGCTCCTGGGATCCTGGGTAAGCCGGGCCCCATGCGTCTGAGGACTTCTGCCCCGGGTCAAGGGACAGCCAGCCCCCTTGCTGCCCAAGACTTGCCCCCTCGGGGCTTGGGACTGCTGGCCCCCGTGCTGCCCGAGGCCGGACCCCAGAGGATCAGGACTACCGACTCCCCCCCCTCTGGAGGTAGGCAACCCAGAGCTCAGCACGGTGGCCATCCCGGAGCCTGGGGATCCAACAACGACCTTTTGATACGACTTGTATCAAAAAGACGAAGAGCAAAAGAATACAAGGACGGCTAAATCTCAGGGCGTAAGGAGGCTACTGAAAACAGGGAGGCATCCTTTGAAAAAGTTTAATTATATAGCTACTGAAAAGAGAAAAGATTGCAAAACAACATAGGAATGTACAAACAATACGGGAAGCCAAAACCAGCCTGAGTACCAATTTGCAGAATAGCTGCTCTTTCTCTGCTCTGTGTACATTGAAGGGCTCCTACAGAAGAAAGGTTTTTCTTGGCACGGATGTCAAAGAATCCATCTCCAACTGAAATGATACAGAACAAGTTTTGACACAGAAACAGAAGTAACAAGTCAAAAGGCTCAGGCAGCATTTCACTAAGGAGTTCTCAAGGAGCTCATGGATAAGCTATGTTTTGACTTTTAATTCTCTAAATTGTCTGAATTAAAACAGATGACTTGAAACGTGACTAATACGCCTAGACTTCTGTTTAAGAAGTGTCCTAGAGAAATAGCCAGACCAGGAATTCCCATGTTAAGGAAAATAACAGGAGGTATAGTGGGAAGCGTAAGAACAGAACCAGGGGACACTTGATTAATAAGACTTAATGAAGGACTGTTAAAACAGCTTTTTAAAGCGAGGTCATACTTTATAACGTGGAGTATATTTTTGTGTTCTTTGAACACAAAAGGGGTGCCGGACCAGGCGACCTCTGGAGGTCCTTTCAACCTCAACCCGCCTGTGATTCCTCTGCAGCCACTATGCAACCAAATAGCAAGTACAATTCACAGAAGATAAACATGAAGTAATGCAGAGGCAAAAGGGGAAATCAGGTCTTGGTACTGCACGCAATCCTATGAAAACATCACTTCAATGCTCATCAGTGTTGAACAGCCAACTTCCCTGTTTAACCTTTTGGAAAAGGCCTAGGAAAGGTAACAAAAAGCATCAGCAATCTAATCAAAACTCAAAGGTAGCCTTGCTATCTCATGAACTCAAGGTTCATTTGCATCTTGGATGCTACACAAAATTTTATTTTTGCCCACCTTAAAAAGGTCACAGTAGAATAAAAACAGTTTCAGCCAAGAGAAACAAGGATCGCCAAATGTTTGGAACAGTTTCTGTAGAAAAGGACTAAGAAAAAACCTTTTTCACGTGAAAGAGAGATGAGGGAAAAGACGATGTCTCATATCATAGAACTTGAACAGAGATTGATCACCCATTTTCTCTTTCCATACAGAAGATGGGGACATCAAAAGCTAGCAGGAAGCAAATTTCACTCTTCCTGCCCACAAGCACACAAAATAAAGGCAGTGGTTCTTCACATAGTGAAGCTAGCTCCAGAGTTTACACACAATACCTAGTTAAGGCACGTGACTGCTGTGACCTATGGATGCTAAGTGTTTACATGGGTTCAAAGGATATGGCCAATTTTTACAAGAAATCCATTAAGCATTTTTATACTCCGAGGCATTTGCTTGTCTTACAGTGCAAGTCACAAGTATCAATCTATACTTGTTCTATTCTGCTAAGATCACAGATCTTTGGTCTGACTTTCTTCAGCCCTCGTTACATTGTCACAGCAACACAGAGGCAGGAAAACATTGCTACATACAGTAACAAAAGACTGAGTCATAAAAAGAACTTAGTGTGCAGTTTCATTTTTTATCCTACATTCTATAGTACATTCTATATGCATGCTTTCACCCTGAAATCATCAATAAGACATGATAACCTCTAAGACTGAAAACAATATAAATTCTACTTAGTTCTTTGAATGCAAGGCTGATGCAGCAAGTCATCAGCTGGAAGGAACCCAAGAAGAGGATTCAAGATGTTCCATTCCAACATTGCAAATTACCTTTCAAAAGCTGTTTGTCAAGCAGAGCATAGTTTCCCATTTGTTGAACAGGCAGGCCTAGCCAAATTTCAACCCTAAACTTTCAGGGAATCTCTACAGCTCCCAGTGTACATGTTACTTCTGTACTCACCTGCAGGTTTTACCTCTGAAATAAAAACGTTCCAACTTTCTTCTCTTCTACAGTATCTGTGGTGACATGACCTGAGATCTTTGGGTGGATTCCATTTGCAAGGTGAGCTGCTGTCACCTGCAACGAAGGATAGAGCCACTTCCCGAAAACGCATTTGTTATTTGAATCCCCATCCTTAACAAGAATTCTTATGTTGGAAAAGGCCCTTAAGAACATCAAGTCCAAACATCAACCTAATGCTACCACTAAATCGTATCCCTAAGTGCTATGTCCACACATCTCTTAAACACTTTTAAGGATGGGGACTCTTACCACTTCCCCGGGCAGCCTGTTCTAATGTGTAACCACCCCTTCTATGAAGAGATGCTTATTTAGTATCCAGATATCCAGTGCTGGTGAATAGAGTTGTTCCTCCCTAGGGGTAGGGCTTGGCATTTCCCTCTCCTGAACTTCAAAAAGTTCCTGCCTGCCCCTATCTGCAGCCTGTCAAGGTTCCTCTGAATGCGCCACCCACGCCCCACACAAGGGCCATTTCCACAGAAGCCACCGACCACCCGCCGCCTCGCCCCCTCCCAATTTGGCCTGCCCCAGGGCGCCACTGACTACCAACCTCGTTGTGGCACCATGCCTCGTCATCCTGGGCTATCCCAACAGCTTCCACGCATTGGGAGGTCCCAGTTGTAACAAATGACTGAGTCCCAAATAGGGTTACAATTAATGTTTACAATTTATTAAAGGAATAGAGGTAAGCAAGCAGCACTGGGTGCGCCGGGAGTCTCTGCTCCACCAAGATGCACACCAGTTACATCAGGCGGCTGGTTTTTATGCTCCTAGGCTAATACATATTCGTTACTACTTCTAGAAAAGGCAGGGTTATTATAATTAGTTCCTGGAATCCGAACCCGCCCACTGGCACATGCTTTATCAGTCTCTGGTGGTCCCTCTGGGGGTCTCTCGTACTGAAGGCTCATAGTCTTCCTCCCAGGCTTTTCCCTTGTCCTTCTCCTTTGTCCATCTTGGCTGGATGTCAGAGACTTGCATAGTGCCCCATGCAGTAGTCATAACAGTTAGCAGTTATTCTGAAGCCCCTTTGTTCTCTTATCTCCTATTGACCCAAATTGCTGGACCATTCCTTTGCAAGATGAGAAGAGGTAAAGAGAGCAGGAGGAACAGCAGCCCTATTTTTGGTCTGGGTTCAACAGGGTGCAGCACACGCAACCAGGCTGTTTCTCTTCAAAGACTTGCCTTAGCATTGGTGAAGGAAACTGACTGGGCTGACAACCCTCTCACCTTTTTGCACCACTCTACAACATGGGGACTTCACCTCTCCAAGGCTGCATGAGGGAAGGGTGGAAACAAGAAAAAAAAGCACATCCTGAGGCACCTCATAACCACAGCCTACCTACTGCAATACTTGTATCTCTCTTCCCAGCTGCTTTACCTCTGCTGCTCTCCATCTCCAAACCACATTCTTTTTAACTGCCTTGCAGAGTGGCAGTCCTCCGGGCACCATAGAGCAGCACCATATTTTTATTTTTTTATTATTATTTTTTAATTTCAAAACAGCAGTCCACTTCCCTCTGGAGATGGACAGTAGGTCCAGCCGGTCACCGAGTTGCCAACACAGAGCTTCACAGTTCCAGAAGGCGCTCTTTCCTTTGACCGATTCCTTATAAATGTTATCTACCACTGGCAAAAGCAATAAACAGACTGCAAACATGCACTGCCATGTTTGACAAACTTTGTGTTTTTAATTTTATTATTTCAAAAGAGCAGTCCACTTGCCTCTACATCTGTGAAGTAGATCAAACCAGTCACTAAGTTGCCGAACAAGAACTTGACAGTTCCAGAAAGCGCTGTTTCCTTTGACCGGTTCCTCCTAATGTTTACCTACTGCTGGAAAAAAAGCAAAAAGACTCTGTGCCAGCTGCCCTTGAGTACTCACCCAGAGCTTGAGTATTCGCCCACAGACAGACCAGATGTCTTTTCCAAAACAGTCAGGACAATGTATTATTGCACTGATGGAACATTACTTTAGCTACCATCACAAATTGCCAGGCAGGACAGCTCCAGGCCAAACATACACATAAAGAGGCACGCTACAAACATCATGAATGAAACATGGGAAAAGAATTACTTATGCTACAAGAATTACTCACCTGAAGAAGAGCTGCATGCAATAAAGGCACCTACTACTACTATATAGTTTACTTTAAATGATCCTACTAGATGTCACCTTAACTAGATGTACTTATCTCTTTTAACTTGGAAACACATCAACCCGTAGAATTTGGCCCACCACCAGGCAGGGACTAGGAACACTAAGTAGAGGAGAAAACGAGTGTTGTGAGCCTGAAGTGTGTACAACCATAGTAAAGACGACTCCTGAGAGGATGGGGAAACAAAGGGAAAGCTGCTTACCTCTGAGAAGTTGTCCTTGATCTTTGTGCCACGGACATATGTCTTGAATGCTTGGCGCACGAGTTTAGGGGTCTCCGTCTGTTGAAGGCTTACCTCCGGGAAGTCCTACATGGCTCCACCTGCATTACTGATTTTTTATTATAATTAGTTCCCGGAATCCAAACCCTCCCACAGGTGCATGTGTTATCAGTCTCTGGTGGTCCCTCTGGGGGCCGCTCATACTGAAGGCTCGTAGTCTTCCTCCCAGGCTTTTCCCTTGTCCTTTTCCTTTGTCCATCTTGGCTGGATGTCAGACACTTGCATAGTGTCCCATGTAGCAGTTGTAATAGTTAGCAGTTATTCTGAAACCTCTTTGTTCTCTTATCCCCTATTGACCCGAATTGCTGGACCATTCCTTTGCAAGATACAAGAACTATATATATTAACCACTCTGGTTTTCTCAGACTTGTGGTTATACAAGGGTATGTAAGACAGAAGGTCACATTTCATCATATCATGTGGCCCTAGCATTGTTCCATATTGACACGAATCAGACGAACACATTTCACACTGTTAAGCTGTCTTATCACTGCAAGCATATCTCAATACCACCTTCCTTCCCCCTAAAGGATGTAACTGCGCAAAAACAACATTTTTACCCCTTACCCTGAAATCCTTATTCCCCTTAAACCTAACAACTCTAACCACAACCCTAACCCTTATTATCAACCCCCTAACGCTAATGACACTGACCTTAATCCAAACCCCAAACTGCCCCTAACCCCACACAACCAACAATGAAACACACAGACACAAAGACGGAAACGACAAAAAAGGCAAAACCCTGGATACAGGCCCCAAATCACAAATACGCAACCAAAACGCTACAGAAAAGCCCCAGATGCAGGCCCCAAATGCTACAGCTAGGCCTCAAAAGCTCAAGATGCATCCCAAAGCAAAAATGCAGACCCCAAACGTTACAGAAAAGCCCCCAAACCCAGGCTGCACAAGTCTACGAGCAGGCCCCAAACTGCCAACAGAAGCAGGCACCAACCACACCCAGATGCAGACCCCAACTGCCCACAAGCAGCTCCTACCCCACCACCCCCTCCCAAGAACTGGACTCCACCCAGACACAGGCCCCAGACCCAGCCCCCCCCCAGACACAGGTCCCAAAGGTGTACAAGCAGCTCACAACCCGCCCCTTCAGCGACAGGTCCCAACCCCCCGCCCCCTCCAAGACATGGGATGCAGAGGTGTACAACCAACTCCCAACTCCCAACTCCCTCCCCCTCAAAGGGAGGCCCCAAAGACCCCCAAATGGAGGCCCCTAGAGTGTACAAGCACCTCCCAACTCCCCCAGGCACAGGCACCCACACCCCCCAAACACAGGCCACAAAGGTGTACAACCAGTTCCTAACGCCGCTGAGACACAGGCCCCACCCCCCCAGACACAGGGCCCCAAATTCTACAAGCAGTTCTCAACCCCTGCAAGGCAGGCCCCCTACCTTACAGAAGCAGCTCCCAACCCTCCCCCCCCGAGGGAAGCCCCCAAGCCCCCCCAAACACAAGCTCCTACAGTGTACAAGCAGCTCCCACCCCTCCCCCAGACGCAGGCCTCAACCCCCCCCCCCCAAACACAGGCCCCTACAGTATACAACCTGCACCCAACCCCCTACCCCCGATGCCAGCCCCAAAGGTCTAGAAGCAGCTCCAAACCTCCCCCCCAACCCAGGCTCCAACAGTGTACAAGCAGCTCCCCCCCCCCCACCTCAGACCCTCAGCAGATTCTGAGCAATGCCTACCGCAGCACCACTAAAACAGAGGGGAAGCACTTCAGAGACTTGCCTTAGGGGGACCCTTGCTTAGGGACACTGACTGGGCTGACGACCCTCCGCCTTTCCTCAGCACTCTGGAGAGGATTCACCTCTCCGAGACTGCAAGAAGCAGCCACAAAAGAAAAAAAAAGTCAGATCCTCAGGCACCTCACAGGCACAGCCTACCTGCTGCAATACCTCTCTTTCGCTAGCTCTTCTTCAGCTCCTCACAGCTTCAATGTGGCCGGGCCAGGGCGGGCCGGCACCACCCAGCGGCGGCAGGGGGAGGGGGGCGGCGCAGGGCGGGCCAGCCAGAGCAATACAGGGAGCCATCTCTCCCCCCAAACCAGAAACAGTAGTCAAAAACTACAGAACCGGGACCCAAAAACCACATGGAGCCAGGCTCCCAAACCGTACATGAGCACGAACACACACAAGCCAGAGACTGAGGGCCATGATGGCTACCATCAAGAAAAGCAGACAACATCAAGCTCTTGAGAGAGATCAGCCTTTCCAAGTCCCAATGAAAGACAAAAACTGCTTCGTTACTATACCCTTGCCAACAATACATTTAAGACCCATGATATGGTGCTCAGCAAGCACTGCAGAAGCCAACAACTATGGGAACAAGATCTGGTAATGGATACTATTGACAGCATTAAACTAGGATGCTACTTCGTGTCTTTGCTAACTATGGTGCATTATGCAAATTAACTAAAGCAAGAAGCCTTGGGCCCCTTACCAAGGTCAGTCTCTTAATGAGAGATTGAACCTATCTTAGGAGACTAGCAGAAACTGGTCCTGTGGATGGACAAGAGCCAAGGAGCAACTGAGTCTGCTCAAAGACAAAAGGTCAACTAGTGGTGACAAGAAAGTCATCAATCTTCATCCCCACAACCCCCGAAGACCACCACCAGAATACACTGTACAAGTGCAGATGGGAGGAGTTTATGGAAATTACTCCTTGGAACTAATGTTAATACAAAGTGGGGACAGGTTATGAATATGTATAGGCGTATTGTGAACCTTCATTAAGATGTAACTGTTTACTGCATGTAACCATGGCAAGTTGCTGCGTCAGGTGCACACAACTTTGGTGGGACTACCCCCGTGCTGCTCAGTGCTGAATAAACATACCTACTTTACAATCTGTGGAGTCCATTTTCCACAAGTCAGTCCCCCCTTCATATTAAAATTAGTATGCGTATCGGTCTCCGGTGGTCCCTCTGGGGGTCACTCGTACTGAAGGCTTGTAGTCTTCCTCCCAGGCTTTGTCCTTTGGTCATTCTTCAGCTTCCCCCTCTCTCCTTATTTGGTCATCTCTTAGCTGGAGATGACCCGTGCAGAGCCCCATGCAATAGTTCGCAGTTATTTTGAAACCCCTTTGTTCTCTTATCCCAGATATCAGAGACTTGTCCCATGTAAAAGTCAGCAGATTTTGGAAAGTCTTTTGTTCTCTTATCCCCTAGACCCCAGTCTCAAGGTTTACCCTTCAAACCCTCTTTGACATGAACTGCTAGACCATTCTTTTGCAAGATACAAGAACTATATACATTAACCACTCTGTTTCTCTTAGACTTGTGGTTATGCAAGAGTATGTAAGACAGAAGATCACATTTATATGTAAGACAGAAGGTCACATTTCATCAGCCAGCTTCCTTGGTTAAGAAATGCCTCTAGTCTGTGACTAAAAACGAACCATTTGTAATAAAAACTGACCTCCGTACCTAACCCCTGCCCTCGGAAGACTTTCAACTACGAGTGGAGGCACTGCCTCCAGCCGGCTGAGGGCGCCGCTCCCGCAGCCGTAGCGAGGCCGAGGCGGGGCCGGGAGACCGCACCGCTGTGGCGGGCTGGAGCCGGCGGTCATGGCGGCGCTGCTGGAACACGAGAGCCAGATCTTCCTGGACCTCTTCCACCAGGACGGGCTGGTGGTGTGCGCCCGCGGGCTCGGCATCGACCGCCTGCTGCTGCGCTTCCTCCGCCTCTACAGTGAGCCCGCCAGCCTGGTGCTGGTGCTGAATACGAGCCCTGCCGAGGAGGTGAGGGGAGAAGGAGGAAGGAGCGATGGAAGCGGCTGCCCGGGCCCGAGCAGAGGGTGCCCGCCGGCTGCTGCCGCCTTGGAGATGGGGTTTGGCGGCTGGGGGCTCTTCCGCGGCGATTTGGCGGGCCGCGACGGGCCCTTGTCACTTCTCGGGCCGTAATTGCCTGCTCCCTGAAAAAAAAGAGCTGTTAAAATACAGTGAAAAATGCAAGATAAAATTTTCAGGGTACTTAAGATCCATCGAGTGTCAGAGGCTTGTACTTTCTTAAATATTATCTAACTGCTATTGAAAATACTAATATTTCTAAGTGAAACCCTGAAAGGGTTTGAAACTTAGCAAACTAAAACATCAAAATAAAACATCACCATAATTCTGACTTCCTTACCTAGTATCTTATACTGTCATGTTTTTATGTGGTTGTGGACAGCTCTGCAAAACTAATGAAATAAGACTAATTGCAATTCTTTTTGTATCCATTTCATCAGTTGTCAGAATGAAGTCTGTTGTGGTTTTACTGCATTTGTTTTAGGAGTATTTTATTGATCAGCTGAGGTCAGACGGAGTTGTTCATCTTCCTCGGCGGGTTACCAATGAGGTTGCAAGTAACACTCGCTATGAATTTTACACGCAAGGAGGAGTTCTCTTTGCAACAAGTCGAATCCTCGTGGTAGATTTCCTTACTGACAGAATTCCGGCAAACCTCATTACTGGTAAGAGCTTAATGAAGTCAAGCCATGACTGAAAATACATAATGTGTAATTCTTTGAAAGAGTCCGACTGACTGATGTTGAGGTTGAAGAATTTTTATTTATTTTTTTTTACAGAGACTGAAGTAAAAGGAACAAATATGTAGGTTTTTGTTTGTTTGTTTGTTTGTTTTTTAGTGGTCATCTTTGCTCTAAACTTGTTTGCATTATTTAATCGCACAATTTGAAAACATCCACATTCTTTTTAGGTAGGTAGTAATATCCCTGTATGGCTTTCTGATATCAATAATAAAATGGAAAACAATCAGCAGTTAAAGTATGCCATGACGTAAGAAACATGCAAATTCAGAGTGGCTGCATTGCTTTCCAAGGAAAATAACTGATTATACTTGAGAAAATAGTGTCCAGAATACTCTCAGTAAATGGCCCGTGATTGAAACTGATTTTAGATTGCATATTTATCAACCATGCACACTTGCTGGTTTTTGCGTTAATGAATTAGTTGTGATGATTTTTCACATTAAGTAAAATAACAGTGTCTTACTAATCGTCTTGTAACATCTTGGATGCTGTCTAAATAACAATATTATGAAATAATGTTGTTAAAACTTTTTAAAGATTTTTGGGCATAGCTTGTGACTTTATTTATTGTTGTATAGAAGTTACACATGAAAGATGTTCCAATTGTCTTTTTCTCTAATCTTCTGGTTCCCCTCTCCTCCTGACCTCAGTTGTTCTTATGTTTTTGTCTAAGCTGGAAACCCTCTTACAGCCTGGAGAGCTAGTAAAACAGATGCCTGAAAGTATAGGAATATTTTACTGGTATATAAATATTAACATCTTTATAATGTTTAAATGCAATAGAATACTAACTGTGTAGAAGAATGTAAGTTTTTGCTTCATAAGCTGTATCTCCTTCCTTTTAGTCAACCTTTAGAACCCAAATCTGTGAAACAGATTGAACAGCTTCATGCTAGGACAAAAGGACCTAGACTTGTGTCAGTTCTGTTTTTTCCAACTTAAAAAAAAAAAAAAAGTTTCTGGGCACCTCCTTCAATTTCTGTTCTTCCCGTTGGCTCCTTCCTGTTCACCTTTCCCTCTTATCCTGAGGAAATACAAAACAAAATAAAACAAAACACATCTTTGGGTTTTGTGTGGATGAAAGGAATAAAAAACTAAAAAATTTTTTTTAAATTACTGATCTGAAATGACACAGAGTTGTTATGCTCGTCGTAATGCCACTGGAGGTCAGTGTGACAGCAGTTTTTACAGACTTCGTTTAAAGTTTGGGTAATGTGCGTTTCTATTGGAAACATACTATGTGTGTGTGACAAAACCAACAAAAGCTTGTAATAGTGTTTCTTGAGGAACTAACAGCAAAAATACAGTAAAGTGTTGGTAAGTGTTAGAAATCCTGTTTATAAAATCACTGAAGAATCACATGTGAATGAACAGCTCATAAACTCGTAAATTCAGCAGAATGAAAATAAGAAATTATCGCTGCAATGCACAAGTACTCCTAGTGGTTTGGGCCAAATAGAAATGCTGTAGCAAATAGTATAGTCTCATAGTCTCATTGGCCTGTAACAAACTCTCTGTCTCCTGTAATATCCATTCAGTCACATCTTGAGAAGCTTGATGATATTCAGAAATGAGTGTAATTGTTACTATGTCCTGAAAAACATGACTTTGTGGGAGAAATGTGTTAATACTTTATCCATCTTTCAGTGACTTGATCATGAATGATTAGCAGTTGAATGAAAATCCTTTTCATATAGATGCTTTCTAATTTACAAAACAAAGACATAGCAAAATCAATGGCTAGATGCTGAGATGAAGAAACTTGCTGTAGAAATTAGATGCACTGTAAATTTGTCAGCTCATCAAGGTACATAATGAAGCCTTTGTTTGATGTCTTTTGCTTCCATTTTCGAAAGGCATTTATTACTCCATTGAAGCTGTGAACAGGTAAGTGTCACATAGGCCTTGTCTCTAGGGGCAGAGTGGAAAAAATACAATGTGCTATTTTACACAATTAAGTATGAGGAAAAATAAGCCTTGGTTTTAAAAGGTTTTGGCTGAGTGAAATGTAAATCCCAAAAGTGTTTACATCAATATGCTTGATGTAGTTCAACTATTGTTTCATTTCTCTGTACTAAAATGTGTACGATAAATCTTTTTTTCCTAATACCCATAGCCATTAAGAAAAATGTTGGTGTGATCACTCAGTTTAAGGTCCCTTCCGTCCTCAAGTGGGAATATGTTCACAGAAGGGGGGAAAAAGCACCAGAAATGTTTTTAGAAGTTCTTTGAGTATCACAAATACTTGAACTGCTATCAAAAAAAGCATATTTGACAACTTAACTACAGAACTTGTGTAATAAAAGAATTCAAAACTCACGGTCTTGAACTTATCAAACTTGTATTGCAAAAATACTGTTACATCTTGTATTTGCTCTTCTCCCTGTCAAAAAGCATGAATTCAAGTGTTCGAGTTTTTCTTTAAGAGTAAAGAATTTTCGAAGCTGTTAGGTCCTGCCATTTGAATGCAAGCTTTTTTTTGGCTCAAGATGCATCATTAACCCAGCTCTGTTACTGGGAGATTCCATGGTACTGAAACTGAGGAATCACTTGGTTTGAACTCATAAAAGTTTGTTCAGTGTCATTTTAGATTGAAATTCCTATTGTACTTTATTTAACAAAAACAGAAGAGTAAGACAGATTTGGAAAATGTATACAGTGTTCAAGTTCTCTTTACTCCTTTGTAACTTGGAAACCTTTTATTTTGCCAGGCATTTTGGTATACAAGGCACACAGAATCATTGAGTCCTGTCAGGAAGCATTTATCTTGCGGCTTTATCGCCAGAAGAACAAGCAAGGTTTCATTAAAGCTTTTACAGATAATGCGGTCGCATTTAACACTGGCTTTTGCCACGTGGAAAGAGTGATGCGAAATCTTTTTGTCAGGAAACTTTACCTGTGGCCAAGGTAAGATACTTCTTTATTTCATTGAAATCTTATAATTATTAAGGTTGCTACTATGGATTCCTAACAAAATGAGGTTTATGTAGCCAAACTGCTTATCTCCATTCCCTATTTGTATTCTGGAACTAATTTCATTCAATTTGTGACAGAATATATGTCACATACCTAAATTTCTATTTTCGAAAATAGACTCGAATTAAAACTTTAGGAGGCTGAACCTTACACTATAGCTGTTTTTTTTAGCCAGTAGAAATCACAGCAGAAAGTGATAAGCTAAATAGCTTAAGAAAAACATAATTTACTGAACAGATAATTTAAACCATGAAGTAACAGGAACACAGTCTCACAGTTTCACTGTTCATAGAAGTATATTTTTTTCTGATTGTGGCGAAACTCTATGGATATTTATTTCTTTGTACCAGGTTGTGTTTTGTTTTGTTTTAATTTTCCTTTTAATGTATGTGGTATATAAAGAATATTTCTTGATGACTGATGGAAACCAAGCTGCCAAGTTTGTGGCATGCATTAAGTCTTCCAGGAGCAGAGCCTGAAATAGGACTGGGCAATTCAGCTGATTACACATTCAATGCTCTTGCTTTGAGCAGGAGGTCTGCCTATTTTTTTTTTCTGTCCAGTCTAGAACGTAGATCTCATGTACTCACGCTCTGCGTTATAAACTCTATCTTTTGGAATTACAAAGATGCAGAAATGAACAACACAAAGCTCTCTGAATTTTCCTCCTTGCCTTCTGAACCATGATAAGACCTGAGGGTGCAGCACAAAGTAAGGAAAATGCTCATTGAGTTTCAGAGTTCTTCAGACATAGTGTTCTTCTCCGTGCCTTATTCTGTTCGTAAAATCAGCTGGCACCTTTGTAACTGCGTGGTCAGATTGGCTTACAGAGGCTGTGTTGGAACAAGGACCTGCTGCTTATCCAAAGCTGGGGATGTTAAATTATCTGCCAGCAGATCCATGTGACTCCAAGGGATTTGTGAGCCCATTACATTTTCTTCCTTATGAGGTTTTTGTTGTTGTTGTTTTTCCTTTGAGGTTTGTTACTTGTAATGATGATGTGGAATCTAGTGCAGTAGTTCTCCATGGATCAGTCACCATAGCTACAGACTCACATGCCTAGAATGAGAACAGTCATAATCATGAAATCATCAGATGGTTTTATGAGACCATTCATAAGACTGCAGTCTTTGCATCTGTAGAAGTGGATTCATCTTGCATTTAGCTTACTTTACATTTAAATCATTTGTAACTTTAGTTTATATGATCTTCTTTATAATTACGGTATCAAGCAAAACATTCATGTGAAACCTAATAAGCTGTTTTTCGTCATAGATTTCATATAGCAGTGAACTCATTTTTAGAGAAGCATAAACCTGAAGTGGTGGAAATACATGTGTCAATGACCCCTGCTATGCTTGCTATCCAGACTTCAGTCCTGGACATTTTGAATGCATGTTTGAGAGAGCTCAAACGTTACAATCCAGCTCTTGAAGTAGAAGATCTATCTTTAGAAAATGCTATTGGTAAACCTTTTGACAAGGTAACTATTTTGATTGTTTTGATATGCCTCATTATAAAGGAACATAGATCTTCAAACTATCCATCATGCAAACAAAAATATTATTTATAAAATAAATAAGTAACCAGCAGCTGATGTTACGGTTACTAGTAGGATTTAGTATGATTGAATTGAATATGATTGAGTGAATTAGTATGATTGTTCGCCTTTCATTTGAAAAGTCCCTATATCAAGAACATCCTGATCTGTGGTTGGTGTAATAATATAATAATAATATTATTTAGAGATAGGTATGTATTATTGCCTCCCCCCATTCATTTGAATTTCATACCTGTATTTTCTATTTTCTTTATTAGGAGAAGCACTGTAAAGAACGCTTGTGTAAATAATATGCACATGCATGCATCTGTTGTATTTTTAACCATCGTATATGTCCATTAACTGTGTGTGCAGTGTTATAATGGACAGATCTGCAACATGTTTGGCATGCATATGCTTTCTGTAGGGTAAAATCATAAATTTCAACCACCATAGCGAAATACTTATTAACTGATACTTACCATTGATGTGAAGCCTTCTGTACTTGAAAAAATCTGGAGGCTTTTATTCCTGTGGCTTTCTACGTTGTGTATCTGCATCATACTCGTCTTAATTTGAAAATTAAATTACATTTTAATGTTTTCTATTTGCTAAATAAAGAATGCTAAACACTAAAGGCATAGGCCAGTACCTGTAAAATAAGATTTTTCCTTTTTTTTTTTTTTTAACTTATATTACCTTTTTTTTTCTCTTAACATAGAAAAGAAAATATGTACTGAAAGCATTAAATTATATATAGCTGCTAATCATTGGATTGCATGTATTTGTTGAATTTATGACTTTACATAATAGCATCTGTATTGTAACTTCGCAAAAAATGGTTACTCATCAAAATAAATGTCTCACCATCACATCTGGACTTGGCTATTTTTTATCCCAGTTGGGATAAAAAGTGGCAAGTGGCATCTCCTGTAAAGGAAAGTAAGGGCATTTCTATGCTGATTAGTATAGTAGAAGTCTGACATCCTGAATTTTCCAATTTATATTTCTAGACAATACGTCACTACTTAGATCCTCTCTGGCATCAACTTGGAGCTAAGACAAAATCTTTGGTCCAGGATTTGAAAATACTACGTACTTTGTTACAATATCTAACTCAGTATGATTGTGTCACTTTCCTCAATCTTCTGGAGTCACTGAAAGCAAGTGAAAAAGCTTTTGGTGAGAATTCAGGTAAACACTGAATAACCATACAAGTTAATGCATGAAACAGAGAAATGATGATATTTTTAATTAACATTCCTAAACATATGAAGGTATCTAGTTAGGTTTTATATAACCAGCCATATGGGCGTAGGTTTTTATTGACAGATAATGCTTTCATCTTCCCACTTAACTGCTGTTAACAGCATGAGACTTGCATCACATTTCTGTCTTTTATTAAGCTAGTAATTATATAGTAAGCAGGTAGCACAGGTAATCCAGATGAGAGATGTGAGGCTATTATTGCAAATGTCTGAAGCATGTACACTTCAAATGTCAAACAATTAATGTTTTCTTTTTCTCTTTAGGTTGGCTGTTTCTTGACTCCAGTACTTCAATGTTTGTAAATGCTCGAGCAAGAGTTTATCGCATTGCAGATGAAAAACTGAATCAGAAAGGCAAAGTCTCTGGAAACAGTGATGTAAAGAAGGAAAATGGTACTGATCGCTCCTAATTTTAAGTTTGAGAGTGCAACACGATTTCAAACACTCTGTATATTATTACTTATGCTGTGTTTTTTTTACAAGATCTTACACAGCTCTAGACCTCAGTCTGGTAGCTGGGATATATTGAGACATAGTCTTTGTTCAAAAAGCATACAATAAACAAAAAAACCAGTCATGATCAAATAAGGCATTCTTCTCAGCTTACTCAGCTGATCATTGGGAGAGCTTTTATGGATTGTTACTGAATTACGTAGATTTCAGCTTGATCTTTTGCATTTTATATGAAGGGATAAGAAGCTGCCATTACTATATATATATATATATATATGTATGTATGTATGTATTTTATTCAAGAGTTTCAGAATTGAAGAACAAGTCAATACTTTAACTTTTTTAGTTAAAGTTAAAGTTTAGTTAAATGATTCATTAGAGCATTTTTCCCCGTTTTTAATGATTCTGTAAGAGTGCTCTCCTACCTGATCAGCAAAACAAGTCACATATGTAGACTGTTGAATATTGTACTTGCCAACAACCATCGCAGCATTGACATTGAACCACTAATTTAAAGTTCTGAAGGGTATTTTGGCTGTAAAAGCTGCTATGTTTAATCTTTGTTTCAGAACTGAAAAGGGAATTGGTGCTAGAAAGTAACCCAAAATGGGAAGCTTTGAGAGAAGTACTGAATGAGATTGAAAATGAGAATAAGAACAGTGAAGACTTCGGTGGTCCAGGTGAGAAAATACTAAACGAAATAAGTTTTCACCGTACATCTGATTTTCTCTTCTATTTGACTTTTGAGAGGGATTGCTCAAATTCTTTACTGTGATTATACTAAAGAGCTGGTTTGAAACAGTAATTTATAGACTTAAGACAAAGTGTTTTATATACTTGTATTCTCACTGGTAGGATAAATAGTTCTAAGACAATCATCTATTCAGTTTATCCCAGTGCAAATCAAAAGATCTCATCTGCTGTGGTCTTCATTCTAAATAACGAGGCAACTTGTACATGTTCCAGTCTTCTACAGCAGTTAGAGTAATGCAGAAATAGAACTGTTTCATAGCTTTACAAGCTGTATCGGTCTGTTACACAGTTCTCCCTGAACTGTTCAGACAAGCGCCCTTGCTTGGATTGTGGAGGGGCATGGAGCTGCAGATGGCTAGAACTATAGTAATTGATGCTCAGGGTCAAAGAAACAGAAGTTCCATCTATTGCCCATTCCATCTCATACATTTTCTTGGGCACCTAAAAATCACTTCTTCAGGAGATGCAGCTTCTTGGGTAGAGAGAAGAAGGCCAGTGTGTTTCTAACTAACCGTGTTGCTGCCTTTCCTATTTTAGGACTTTTCATCCCCTTAAATTTCACCAAGTTTTATTTTAGGAAATAGCAAGGGTAAAAAAGTGCCCTTTTCTCCCACCCACAGTGTTCTGACTATGGATAAGAACTGGCACTCTAACCTAGTGTTGTAGGAGTTTATCTGAGTCAGCTTGCAGAGAATTGTTATTCAAGGCCCACAAATGTCAATAATACTGTGTGAAACATGTATTTTTTGGACTCCCTAACACAGCTGACAAAGGCTGAAAACTAAAACAGTCTCAATTAAGTCCTTTCTTATCCCACATTTAAAAAATAAATAAAAAGAAAGCATCTGAGTATATTTCAGCCCGTGCTGTATTTGCTTCATTTCAAATGGTCAAAAGAAAAAACTTACTGTTTTAGATAGTGTAAGACTAAGGAATGCTGAACTTTTATTAACCTTCTCTAATCTTGGTTTAATACAAACTATGATGCAATTTACACTCCCTGGAAGTCCAGAACAACTGTGACCACCAAGTGTAAAAGGCATTTGGTAGGCACACTTCTAGGATCATTTAAAACAATTTGCTCAAGATGTCTTGTAGCTGGATTGAAAGAAGTACATCATAACAGATTATAAACATGATATTGTTTCTTGACTGCAGGGCAAGTGCTTATTTGTGCCAGTGATGACCGAGCTTGTGCACAGCTCAGGGAGTATATTACTGATGGAGCAGAAGCCTTTTTAACGAGACTGTATAATAAAACCTTCGGAAAGGATGAGAAAGCTGGAGATGTGTGGATTAAGGACAGAAAAGCTGTCAAGTCCAAAGGAAATTCCAGACCAGACACAGGGCCTCAAGCCAAAAAAAACAAACTCGCAACTTCTTCAAAACAAAATAAACACAAGAAGCAGCAAGACCGGACTATAATCCAAATGATAGGGAAAACTGAGGAGGAAAGCAAAGAGGAGCTGGATGTGGAAGATAACAAAGAGTTGAGCAGTAGCCAAGAAGGCAGTATTGATGAGACAATTCCTGAAGATTTCCCTGTGAACTTACCTTCAGATTCTTACTACGGTATTTTCAAAAACCCACTCACAATTATTCATCCGTTGCAGGGTTGCAGTGATCCCTATTCTCTCACCAGGGTACTGCATGAAGTAGAACCAAGATATGTTGTGCTGTATGATGCAGAGCTGACTTTTGTTCGGCAGCTGGAAATCTACAAGGCAAGCAGGCCTGGAAAGCCTTTGAGGCAAGTGAACTTGGTGATAATCAAGACTGTTCTTGGTCTAATTTTAGTCTCAAATGAAAAAAAATACCTATTGTGCACTTCTGACAGTCAAGGCACAAAACACATCTAGTGAGTTTCTTAAGCTACCTTTTAATTCCCGATTAGCTTTCTTCTTAATTTTAAACAAAACTGTCGAATGTAATTGCAAGATAATTTTTACATCCCACTAGGTATTTAGTCCCTTAATAACAGAAACACACTTGTAATAAAATGTCCATTCTATAAAAGGCAGTTTGTTCTATGTAGAAGATAAGATACCCCCATGCAAACACACGATTTGAAGTCTTGTATGTTTTGTTGTTTTTGTTTTTCTCTTTTCCTTTTTTTTTTTTTTTTTTTTTTTTTTTTTCTAAATCAGGACAATTGCAGATTGTAGTTTGTTATACATAGTCTTCTGGGAAGATTTTAAAAATAGTAAGAAAGTAACTTCTTCGTTATATTTGCTTTGTGTCTGACCGAAATCTGAGTCTACCCTGGTTGAATCTCAAAATTTCAGTAAGCCTATTTCTTCTTAAGAAAAAAGAGAAAAATGGATATAAGGTTTTTTGTTGCTGAGTCTGGAGCATTTTTGCAGAAAAAAAGATGATGTTTTCAGCTTACCTTTTTAAGGCAAATATCAACTTTTCAGGCACTTACTGCTACTACTAATCTTAAATACCATTTTTTGGTGTCTTTTTTAATTTACTAAATAGTTCTGTGGGTTTTTTCCCCTCTAAACATACAGGGTGTATTTCCTCATATATGGAAGCTCAACAGAAGAACAGCGCTATCTGACAGCACTGAGAAAAGAGAAGGAAGCCTTTGAAAAACTCATTCGGTAACAAAATTAACCTTTGTTACTAATTTCTTACATAATTCCCTTAAGTGCTCACATTTCAAATGGTGAAGTTCTTAACTGTGTGAAGGCTTTAGGTAAACTCCTAATTCAATTGCTTCTTAAAGAGAATTTTCTTATCGATGGGGAAAAAAAAAACAAAACCTTCCTTTGCAGAGTACCTGATATTTTGGCTTTTTAATATGAAGGTTCAAAGACTACCCAGTATAACTGGTATTTTTACTTGATTGTTTAAGATTCTCCTTTTGAGAAACTACTGAAAATGTGTTTTTTTCTGCAGGTAACCTATGTTGTAAGGTATTTCGAAGGCTTTCATGACTTAAGTAGTTTTCAGGACCAAACCAATTATTTTCTTAGACTGCATGAGATAATGTCTTCTCACTGGGTTATACTCGTAGTACTAGTCATTAGTTCTTTTGTTTTATGTGCTCTGTGAAATTCAAAAAATATAAAGAGATGCTCAGAAGCACTACAAATTGAAAATAAAAGTTCAGAATCTAGCCCAAACAATCTGGAAATCCTAATGAATTGCGTTTCTAGTCGTGTTTGCAATTAGTATTCAACTACATGTAATTTTACATCTCAGTGAACAGTATATGTTATGAAGTATTCATCATATATAATTGCAATTTTTCAGTGATTCTTTGTTTGTTGTTCCTTAGAGAAAGGGCCACTATGGTTGTTCCTGAAGAAAGAGAAGGAAGAGATGAAACAAACTTAGATCTTCTGAGAGATGCTAAACCTGCCTCTGTTTCCACTGACACACGCAAAGCAGGTGAGTGGTTTCTGAAGCTGGGCTCGCAGCTCTGAGCTGAGGCTTGTAACCTATTTTGTTTAAATCCTGTCCAAAGCATCTGGGTGGTAGAGGCACGTGGATTCTACAATCCTGATGGAAAAGAAGCATTACCTTAGTGCATCTCTCGCTGTTGTTCTGAAATAGCAGTGCAGTATGTTTGTTTGTTTGTTTGTTTTGTTTTAAAAAAGAAATTATAGATTAAGGAAGTATTTTACCATTAAGACAGATACCATTTGGATTGTTTCTGGGCAGCCTGTTGCCTGTAATGAGGTGGAAAGACATTAAAACATTAAAACTGAAGTCTACAGAAAGTCAAGTGATGTGTTTTGTTCTTGAACTAGTCAATGTTTGGGACTTCGTATCTTGGTGAAACAGATTACCTGAATGAACAACTGCAGATCATGTATTTGTATTTCTTTCCCATAAAGCATCTTTTTTTTTTACTTTTGTTGCATTTCTAACCATATTTTTGTTCCCTTCTTCTGATGTGTACTGTGTCTTCATCTTTACAGCTTTGCCTCTATTTTTCTTAGTTGTAATTTTTTTAAATCTTGCTCTTCATTACCATATGCTCTCTAATCTTTGCTGTGATGTCTTTCGTCACCTCAATGCTGCGATCTTTTCATGTGTCCTTTTACAGATAGATCTATAGAAGTTGAAATATATCTTCTACAATGAAGTGCCATATTTCTATGGGAAACAGCTGGAAATAAAAAGCAGCAGCTTCATTATCTGATTTTGCAGGAAACATTTTAAACATTTTCTTCACGTGTTTAAGTAATTTTCCTCTACAGTTTAATATATCTTGTTGTCACTACACAGCGTGTAGAAGGTAACATGATAGTTCTATTAAACTGCAGAGCATACTTCATAAACTATAGTATATAATGTGGCAACTCATTTGTCTTTAAAGTTTAAAATTAAATAAAGTCTAGATTTATTATACTGCTGAATTTGAGGTATAATGTGAAAGGTGAAGTTCATCCGTTACGGAAGTGTTGGCATCACATGGGATAACTAGAGTTGGAGGTCATGTGTTAGTTTGGTTAACTCTTTATTTTGCTCTTCAGGTGGACAGGAACAGAAGAGTACTCAACAAACTATAATAGTGGACATGCGGGAATTTCGTAGTGAGCTTCCATCACTGATTCATCGTCGTGGTATTGACATTGAGCCTGTTACTTTGGAAGTTGGAGATTATATCTTAACTCCTGATGTCTGTGTAGAGCGGAAAAGTATCAGTGATCTTATTGGTTCCTTAAACAATGGAAGACTGTATTCACAATGCATTTCGATGTCCCGTTACTATAAGCGACCGATTCTTCTGATTGAATTTGATCCTAACAAACCTTTCTCCTTGATTCCACAAGGTTCTCTACATCAGGAGATTTCCAGTAGTGATGTTACTTCTAAACTAACTCTTCTTACACTCCATTTCCCAAAGTTACGTATCCTGTGGTGTCCTTCTCCCCATGCTACTGCCGAACTGTTTGAAGAGTTAAAACAAAACCATCCACAACCTGATGCAGAAACAGCAATGGCTGTAACAGCAGATTCTGAAACTCTTCCCGAGTCAGACAAGTATAACCCTGGCCCTCAGGACTTTCTACTAAAAATGCCAGGTATTAATGCAAAAAACTGTCGTGCCTTAATGAACCACGTAAAAAGCATTACAGAATTAGTGACTCTGTCAAAGGATAAACTCTCTGAAATTTTGGGTAATACCATCAATGCCACACAACTGTATGACTTTATTCACATGACCTACAGAGAGGCAATATCTAAAGAAAAAAACAAAAGATGACTAATGGAACTGAACAACATAAGTTGTAGATGAGCTTTTCTCACACAGGACTTCGGCAAGGCACATGAAATATTTTAACGAATGCCCTCTATGTTAACCAACTGTTTCCTGCTAATGCTGTTCCATCAGTTTTAACATTTAATTATTACTGTAGGCAAGCTTTATGAGGAAAATAACATTTTAATGGAGAAACACAAATACTTTTTATTCTTCCTATAGCACTTTAATAAATTCTATATTAGCACTGAATGAAATAAAATTCTTCATCAAGCCCATTAAAATTAAGTGCTAAGACTAATTGATAGAGGTGCTTTCTTTTGAAAGCTATGTCTTGTTAAAGCAAAAAATGTACATTTTGATTAATTGTGTCACCTGATGCATCATATCACTTTGCTTTTGTTGTTTTTATTATTAATGTCTTGCTTTTTTGAAACTGCCAGTTTTCCACTGACAGTGGTGGAGCTGTTTGAAACACATCATGATCGCTTTCCAGGAGTTTAACTACATGTACTTTAGAAGAACATACTTGGAATCAATCATGAATTTTAGAACTTCATCATAAACATTCATCACAGTAAACTGTAATTGTATGGTATGTTGTCCATTATATTTGCTTTCTTTACTAGAAGTTATAGTCATTTTTGACATTCCAAAATTGATACAGCTCTGTCTTACTACATCTTGTAAAGTGCATTCCTTTGGTCTTGATTGGACAGTGTGGCATGTCCATGGTGGCACAATACAACATTATTCTCAATGTGCCTTATTTATACTTACAAGATACTTTACTTTTCAGTCAGTTTTGATAGCTCTTTCACCTCATTCACTTTAAAGCAGAAATACAGGTATACAACTGGGACAATTCTTTTATACCAGAGAATATTTCCTCTCGTATAATGCAGAAGTTTTCTGAACGTCTTAACAGTTCTTCCAATATTGTCTTATTCCTATGTCATATTGCACTTGCATTTTAATATCTTAAATAGACCATCTGTCAATAAATTCAGTAAAGCTATTGTCACTTGGAAGGTATCTTTTAGCATTCTATGTAGCATAAAGCAGGGAGAAGACATGATTTTTTTTAATAGTTTGTGAAAATGAATGTTGTTAAAAACAAGTATTATGCACTGAGCTTTGATATGACAGCTCTATAACAAACTGCAATTGCTAAAAGATGGGTCATTACCAATTATTCTAACGTATTCATGTTGGCTGTTTACAAAATCTTGTATGTCATGACTTGCATATATATATTAGTAAGATTCTAATTCTAATGACACATATGACTTCTATAATTAAAGGAGAAAGTATTAATTTTTTGTATTCAAGTTCAGTAAAAACTGTATTGTGTACTTTAAGATTTAAAGTATGCTGTGCATTTTAAGTGTGAATTATGAATTTGTTAATTTATAGTCTTGAGCTGTGACATATTTCCAACGTGAAGATTATTCTGCAGGTGCAAATTTCAGTATTAAATAGATCAATAACAAAATTTAAATTCATTAATTTAAACAAATGTAATTTAACATTATGGTAATTGTACATACGTGTTGTTTCTGATTTGTTTGTATTGAGATCTGAACATCTTTTATGTTTAAAGTGTAGCTGGGATGAGGGTTTCTGTTGCCCTGTATTCTAATTTATTTCGTTTAATATAGAAGGAAGATTTTCCATGAGATTTTCTTATTCAACGCAGTAAGGTCAGAAATATTTGGTGTTGAGAATGCCATTAAAGTGGTGCTAAGAAAACAGAAAGTGGTACTAAAGCGTAACTATCTTGAATGCATGTCCTATAGAGCTTGGTACAAAAAAAGAAGCTGAACAACCTTTCCAAATATGTATTGTTCATTAAGATATTAACTGTTTATTTGGTTTGGTTTGTTTGTTTTTGTTGTTGTTGTTTTTTTCCAGATACATTGCATGTCAGCTTTGTCATGCAATGTTGTTTGTTGTTTTTTTTTCCCTTGGATTTGTGTAAGGTGAAAATGAAAGGTATGTGAAGAGGTTAAAAAAAAATTATAGCTTTGTTTTTTATGCTAGATCAAAGTCATAAAAGCAATCAATAAATAATTAGATTAAATTTCATTTTGTTTGTGTAGAATTACTGTGATTTTTTTTTCTGTTGCATGATTTTTTCTTTAAATTGTACTGCAATTATTGTATGGCTTTATTACTTGTGAGTGGGTATCTTATTTTATGAGGTTAGATTACAGTTTAGGTTATAGTAATCTGTAAATGCAAGTCAGTGGTTTGTCCTTCTGGGGCAGTAGGTACTAATTGTGAACAGATAGGGGAGATACCTTGTGTTGTGAAACCCCTTAATGCTGAAATAACCAAACCACTGAGTCACACTTCACCTGTATGCAGACACAACAAAGTATTTTGGGTAAATAATGAAAATCTGTATGATGTCTTCCCTGGCCTTAGAGTGTTCTTTAGCTTGCTTTCATCAAAAGTAAAGAAATTTTGCATACGTTGTCATTGCTTTACTTTTATGTTTAATTGCCATTACTGTTAGATAGTTTGTGCTATCTAAAAACAAATAGACACTTAATACATGAAACTGCCGTGATTTATGCAACGTTTGGAAGTAAGTTAGCAAGCTGTTTGTTTCTGAGCTTTCTCCTAGGCTTTGCTTGCTCAATGTTTCTTGTAGAGTAACAATAAAAACAAAATCTCTTTGGAACAAATGCAGCTTATATTGGCAAACGTTATTTTGCACAGGATAGGTTGTGTTGTAGTTTGCATGTTTAAGTTATCTGGTTATCCAGATACTATTTCCAGTAGTGGTGACACTTGCAGTTTCTAGCTACAACTGCCAAGAAGGCCTTTTGCTTGCCCTGTTGTCTGAGCAGTTCCCTAACCAAAACAAACTTTATCTTCAAAATGACTTTTTTCTGTATGAACATGTAGGGCATTTCTAGTCCCAGCTATATTAATTGCTTTAAAAAAAAAAAGTTAAATATAAGCCAGCTGCAGAGAAATCTGTTTATAAAACATACAGCCATACTGTGGAAAAGCAGCGACTTCTAAAAGAAGTGCAAAAGTTTGAATGCAAGTCTTTTTATGATTGTGAAGCTTTTTCATTTGCAGACTGACAGCACAACCATAAATAATTTTTAAAAATAAAAACATCTGTCTCTGAAACTTTCCTTAGTCATCCAGAATTCCACTTCTGTGACTGCAGAATAGAATTCAAAAGCTGTCATAAAAGTTACTGAATTAATACATTTTTGTTGTGCCAAACAGCATAAAGAAACGTAAGAAGAGGCTTGTTAAAGAAACTTGTCATGCATTGCTTAACCAATTGACAGTTTTTATTTCAGGCTCCATAAATTGTGTGCTACCAAGGGTTACAATCCTTTTGTAAGTGCTGTTCTAGGAAGAAGTTCTTTTTAGCTCTTACGCAAAGATAGTCTAAATTAAATTAATATTTAGTTGATCTGTTTTCTACAGTATGCAGTATTAAGAAATGCAAGTAGAGTTATAATCTGAAAAAATGAGAAATTATTGCTACAGGATTTCGTAATACTTTGTAATTATATCACATTTACTCTTTCTTGATATAATAGCAAGAATCCTGGATGTTCGCAGAATTAACACAAGCATAAACCTGTTCTGTTGTTGTTGTTGTTGTTTTTGATATAAAATCCTTAACATCTACTTGACTGATCTACCTTCTTAACTTGAAAATATAAGCACTGGCAATATATACAATCAAACTTATGGATAATTACTGTATACACTTTTTCCTCACTTTTTTTTTCTTTAAGTCATCCTCTCCAAAACTTCTATTATTGAATAGTATTTCTAAATATTCTGTTCCATGGTTGGCTAGCAACCTAGTCAAGAATAGTCCATAAATGATGAATGCGTTTGCCAGTCACGTTTCTCATTTCTGTTATTCTCTAGCTTATTCCAAAGTTAGCATGAGAAATAATATCCCTCATCTATAAGATATGGGGGAAGAATTAAATACAAAGAATCTCTCTTAATGTTTATCAGTTAAGAATGACTTAATTGCTAACAGTAAGTTTGGTGAGACTAGTAGTGTGTAATTGTTAGGTAAATCTCTTGTAATCTGTAGTTGGTTTGGTCTGTTTATTTTAAATCAAGATGTAAGTTCTAAGTATAAATTTGAAAGGTTGACTGACATGTGGCACAGAAAAATAGTGAAAACTCTTAAAGATTCTATATTAGCAAGTATTAAACCTTCCTGTCTCCCTCCACTGGCCTTTAAAAATCATGTTCAGACACAGTCATGCTGAAATTTGATCCAGAATGTAGTTGAGTGATAATTCAGAGCCACAGTTCTCTCTTTAGCTTCAATAGATGAAACATTGTGATTTGAAGTTGTTTGTTCCTTAGCTTTAGCTTCTCTTCAGGCTCTTCAAGGAAAGCAGAAGCCTAATTACTAAATATAAACAAACTCTTAGCTCTTTTCCCTACTAACGTGATGCAGCTAATTTTGCATATACATTGGAAAGCTCAGAAAAACAGATACTAAATAAAAAGGGACTAGGAGAATTCTCTAGAAAACAAACTCTAGAACCATTAACTTCCCTTTTATCCTTGAAATCAGCTGAGTCTGAGGGGGGAAAAATGTTAACTCCATTTGTAAAAAAGCCAGAGAGAAAGAGAATGTACATGACTGAATGTTTTGATGAGGTTGTACAAGGAAATACTCAAGTATGTTTGAAAGCTTCAGTGCCTCTTATTTTGAGTACAAAATGTTAAGAGTTCATCTCCCAGATATTTCAATATGAGTAGGATAGCCATTTTTACTTTACTTTTTTGATCTGTTCTTTACAATCTTCTCTGCAAGAGATGTTCTCAGCAGCACTGTCTTGAAAACCTGGAAGAAATGTTCAATAGCTTGGCTAGACAATGGTTACCTAAGGGACAAGTTCTTTAGTTTTACATAAGTTAGTGAATGTAACCAGGGCTACTGCACTGCTATGGTGATTTGTTGTCTTGACAGAAGATGCTGCTGCAATACATCACAATGGACCTGCACGTGGACTAATCCTGGTGTGATTTTTAGAGCATGGCAAAATGATCTTAATCCACAACTGCTATAAAACAGTATTCCTTGGAATATTAAATTATGGTTAAATAGATACTGGTTTTTAGATGGCATTTACCAGTTCTGTTTGCAAAAGCTTCCCTCTGTAAATAAAAAGGTGATTTCATTTCATGAACTAGGTTCCAATAAATTACTTGGTTCTGAACTAGATTTCAGAAATGACTAAGTTAGCAACCACAACAGGGAATACTAATTAAAGGTTTTTAGACAGGAGCCTTACAGGAGGACTTTTGGGAATGCCAGAATAAAATGTATACTCTTTGATAGTAAATTTTTCATAATAAATACAAATATATATTGCAAATACAGTATAAATATGTAAGTTTTATTTTAAAGTCACTGTTCCAAACTGCTCCACCTTCCCTTCGATAACTAGTTAATCGAATTCAAATTCCATAAGCCTGTACTCAGAAAGCTCACACATATATACTGGAATAATACATAATTGGATTAGCAAGAACAGAAATTTCCAGAGTAGATTCAGTGAAACAGGTCTGTAATCTCTCTTCAGCAACAATTGCATGTTGTCCACAGAAACACACAGAAACTGGCTTTATGGCTTGTTTGAAACCTTTTTCTTATGATTGCTGTGTTTGCATTATTCTCAGGTTCTCCATTTAACTTCTACATTTCATATGCTTTTTCTATGTGTTTTTTGTTTTGTTTTGTTTTGTTCTTTTATTCTAACTGTATTGTTGTCCACTTGTGTGCCTTTCAGCAATGCTGCTACTGTACTGCTGCAGTTTGTGATGTGTACTGAGCAGAAATAACATCGAGCTCTTTGTAAGTCTGGCTGCACTGGAGCCTTGTCCGGTTCTGAACATCAAAGGGTTTATATCAGAAATGTATTGTGCTTCGTTTTCACGTTGGTCTCAGACTCGAGGCATGTCACGCTTGGAAAACTGACATGTAGAGAAAACAGAGCAGCCTCTTGGCAGTTCTTGCAAGATGTAACCTTTGTGTTTTGGATATTATTTTTTTTGAAATGAACTAAAACCAGACCAAATATAGATACAATTATAAAATTATAATCAGTTGATAGTATAAAATATTCTTAACCCCAGAAATAATGAAACGTTTAGCTGCAACAAAATTCTTAGAATCTTAAGTGTAAATAGCAGAAGTTGCAAATTTTCTTGTGGCATTTATATCACATGACCCTTTTAACAAATTACAGTAATATAATTGTCAAATATTCAGAGCCTGCAATAACTTTTATTCCATGCATAATCATTTGTATCAGGACTTTGGAGATCTGCAACATCTAAGAATATTAATGCTGACTACATCTCCTACTTCCATTTAAATTTTCTTCCACCAAATCCCCCTACCTGGCTCTTCTTGTTGCCAAGGTACGCTTTGTTCTTGCTTCATCTTTAAAATCTGCAAATGTTCAGAGTTGGAAAAAACTACAGACTTAAAAATTCACTGTATGTTTCTGTTAAACTGTTTTTGTGAGTCTAACTGCTAAAGCATATGCATTTTGAAGTGTATCGATCCACTTTTTTTTTGTAACTTACAGAATGTTTTACTATATTTATAATTCTTGCAGTCCGAAAGTATTGTGCTATGGCTACTAGTTGGAGACCAGAGATGCTCCTAATGGACATATAAATGTTCAGATCATCTTCAGCTACACCACAACAGCAAAAATTGAGAGATCCTTCAAGAAACCCATGCCAAATAAAAAACAAACAAACAAACAAACAAAAAAAAACTAGAAACATTTGAGGCATGTTCTACTGCAAATCTTGATGCATGAGATGCTATTCTATAAAGACTCTTTCAGAAAGTGAAAATATTTCAACCAATGCCCTGAACTGCAGCAATAAATCTGCTGTATTATATTTCCTTTAACCTTTAGAGTAAACTATTATTTTTTTTAATACTAGAAGGCGTTATATTGTGCATCATCCACTGACAAGTCCAAAATCACAATGTTCTTTTTGACTTGTATTTACTTGATATGAAGATTTGAATGATCAAATAATTGTGATCTTCCACAAAGATTTACTACCACTAAAATGTGATTATTTTTTTCTTCCTTGGCTCCAACAGCTTCTTAGGGATCCCTGCCATATTTCCGGTGCTTTGAATAACATGTGCTACCCTTGACAGAGGAGTTTCAACTCACATCCACGGGAATCTCTGACTTTCCTTCCTTCGTTATCAGCTTTTCCAGTAGCGTGTAACTACACACACATGCATTTGCACATGCACACACAACACAGTGTCTGCTGTGGTGGGTAATACGAGCCTGCACATCTTCAGTGTCTGTCTCTGAAAATGACCCTGAAAAAGTAAGCTAAGCCCATCCCTGTTTCTATATATAAAACTGTTTGTTTAATTGGTGTACTGTACCAAGAATAAATAATGAGGTAATTCTGAAGATCATTCCCAGAACAGTCAGCTAGGATAGCTGTTGCAAATCAGAGATATCTTCTATCCTTTTTTGTGTGTGTGTTGTTTTTTTTTTTTAATGGTGTCATTGTCTGAAGATGAAAAGCCGCTTACCGAAATGTAAGTTTAAGAACAGCACAATGTTTCAAGAACAAAGCATTTATGCTCTTAAGTGGGGGGTTGGAGTGTTTGTTTACTGAATGTAAAAATTGTTAAACACTTAAATCCCAAAACAATTAAGGATTCTAGTGGGGCAGGGGAGGCTTCCAAGTATTCTCAGTCAATCAGGAAAGACTATCATCACATTTTTTTCCAAGGTATTGTGCAGATCTTGTTTACCTTGAGTAATGACTTAAGCTAGCAAATTAACTACAGATTTTATCTCAAAAAAAAAAAAAATAAATACAGATTTTAGAAAGATTTGAACAGGGTTTGTTTGATTGTTTTTAAACTCTAGCTGTAATAAGTGTTAAAGGATTGATAAGAAAATCCTGATTTTGCTCTTTTGCTTTGTTTCTTCAAATGTATCAGAAGTATGCATGGGTCCTCACTGTCTTGGTCTGTGCATAGATGCATAGATGAGGTAAAAAGTAGCATATCATGTTCAGTTCAATAATTAAGGCACAGTAACTGAGCAGGCTTGCAGGTGATTTCTTATATAATACAGTAATAGTCTTTTTTAGTGACTGTGTAAAGGTCTGTAAACTGACCCTTCTGGGGCTAAAAGAACAGAAATTGGAGTCAAATACCAAACAGACTCTCATGAGAAGAGTATTGTGTCTGTTTGATAATAAAATAAAGAGCTTAATTCTGTCATGCACTTGGTGATGTATTTATTTTTTCTGACAAACAGGGAGCCAGAAGAACTAAATGGAAAGGGATATGCCAAAGCTGATAAAGCAAGTCTATGATGAAGCACGAAAACTGAAATTACAAACTGACTAATAGATGAATTCATACCTTATTAGTCTTATTTTTGTATCCCTCTCTATGCTTCAATTCTGAGATACGGTTATTTATTACCACTTTCAGGTAAAAGTCTTAATATTCCTTTGACTAGCATACACTGAAGAATTTCTCTTGATTCCTAGCACTGCTGCATCAATTCACCTTGAGCGAGCCTCAGCCACAAAAGAAACATTCTGCCACCTCCAGTGTGGCAGCTAGCTGTGGTACTGCTAGCTCAACGGGAAAACCTTTCCAGAGTCAGCCTCTTCTTACCTTCTGGGTAGTCTCTAACCGTACCCCGTAGAGAGGATGGACAGGTATTAAGTAGTGGCATGGAGTCAGGAGCCAAGACATTACTGTTCAGCTATAACAGCAGCAGTTCCGGCCCTTGTTCAAGGAATCAGTTTCAAACACTACAGAGAAATTCAGTCTGGCAGGTGGGATCCAGCTCAGACCTAGAAAATCTATAGCTCTTAGCAACTGTAATTAACTTGGCCCTTATTGTTAGGGTTACATTGCTTAAACCAGCAGATTCCAAAACAGGATCAAAGCCAAACCAGTTTCAGTTACGAAATGTTTTCATTTATCTAAAAAGCTCGTGTGGACTCAATTTGTTATTGTGTGTTAAGAAATAATAAGTACAAAGGATTACAGACATATGTTTGGCCTAGAGAAGAAGGAGAATGCAGTCAGTGCATCAATTTTGAAACGTCTTATTTCCTCATAAGCTTAATTTTCAAAGCTGACACTGGGATTTCGGTAAAAAATGCCTAATTTTCAACTAATTGTGCCTTAATAAAACATCCAAACCTTCGATTTGGAAACTCAAATTAGCAGCCGGGTATGTAATGGCTTTTTTCTTCACATGTGTGGATGCCAACTAGAAGATCAAGGTATCTTATAAGTACTGCATAAAATAGACTGAAATAGAAATGAGAACTCTTTATTTAACATTAGCAAAGGAAAAATGGAAAATGTGGGGAAGAAATGGTTATGCAACACAGGAAAGGAGAGAGTCTACCTCTCTCTTTTAGCAGAGAAGACGTGCCCTATCCCCTCTTCTTACTTTAACACTTTTGCTTTATCACTGTATTTGAAAAACTTATGTATTTGAATAGATGTATTTGATACATAAATAGATTTGAATGGATGTATTTGTATAGATTATTGTATTTGAAAAACATATGCCTCCTGCACTCATGATCTAATATTTCATGATCACATCTCTCTGAATCGCATCTTACACTAGGAAGGTGCTTACTATTAGCTCTTACGGATCATTAGAGCTGGAGAAGCAATAGCTTTGTGCTTTTGGTAGGGCACACCTGAAGCCTAAAAACAAATTGTTTTTCATTTCATAATAAAAATGCTCACGTGGAACTAGTGAGCTAACTGCTGACTTCAGCTTGAGTATGGTTGTGAAAAACATACATCCACCAGAGGAACTATGTAGCAAAGCCTTTATCAGATTTCTTCACCTAAATCTTATAAGATCTTATAAATCTTATAAGAAAGATTAGTTTATAAGAAATCTTATAAATCTTATAAGATTTCTTCACCTAAATTAATAGTTTCTGGTAATGACAGAAACCTGAAATTTGCAAAAGCATAAATTGTAACTCACGATCTAGTCCATTTTTACTTTTAGTAGCTAATTAGGACAGTGGAGAATTAATATATAAGTAACCACACACACACACACACACACACACACACACACACACACAAAAAAGTCATTATTTAGCAGTTACTGTATTGTAACGTTTTAGGAGCCAAAAATAGTATCACTATATCACTTTGCAAATGCACTGGTACATCAGACTACCTTCCTGTCAAGAGTGCCCCAAATTTTACAGTTATAAATCTACCTTAGTTCCCAGTAAGTGATATGCCAAGGTGGTCTAAAATGCTTAAGATGGACCTATATGATGATATCCAAGACAAGAACATGGGGTTCCTTCCTCTACTGAACCAATAGTAGATCATGAACAGCTGACACCACCATATACCACTTGTCCACTTGAGCCTTGTTTTAGGGCTAAAAAGAAAAGATAAATGTAAATTTAAAAACAACTCCTATGCTACATTGTGTCAAAACTACAATTTAAAGTTGAAATTCACCAGTAAATTTATGTGAATTCCCCAGCACGAGCATCCCTTTAAAGTATTTGAATTGAATGATTCAAATTTGAAGAATGAATTCTTCACTCGGGTATGACGTACTTATATTCTAAGCCTGGCAAAGTCATTAATGGCACAGGCAATGTAAGTCTTGATTCACACAGAAAGCATCTGCAGATTAAAAAATCATCACTAGCCAAATTATAACACTGTAATTAAGCCCTCCGCTCTGTGCATGCTGAATGATGGTTGTGGCAAGTGAATCAAAGGGGAACTTTACAGCTTCCCAAATGCCCCTGTCAGAGAGTAATTAATAGGCAATATTTCTAAAATATTTTTTTCACCTGGGGTCCAAATAATTTCCTAAAGAAAATCAAACCTAGAAACAAAAGCAATCTTGTGCTCTTTGAAGTCCCACAAAAAGACACATGAAGCCAAAGTGTTTGGATTTTGGTGTCCAAAAGGAGGTGTGAGAAGCTGCAGAGGAGGAGTTATAGCAAGGGGTTCTGAGTGCTCCTGGTTGAGACGAAGTATGTGCTTCATAGAACAGCCATCTATAGAAGCTGCAGTCTGTGGTCTCCATCCTCCTTAGGACCCATTTATGTCTTGTTCCATGAGAACAAGGACACACATGCAGCAGCATGGGATAGAGAAGAAAAGAAGCCTGAGTCAGCACTCTCGGGCTGAATCACAGCTGTCTCAGCATGAGCATTGGTGACAATAAGGCTGGGTTACACCACTCCACCTGTCACATTGTTCCAGTCCCAAGGAGCAAGCAGAACAGGGACATGCAAAGGATGGTGCCAGAAAGGTAGGATGAACATGAATAATTAATTTTCAGGGAGTGCAAGATGATGTGATCACCTTCAGATTTCCCCCCCTTTGTTGCTAAGCAGCATTCCTTAGTCACAAGCTCTGGCTTACAAAATGAACAGCAGCCTCTGCACATTTTGCTATTTTTACATTTTAAACTGTTCTTTTGCCAAGCTCTCATTACAACCATATTTCAAAATGCTCTATAACAAAATAAGATGGCACTGAGATATTTGCATCCCTTGGGAAAAGGTCTTAATTACTGCCTGGGACAAGTAGACCATGAACTCTCCAGTCTCCAATGAGGAATGAGCAGAGCCTTCATCTCCTGTGTACCATAGGAAGTGCTTTTTGCATCTCAAACAAGAGCTTTACATGAGAAACTGAACTCACATCAAACAAAAGGCAAGAGTATAGTATGGTTGGTTTTATATTTTCATCATCAGTTTCAATTTGCACTAAAAAGATCCCAGATTTTTTCCTGTGGTGGTGGTGAACTAATTGTAATAATTCTTCCAATCTATATTAAGGATGTTGTTCCAATGATCAGATCCCATTCAATGCTCTGGGCATTCTGACAAAAATAAAAATTAAATTAACTACCTCTTTGTGTGAGGAATTCTCTCTCTCATTTAGACATAAACAGCTGGCTGCCAGTGTTCCAAAACTAAATAACAAACATCTCCCCCCTAAAATATCCTCTCCTCAAATGCTTTGGTGCACAACCAAGCATTTCAGAAATCCTAATTCTCAAAGACCAAGAGAAGCAATTGACAAAGAGATCAGGATCTTTCAAGGGCAGCAGGTTCTTGCAAGGTCAGCTAAACTGTCACCAAGATTATAAATAATACTAATTCTTGGTAGACCCTCTACTGAAGACCAATAAATAAGTAATATCATTAGAACATTTTTTTTTTTTTCCCCATTGGCAAGAAGATTTAATGGAGATTTCACCACAGAAACACAGAATCCATCATTAGCTCCATGGAAAACCATTTCCCCAAGGGATGCCCAGAAAGCTCCCCAAATCGCCTCAGCTAACTGCAGTAGCCTTTCAAGCCATACAGCTAACAACCACTTCGCATTTCACTGCTGTCCTGACATCGCACACATCTGTCTACATCTTTTTGTGCTCCTTCACATGCTTCAGCACTCACAGAAGCAACAGTTGTGCCTGGACATAGTGCAGCCACCCCTCCACACTCCAAGCAACTGCATTGTTCTGCCTCTGAACAGGCCATTGCTATTTAGGGTATGGAGTATTGCCTGCTGAAGAAGCTTTTGGTTTCATATAACCTTTCAGATATTTCATAAGGTGCAAGATCACTTTAAAAACCTGGGCATTTATAGTCACCTGCTTCCTGGGAATAGCTGTTGGTCTATCCTTCACACCTACAGAGCAAGGATATGTCCCAAGCCAATTTTTTACAGGAGTGAGAGTCAGAAGTGCCTGCCTCCCTCTTTTTTGGTATACCTGGAGGAAAGAGAAGCAGAGAATGTTTTATTTATCCGTTCTTCCCCACCAGCTGTAAGTAAAAGGACAAGAAGCAGGCAACAATAACTGTAGCCTACGGGTAGGCAATTCCAGTTGCACCCCTGTACACTTCAAACTTCTGCAGGACTTTTCATGCTGAGACGTGAAAGAATAGGGGGCTCAGGCATGCTTCCTGTTGCTCAAAGGAAGAGGCAGTGGAGGAGAGAAGAGGCATGAGGTGGCAGACATGGAATATGCCTGTGTTCAGAGGTGTGGCTGCACCCACACAAGAGGAAAAACAAGTAGAAAAGCCTAATGCAGGCACAATGGGATGATATAGGGGATTTATGTACTGCGTAGGAAGAAATCATGAAACAAAGAAGCTATGATTAGGATTAGAGGAAAGAGTGGGAAGATCTGGATAAACTGTATTCAGACTACATGGACAGCTGGCACATTGTAACAAACCATTTTTGTTGAGCCATACTTGATTCCTAGTTTCTGCTTTTTAGGAGATAACATATAACATCCCATTTATATAGCAAATCAAAACTCAGTTCAAAAAAAAGAAGATAAAACTGTGTACGGTACTAATTCAAACCATAAACACACGCCTTCATGTGCTACAGAAAAAGCTAGCTACAGGAAAAGTTTAGGCAACTTGGTTATAGTCAATGACAACTGCTTCTTAAAGGAAACACTGTCATAACAACCTATGCATTACTATTACTGCTGAAGGCATGCAACACACAGACCTCAGTATTTTTCATATGCTAAGAAAAAGCTTAAGATGACTATTCATGTCATTTTTCTTGTAGTTGCATATATTTCTATTTTGAATTTTGAATTTCACAAGGTTATAAATATTTTCATTTTTTTCAGAAACAAAACTATTTAGTGAAGGTTCTCATGCTGGTTGGTTTGCTTGCTCTGTTATTTGGAGAAAATAGAAATGCTGAAGCTTTTAATGTTTAGCATCATTAACATTCAACCATCAAACAAATGAAAATATAGAATTTAAATAAATATCTAATTCTATGACAGACTACTCCAGCTTCAGCGCCAGACTGAATTCACAATTAATATCTGTAACTGCTGTGTTTGTTAGTGCTACAACCTTGGGCATTAACGGCCAACCTCTGCTTACTAATTTAACCAGTTATCTGCTGGGGGTTTCCTTTGCTTTACTCTTAACTATTCTGCTGACAAAGGCTGTCTTTTTCTCTTTCAGTCTTCTTACCATATAGAAATATCACTGCTGCTGCAGCTTGGACCAGATGCACATCTGGACTACTGTCTGGACTACTTTTTGTACTGTGGTGCCCAGAACTGCACACAGTACTCAACATGACACCGCACCAGCACAGAGTAGAGCGAGATAATCACCTCCCTCAACCGACTAGCGATGCCATGCTTGATGCACCCCAGGATATGGTTGGTCTTCCTGGCTGCCAGGGCACACTGTTGGCTCATATTCAACTTGCCGTCAGCCACAATCCCCAGATCCCTCTCTGCGGGGCTGCTCTCCAGTGTCTCATCGCCCAGTCTGTACGTATAGCCAGAGTTGCCCCATCCCACATGCAGGACCCGGCACTTGCCTTTGTTAAACTTCATGTGGTTGGTGATCCCCCAGCTGTCCAATCTGTCCAGGTCTCTCTGCAAGGCCTTTCCACCCTCAACAGAGTCCCAAGCACATCCAAGTTTGGTGTCATTGGCAAATTTGTTCAAAACTCCTTCTAGTCCTACATTCAAATCATTTATAAAAATATTGAAGAGGACTGGCCCTAAAATGGAGCCTTGCAGCTGGGGGGTTGTTGATGATCCTTATGGGTCCCTTCTAACTCGGGATATTCTATGATTCTATGATTACTCATAAAGGCATTAGACCTCTTACAAAAGCTCCACTAACTCCTCTAAACTATATCCTATACTAATGTATGTACTTTTTTTTTTTTTTTTTTTTTTTTTTCATTCTTCTCTTGATCTCAGGCCTTTAAGGAATATTTTGGAATATAATAATTACTATTCATTTGAGAGTGACAGAAGACAGAGTTATTATCTGCCCCTTAAAGACCTAGCCAAAGAAATGTGGATTTATGTCATTGGAAAGTGAAAATAAGGTAACTACATCTGTGACGTGACCAGAAAGTTTCCTTCTAGCTTGGACACAGTCAAGATTTCCTTCCAAGTAGTTTCTGCAGACATATCCTGTATTTGAACTACTCTTGGGCTTCAGTGGTCTTCCTTTGAGGACTGAGTATGCTCTATAGATATGCTGGAGAAACTGGACTTACTTTCTGACAAAAATGCTTGCAGCAATGAAGAAGTATTATAAAATGTTTTTCTCATCTGATGGATTCTAATAACACGTAATTAAACTCTTCATGCAATAAGCATTCAATTTGAGCCAAGATCTCAAACCCTATGTACTAACTGAAACCTAAGCAGAAAAAAATAAAAATGCTGTGGTTCAGTGGTGCTCCTGGGTGAAGACAGATTTACAGAAACACTCTGACATGCATAGATTTTCATCGTACATACAGAAATTGATTTTATGGATATGGATATATTTTTTCCAGTGCTTCAGTGGAGGTATATTTCCAACACGTTCTGCAACAGCATTTAAAGAAGTCCTAACAGCTTCAAGATACTCTTATGATGAGAAAAAATAAGAAAATTATTTTTATGGTTAGCATAATTCATTTTATGGCATTTCTGTTTGTAAAGAGGTTGTAAAGAGGTATGATACACTTCATCTGAGTGGGTGCTAATTGTGGTTGGCAAGGTAACCCATGAATAAAGCTTGTCTCTAAAGCAGCATAAATTTTGCTACATTTTAAACCAAGTACTTCAGTTATTTGTGTTAGGAGATGCAGGCTTCAAGTGCTTTCTTGAGAAGGATGTTACAAATGAACATCACAATGCCTGAAGGAAAAAAAAAAAAAACAACCAAACAAACAAAAAACACAAACATTACTTGAAAATGTACACTAACATTTTTAAAAACTCCTTGGTAGAGTTTACACAGAATGTGGCTCTATTGAGTGGTACACGTGAATTTCCTTCTCAAAAAGTCGATGTGATTATTCTGTATATTTAAAAAATACTTTATATGTCAGATACAGAAAAATATAATTGAAGACCTGCTGGACGCAGGTAGGACCGTGTGTTTCGATAAACAGCAGTAGGAAGTTATTATTTATAATTAGGCAATCAGATGCACTGTTTACAGTACTGGCAGCAGTGAAATTCCACGTTCATATTTAGATGAGGAATGACAGCAAGACATTCTTAATATTTCTGGACAAATGAATATGCTTCTTCTCTGTATCAACTCATATATGGATTTCTTGCCTGAAAGACTCGTAATAAAACCTCTCCTGTCTGGTATGCTTGAGAAAATAACTGCTGGGAAGCTATTGGAAAAGACAGCACTCTGAGCGCCATGTTGCATGTAAGGTTTTTACAGGCACGCCTCAGACAAATACGCTGATAATTGTAATAGCACAGATTGTGTTTGATATGACTTTGAAGTATGTAAAATTACACAAAACTATAGGAGTGAATTTGGTAATTTTGTGCTAATTTAACAGTAATTACAGAATATGTTTATGGAGTGCTTTACTTAATTTTCTCTCATTAATAAAACTGATCAGTGTCTACATTTCTAGAACAAATTCTTTACAAAATGCTTGTACTAGAACTGAAAAGCATATATTGTTCCTGATTTATTTTTTTTTGCATTTTTTCTTTAAATGCTATCCTCTATACAGCCTACAATCTCACAATGAAATAAATACTTGTTATAAATCATAACAAATATTGAATTTATGCAATATTTTTGATTTTGAAGTACTGACATTGTATAATTTGTCTGCTTTTTGTGTTTAGCAGTTTATAGCAGGAGAACACAAGAGCAGCAGAGTGAAAGGCCCACCTTTCCTTTCAACAGCATTACTCTACCTGTTCAGATTGTTCCACCTCTGTTTACAAGTATTGCAAGTAAGGCGCATGGGGCTCACTGTTATTCTTGGAGGCAAGTGCTGAGTTCTGTGATTGTACTTTTCTGCAGAGAGAAGTAAGTTTTGTAAAAGTTCATGCCTAAAACAGGAAAGATGGTGCTCAAAGAGAAGAGCTATTGTGTTGTGTTGGACATTTCGAGGGAGTGATTATAAATCAGAAGTTGTTTTCAATTAGTTATTTGCTTGTTTAAATGCATTTTCCTTTTCATGCACTGTCTAGTGTCACTCGGTTGCTTAAAAAAAGTCCAAATACCCTCAAGAGATACCTTTGTGCGTTAAACTCATCTTCAGTACCAGTTCCAGCCAAACTTCTTTACTAGAACATAAATACATCAATTTCCTCTATTTTGTAGGTTTTGTGTGCACTGTTGAATATGTAGGTGGGGATTTTTTAATTGTTGTTTAATTATCAGTTTTCTTAGAACTCCCTAGAGCAAACTTTTACTCCAAAACAGTGAAAAAAATTAGATTTGAATATTTAGTCATTTTGAAGGATGATATACATGTTCTAGGCATGGTCATTGGGTTGACTTGATGAAGCCTCCTGGATTTATCCATAGCAACTAAATGTTAAACATGTAGCCATGTTCAGCTGAATCCCTGGATTTTGTTAAAATGCAAATATGGTTGAATAAACGTCAGTTTGTAAATGCCTTTCCTTTATCATTACAAAATTCTGACCACATTAAAAGCATCTTTTCATAGAAAAATACCTTGAACTAAGGAACTGGATTTTTTTAACCACAAGTCTTCCTATTTCCCTGTTAGGCACACCACCTTGTGCTGTTTCTGTTAACAATGATAGCTGTTTGGCCAGATGTTATAACCAGCCCCGAGTTCAGCCTGTCATTTGTCTCAGTTTGAGATGGTAACATTTGGGCACAATGGACACTCACTGATATAATACCTTTTATCATTTTCTCTGTTTTAGAAGTTTTAGGATCGTCTCCAAATAGCATAATGGCAAAGCATGAGTAAGACCTTAGCCTCTGTGCTATTATACAGTCTTTTCCCCGTTTTCTGAGAAATATGCAATCTGAGATACAAACTGATTTTGTTGAATTTCACCGTAATTGCTTTGGAATTATTAAATGGATTGATTAGATTTGTTGGATTTATTAAATGCGACACTTTGAGCACTTAGCTGAAGTTGTTTGCAGCACTACTTCTAAGAGCGGCCACACATCTGAACTATTTTACGCAAAGGGTGGCAGAAATAAATTGGAGTGAATCACAGGGTTTAAGGAGATCTGCACACAGCTCACTGTTCAGTATCTGCTGTTGTTAGGTTGTTTCTGAAACTGCACCATCCGGGCACTCGCCGCCCCCTCCCTCCCCACGCGTAAGGCTGCCGCGCAGCCTCGACACGCGCGCGCACACCGCCCTCCCCGCCCGCAGGCCAACGGCCGGGGCGCGCGCCCGAGGGCGGTCTCGGCCGCAGAGCTCGCGAGAAGACATGGCCGTGGCGGCGAGCGGGGGTGAGCGGGGCTGAGGGGGGCCGGCGGAGCTGGGGGTGGGCGCGGGGCGTGCGGGCTGACGGTATGGCCCGGCGCAGCGCGGCCCGGCACGGCGGGGAGCGGGCCGCCGTGAGGGCCTCGCTTCTGCCTCAGCCGGCGGGGCCCGGCCTGCACCGCCCGGTGGTGCTACGAGCTGGGACGGGCGCTTGGTGGGTCGGGAAGGAGGCGGGTGTATGCTCGTCGCTCTGGAGGGGAAGCTGCCTGCAGCAGCTGTCCGGGTACGGGCGGAAAGGAGCGGGGTGAGGCTCCGCAGGAGGGAGGGAGCAGCGTACCTGTGTGTGCGTTGGGTGCCATAAACGTCTGCCTTTATTCTCCCCCTGGGGTTGGTGCTGTGTCCGAGTACAGAGAGGTACTACTGGGGCTTTTGTGGCTGCAGCACAAAAACCTACAGGACTTAAAGTGAACACTTTGTTAAATTAGGAAGTAAACGTTATAAAATCATCTTTTTGTGCATATTTGGCGAACAGCACATAACTTCACTGTCAGTGTCTAAAAGATCAAGACTGACTGTCCTGTGAGCCTGCTGTGTTCTAAAGTTCACCTTTATGGGAAAATGATTGCACCCCTTCCTCACACTACCTCTTTCACCTTGTGGTGGAAGAATGCCCGGGTTTTGAATTAACTGGTGTTTTAGAGCTCTCAAAGGCACAGCTGGCATTTTATGAAATTATTTTCTTAATGTTTGACACGTTATCTAGTTCCTTCCTGAACCTTTCTTTCCCATGTAATTAGCTGGGACTAATTATGATTTGGCAGTATAACGTGTGTTTAAAACTTGAAGTTATCAGTGCTGTCTGGTAATCACGCAGTTTTCTAAGAAAATAAAAACTCATGGAAGCTGAAAATTCATAGTATGTTACTGGAAGCACAGGGCAACTTTCACAACTTAAATATATTTGGAGAAAAGTAGAAGACTGGACTTGGTGAATTTTTAGGAGCAGTTACACAGTAACATGAAAATGATGTAAAAACATTTACCATTTTTAATTTGTGTGATTCTGCTGAATGATATTTTTTTTTAAAAGCTCTAAAGGTGGAGGCTAATACACAGATATTCAGCCAAATTTAATGTTTATATATATAAGCCATTGCTTGTCAGCCTATAAATCAACATAGATAATTCACTATGATATTATGGATTAATGTGTTGTTGGATATGGAATATAGTTGGTAGTATTTGCTTTTTAAAAAATAAGATGACATTTAGATTACTGAATAATTAATTACTGGAAGGAAAATTGGATACCTCTTAGTATTAGACCATTTCTTCCTGTAGTCCATTTTGGTATTTGTCTTTTAACCCCTTCCTCTTGCATGTATGTTTTTTTATGTGTTGTAACCTCTGTCATTGATACATATCGGAACCATAACGTCAGCTTCAGCCTTTGGGCCTGCAAACCTTTACAAGAAGTAAAACCCTATCTATAGAACTCATCTCTCAGAACAAGAACCAATCTGTGAGGTTGAGTTGTCTGGAATATTTTGATACCTATGGGATAAAAGCCAAAATTGGAAGAACTCATTAATGTTGTATGAAACGGCATTTAATAAATGCCAACTCTAACGATAAGTGTGATTTTTGAACTTTCTTAAATTTAGTACACAGTAGGTTTTTGCTGGCATAATCATATGTGTGTGTAAAGAATCACAGAGTCATTCAGCTTGGAAAAGACCTCTAAGATCATCTATGTATGGACATTCTAAAATGTACTAATAAATTAAGGGTTGATGATTGAGGAAATATGTTTGTGTTGTCATAGCAAAAAGACAAACTTTGTGAACAGTTTCCTTTTTCTTCATAAAAGTTCCTTCATATTGGAATCTATATGTAACTAAAATATATTTCTTTTAGTAAATGAAGTTCAAGTGAATAGGTGCAAAGAACATTTAAACTTTCAAGTGTAGAGACATTCTAGCTGTAAGGGATTATGCAAGTAGGACTTGAAGGAGCTAGAACTTGTCTTTTGTACTGCACTTAAATTAAAAGGGGTGGGTAATGCATCTCTAGCACTGTTATTCTTGCCAGAGGTAACTAGAAAGACAAAATTAGTGTGTTAGTTTGAGCAGTAATGTGAAAGGTGCTAAAGAATGAGTCTAGAGCATATTGAAATTAGTTTACCTTCAGGGTTTTTAACCCAAGAATATACTTCAATGTCAAAAGTGCAAAAGCTAAGAAAGAGCAACTAGTATTAATGTATTAATTTCCTAGCCAAAATAGCGTATGTAATTTTTAAAATAATGAACCTTTGTGGCATTTTTTGTAACTGGTGTTTTTCTTGTCTTTACTTTCCCAATGACCAGAAATGTGCTGAAACAGATGTAATAAAAGGAGGATAAAAATACAAGGTAAGTGCTGTATCTTAAACCTATTAAAACTTTTAAGTTAAGTGGTATTTATTTTTTTTATTTATTTAATGAAACTATTGTGTAGCTGCTATTTTTTTAATGAGCAGTGTATCTCTTTAAATTATGCTGGCTTTATACTACTGTCAGAAAGGGAAGGTTTTCTAAGAGATATGTTCTCATACAAGCAGGAATTTGGGGATACATATTACCCATGATATATAAGCTAAAACCAAATCATTGTGATACTTCTGCTTAGTTGTTTGGTATGAGTGTTTTTAATAATCTCTTAGAATTTTGCTTTAAATACTCTTAGGCTGATTAAATCATATTTTCTCTTTTTTAAAGGACTGTCAGGCTTGCAAGCCTTTGCAGATTTTGTTAGACTTTTTCTAAATGTTAACTTTGATATTGGTAATTGAAAATTTGACCAATACAGCATTTTGTTTATTTTAACAATTATTTTACAGCAACTCAGGCTAGTACCAGCAGAGCACGTTACAGTACAGCACTTCCACAGTTCCACTAGACCGATGCATTTTGATTAAATACATCCAGTTATAGATGAGGAAACTTTCCTCAAAGGGAGTAACTAAGAATGTTTAATGGTTGCTGCTAGAATTGAACTTCAGTAAGTGTTAGAGTAAGACGTGGGGCTTAAGTAGGTTCATAAAATAAGGATGTAAGTTATATCAACTTAAATATTTACAGTTTTGAAACAGTGTACTTCTGATGTCCAGCTACTACAGAATTGGTGAAAACTTTGATCCTGTCCCCTCCTTCCCCATGTTTTTGTATGGGAAGAAGAAAGGGCTTTGTTTTGGGGAACTAGGAAGGGATTACTAAGGCAGAGCACCAAGCTTAAAGCCTCCTTGCTTATTTCCACTGAGGCCCTTCTAAGATGTTACAGAGTATTGACTCCACCTGTACTGAAAAAGCCAGACACTACACACAAGTTTGATGGCTAAGAACTGCTCCAGAGACTGGAAGAAGAGAAAGAAGTACAAAACCTTCTGGATCTATGCAGAAGGTATGATGTATCTGGAGCACTGATGTGTTCCAGCAAATCTGCTTACAAACTGAAACACACCAGAATCTACCACCAGAGTATCCTGGCTAGAGAGTGTGATGTAGTAAAGATAAGCACACGTACAGTCTGACTTTAAAAAACAAAGACAATTTCAATTTTTAGTAAGAATTGTTAAGCATGGCTCTAAGAGTGTGGTGGTCTGCCTTCATGCGGACTTACACATGTGCAAACATACTGCCTAATGGGGTAAGTTTGATTTTCCTGGTTTTTAGACGTTATCAGATACTTCATCGACTCATATTTATTCCGTTGTCTTAAGATGCAGTGAACAGTACTAATAATGCACTTAGAAATGCTCAACATGTCATTTCTCTGTGCCATACCTAATCACTTGTGAAAGACTATTGAAAAACTGTTCCTTTGAAGAGCACCAAATATGTGACTTGGGTAGCTTCTAGATGGTTTTGAATTGGGTGGCACTATCTGCTGCCTTTGGCTATACATTGCCTTCTCTTGTAGTTTTTATACAGGTCTTATTCAAGTAGCTTTATTCACGTTTCTGAGAAAATTATCTCAACTAACTTCTTAATATTCACAAAGTTGAAGTTAGTAGAGAAAACCCCCTGCAGCCTCATTAGCAGACAGAGTTCAGCAGTTATTTACTGTGGTTGGCAGCAGCTGACTGGACAGTCAAAATACATTTACTCTGGACTACCCATATAGCACAAGTGAGGCGCAGCTGGGGGCTGGAGTTACAGATAAATATTTAGAAGACAGAGAACATAAGCTTATAGGAAACTAAACTTTATAATTTCCACTGTAGTTGGAACAGATTTGTCAGTGTTTGACCTTACAAAACATTAATACATCCATCTCAGAGTTCAAAAAAAAGTCCTGACAATTATTTGGTATTGTATGAAGAGTAATGATATTTTTCCCAGTAAGACTTTTATATACTGTGTGAGTATATGTCAGTGACAAGAGAATCGATCGAGTAATTGTTAGGGATGGATGAGATTGGAGTCTAAACTGTTGGAGGAAACAGGAGAAAAAAATCATTCAATTGCATGTACTTGGAAGAAAATTGTGGAAGATTGAACTGTTAACAAATCACTGTTTTTCAAAGACTAATTGTATTTGGTGATAAGAAATCAGCACTAAAATCAGTAAGAAATGAGGAAACAGACTAATTAAAAATAGTATTTCAGTTGCTGTTGTCATTATCATGTCAAATCACTCTTAAACTCTTAACTATTGTATTAAAAAAGGCAAATGTAGCATAAGAAATTAATAAATGATGTTCTTAGTAAACAGGAAGGTGTCAAAATGAAAATGTAGTCATGGTCCACTTCAGTATTCTATAATTACACTGCTGGATTTGTTAACTTACCGTCTCTCTCTAATCACAATATAGTAATTTGCAGTTTATCTGCATACTAAAGGTAAATATGAGAAGTCCTCTCAATTTTGTAGTTGTGCCAAATCTTGTTCTGTGTTGATTATTAATCATTCATTATAGATGTATTATTCATCTCTTATGATAACCAAAAATACAGACTTAGGTGGTACGTAGGAACAGTCAGTACTCCATTCTGCTGACAATGGTGGTAATTGTGTGCATGTGTAGTTGAAGGGGTGAACTTAATGCTGAGCTGCTTTAACCCCCTGAGGCAAGACTCATGTAAGTTTCCAATGTTTGTTGCCTATCCAGTATGAGGGAAGGGCAATGAGGATGACAATGACTTTCTCTGTCAAAGTAAATACCATACTTTGTAGGTTTATTTTGCCACTGAAAAAGAGTGGTCCAACCGTTGCAGTATCTGTGATCTTTTGGTCTCTTTTCTATACAGTGAGAGCCACATAGTGGGTCAGATGAAGGAGCTGATCTGATGGAAAATTAAATCCTGTTTCTCAAAAAAAAATAAATATATATATATATATTGCAATTCTAGCCCTCAAAATTGGTAGTGGTATGTGAGTGCCAGTACCAGAAGTAAAACAGAGGGCAGAGCCAGAAACAGTATTGGTGGGGGGAAAAAACATCTCAGTTTAAGTTGGTTCAATTACTTGTAAATCAGCACCCTGCAACTGTACTGTTAGGCAAAAAAATCAGCAACTGGAAACACTTAAAGATGGAGGAACTTGTTTTAATCTGAAGATTAGGTGTGGTTTTGGGATGCATTCAGGCTACTTGTAGAAGAGGAGGTTGGTTCGCTTACATTTGGTGAACTACTTCACTTCATGTTCTGGTTTAGTGTATCTGCAGCCTTTGATTCTTACAGTGAATATACCTGCTACTTTTTTTTAGCAACATGTGTAAAAAGATCAACAGCTAAAATTAAGCCCATTTGTACATCACAACCATGAATGTTTCATGTTTGCATCTTTAAATGATGATTCTCTGCTGCATTAAGCACAGTGAACCCATCTTCCTGGCATCAATTTGTAAGCAGTATTCATCATCTGAAGTTCGAGAACCTATATTCCATAATAATTCACCTTGGAACAAAGCTTTTTCAAACTTTTCTTCAGTGGTAAAGATTGACAGCTGCTGTAAAACTACTCTTTATTGTTTTTGAGGCTCTGTCTAAGCTACTACCACAAAAATCTTCCACATCCTGAATCTCCAAAGCAAATTCACATTACAGAATTTATTAAATAGTGTTCAGATTACTTTTTATTAAATCCAGATGTTAATATAACAGTTATGCACTTGTGCAATAAGCTGAATCTCTGTGATCGTTGACTCAGTCTTTTAAGATTTCATATTTGGGTACTTGGCTAAAGTCATTATTTAAATGTTTGAAAACTGGCTTAAACCTGGGCATGATGCCAAAAGCAACAAAATGGGGGAGAAGTCATAGTTCAGCTCCTTTTTGATCTTCACACTGAATGTAACACAAATGAACCAAAAATTTAAAAAATAATAAAGACAACACCCCTGTTTTTCTTCCTTTATTAAACTGAATTTATAAGGTAGTCAGCCCTAGATTATAGCCCTGAAAAGTGTGGGCAATGGCATTCTCATTTCCAGATTTTGTTTTTAATGTTAGAAGTCTACTGGAGGGCTAGGAAACATTTGCTGAAAATTTGATTTTAAAATTCTGGAGACATTAAAATTAGTTTGTCAGGCATTCCTTATTTTAAGTGAAGGAGAGGTAGCTCATAAAAATTGAGAAGCAAAGAAACTTGTGAAAATAGAGTTCATGTTAGTGTATTCCGCTAAAGTCCAACACCCATAAATGTCTGTTGTTTCTCAGTATTTCCTATGAAAAAAAAAAAAAGCCAGCTACTGACATTCTGTCTAATTACATTGCTGGCAGAATCCTTTTATTTTATTTTATTTTATTTTATTTTATTTTATTTTATTTTATTTTATTTTATTTTATTTTATTTTATTTTATTTTATTTTATTTTATTTTATTTTATTTTATTTTATTTTATTTTATTTTATTTTATTTTATTTTATTTTATTTTATTTTATTTTATTTTATTTTATTTTATTTTATTTTATTTTATTTTATTTTATTTTATTTTATTTCTTCTTTTATTTACTTTAAAAAAAAAAATGGGAATGTATTCTTTGGTAAAGTAATCCTGCAAAGCTAAGCGTTCATTTATGATGCTACATGCATTATACAAAGTTGAATGCACACTTAAAGCTTTTCAGGATTTAGGACCAGATGCTAGTGAAGCTTTAGGAAAATAATAGCTGTGCCTTAGCATAAGCGAAGAAATCGCTGCATAAATATAATTGTGGTGGATGCATTTGTTCTTGCATCACAGTATTATAGATGCAGTCAATTTTAAGTACAGATGATCTATTTTACACTGAATATTCATCAATCCAAGCAGTGAATTATGGTCTGAGTAAGTGTACTTAAGTATTATCTATAAGGAAATGTGTTTTCTTTTTTTGTTTTAAAATGCTATCTGCATAACTGGTACACGTTACAAATACTTTTGTATGTAGCGAATTAGGTTTGGTTTTTATATGTAAGTAACTTTGTACATGTGAAAGAGTAAAGGGGTGCGCTTGTATTTTATTTATGTGGTGCTTATGCAGTGGAAAAGGGACTTCGAATGTGTGTATTTTGAAAATGGAGCTTGCTAAATATGCTAAAATGACAAATGAATGGGATCTTTACATTGATTACAGTTGAAATGAACAATTTGTTTATTATTTAAGGAGTTTTTGAATGGACTAATAAATCTGGCTATTTTGGAGCATTTGGTTATTATTATTTCATGTTACTTGGTAGGAGATGCTTTTATAGCATATTTTTAGGGCTGCTTCTTTAAAAAAAAATAGCATCACAAAAACACATCAGATACAACTCAAAACAGGTAACCAAAAGGAATTCCCTAATGATTCTCTGCTTTTTTTTTTTTCATTATGTAAGCTGTACTCTTTGTATAGCTATCCTCTACATAAATATATTCAGTGTAAGATTTTTGTTAAAGATTTATATGTTATGTGAATTAGAAAATATAATTTTAGAAATCTTTTTGAAGCGGCTCTTGACACCATTGAGTAGTGATGTCTGATTTTGTATTATTTAAAATCTGTACCATAATTTTCTTGGATAGCAATATGCTTGTTCACACACTGTCACTCTTAGTTATCCTTGCACTCACTTCGGCTCTTATTTTATAGCTTTGTGTTCAACAACAGAAGGAAATGTGTTCGCACCCATTAAGACAGTTCTGAGGACAGACAAATTCAGATGCTCGTTGACTTAATACTCTTGTGCAACAGCACCACTGAATGCAAAATTGACAATAAAGTGATGTCTTTGCATGTTAGTTCTCTGTTTTAAAGTTTATCTTCACTTTAAGTGTTTTTGATTGTTCAGTAAAATTGTGGGTTTTAATGCTTGTATTCTAGGACAGTAGTTGAATTTGTACTGATGAATGTGTTCATGAGAATCCTGCAGTAAGATATAAATACCAACTGCAAGTGGTGAAAGTGACAGCAATACTTGCTATTGTGGAATACAGAGGAATAGGACCAAAAGCAAAATTGATCAGGTAATGGGTCATTTGTTTGAGACTTCCTGTTATTTCTTTGAACAATTCAAATGTTTCTGGAGTTAGGATATAGTTTAGGTAAATAATGAATATAATCACAACATCAGACAATTAAGTAAATTTATAAGAATAACAGAAAACCTCGTTGTCTGGTTAACATATGACATGCTACAATTTCATCTGGGGTTTCTATACAGCAGAAAAAATTAAATATCCTGTTTCAGGGTACAAGTCACCTGGTTTCTAGTAAATATTTGATTAAAGAGAAGTTGCTGCTTACATAGTCTTTCTTATTTCTGAATTTGTATGGGTTATTTATATTAATGCTCCTTTGTGTCGATGTCAGTATAGCAGTACTCATTCTTTCACTTGGTGTGAGATAAAGGTTTTAGCAAATGCTAAATGTAGTTTGTGCAAAAATGCAGTTTGTAAATGCAGTTTGTGCAAAATGTAAACCAGCCTTGTGGCTACAGGAATTATAAATCTTCCAAGGTAAAACAAGCTTCAAATAATTCACTCTATGTCTGTAGACAGTTTAAACCAAGTTTCTCTGCTTCTATGAATAACAGAGTGTAATGGGTGATTTCTCCTGGAATCAGATCAGCATGGTGAGGCAAACTGTTCTGGCTGCGGTAGATCTGAGTTGAGTGGTTAATGAATCCCTCCTTCCTCTGCCAGATGTTCCACCCTTCCTCCGTTCTGCCAGTTTAACCATTTGACTGCTCTCTTACGAGGTCCTGTAAAATGAGCCTAATCTTATAAAAGCATGGCATAAAACTGGGAAGTACAGAAAGATCGACTCTGGAAAGGGTTGAAACGCAGGTGGTAGCAACCTACTTCAGTGCATCTTTTTGTGCCCTGAGGAAGCTTTGAGCAGATGTAAACAAGGACAATAAGGAGAGAAACTATAAATCTGAAACGGAGGATGGAAAAGACACTGTACAATACATACCATTATTTCCCTTTTTTCAGACTAAAACAGATCAACTAACTGAAAGGAGACTTCTGAGCATAGGCACAGTTCTAAATTTACAGTTTCTTAAATATTTGGGGGCAGTAGTGGGGCCAGAAGATAATACAAAAGATGGAGTTCTGTAGCAGTACATGGATGTAGTCAAGAGAGTTGGTTTCCAGGTAATCTCTCTCTGAGGCACATGCTCATGAGAAGAAAAAATATGGCCAGGAAACACACAGAGCACTTTTGATGGGTAAAATGGAATCTGAAATAGGTGTGATATGAGAATTGATTTAGTGATACATGGAGGATAGAAGAAATAGCAAATACGGGAAGAGGAATTGAGAAGGAAAGCAGTTACTGAATTGATCAAGGGAAGCCAAGAACTGTGATCTGTTGCCAGAAAAAAGTAATGAAATAAAGCAGCAAGAAAAAAAAGCAGCAAGAAAAAAAACTGGGGCTTTTGAGATTATACTGTCTTGAGATTATATTTTAACAGACAATGCTTGATGAGTATCTTGTTTTGATCAGATTATCGGTAGTTTCTGAATAGGGCCTTGAACAAAACTTTGTAGTATTTTTGTAAAAGCAGTTTTAATGGGGTTCAAAACCATGTGTCTTTCAGGAAGGAGTGGCACTGGATACATTTTTCAGCCATTTTGACTGATATATTCATGATTAAATACTTTGTTTCAGAGTTAGTAAATTGCACTAGCCAAAGTGTTCTAGAACATACTCTGATAAATTACATTTGATGACTGTTAGATGATGGAAATGTCTAGAAGAAATATTAAAGCAAGTACATTTTTTGTTGTGCTGTTGGAAGACCAACAATGTCTATTGCATGAATAAAATTTAAATTACTGTGTGGGAGAGAAATTATGGCTTGAAGTATTTTTCAGACTTAAGAGTTTGTAAATTGTTTGTTACCCTAGTTTTGATGTGTTGTCGAAATGTTCAGTAAGAGGTTTTTCTGCATCATGCAGAAGGATACAAGGAAAATATATTAAAAACATTTTTTTGGTCTGTGTTCTAAGAGTTTTTCTGCTGACCCAGCAGTTTAGACAGGGTCATAATAACCAGAAGTAGGATAGCACGTCATCTGACAAGCGGGTAATTTGGTCATCCAGCATAACTGTGGATGAACTTGGTGCTTCTAACAAAAATTACCTGTGTTTAGTCATCAGGCCTACTTAGTCAATAACTATAGTTTAAATTGTTTAAACATTTGAAGTAGGTGTTCATTAGGGAATGACCTTTAGTAAGCTGTTTGGTAATAATAAGGCAGTGTTGCACTTCTGTTGTATAACAGAGTTCGTTAACAGTGTTTTCCCTTTTTATTTTAGAAATACTCTGTTCTTTACTGGGGAACAGTTTACAGATAGTCTGTCTTTCACACTCATATGAGTGTTAAGTTGCTTCTTTGTGTTATCACTTTAACTAGTAAGTTTATAAATATTATTTTCCTTTAAGAAGATCTTTGGAAGTAATTAGTCTTAATTGACTGAGTGAAATAGTTTGTTGCAGTCAGGCTTTCTCAGTTTTCAAACTACACCTGTAAAATTCTTATCTTCAAATCAAGAGGTGTTCTTTCTGTGTTTATTGACTTGCTGTTGAGTGGCTTTGAAGTATTTCTAAAGTTCAGTATGTCCCTCTCTGTATCAGCTTATTCTTGGATACAGCCGTTTCTGCATAAATGGAGGACCTTTTCTGTTTAATTTAAAATGAAGGGGAATGAGAATGATAATTGTTTATCAAGGGGAAGGTTGAAGGCTTTACAAGGGGAATTGTTTTACACAGGGAAGGCTTTTCTCATTTGAAGCTCTAATCAGAGAAAATCCCCAGAAATAGAGAATTCAGATGCGTTACAGCTGCTAAGTGTAACAATTTGTGCAGAAGACTATAGTAAACAGTTTTATTGTTACCATCTTTTATTTATTTATTTTAATCAAGCAGCTTTGTAAAGAATGAAATATTGGAACATATACTAGTTTAACAGATGAGACTTCTTTTAAAGTGGCCTTAGGCAACATAAACTCTCCTGACCCAAAGTTTCTGCCCTATTGGTCTTTAGCTAATTTCAGTATGGAAAATGGAATTCCAGTTCATTTTAGTCTTTGAGATCATGAGAAATTGCTTCTTAAAGCAGTGAGGGCACAGACTGTGGATTATAGCATTAAACTGTTTAGAATATCAGAGTTTTCAGGCACCATACTAATAACATACTTTTTTCTGGTTATTTTAGAGTATGGGTGTTGATCTGGGGATTAAGTTTGATCTACTCATAATCATTGTTCAGAACTCATAAAGAAACAATGTGATATGATTTCCCTTCCTGTGGTCTCGCCTTGGTAACAGGGAGTATTGTGGGTCTTCTTAGATGCATTATAGATTTGAGAAGTAAAAAGTCTGGATTTGTAAAAAGTATTGTTTTATTTTTAAAGCAAAAATATTCTGTTTCTGATATATTTTCATGCTTAATTTCCAGTGTTTAGGAAGTTGGGGTTTTATTTTTTTGTCTGTTTTTACCTGAAAGCCTCTGATAGATTTAGCATTCTCTTGGTATACTTCATGACTGTATCTATGAAAAAAAGAACTTCAGGTTTTGGGAGGATGCTGTGAGGTGTCAATCTACTACAACTGATATAATTGCATCCACATTCTGACTTTTGTCTCTGCTGCATAAAAAATGAGGTCACTTCATACAATGTGGGATGTGAGCAGTAGAACCACTGTTAAACTGTTCACTGTTTTGGTTCACTGTTACCAAAGTTAATGACACTTTGTACTGTTTGCTTCTAGGTAAGGTGTAATAATTGTTCTTTGGCTCTGCTGTATTAGTAGATAAAACTTGGAGAAAACAGGAGTTGAAGACTGAAGAGGAAAAAAGTTGTCCTAAAGCCATGGTCTACATAACAGCTGATAAATAAGCGATGAAACCACTGTGCTGTTTATCTTTTTAAGTGTGTTCTAAAGTTTGTAGTAGACTTGGTAACCTCTGATTAATACTCTTTAGCCAAACAGTCATATTTGTCCATTTCTAGTAAAAGTTTTGGCTAACTGGACTAGGAAATGCGAGAAGTGTATTGATCTCATTCTGACTCTAGAAAAGTGATAAATACAACAGAGAATAATTCATGTATTTAGTAGGAGAGTAGACAATAGAATGAAGTGGGACTGGGACTGCCAAAACTGTGTCACTGCCTCAGGTTAGCTGAGAAAAATGGGCATTTATATCCACACAGCATTTGTGTGATGAATACATGTAATATAATGCATGGAATTGTCAGTTATCCCAGGGTAACAAACCCTGGGGTCTTAAATCTTCCAGTTTCGGATCATTGAATGATTTGGTCTGATCAGGACAGCCGCACTATAAACATTCTCTCTAAAAACTTACAGTTTAATTTATATTTGCTTGTACTTTTGTTGCTACTTAAAATATCACACTGTCCAATCTAAACTAAGTTGTTAAAAAGAAGAACTGATCCCTTGAACTTCTAAGTCAGATGTTAATCTTCTGGTACTAGGCCTCTATTTTATTTCTAGTTAAAAGAAGCAAAATGGAGGAGATTAAATACTTCTAATAACTTTCAAAGTAAACCCAATTGTTTGGGACAATTAAAGACATAGAATGCTCTGCCATGCTTTTTACAGGGAGGTTATATGATCATATCACAGAATTTCTAGATTGGAAGAGACCTCAAGATCATCGAGTCCAGCCTCTGACCTAACACTAACAAGTCCTCCACTAAACCGTATCACTGAGCTCTACATCTAAATGTATTTTAAAGACCTCCAGGGATGCTGACTCAACCACTTCCCTGGGCAGCCCGTTCCAATGCCTAACAACCCTCTCGGTAAAGTTCTTCTTAATATCCAATCTAAACCTCCCCTGGCGCAACTTTAGCCCGTTTACCCTCATCCTGTCACCAGGCACGTGGGAGAACAGACCAACCCCCACCTCACTACAGCCTCCTTTAAGGTACTTATAGAGAGCAATAAGGTGGCTCCTGAGCCTCCTCTTCTGCAGGCTGAACAATCCCAGCTCCCTCAGCTGCTCCTCATAAGACTTGTTCTCCAGACCCCTCACCAGCTTTGTCACCCTTCTCTGGACTCGCTCGAGCACCTCCATGTCCTTCTTGTAGCGAGGGGCCCAAAACTGAACACAGTACTCGAGGTGCGGCCTCACCAGAGCCGAGTACAGGGGGACAATCACTTCCCTAGCCCTGCTGGCCACACTGCTTCTTATACAAGTCAGGATGCTGTTGGCCTTCTTGGCCACCTGAGCACACTGCTGGCTCATATTCAGCCGACTATCAGCCAGTACTCTTAGGTCCTTCCCTGCCAGGCAGCTTTCCAACCATTCCTCTCCCAGCCTGTAGCTCTGCTTGGGGTGCCCCAGGTGCAGGACCCGGCACTTGGCCTTGTTGAACTTCATACAGTTGGCCTCAGCCCCTCAGTCCAGCCTATCCAGATCCTCCTGCAGAGCCTTCCTACCCTCGAGCAGATCGACACATGCACCTAACTTGGTTTCATCTGTGAATTTACTGAGGCTGCACTTGATCCCCTCATCCAGATCATCAATAAAGATATTAAAGAGGACTGGACCCAGTCACATGGGGGACGCCACTAGTGACCGGCCTCCAACTGAATTTGACTCCATTCACCACAACTCTTTGGGCCCAGCTATCCAGCCAGTTTTTAACCCAGCAAAGTGTATGCCAGTCCAAGCCACGAGCAGCCAGTTTCTTGAGAAGACTGTTGTGTGAAACGGTGTCAAAAGCCTTACTGAAGTCAAGGTAGACCACATCCGCAGCCTTTCCCTCATCCACCAAATGGGTCACTTTGTCACAGAAGGAGATCAGTTTCGTCAAGCAGGACCTGCCTTTCCTAAACCCATGCTGACTGGGCTTGATCACCTGCTTGCCCTGTAAGTGCCGTGTGATGACACTCAAGATAATCTGCTCCATGAGCTTCCCTGGCACTGAGATCAAACTGACAGGCCTGTAGTTCCCCGGGTCTGCCCTCCACCCCTTCTTGTAGATGGGCATCATGTTTGGGAGGCCAGAAAAGACAATCCTTATTTTAGAAGAACTCTAAGCACTTAGCATAAATCATATGAAGAAAGCATGGTAAATATCTGCTACTTAGGTTTAATGGCATGTTGATTTTTTTCACACATTAATCTGTCACCTTCTATGTCTTTCTTTTGTCCACTAGTGGGTTGAATTGGACAAGTTTTAGAAATTAAAAATAACAAATTGACTCGTTTCCATGGAGCTAATTCAAGTTATTGTATGCACTGTTAATATCTGAAAGTAGTTGTGTTGGTACAAGTTAACAGGTTTGTGCAAGAGATTTTCTGTGCTGTCTTGAGGTTATGAATAGGGACTGCTTAACAGCATCATCTGCCTGTGTGCATTGAGTTGCAGTTCAGACATACTTGTTGTGATATTTGCAAAATCTCTTATATTGAAGTTGCTAACAAGCCCTAATTATGCAACATGATTTTGAATTCATGTCAAATTAGTATTTAGTTAGTTATTGAATGTAATAATAATTGAAGTTCCGTCCTGTAGAAGTTTATTGTATTTTTAAATGTTAAATATTAGTCTTTTGGTATTAAAATACAGTATTTTGCTAATCTCTGTAACACTGTGTAGAAATAAAAAGAAGCAAAGTATATCTTTTTCAAGAAATTTCATTTTACAGAAATCATTTTGTGACGTTCAGTCATGCCCATGAAGGAAGGTAGAAAGTAGCATGTTTAACGGGAAACAGTCCTGCAGTTCCTTCCTCTGACTTGAATCATAATGCTTTCCTTGCTTTGTTCAATTCAAGGGCTTGGTTCAGAGGCACTAAAGTAAACAGAATAGCACCTGCAGCTTAGTCATAAATGGGAACATCTTGAAATAGCTAAGCAAACAAATGAAATCATGGAGTTGTTTAACCTTTTCTGAAATGCCTTGGAAGTTCTACCAACGCTTGTTTTTAAAATTAAGCAACCTTTTGGCTATCAAAAAACATGTTGAAGAGTTTGATTCCATTTATTGATAAATGTTACTTTCTGAACTGTCAGAACTCTTCTTTTAAAAAGTGCTCTCTCTCTTAAATAAATGTACACTTCTAGGACAGGACATGACAGTAAAATATCTAGCAATCATATGATGTGTTCATATAAATATTTGACCCTTACTCTGGACTTGAATTATGAAGTGCTTTTATAATACCAAAATGGACATTCGTGTTTTGATTTTTATAGGTTGTCAACTTCAATTACATTCTGCTAGTTACACTATTTATGTTTCCTAGCCATAGAAAATCATGGGGCACATTATCTTATTAAGTCCTTCCACAGTGTTCTGCCATAGTCCAGAGGAACTGAACTTGCTTTTTGGCAGGTAAATTGGAGTTGATCTTGCAGTTACATTTTCTTGCTCTGTTTAGATAATATAAAACTGATTTTGTGTAGACTTCTAAGTTGAGTATAAATTTACTTGCTATTTGCGTTAACACAGACATCTTAAATTTTGGTACAGTACTAAAGCAAATGCAAAGAAAATGGTGATCAACATTGACATCTTAGACTGACAAACAGGAATGTCACATCTGGATTTCTCTGACCATTTACAAAGAGCATATTTCCATCCCCTGTACTATGTATGTGTGTGCATCTGTGTATCATATCTAAACAAGATACTATTTCATGTTTTACCTGTCTATTTTAAGGTATTTTTATGAAGCTGTTTATTTTTGTAGAGCTAGTGAAGGTGTGCTATAACAGCCTCACATGTATTAAAAAATTTGATTCAGCTGAATGACTTAGCCAACAATGCCCATATTGAGACAATACTAAGAATATCCACAAAAATGATAAGCTGAAATTATGTCTGTTCATAAGATGATCAAAAGTAATAAACTAATAAAATGCTGAAGACTGTGTCTGGATGTCCTTTCCTAATGACAAGCCTTTAAAGTGTTGTTGCTGTAATTCTTGCTAGTCCTGAATGCTTAGGTAGCAGCTGTTAGGAGGGATGGACTTACTAGTTGTAAATTAAATAACAAATCTTCATATCCTGATCTGGAGTGTTCGACATGAGTTAAATCTTCATGAACTTACTGGATTTCTGCTACAAATAGTACTGTACTAGAAGTTAAGGATAATGTAGCTTCTTGTTAAAAAGGACTGCGTCAGCAGAAGTTACATTAAAAGATGTTCTGGGTTATCAGAAGGAGTTAATAGATGCTAGCATTGATGCTTAATTTTAAATAGCTTGCACAACTGCCTAGGCGACTGTATCTCCCTTTCACGTGATAGACTAGCAGTTCATACCCTTCTTTGAAGAAAGTTGTTAACCATACATTATCTTTGAGAGGCAGCTAATCCTAGACTTAACTTTTTTGTTTCATCTCTCAGACCATCTATTCATGGATTTTGGTGCACACTGCATTATTTTTATAACTGTTTCTTAAAGGAAGTTGGTAGATCTGAAAAGTTCTGTTGTCAGTAAGCAATTCGAGCATTAATTCCATTTTGAGGGATTGATTTGGTTTCAGCGACTTGTATGTTATGCATATTGAACCTTGTCTTGTTTTACTAAAAATATTTCTTAGAAGTTTACTATCTTGGGAAAATTTTATTATTAATTACCATTTTAAAGTCTACTAATAGTAAACACCGAAATTTTTTTGTAATATACCTACCTACTTAAAAAATTTCCAAAGAGACCTTGAAGTATTTAAATACTAAGCTTCATAGCATTGCCATGAACTACATCCTTTCCACTGAAGGTTTATGGGAGACCTAGAAGGTTCTACCAAATGATACTCAAATAAATGAGTTTTGAATAACGTGAAAAATCATCTGTATTGCTCTGTGACAACTGTGTAAGTTACCAGCTTTGGGGTTTAGCAGAGCTGTGGGAGGCTGCCATCACAGCCTCAAGTTCTCTGCCTGATAATCAATTTACACTTAGAGTAGGCCACATCTCCCATTACGTACCAGGTGCCTTTGTTTGGTCTGGAGATGGTTCAGGGAGGAATGCATCCCCCAGTGTTCTATTGACTTGTTCCCTGCCTCTGTCCAGATACAAGTAATTTTAATTTCTTTACAAAGTTAGCTACTGTAGCACACTGCTTTTCAGACTTCAATTGGTCATAATACTTAAGATTTCAAGATTTCTGTGAAGAGAAACTCAATTTAGCATTGTCATTGTAATATGCAAGAGTGATGAAGTTTCTGGACACCTTGTAGTGTCTATTCAGTTGTTTTAATATAGGTAGAGTAGGCAGTTATAAAAAATTAATCTCAATAGTTTCCCATCCACTATGGAATTATGTGAAATGAGGGACATAAATCTTAACAGGTAACAGAGTCAGCATTGTTCTTGCAACAGAGGCAAACTCAATTTGAAACAATGTTTTCTCTAATCAGTAAAAGTATGAATGTGAAAAATTAATTAATCAGATAATTTACTGATAATGGTTATTAATAACAAGTACTTTCCATGTCTATGTTCATTTTTTACTCAGTATACTCATGTATATTCAGCTTTGCTGCTTCTAAAAGCTATTTCAGTAAGTGGATTTGAAACCTACAGGGAGAAGGGGGGACAACTTTTCTGTAACAGTTTATTGTTAGAATTACAGTGCTACATGCAAAAGGGTTGGTTGTTTTTTGTCAGTTTTTTTTTTTTTTTGGTTGGTTTACATCTTTGCTATTTTTAAAACACCAATATATTAGAATTTCTATAAAAGACACAGGCTAGTGATTTTGCAGAATAGGTCTAAACATCTTTTAGATGCTTTATAAGTATTTCCAAAGTGTTTTTTTTTTTTTTTTATTATCTATCATTTGATTTTGTAAGTCTTTAGAATTTGGGGAAAAAATCTGTATACACATGCTAGAAAAAAATATTCAGAATAACTATAAAGGGAGGCCTAATAGCTTTTCATGTAGGCCTAATAGCTTTTCATGTAGGAATTTAGTATCTCAGAAACATGTAAGCACAGCTGAAATAAAATTGTACATAAAGGTGCTAATGTCTTCTAAATAGAACACATCATAGAACATTTTAGAGGTCACAGTGAAATCATTATGTAGAAGCGTGAAGAACAGCACCACCTAAATGCATTATTTGTTTTGGTAGCAGACACCTGGATTTTGTATTTCTTCGGAATCACAGAATGGTAGTGGTTGGAAGGGACTGCAAGAGATTATCAGGTCCAACCCCCCTGCCAAAGCAGGTTCCTGAGAGCAAATTGCACAGGTAAACTGACTTGAGACAGACTTCAGCAGCCCAGTCCTACTTCTTTCTTAATTTTGTTTTCTTACGTGGTGCCTTGCTGATAAGGTAGCATGCCAAGAGGAGTTATTTTTTTTTAAAAATATTGCATCTTTTCCTCTCCTTGAAGTGGGTAGTTAATCCCCAGCTCTTCTTTCTGGGAAATCACTCTTAGCTTACTGAACCCTATGGCAGATGTTAGCTACAAATACTCCTCTGTATTTTGAATATTTATGTCCAAGTGCTGTCTGTATTGATTCTGTGGAAGAAGGGAGGTACTGAGAGCCTTCCAAGAGTCTGACCGCTGGGACTCTGCTAATTTGAAGATTAGAGAGGAAATTTATTGTAGGCATATCTGTGCACTTGATAGGGCCAGCTGCGTTGTGAAAGCATAGTTCTTGCCCTTATGAGAGTGGAAAGAGGAATTGCCAAATTAGTCTCATACTGTGACTGAGCACATTATCACAGATGCAAAATGATAATGCTTGCTGGGCAAATTGAAATGATATTTGAAACTGTAGCTGTCCTCTAAATGCTTATTACCACCCTAGAGTTAGAGACCATTGTACCCACTATGTAGATTTTTGGTTCTTCCAAGGCACAGATGAGATCAAAGTGCTTAATGGAAATGACTTGTGTTGGCAGTTGTTACACTAACCTGCTGGATATGGTGCTTGAGTTTTTAAGAATAATTTTTAGTGTTTCCTGAAACACCAAAAAACAAACAAAAAACCACACCCATTTGCAATTCTAGTATTTTTCCCATTGAAGATTCTGGTGCATTTCAAATAGATAACTACATCATTTAAAATTTAAATTTTCTTGAGTTTTATAAATGGAGAAACTGGAAGTGACCTAAGTTCCTTATAGGTGTAAATGAGTGAAACTGTTAAAAACCAGCCATTTGACTTGGCCAGTTAAAATGCACTGTGATTCTTAAGCTGTTTTTTACAGCCAATTTTGTATAACACAAGCTGACTTAACTACCTAATACCATCCAGATTTCACAGGTTATGCTGAATAAAATACCAACTCTGGTGTCCCAAGTGGCAGAGAAGTATGCATTTTCCCCCTTCTGAAGGTTTTTCTAAGGAAATATACTTTGTCTTTTGAAGATAAAATGTTTAAAAATAAAAGAAGCATTTGTCTTCTACAGTTAAGAAAGATAGCAACCGCCTACAATCTGCGGGAACACTTACATAAGATGGGTACGCTGTACAGCAGCTCCTTGCCAGCACTGGCACATTGCTTATGTGTGGCTGACAGATAAATGGGAACTGAAGCCTTGCGTGCAGGGTTGGTACATATTCTATTTTGATGATCTATTCTGAAGGTTAAGTAGGAATTAATTTTGTTCTAGTTTTCACTTTACTACTCTTACCCATTTTGCCTGTGTAAAAATCCCCCAACCCTGAAAGCCTTTGGGACAGTTGGTAGAGCAGAGTAGTTTTATTTTAATTGCTACAAACAAGAGAGTATTATGTTTTTCAAAATTTTGTAAATAGAAATGTTTTTCATACCAAACAGAATGATGGTTCATACAACTTAATCAACTTTCAGATGCCTTAATTTGAAGGGAGTGGAAACCCTGGAAGTAACAACTGACTGCTGTCTGTCAGATTAGCATTGTAGGTGCTTTCTCAGGTTGTGCAGAGTAGAATATTGAGACTTCCATTAACAGTCTGGGTATTTCAAAGAAAGAAAAAATTTTTTTCATGTACTTTTTTTTTACTGTTGCATTTGAGCTTTAAGTCATTAATAGACTTTTATGTCTAGGCCTGCCTAAAGTCAATGGTTACGTAGATAATGTTACCATCTGTAAATGCAGACGACAAATATGAAATGCTTCAAGACTGAGGAGGGTTCAAATAAACGAGAAAGGGGAGGCAAGTGTATTTTCTTTGACTGTAACGGTATTACAATTGTAATTGTATTATGGTATGATACATTAAACTGTAAATCAGGTAAGAGTTTCTCACATCTGCACGTGATGTCTGGATAAAGTATTCATTGGTCAGGGCTTAATTTTAATCAAGGTAAACTGTTTTCTCCTCCTGTTTTTGCATTTCAGTTGCTGATCACCAAGCAGTGGTATTAGAAATGTTAGAAGCCTTAAAATGTAGTTTGGGTTTTGCTCTAGTGTTAGAACACTACTTGGGAATATACCTGGACTTCTAACAGCCAAAAAGTGAATGATCTTACAGCACCCTTACAGCAAAAGTTGAAAGAGGACCTTCTGCGTGTAATGGTGTGTTGTGACCTCACCCAGCGCTGTCGGTCAGCGCAGAGAGCAGCATGAGGAAACAATATCTTCCTGCATGTGCTGTGTTACTTCAGGGAGTGTTTGCTGTTGCACGCTACAGCCTCTTTTGGTTTTGTTTCATAGCATCCTGTTGCTGTGAAATTTTGTACTGTTAAAGGATGGTACACCAATAAATAGTTGATGTTTAGGCTTAGTGTTTATTTAATTATTTTTTTAAATTTACTTTTAGTGGTTAAAATGGTGCTTATTCTTTGCTAAGGTTTTCCCAAAGTTTTAAGGCAAGAAATCTGCAATATCTGAGGCTTTGCTTAACTTTCAGATTAAGGTTAGAGTTCTGAATTGGAGAACTTTGTTTTTAGAAGCTTCCTAATAACCTAACCGAGTTTGGATACTGTATGAAACCATAGCAATAACTCAGATTTGAGATGCACAAACAGCAGTATTGTCCCGTGTTACAGCAAAGCAGCAGGAAACAGCAGTCATAGGTAGCAGCAGAAGTTGCTTTCAAAGAGGGGGATGCAGAGGGAGAATTCTCAGTGAGGTTCCTTGAAGGTGGTGGAATTTCATTTTCAGAACTTACCAAGACAAGGTATACTGAGCAGCTGGTAGCCCCTTCTCTGGGGCAGGGTGACCTCCAAAAGGGCTGTTCTCACCTGATTCAGTCAGGTTCAAAATGTTTTTTGTGTAAGAAGTCGCTTGGAGTTACTATGCAGTGCAATGAGGGATATCATTTGACATGGGTTGTAGTTCAGGCCTGCCTTGTGCTCAGTTGGATCAGGATAACTGAGCCACATTTATACACAATCCTGGAACTAAAATTAACGAAAACTAATTTATCTGCATGTTGTAGAAGTGATAAAAGTTATATCGGCTTAACTTAAAGCAAGATATTTAGTTATCTGTCATGGGGAATAGAGTCAAAAGTTAACATGCAGCATATAACAGATGTTAAACCTTTAATACAAGGTGTTTTATTATTTTTCATATGGATTTAAATTAGTGAATACAGCTAATGTGGTTTGATCTCTTTGAAAAGTGACTCCAATGTGTAACTCATAGCCAATACACTGTGGATAAAATGCCGCGATTACAAGCAGATAAGCAGCTAAATTTTCACTTAAACTCTGTTCTGAAGAAACTTGCTTGGTTAATAATGTACTTAATTTGTATGTATGAGTGGGAGTTTGAGGAGAGTGTAATGTCAGTAAATCAAATGAGAGCTGGGTAAATTACTCTTCTAAAAAGCTAAGAACAAAGAAAAAATTTTGCATAACAGTAAGTTAATGTGTCTTCATTTAATGTGAAAGCACCAATTGGTAACTATGGAAAATAATGAGAAATATGCACTTAACCATCATAATTGTTCTACTGAAGTACATGTCAAGCAGTACTGATTATATTGCTTACTTTCAAATTGGTGTTTTCAGCAAAAAAGATTTTTATCCCTTTCTGTAGTATAGACCATTTTTTTTGTCATCTTTATTTTTTTTTAAATGTCACTTGATGTATTCTGGTTGTTGTCATTGAAATATGGATTGCATGTTAACGGCTTTTAAATGTACACCCCAACACATAAGGTATTTATACTGTGCAGACCTAAAGTTTGAAGTTTAAGGCTGAGTATGGGCAGCAGTGGTGTTTCTGAAGAAAAATAACTATAACTAAACAATTTAATAATAGTAAGACATTTTTTGGCTTTATGTATCCTCGTTAATTTTCCTTATTGTGTATTGCTTATGTTTCCAAGAATCCAGTGATGAACTTCTTTGAAGTCCATAGTGATTTTAATGAAGTTTTAATGATTTGATAGAGTTCTGTGAGCTAGGAAAAGCCTGTACCAGTAATCCGTGCTTCTGTATTTTCTCACTGAATGAATGATAGAAAGAAAATAAATAATAAATTAGGGTTTACATTCCAGTCTGTAGGTTATTTTACAATGAGTGGCTAGTATTAATTTGAAAAATTTCATGGCAACAACCCTTCCTTATTAGAGAGATTAAAGATTAACAAATCCTTATATGGCTCTTTGGTGGTATCAAGTCCTGAATTAATATCAAAGTTGATTATTAAACCTAAGGGAAGTTGTGGAGTGTTTAAGAAAATTAAAAGTTGTCTGTATGTTATATGTTAATTCAGCATTCCCTAATAAAAGCTACAGAAAAAAAAAAAAAGAAATGTCACTGACAAACTCTGTGTCACGTGCTAGAAGGTAGTGCATGGGACCTCCTGGACATCCATGCTGAAAGTTGGCATTGTAGGTCTTCTGTAAAGCTGGCAGAGAAACTGTCCTGCTTCTCAGAACCAAATGACTGTTAAATTGCATGTAAATATGTTGCTTAACTGCATTTTTGCAAACCTGTGCTCTATGTTGAAAAATTTTAGATAATGAATTTATCATTTTAAAGTAGAATTTTGTGTGCAGAGGAACTGACCAGAAGCCAGCAGTAACATGTCTACATGATTTTTTTTTTTCTTCATTAGTTTTTATCAACTGTAGTGTGATTGAGACCACTTGCTCTCCCTGTCTCCAGACCATTTTAACACAATGGATCACCTGGGGACAGCGGATGCTGAGGATGACTCTGGCTCCCTAACTCGGCTTGCTCCTAGTCCTCACAGCGAAGCAGTTGCACATGAGTTCAAGGAACTCTCCTTGCAGCCCAGTCAGTACTTACCTCCCCTCAACGAACGGAAGAATGGTGAGTGCAAAAGTGACTGTTTTCCTTTACTCTGGGGTGCTTAAATGTATGCAATGGGATTAATGCAGTTTGTTTGCTTTCTTCAAATAATGTTATTGACTGCCTTCACTTGCTTTTCCCAACCCGTGTTATGTAAAGTGCTACAGTGATTGCTTGCTATAAAATCTGTCCTGATTGGCTTCACCTGTCATGATCTTAAAACTCCAACTGGAGTACTTCGCTGAGGCATATAGAATAGAGAAATTTATATTTTTAAGCCACAGATAGTATATGAGATGTATTAATAGGATATTTTTGAAAGGAGTTGTGTTAATACTAGGCAAAAAGGGAAAATTACCAAGAACAGATTTTTCTGCAAAAAATAATACAGAATTGAAGTTTCATGTTGTATCCTAGAAAGCTTAATTCACCACATAGTTTAAGATTGAACAATGAAAGAAAAATAAGATTTACATTTCGGGAATCTTTCCAATATCTGTTCTCATTGTTGATGTTGGCATTGCAACTTAGAAAAAAGGCGTTTCCACTGTTACAGTAGGCACCAGGAAGAATTAGGTCTGAATCCAAATGTAGGCTCATTTGTATTTGGAAGAAGGCAGGAACCTTTTTTGTTGTGTTTGTTTTCTCAGACTAGTGTCTCATAATAATGAAGATATGTTTTGTAATATTTATAGTAAGTATTGGGAATGTTGAACATATGTAAATGCAGTAATTTTTTTAAATTAAATCAGTTTAACTACAGTAAGTTATTCATAAACTTAGTTGTAATGGTACAAGCATTAGTTCATAAGAAGGACGGCTATCTGAATATCCCCACAAAGCAGAAAAAAATGGGATACATGTTAGTGGGCTGCATGTATATCAAATAGCTAGGGACAGGTCCAAGTCATAGTATTCTCCATTTCAGAAAGGCACAGAATGGTGTCTGTGATCAAGATGCCTCTGTTTATGCAAGTCCGTGGTGCTTTGTGTGTGTACCCTCAGTACTCCAAGAAAGACAAATGTAATTAAGGGAAAATGCGACAGTGGAGAGACTTACACTTAGCTTAAATAAATGTGGAATAACTGCTACTTCGAATGCTTGAGCTTGTCTTTTACAATTGCTTCTTTATTTTTGTCTGTGTATGAAGATCATGAAATACAGAATACTGTGTTAACAAATGTATTAATAAAGTATTTTAAACTAAGGGATCTGCAGCTAATTTATTAATATTCTGATTCTGTATCTTTAAGAATTATTTTCTGTAAGAAAACAAATCTGTAACTTGGGAGACATTGCTTTTTGTTGTCTTATTATTTGATGTCCAACTGATAAACTGTTTTTCTGTACCAAAAGCTTGTTATAAGATAGCTCACAACCTTTTACCATTTTGTCAAGGAAGCACCACAAATACATGTTTAAAGAAAGCTATTCTATAATGAGACTAAACATGCCAACACTTAACTCATAAACCTAATTAAGAAGAGAATGGAGTGGGTTTATGCATTCCCTGTGTGTAATTATACCCCTGGGAAATTTGTTTATTTTTTTAAATTTTGTTGTTGAGTATTTCATTTTTAGTTCTTCCATATCAGACAGTTGTTTCTTTTCTTCTTATTGCTTAGGATCTTCTTATTAGTTCTTCTTATTACTTAAGATCCTTTGGGGCATTTGTCTGGAGTAAGTATCAGGCCTCCCACAAAGATTTTAATGTCCTCTCTGACAAAGTTTAATCATAGAAAGTTCATGTAATGGGCCATGGCCTCACATCATCTAGGTCTTTTTAGAAGACTAAGTCATCTGGTTCATAAATGTTTTCAAGACAATAGTAAACATAAGCGTATTGATTTTTAAAAAATAAAAAGTTCAAGAAATAGAACTGCAGAAGAGACAGAATTCATAATGTAGGAGCATTTTTTTTTTTGGAGGGTTACAGTCTGGTAGACACAATAAACAAGTGTTTGATGGGCACGAGTGCAATTTCCTATCCTTTTCGGTTTTATGGATCTTTCTAATACTGTTTAAGCATCCTGCCATAGAGTGCAGGATACTCTTTTTCTTTTTCAGGATTTACTCTTTCAGTAAATTCTGAAGTGTACTTAGAGGAGCATCCCAGTACTTTTCCTGTCCTTATGGGGAAGAGCGGACTATATCTGACTTTATACTGGTTGTATTCCTGGAAGAAATGTCTATTTTGTGTTCAGATTATTTTCTTAAAAGAACAGTTGGAGTTGTGGGCACTGTGATCCTCCAGAGCACCCAAACTGTTGCCCGCCTGTAATTTCAAATTTAGTCTCTTTGGTTCACAGGAGAATCCAGACTAAAATTCAGTAGAAATGGTGAAAGTCAATAGAAAAATCATAGAAATAAAATGTGAATTTGATGTATTCATACTAAAAGTAGCTTCAATACTTACTATCTATTTTGACAAGAAAATCCAAAACTGGATTTCTTCTGGAGTATTTTAACATGTCAGTATTTTATGAAGTCTGTAAGTATATGAGACTTCAGTACACAAAAATACAATGGCATTAAATAGAAAAATATGGAATATATAAGTTGTTTTTTTTGTTGTTGAATAATTGTATGCAGGAAGCATTATAATTACTGTGAGCTTTGGTAGTTATCCTTTAACCTTTGTTTACTTAAGGGAGACTTTTGGCAGTAGTCCAGTGGAAGGCTGAATTATTCTAGTATTGTTCTGCATAGTGTTAAGCTGACTTCCCCAAGTCAGTATAAAAACTGCATTTCAGGCTTTGTCATTGACACTACAAGTGTGTGAGGTCTATGGTTTGGTTTGGTTTTACATGGCGGCAATTACAGCAGGGTAACAGAAACATGCAATGAAATTGCAGGCAAGTGCCTGGTGAGTTTGAGATGTTACTACTTCATTCTTTTTTTTACAGTTTACTTCCCTTCCCCTGCCCAGTCTGTCTCCAGCAATCAATCATACAGCAAAACTAGCATTATGGTTCAGGTGAGCATAGCTCAATATTTTTTGTTTCAAAATCTCATGGTGCAGATTAACCTCCACTGGAACTGTCGTCCTTTGAATTGACAAAGAAACATTTACGTGCTCCACCAGCTCTGTTGAAGGGGTTGTATCTTCTAGTAGAGGACCAATGACAAGCAGCTGGGGGGAAAGAGCATCTTAAGCTTCTTCAGCCATTTACTAAATGCAGGAGTTTACTCCCTGAATAAAGACAGAAGGGTAGATTCTTTGGGGAGTGTGAGAGAGAGAGAAGAGCAGCAAAATATTCTTGTCCTCTCAAATTTAATTCATTCCATTACAAAAAGACTCTGAAAGAGAAATGCTAACTGATTAATGTTACATATTTTAATTGTAAGGCAAGTAATAGGAGTTTTCAAGCTGATTTGCTAGATAAAAGTTTTATTGCAGGGCTGAAATACTTTAACAGAGTCATCACTAAAGCAAACATTTACTTTAATTTGGGGGGATTAGAACAATAAACTGTTTATAAAACATTGTATGTATTGATGTGTAATAACTCAGTGTATGTGTTTGTGTGTAATAACAGAGAATCATCTTTCCAGGATGTTATATGGTGGTCTTCTAGACTGTTACAATTTTAAAGTTTCCCTTTTAATTTGACAAACTGTTTTCAGGTTGACAGCTGTGGGGAATACTGAATTGCTGATTAAATTTGTGTTTCTCATTAGTCTGCATCTATTTCTGGATAATTAGTCAATATGCACAATGCATTGATTGTGTAAACTTGTACTCAGTTGATTGCAGTGAGTTATCATGCCTGTTCTCTGGAAGCCAGTTCTTGTTCAACTTGTCAGAAAGCAGCGAAAGTTACGTTTTCAGTGCTCCTGATTTTCGTCCCTGGTGAGTGGATACTGAAGATGTACCTGTAATTCTGTCAGTCTTAACAGCAGCCACTGGCGTATAGCCCACAGCTGTGGCATGGTAGTTGGACTGCTCATGTAAATGGAGATTGGGAAGCAGAGTGCTGTAGTCTTAAGAGGCTCCTGGTTTGCATTCCTGTCTGCAGGATACTTGGTTGTGTACAGTTCACCTGTGCTTGAAGCTGGAAGGACTCATCTGTGTCAGGCTGCTATGTCCTTAGGAAGGCCAGCAGCTGGGGGAGGAGAAAAGTGACACGGATAAGGCTCTTTGGGAGCGGGAGGAAGAAAATTGATGACTAGGTGTTGTGTAGCTGGACTGCAGTGGAAGAAGAATTACAATAGTAGCAGGCAGGCAGCATGGCACAGCTGAAGTACTAGTCAGAACAATGTGCTGCCCACACACTGTACCGCACTTTCACAAGGTTCTGTCTGAGAGACAGGAGGTGGCAAAGGAGGGAAGGACAGGTTGTCTACTGCTAACAGCAGGAGGGTGGATGGGGATGGTGCTGTATGCAGCCTTCCAACCTGCTGTTCCAGAGCCAAAGGGTGGGAAGGGATTGCACATGTGGATACCATTAAAGAGAAGCAGCACTGCCAGAGCAAAGCCGTCTGCATGCTGAATTAGTACTTTCGCAGCACTGGTGAGCGTGCCATTTGGACTGGGAGAGGAAGGTGTGAAGGTCTTACTGTCAGGAGCTGTGCAATCGGAGTTGTTTGAAGGTTACCAGCAGAGTCAAAAGTTTCTAGCTTCTGCCTTTAATAGCAAATTCTCTTGGCTTTCCAGTGGCTTCCTAACCTATCCTATTCTGCCAGAATTGCCTTCACGTGACAATGGCTACTGGTTTCTGAAAGAGAGACAGCAAATTACTTTTGTGCAGTCATTATCTGCAGATGAGTGTTCAGTTATGTTCTTGTAAAATGAGTAATTGGTTGCATCCTATACAGGCCATTGACTGTCCTTTACCACTTCATCAGCCCACTTCAGCTCTTGGTCTTGGCTGTAAACAGGTTGTGCATGTGCACATGCTCTGTCCTTTGCATTGTGTGGCAAAAGAGTTCTGCCCCGTGTTGCTCATGGGTGTCTGCTTCTTGGAGTAGCTACATATAGGGTTGCATTTGGTTCTGTGTTGAACTGTCCAGTTTGTGCTGGAGGAGGGTAGAAGAGGTGGTGATGTGCCTACTGTGGCTCCCTGCTAGATCTTGTGCATTAATCTTTAATGGCCAGCAGCTGTTTTACAGGAGAATTGAGCTAATTTAGAAGAGATAAGAATGTTGGATGGTTTGTCAGGATAAAAACCTTGATGGACATTGAACATCTTTACATAAAAGGCAAGACTGGAAAAATCCCTATTAAAAGAAATCAGTCTTATGAAATTAGTGTCTTAGGCTGCATAAGAACAAGAGCATTCAGCAACCAAGACCTTAAGGTATTCAGTCAGATGAGAACGACAGCTTCCTATAGGGCCACTATAGTTCCTATAGGAACTGGGGGAACTGTAGTGAATTCCTGTGAAGATAATAAAAAATCCAAGTGGTGTGTATTGCGTAGTCCTAAAAGATCAGTGGAGCCAGCTGCAATACAGACAGTTCTCAAAATAACTAAATGAAATCTATATTACACTTAACCTAATGATATTGTTTAGATAAACTTGATGCACCAGGGGAAATTTTCCGGCATCTAAGAGTTGTGGGCATACTGTTTTTGCTGTTATCTCTTATCTTTCACTCCCTTGTTAAGTAGCATTGGTGTCATACATTCTTGGCATAGCTTTACGGCTTCTGAACAAATTCTTAATCCTCTCTGCACTTAATAGATTTCAAGCTGCAAATTTGATGCTAGGGAATCAGGTCAAATTTGGGATATTCTCCTTGTGTTCATCTATGTCAGTTTTTCCCACTTTAAGTTCTCTGATTAGGCATGTTTTTTTCTCTCCTAATGGTACAGAGTAGGCTACCATGCATAGAAGTTACTTTCTTGAGACAGTTTGGAGAGACAAAAGTAGAGAAAAATGAATAGTGGGAACAACAAATGGAAAAGTTAGTTCTGATTAAAGTAACAGAGTGGCACAGAAAATAATTGGAAATGTCACCTGAAATTAAAAGTTTCACAGTCACTAAGCTGTAAGCAATGAGATCTGGAAAACAGCATACAGATATGATTAACAGCAAAGCCCTCCTGCAAAGAAAGTAAACAACAACAAAAAATGAAGTGCATTATAAAAATACAAACTTAGATGAAATATACAATTCATGAAAGTACACTCTAGAGGTGTATGTATGTAATACCATAGGTTGTATGTGCATATGTGTATACTTCTGTATTTAGTATGTACCATATAGATGTATACAGTAAGTGATAAATGAAGAATGGTTGCCCAGGGAGGTTGTAGGATCTGTGAAAACCTGACTGGGCACAAGTCTGAGCAACCTGTTTCAGCTGACCCTGCTAGAACAGGAAGGTTGGATTAGATGATCTCAAGATCTCAGCTGTTCTGTGATTTCTCTCTCCTTTAAGTTTTAATAGTCCACGGAACATCCAGTATGAATATTCAACTAAAGAATCCATTGTAAGAACACATGATGTTGTAATTAATATATATTTGTATGTATGTTTGTTGTTTTGTTTTTTTTTTAAGACATGATGTCAGCAGAAAGAACAAATTACTTCGTGAGGATTCTTTTGCCTCCCCCCTCCCCCCATAAAATTTGAATGTTGTCTTATCTTGTTATAAGATGAGAGAGCAAAATGAGTAGGTACTGATTTCCCAGTAAGTCTGTCTTTGTCATTGGTACTGCCTGTTCCCACAATCCTAGCATTCCCAGGGCATCAGTCAGTGTCTACAAGGAACAATTTTCAAATATTAAAGCATGTGAAAAGACATACAGGCCAAAACTCAGAGCTCTCTAGGGACTGTGACCTCTTAAATGGAATATATTCTGACATTTTCACAGGCTACATGAAAGAATTCCAGCAGGGTCATTCCATTTGGTAAACTTCTAAACAAACAATCTGTCATTTTAGCTTGATTTATAGATTTTTATTTTAATTGTCTGCTTATTGTGAAGAGATTAAGATGGGAGACATGACCTGTGCCTGACTCAATTTAAGTCATCTGGTATATATGAAAAAAATCCTGTTAGAGAGCTTGGCATTTGACTGATTACAGGAGATATGGAAAGTATGCTTTCTTTTAAAGAGATCTCTTGATCAAACTGATGTATTCTGACTCTTTTTTTCCTGAAATTCCTTGTGGATAACTACATGCATAGCTAGAAATGAATGTTAATTTTAAATTCTACTGTACAATTATTTTAAATTGCTAGAACTAAATCCTAGCTGCCTATGTTATCATTGCAATGTTAGCTTGTGATACAGCCACTACAAGATGGTAAGGTGGTTCAAACAAACTGGTACGTGATGTGCAGAATTTATTACATGAGCCCTTAGCAAATCATAGATGGCATGGTGGGTGACTGAATACTGGCCTTAAAAAGTTATGTATGATATACTTTTATATAGGTATGTAAATTTATGTGCTGTTAAATGTGTATATGTCCAGTTAAAACTGCATATAAATAGTATTTATCTAAAAATAGTTATTTTTATGTATTTTTTACATATATACATTTTTATACATGTATTTATCTAGATGCAGATACATGGGTGCAAAATGGTGGGGAATCTTTCATTTAGACAGTGAACATTACCAAAGTTATTTTTTTTGTCCACTTCAAAATCTCGTGGTAGTGAAACAGCTTAAATGCCTACCTCTGCTCTTATTTATTTATTTATTTATTTATTTGTTTGTTTGTTTGTTTGTCTAGAGTTTAAATTCATCTGTAGTGGGCTTTACATGTGATTGCAGAAGAATGAATTCCATATGATGTGATGACTTGGAATGTACTTTTAAAGCAGTTGTTGCTTAGTTATTTGTTTAACGAGGTTAAAGTTGCACACTGTTAGTGCTTGGCTCACCAGGCTATTGATGTAAAAAGGTACTAGGGCTATGCCGAGTGGCAGGCAGGCAGGCACTGTGGGGAGCCTGGTGTAGCTGCGATGTTTCTTCCTGTACCTTGTGATTTTGGAGAACCTCAAGCAGGCAATTCCTCTTTCTAAATAATGCTTTTTCTATAGGCTGAAGGTTGGCAGAGCACTTGGAAGTCTGTGTTGCAGGAGGATGGGAAGAAACAATACCACTTTCCTTAGATTAAAAGCAAATAAGCGTGTATGAAAACACTATGCAATACATTCTTATTAAATTAGATATTGCTTGGTTTTCATTTAACTGACAGAGATGTTCCATTCTGAAGCCTTTTATTCTTCATTTCACCCACTTATACGCAATATATGCAACTTAAATTGAAATTAAAAGGAGAGGTATTTCTACCCTCCGAATATAACGCAAATTCTAAGAAATATATTTTATATCAAAACAAAAAGCACCTCATGTATCTTTTACTTCAGCTTCCATTTCTGATCCACTGATGTTATTTGTACCCCAGTTTAAACCTGCAGTTGATAGATACAATGCACGTGGCTTATGATTGTCTTTTAGCTGTAAGAGATGGTTGTGTTTTGGTGTTTAATAGAAACCTGTGTTTTAGCCACAGTTTTGTTTCTAGCTCATTGTGGATTTTGTGTGATCCTCAGTGTGATCCAGCTATTTGTACTGCTGAAAATACTTCTTTGGAAACAGGTACTTGTTTAGATCAGAGAGGTTATACGCCCAACGTTTACTTTGGAAATGAGTAGTTCTCTTTCAGATATTACAAAATATTCTGTATTTAAGCAGAAAGATGAGATGAAAATTTAGCTATTTGAAAAGGGGTTTTGTCTATTGAAATGTCAGTACAGAAGAAGATCTGTGTTAGTACTCATTTAGCTTGAAGCTACCTTACTGCTGTTACTGAAATATGAGGATGGTCATTTGAAATGACACTTAAAAACAGTTGATAGTTTCACAACAAGTGGAGGTCCCCAATCTTACCTTCTTTTCCACTCCTTATTTGTTCAGTATATTTCTTTTATTGGCTCCTGTGTACATCCAGTTACAGGATTAGCCAATGCAACTGGTTAATGGCATAATTTCCTAGCAAGAAAATGAATGTGTTTTTGGTTTTGTTTTTTTGGCAGGCCAATTATTTGAATTGGGTTACTGTGAGATTAGACCAGAGCCAGTACAAAGGAGGCGAGAGGATTGTGTGGTTAGAGCTGGGAGTGGAACACAGACAGAGAAGAGGGAGAGGGAGAAATGGAGAGAAGTTGGAAACATCTCCTTTGGCAGTGGCAAAGGTGTAATTTGGCTTTAGAATGAAGCTACGCTTTTCCATTATTCTTGAAAGCTGGGTTACCACTTGCATATAGAACACAATAAATACTCCAAGGAGTAGTCACTTTAGGAGATGACAATGTAATGAAGAATTTTTTTTTTAAATCCATGCCATCTGCAATGATTTAAAAATCAAAAAGGGAAATGAAGGGGGAGTAGCATAGAGCAGTAACAGTTTGTGGTATGTCCATTCTGTAGACTAGCAGTGAGTTGTTTTTAGGACACAATACACTGGTCCTATATGAGTCGTTAGCTCTTTTGTACTCAAGAAGTTGGATATTGTCCTAGGTTATAATAATACAATAATACAAAATAATAAGGTTGAGCTGGACCTGTGGAAATCATCCAATTAGACTCTCCAATGTACATGTACACAAATCAACTTGATGCAAATTAAAACAGTGTGTTTTTTTTTGCTTAAAATACAGCATGTACAGGGAATAGTAGTAGTTCTTCCAAGCAAAACTGCTTCACTTTTTTTTGTTATTGCTCATATGATTCCCTGCGATACAAAGCTATCATGAAGTGTCCAGTTACCTTTTTCCTTCCAGTCATTCTTTCCCCTTCACTCTTTTCTATTGTTAGCAGATTATTCTTCTTTTGCCACCTTTGTGGCAAATTTGCCACTTTAACGTTTGTTCCCTCTAGTCCGCTCAAGCTTTCACAGTTTCTATTGTGCTGTATAAAACACAACACATAAGATGCGTATCCACGTAAGATGTTTTTCAGAGATAATCCATGCGTCTTTGCACTGAATTGTACCATGGAGATTCAGCCTGTGAATCTCTTTTTATTTACTCAGATTTCTTATTTACTTAGCCTCAAGGTTTCTCTATCCCTCTGTAAGCCAGGAATTTTCTGCACTAAATCCATGCCACTTGCAAGCACACAGGAAAAAATTGGTCTAGCTTCATCTGGATGTCTGCCCCTGCACTGACAGCCCCTATACTGACTGTACAACTATAAACATGACTTGCATCTGTACCTGATCTGGGGTTAGACTATAGCCATAGGAATAGATTTTTTTTTAATGTATTGCTGTTGTGTGAATCTGGAGTCTACTGACATCCTCCAAAATGTCTCTCTCTGCAGTTGTGCAGGTTGAGTCTTTCTAATAAAATGAATGGGAAACCACTATCACCTTAATCACTTCTTAAATGTTCTTTGGTATACAGTAGGACTAAATAACATTTGGCAATTTCAAACAGATATATGACATTTCATTTGGTGGTTGTGTTATTCAGTGAATATTTAATAAAACAGCCTAATTATGTTTCATTTTTGTAACTTTTCATTGGTAAGACTAGTAAGTCTGTTTTGTAAGAAACAGCTGATATTGGAAAATAAATACTGACATTAGGAAGAGATAGTGGGTGAATCCTGCATTCTCTGAACTCTGAAATTTACTAGGATTTCAAAAAAAGTATTATTATCAAGTGGCACAGTCCTATATATATATTTATTTCATATTTAATGTGACCTCTTTCAAATAGAACTTCTTTAAATTTGTGGATTCAGTTCATTTGTTCTGCTTATTTTTTTTTCCTCTGCTGTTTGAGGAGGTTCTTCTCTTATACAAGATAACTCTCCTGGAATCTTTAGCAGCTGTGGTATCGATACTTCTTGCTTAACAGATTCTATCGCAAAGTCTTAAAGTGAGAGGTACTCTATTAAAATTGCAGAAGACACTTAAATAGTTCTTCAAATGCTGTTCACCTAGGAAAATTAGTTGTGTTTTTTTTTTTTTTTTTTAAAGACTTTTCTGTCAAACTGTAGATCGGATTGGATTGTTTCTTTTCTTGAGAGCAGTGTGACTCACTCCTCTCAGGTAACATGGTATTACTAAAAATAACAAAACATACTTGTGGTAGAGAAGCAGAAAGACTCCACTTCTGCTTATGAAGTCTGTACTTTGCCATTGAATAAAATTTTAAATCCTGTAGTAAAGTGCCATTCAATATAAATAAAAATTGAAGGAAAGGGCTTTAAATTAAGAGATTTGATTGTCAGCTCAACTGTTTTCCAAGTCAGATTCCAATGGATCTGTGTCCAGCTTTACTTGCAGTAGTAGGGTCTTTCCTTTATTAACCTAATGCAAGAGACATTTTTCAAGTACTGGGCTTGGGTGATAGCACTGTGGAATAAGATAGCACTGCTCTTAAGGAAACCTTTTAGTTTTGGATTGGATGAAAAGTTAATATTTTAATATTAACATATTAATATTAATATTATTTTTAATATTTTAATATTTTTAAAATTCATTTTGTACTCAACTATTACTGAGGGCTAGCATTTTCTTTTTTCCCAAGGCAAAAAAAAGTACTTATTTGCATTCTAGAAAGAAACCTTTAGATTAACTACTGTTATATTTACAACTGCAAAATTGCAGCAGATTTAATTTAAATATTACAATTTAATTAAAATGTGTATAAACACAGAAGTGCTGTGAACAATCTTTAAAATATGCCTAATGATTTAAATCCTAAAAGTAGAATTGAAAGAAAGTCTGTGTACATACTACACTTTTTAACTACTGGACATTAAGATACTTTTGTTTCAATTTTTCTCAGTTTGTAATTTCAGTATTGGAAAATGACAAACTCTTTGTTAATGCAACACTCAGAAAAGATGTGACTGGCAATCTAGTGTAATAATACAAACTGTGTGGAATGTGAAAGATGGCACTTTAACTCCCATACTTCTGTTGCTTTGAAGAGTAAATATGAATAAAGCCGTTAGCTGTTGCATATTTTCCTTTGAAACCAGTATTTTGTGTGCCTGAGAAAGGCATTTATTTGCCTTGCCTCATGGCCACCTTACTCACCATGCCATTGCTAGCCATTTGTCAGCGGCTTTCTTGAATCTTTTTCCTACACTCACTTTTGCATGTAGTATTTTCTTTCCTTTTGTTCACAAAGCAAATTTCCACTAAAATCTTGCATTAAAGCCAATTTACATGTTAAGAATCCACTACAAAAATTTGAAAAGAAAAAAAGTGACCAAAATCTGAACCCTAATTTTATATTTTGCTCAGAATTTATTTTCTGGATATGTGGAGTTTCTCAACAGTAGTTTTGTTTCTTATGCTTAATATTTGGCTGGAGGCAGTGAGGAAGTTCATTTCATTTATGATGAGTTCTTCCATAGTAATTTTTCTTCTTGTGTTTGAGAAAAAATCACTGTGAAAGCAGATGTATGGGAATTGTCTATAATTAGTATATAAGTAAACTGTAATTTAAGCTGATAAATTTTAAACATGCAATCTGCAAACAACAAATCTTTAGGCTGGGAAAGCTGCCTCAAATCATTTATGCTACAGGAATTTTTCTTTTGCCTGTAAGCTCACACCTCTTTCCCATCTGCAGATGGGAGCAGTCCTGGCATTCCTCCTCCCAGCAGCAGGAAGACAGTGAAAGAGAGACTTTCAAGTGGTGCTACTTGTTGTGCAGCTCCACCACAAATGCTTGGGAGTTCACTGTTCAGGCGAAGAACCTTTGCACTCTTCTGTGTTGAATGATGCTAGTCTTGCAGAAAGATCCAAAGAGGCAAAATGATTTTTCTCTAGTCTCCAGTTCTGAAACAGGAGTTTGTTGTTGCATGTAGGTCTGTTCAAATCTGATGCTGTAAGAGCGAAACATGTTTTCTGAGTGGAGATCACCTTCATAATTTCATGCTGAAGGATTTAAAATATAAAGTAAGGATATGGAAAGTCTGTATAATGGTGTTTTTAGGCCAAAGGGAAGGGAAAATACATCTGCTGTAGTTAAGTTTGGCATACTGCGACTATTTAAAATGATGTATAGTTTATTTGCTCTAGGTACGTGAAATGTGAGTTAGTCTTCTGTTCCTGTATGGCTCATGCCAGGTAATTTGAGGGATCCCTTTCTCCAAACCTTCCTGATTGACATTGAAATTGATGACTCGTGTGAGATGAATGTAAAATGCTGGAGGGAATGGCAGATCAGAAGCTGTGCAAGGAAATACTCCTAAAACTGCTGGGAACAATGAGAAGTGTAACTGTAATATAGAAAGAAAAATAATAAAATACTTGTTTTTTTCAATATTTACAAAAAGGAATAGAATCTCTCCTTAGATTGGAAGGAAGCACATGGGAATCATGAATGGCTTTTCCCACTTAGGTCTGCTAGATAAATCTCTGAAACAAGGCTGGAGGTGGCAGGGAGGAGGTTCCTCAACATAATTTTTTCAAATGCTAATAGGCAGCTTTGTTTTCTAATGAAACTTAATAAGTAATGAATGTGCCAGTCAGGCAAAGATCAAATATTTCTACTGCCTGCAGCAGCATGCAGAGCAGCGGGGGAAGGGAGAGAGAGAGTCCTCAGCATTAGTGTTTGTCTTAGGTATCAGCGAATGCTGCTCCTTCAGCAACTGCTGGATTTATTTTTAACTTCTTAACTCATTCTTTGTCAGATGATTGACCAAGCTGCGTATTGAAACATGAATGTGCAGAGGAAGCAAGCATAACTAAAGGAAAAGGGGGAGTGGTTGTCTGAGAAGAGGGGTGGGGATTTGGGAGTTATGCTTCACATGCTTTGTGCCTGGTGTTTGAGGGAGTTACAGGCTCCAAAGCAGACCGAGTGTATTGCAGGTCAACCTCGAAAGTGAAGGATGATGGCTGCTTTTGCCTGTGTGAAGATGCAATTGCTCATTTGCTAGGAGACAGAAACTGGAAGCAGCGTTTGGGGCAGCAGTGTACTGCTTGGTGATTTACTAGTATTTTTTCCTATGCTGGATGTTGCCATTCTAAAGGATTCTCATCATGATTGATAGCTCCAAGAAGCAGAAACAGGGCTTTTCCGAGATTTTACCTGCAGGAGATGTTAAGCCACTGAAGGAGAAGGAATGCCTTGAGGTGAACAGCCAGAAAAGTCTCAAGGAAGGTTAGTCACTTGCTGCTTGGGGACGGGAAATGCAGAAATACTGTGCATATTCAGTTCAAGTATTTGTGGTGTCGTACAGTATGTCAAGAATTATTTTGGTTCATCAAGTTAGGTATTGTTTACCCTCTAAAAGCTAAATTTAGAAATTATCTGAGACTGTTAAAATAATGATGGTAATAGCTTGATAGAAATTGTATGAAGAAAAATGAGTGATTACTCTCTTTAGAGTAAAATGTAGTGTTAAATTCATGAAGGACTCTGAAATTTTCTGTAACTATTGCACAAAATGCTTCAAAATGGCACTGTTGAAATAAATACAATGAAACAATGATCATAAAATATAACACTACTAAAAATAAAACCCCACAAGCCGTTAGTTTTAGACATGTATTGCTGTCTTATTGTCAGCACTGCACTGCTTTTTTCAGCTACTGTCTTTTGTAGAATACCCTCCTCCCCCTGACACATTTGATTTGAGCCTGCTTTCCAGATACCTGCTTATCAAATTAATTTATATCTCCTTATATGATGGCTTTTAGGTTGTGCATGAAATTGACATTGTCCACAAGCATTAGTTTGCAAAATGTCAATAGTTCGAGGATACTTGGAGCTTTCTTTAAAGCTGCGAAACGTACATTTACAGTATTTGCTAGGCTGTGGCAGTACTACTGCTGAGACATGGAAGTTTTCTCATTCCTTCTAGCTCGAGGTATTTATCTAGCTGGCCTGTGTTAAGGGGGAGAGGGAAGAGACCTCTGGAGGTCAGCTGCCAGCCCTGCAGAGGACACTGTTAGCTGGTGCATGTTAACATACCAGGCTCTTTGCAGATCAAAACTCAAACTCCAACTTTGTAATGAGCCAAAACCAAGCTGTATTTTGTAGCAGACAAAATTCCTTCACCCCTTTTCCATGAGTCTGCCTTGGCTTTTGTTCCAGATATCATTGGGTTGTCTGGTGATGCAGAGACTTTTTCCTTGTTCTTGTGACGAGACTGCTTTCCCCTCCTATCCCTGCTACACAGGATGCCTTTCTCAGAATTTCAGTGCGGGGTTTGTTTTTTTTTTCATAATTTGGAAATTAATAACAATTAAGATAGTGAAAAGATACCGTGTATTCCTTACAGAACTTAGTAACTGACAGTTTGTTTAAACAGGAAAAAAAAAAACGCATTACTTAGCTACAGCACTGATGCATGCAACTGTGTCTGAGAGCAGAACAGTTCTGCTTCCCTTACAAGCACAAAGGTACTGCCTGAAAGACAGTGATTGAGAGAAAGGGCCAACAGTGGCTTCTTTTTCATGGTGGATGCCTTGTTGACCCCAAGCAGGTTCACTCAAACCTGCTGCTGATACCTCTGAAGCTGTGTGGGGCAGCAGGAACAAAGAAAGGCAAGGAAGTTTGGAGAGGGACAGAGGAATAAGCATACAATTCTGGAAAAAAAAATGCTAACAAATGCAAACTACCAAGACAAAAGGGGAGAAATAAGTAAAATAAAAAACTCACTAGCATAATGGGTAGTGTAGGTGGGCTAATAAGTAACCACATTAATTTTTGTCTTCAGTCTTTTTTGAGTATGTCAGTTACATAGCAAGTGGCTAAAAGAATATGCATTACAATAATGATGGTCTGTCAGAGTAGGAAAAAACCTACAATTAGGGGATACTCGTACAGTCTAAATTCATGACTGTTCTGGAGTTTATCCAGTGCATAAAAAAATGTGATTGTTTTCCACCATCACTATTTTTGCTTCATTTTCTCTATTTTAGTACATATTTGCTGCTTTCACTTTTCGCGAGTGAGTATTCCTAATTCTTTTATCTTTCCTGAATTTTGCAACCTAATAATTAAAATAATGAACCTCTTTTTGAGAGTATGAATGGACTACAGGATCTCCTCTTCCAGCTCTTCTTTCTACAGCTAAGCAAAACCAAGCATTTCCTTTATTGTAGAATGAATTATTGAAGGCATAGCAAATGTGACTGGTTTTAAACACGAAACGCTAAAGCAGACCTTAACCTTTTCAGTTTATAATATACACATGTAGTTCAGGTATTCTGCAGATTTAGAAAAATTCAATTGCAGTTAATTTTAATAAATTATTTAAAAAACCAGCATAAATAGTTTTAAAACACTTCTCATTTTACAGAATATATTAAATTAGCTCATGGTGGGATTCTTCCTCTTCTTCTTTAATTCTTTCTCTCTTTTTTTTTAAATTTCTCTCTCTTTTTCTTTAATTCAAATTAAGATGTGACTGTTTTTAGCAAAGTGGCACCTGAATCATCATCCGTTTCTTGTTCTGAAACAACAATACATACAAATACCATCTGTATGGTTAAAATTTTAATAACAAAAGAAATTTGGGGAGGAGCCCTGGATGAAATATGTAGAGGTTTATGTAATTCAGAAGGTGGCATAACCTTTGCTTCCTAATCTATTTTGCACAGATATGATAAATATAAAAATCCTGAGATTATAGTTTGCTTATTTCAGCAATTAGTATTGTTAGGTGCAGCCCTTTTTTTGCTTGGTATTTCTTTACAGGGAAGAAGAGTTTTGGTGGAAACACAAATCCCAACTCTGACTTTAGCAAATAAATACTAAATGCATTGGAAGGTGACATTAGAAGGATTATTTTTTTTCTTTGCTTATGCTAATGACCTCTCTCTCTCTCTCTCTCTCTCTCTCTCTCTCTCTCTTCCCCCCCCCCAACTCTCTCCCTTTCCCTCTCCCTTAAAGTATCTGATAGCATTGGAAGAAATCCTCCTACTTATTTCACTTTCTTGTAAAAAAAAAAAAAAAAAAAAAAAAAAGATAAAAATAGAAAATCTTATATATTGTCTGTTTCTGTGAAAACAGAATTTCTTAACAAGATTTTCTTAATTTCTTAATGAGATTTTCTTAATAAGATTTCTTATTTCAAAATTACCTTTTGCATGAGCAAGGAATAAAAAATACTTTCTCTGTAAGGCTTACTATACAATGATAGCTAAACAACTCTTTTAGAAATTCCTAAAGCATTGACTTCTAATCTTAAGTGAGCAGACATAATATTTAGAAATTTCAGGTGAAAAGCTTTGGATGAAATCAGGACATCTTTGTGCATATGGTTAGTAAGAAAGAGGTAGTCATCAACAATGTGTCTATTAGGAATACGTTTTGGCTTCAGATTAGGTTTCTAACTGAGGAGTGAAGTGAATGTTGGCAATTTTACCTTGTACCCTGAATTGTTTTGATACAGAGATTGCTGAGCTCATGCAAGAGCGTATGACCATGCAGGAAAATTTTTGAAGAGACTATAAAATTGATGAAACAAATCAGTATGGTCCTATCTTTCATATATTAATCTGAGTTTCAGAGTTACTAGTAACCTGCAGGTTACTGTAAGGAAAAAAACTAACCAGGAAGTATTTTTTTTTTCCACCTTAAGGCAGAATTTATTTCATGTATTTGTATTCCTTTTTCATTTTACGGCCTTAGGAGGAACTGGAGACTGGTAAGTGCTAGAAACAGGATACAGGGTAGAATGAGTGAAGCACAGGGACTTCTCAGGTGCTTGCTGGAAATGTCTTTATGCTATCTGGTTAATAGATTACCACATTTAGGTAGGAGTGGTTTCTTCCCTTCCTCCCATGCAAACAAATCAATATTGAATGAGAATTGTTTTTTAACAGATTTCCTGCTATTGATGTTGCGTATTGGTGGTAGGTACTCTTGACCTTTACCGCTCTCCTGCGGTAGCATGTAATACTTAAGGATTTTGCTGGTTGTTTGTTTGTTTGTTTGTTTTGTTTTTGTTTTGTTTTGTTTTGTTTTTTTTAAAAAAAAGCTTTTTTGAGGTGTTTTGTCCTCGCTCATCACTGGCATTCTATCAGATGTATTTCTCAAGACACAGATGAGTAAAGTGCTGAAAAAATAGTATGTGTGTTGACTTAGTAAAGGAGGCAAATATCCTGATCCTGTAAGGCTGTATTGAAATTCTTAACTTTTTCTACCGTAAACAGTCTCTTTGATGACAATGGGAGAGTTGTCTTACAAGTAAATCAGTGCTTATTACACTTTTTTTTTCCTTCAGTATAACACTTGAACAGACAATAAGTAGATGGTAGTACTATTATAATAGATACATGCTTAAATACTTTAATAAACCAAGGTCACAATGTATTAGTTTGATTTTGTATCTAATCTATATACAATTAGAGGATATGAGGGATAACCAGGAATTGTAAGGAGTCTTGCTATGGCAATTCCAGTCATGCCAAGACTTCTTAAAGCTTTCACAGAATTTAGGCCTAAAACTGCTGCTGCCAAAAGTGGGCATAGTCTCATCCATCCCTGCCAGCTTCTTCCTTATGTTGGTATTGGTATTAGTGACTATGCAACCTGGAAGCGAGCTGGATCAGTGAGTAGGTATCACTGAAGACTTTATTTCTGCAGTCTTAGTTTTCAGCCAGATTGCACTGACCTGGTAGCCTGCTCCTTTGCCAGTACTGATGCAAGAGGAACAGCTGTGGTTGGAGAGAGGAAGAGACCATTCATTGTCTTTTCATCAGCATTCTGGTCTTAGATCACATTAAGATATGAAACCACACTCTGAAACCACTGTCTGTGTTGTTGCTGTGCTGGAGGATTTTTGCTTTCCTTTCACAACGCATCCAACAACGCTTCTATACACCTCAGCCTTTTTAATGCGATGTTCTTTTTAATGTAGTGACTTTGCTGTCACTGGAAGCGATCTGAGTCATCCACAGAGCAGGCACCCACAGATGATGTTGTCTACATAGCAGAGTTGACATAATGCCATAGCATACATCTCAGTTTGCGATCGGGCACTTAAGTGTAAACCCACCTTCTTCATTGTTTTTAAATTGATGTGTAATCTTGTGACCTGGATGATCTGCTTGGGTATGTGTTTTGTTTCCTGGCCCTTCTGTGCCTCGGAAGAGCCTGGAAAATGGAGGTAGTACCTTCTCTCAAGAGGGCTTGCCTGGAAATAATCTGTCATTATTCAATGTAATATGCTCCAAACTACCACAGAGCAAGTCTGTACTAGATGTAGAATTTGAACCCAACTTTCATGAGTCCCTTGACAGTACATTTCTTGGCTGACAGAAGCATTGGAGGAAATGTCAAATAATTTTTAAAAAAATAAAATAATAATAAAATAAAATCAGAAGACTAAACTAATCAGAGGAATATTGCAGATTTAGAATATGTACTTATTGTTAATATACTGAATATATGCAATTTTACACAGTTCTTGAAATGAAAGCTTCAGTTTATTTAGACTTTCTACCCAAGGTGGTAGTGATTTTTTTTCATTTTTGAAGAATTGTGAAAATACAGGTTTTACTTTTTAGATCAATCTATCTATCTATATTCATCCCATCAGACCTTCCAGTAATTTGTTTGGAGGCTTTTGCATGTTTTGACTTGTTTCTAAGCAACATATTACATGGCAATAAGATATGATACAGATTGTTCTGTTTCCTAGTCATTTAAGCTTCTCAACTGATGATAATAAGTTATGCTTCATATTTTTGTTTTAAATGTTAACTTTACATCTAGCTATCTTTCCCATCTAGCTTTTTGTTTTCTACTTTCAGTCTGATAATGTTAGTTCTAGAAACAGTTATTTGTACAATATAACTGGCTCACAGACAAAGCTTAAATCATTGCTATATAGTTTAAAGATTTGGAGGTCCAGAATCCCTCCAGAACTCTGATGAGATTATCTGAAATGGCCCTCAGTAGTCTCACTGCTATAATTTATATGCTGAAATGAACTATGACTGAGTAACTGCTTAAAATGAGTATGAACAAGAGACAGTTTTACTTTTCTTAAATTATGTCTTTATGTATAAAGATACAGTCTTAGCAGAAATTCACATAAAAAATAATAGAAAAAATACATTAAAATATGAAAGAATGAGTAAGTTTTTTTTTTTTGTAAAAATAACCAGAAGAGACTTTTTTTTTTAAAGGTTACTTTGGCATACAAGAGGATTCTAAAGGTTTTTGAACCTGAATAGCATATCCACAGTTTTAGGTAGTGTCAGATTTCCTTGAATTATTTATTTAAAATTATTGAACATTATCATCTTCAGGCTGGTGGGAGGTGAGTACAAAAAAATTAATGTATTTTATATACAATTTTAATGCATATGTGTATAATACTGTACTTAGAATCACTTCCAACAAATTACAGGTAGTAAATATTTTCATAGCTTTTCCCTCATCTTCCTTCATTCTTTGACATGCCATACAAATGAAAGGAACACTACATAATCAAATTTTTGGGTTTGGACACATACAAAATGAGTAATACTTGGTGCAAACTAGTTACCATATTTTGAACCTTCCTTGGATGTGCACACTGTGTAACTTTTCTTTATTTTACTTAGTGTATAAAACATTCAGTTTATTACATTTTCAGTTTTATTCACAGAACAATTAACATTAGTTGAAAAGTTTAACTTTGTCTCAATGAAGCATTTAATGAGTTATTTAATATAAACTTAGCACAGCACCATATAGAGTTCAGGGAGAAACATTTATGATTTAGGAGAATGCAAAACATTTGCCTCTGCAAAATTAACTTAGAGTAAATTACATTCAGTTTAGAAAATGCCATGTAAACTTTAAAGTGTAAGCAGATGCTGTTTGGGGTTGCAATGTTAACAACTGAAAGAGGTATGTAGTTAAGTAGTTGATGCTTGATTTTAGCAATTCTGTAATCTGTTGTGAGGTCAGTCCATAATTTTAATACAAATCTAATGCTTTGATTGCTTGTGTAGTCCACCTGCCATCTGATAAAATACTCTCTCCTACGGTACTGCCACCCTGCCACTCCTATACTTGTATTAATCTTACAGTCCTGGTGCCAAATAACTAATTATAAATAACTTTTGATTGAGGATTGTATTTTACAATATGCACAATACAATAGATAGAATTATCTTCTGCAGCAGTCCTTCACTGCAACTAGAACGTCTGTTGTTAATATCTATTGCTCTGTGCTTCAAGCCCAACATGTTAGAGACTTTGGTTGCCTAAAAGCTGTTCTAAGTTGGCAAAAAGAAATCGAGGCTTTCTGTGTAACAGACTTTAATTTAAAGGAAACGGCCCAGTTTCCAGCACTGTCTGTTTCCATGGCAGCCAGCCTAGCAGCCTGCACTGGAGTTCCTACCGCTCTTGGAAATTTCCAAGGGAGTATACAGGAATGTTGGGGATGGCATTCTCCTGTTTTCACTTGCAGTTTTAAGGACTTAAATAGCTCATATCAGCTGCATTTTAACTTTGAAAGAAATAATGAGTTGATTGCATAAAGAACATTTTTGAGAAGTCAGTACATGATTTTTCTTCTTGCTGTCATTTGAAAGAACTGTACACTGTCTAATGAACACCTCAGTGATTTGGTCTTTCATCTCTAATTGTTAAATGTCAACAATTATTTTAATGCTTTCATAGTACCTCTGTAAAAAAGACAATTTAAATTTGATTAGAAATTAATGGGATACATAATTGTGTTAGATGTGGAATTAGAGCTAGAATTAGTGCACACAGTATGAGTTCTGGTATTTTTTCAAGACAAGAAGCAGTGGTGAAAGCTTGCCAGTCAGTGTAGATAGCGTTGTTCCTGCTGTACATCTATCAATTTATTTTTGGCCTCTACATTCCAGTGCTTGTGATTATATAATACTACTTTGAGACACCTTTACTATAGGATACAAATTAGAGATTTGTAACAAAGTGGTGGCTGCAAATCATATGCAAACTTTGCTCTTTAGTAATACACTTAATTTTCACTTATTCTGCTGTTCACACTGAGTAAAATCTGACTGGACTATTCTAAATTTCTTACCTTTCAAAGGATCTTTTACAGAACAGGATGTATACTTAAGTGCCTATTTACTTTGGCTTTCTTGCATTCAAACCAGCATAGCAAGGTGTTGAGGATCTGCTTGGTTTGCCCCTTCAGGCCTTAGTGTTTGTGAACTTGAAGAGTAGTCAGTGTTTGAAAGTAGAGGCCGTTAACTTGGTAAAATTTACTACAGTATGAAAATATGTTTTAAGATAAGACTTCTCCTTTTCGTACTGTCCTCTCCATTCCCATGCGTATAGAACCAGTGGTTCTCTGGTATGCTAATGTGGGAAGAAATGGTAAGAGTTGGGAGCACCAGCCTCTGGCACTCACGGTTTTTCAGATCGTGAAAAACTTATGGCTCCCGTGAAGTCAGAAGACTTCTACTGACTTTGTGAATCAGATAACCTGGTCTCCTTACTCTGAGGAAGGATTATGCATCATCTTTCTGTCATTAAGTAATAAACTATGTAAGTTTGAATTTTATTTGAAGTGCCCAGAGAAAACATACAGACATTTTGGAATCTCTTGGCTTGGTGCCAAACTGTTAAACTTGAAATCATACACTGACTTGAAAATAAAACAAAATGCCCTCCTTTCCCTGACAAAACAGGAGTTTGGCTGACCTCTGTGTGCATGGTTTTTATTCAGAAGCAGTTTGAAGACGATTCTGTAGCGTGGCAGTGGTGTGAAAGGACGTTCCTGCCAGATAAAGTGCAAAATATTTGTTCTGTCTTTTAGCAACTATATTTGCTCAGTGGTGTTAACATAGCCCTTCTTATGCATTTTAAAAATGAGGAATGGTATTACTGAGGTTTGCAGCATATTAACATATTTAAACCTTTGTCAATTCTGGGCCTTTATTTTGGAGATCTGTCTATGATTTTAGATGTTATGTAGGTAACTGATTTTAAAAGTATGAAAGTGAGAAGCAATCAATCAGGCAACAAGCTGAATGGGTGCAGCCAGATAAGAACAATTTGTTAAATACTATGTTTGAGTAAGAAGCACTCCAGGGGGACTTTGTTTTATAATACCTTGTGTCTTTTGAATTCTCCCTTCCCCAGATGTCGCTGTTTTGTCTGTAAATGCTTATTAAAAATAATAATAAATTGAACAAAAAATACAGTATAATAACTTTGTCTAATGCCTCAATAGGTTTTACATTATTTGGAAACTCTGTTCTCTTGTCTCAACCATCTTTGTTAGATTTACCTTGTTATGTGCTACTGATTGTTATAGAAATCCTTTGCTGTATGGATTTCTATGTCTCTATATAGTAAACAAGGTCTGTATTAGATTTAATTACATTAGATATAAACCAACCTGCAATCTATTGTATAGAGAGTTTCTCACTGAAATACATCAGCAATTCTTTGCCAAAACTGCCAAGCTGAGCTCCATTCTCACATCTTTCATTCATCTTTGAATATAATTTCATCACATTTTCCTTATTAAAAACTTGTGATTTAGTTTACACGACTGTCTTTTTCCATACCATTCTGGCTGTTATTTCAGCTGCTTTGTGGGTTCCCATTTCCTTTATAGCTTTTCACAAACTTCATTCTTAGTTCCCTTCCTTTATACCTATTACAGGCTCATCTCCATTAGAACGATACTAGTCTGTCTAAAGTGTGTGTCTGCTCAGTTGTAGGGCTCAGTCTGTCTAACTACAATGACAGTATAAAGGTCATTACTGCCTGTACCATGACCATCTGCTTTGGCACTCAGACCTAAGTCAAATATCCTCTTTGACGGGACTTTTGTCTAGATGTAATTATTTAACTCTTGTAAAGATACTGCAATTTCTTCCTTAGAAACATCTCTGCTTCCTGACTTCTGTCTCCCTGTGGCTAAAGTTATTTTAATTCCTTACATCTTACTGATGTATAAATACTAGCTTTTTTTCCTGGTTTACTTGCTTTGGAAAAGTAAAATTTTTTTTCAGCTTTTCAATTCTTAAAAAGATACATTTTTTCATTCACAGTGAATTTCTATTTAGAAACATTTCGTTCTTTAGTAACACATTTAGTTATTCAATATTTAAACAACAACAAAAATCTGACACCAAACTTCTTTTTCCTTCTTAAGTTTTGAGTTGATTGCAAAAGCAAACATCTAGTTTTCATCCAACTTTGTTTCTGTTGAACCTCCTTGCTCCAATCAAGTCAAAATATTCAATGATTATCTTCCAATGCTATCTTTGAGTCATCTTTTCTTCAGTATTCTGCCCGCATTGCTTCCCTATTAGTCATGCTACAGGCTGTCATCTCTTGTCTATGTAATACATACATTCCTGATATTTATTTAGTGAGTGAGTAACATCAATTTTGAGAGCTTTCAAAATCCACAGTTGTTATAACTGGTCCAGATACACATGGGACAATTTCAAAAACATATGTGATGTCCAGTGTAGGTTAACAGGCATGCAAGTAGTATTATCAGAAACCATAAATATTTGTTACACGTTTCTGCCAAAAAATGCTAGAACTTAACATCTATGCACATACAGTTTATGTGCAGCTACATACCTACAGCTTTTCTCATCCTTCTGCTATAGTACACTACATACTATCTCCTAAGACATTGTTGAGGATATAGATCACTTCTCACTATTTCTGCAAAGCTTAAGTCAAATACCTGATCATAATTGAAGCCACAAACCATAGATACAGTACATTCGTAAATTATGTAGCAGGATTTCCCATCATTTACATTTGGAGCAAATTAAAGAACTGGATGAAATCAGGTGGAAAATAAGAGATGAGCTACACACATTCTTAGTGTTATTTTTTGCTGAGTAGATTTACTTTGTCCTTTCTCCATTTCCTGTGTGAATGCTGCCAATCATAGCCATGGCCAAGCTACATTAATTTCAAGAACTGACAAATTCCATCAGCCACAAATACAAATAACTCATCCACTGGGTATGTCTTTGCTGTGTTGATGCTTCTGTGGTGTAGGGCTGTGTGCAGTAGCATGTAAGAGGGAGTCTGAACCTTTCCTTGTTGCTGACTCCCACCATGCAGAAAGCAGAAACAGGAAGCTGCAGGAACTGCAGCACACTTAACAAGTCACAACAGCCCACAGCAGTGGGCTTACAGCTTTCTAAGTGTGTTCCTCCTTGACAATGTACCAGTGCTGCCATGTGGTACCTTCCTATAGCTTGCATGTTCCTAGTGCTGGCTTAAAATAGCACTTTGACGCAGAGACTTTGGTATGTTGTGGGATTTTTTGATTTTTTTTTTCCAGAGAAATCTCAGCAGCTGAATGCACCTCAGGCAAACTTTTAAAAATGTGTTTCAAAGGAATACAAGGAAGTATGTATTAGAAGCACTGGAGTCGTTAATTAGCTTAATTGTATTGGCAGTCTGCAGTGTGAGGCCTTTTCAACTTGCTAGTGAAAAATTGAAATGCAATAATTGCTAAATGCTGAGATGGTAGGATGTGTTTAGACTGTGCAATGGAATCACGTGACCTAGTGGTAATGCAGTGTTAGTGCAGTAGAATGCCAAATAGAAATCTGATCCTTTTCATATGAAAGATGGAAAAGCATTAGTCTGAGGTTCATGTTGATATCTGGATCTGGGGCAGGCAGGTCTAGGATTAATAAATAAAAACAAAATGCTGATAAATCTCCACTCCATTCTATGCAATTTAACAGTTAAATGAATTTCTTAGGGAAAAAAAAATACTGTCAAGCTAAGTAAAATGCATTCTACATACCACAAATGCATTTTTTTTTCTTAATAAATGACTTTCCTATTATGTATTGGTGGGTGACTCACATCAATGATAGTATTCCCATGCTAGTTGTAATTCTGCTTGCATTTGCTACTTGACTCACTGCATTGTAGGTAATGAATTCTTCAAAGAAATACTAGTTGATTTACTTGCTGTGTCTGATGAGGTGTATCAGCTCCACCCTGAACACAACTTATGGTAGAGGAGATAATTTTGCGTGAAGACCTTGAGCCTGCAATAAAGAAGCATGTGTTTCAAAATACCTTGTAACTAGCTAGGTAAAAGGTTTGATAGATGATCTGGGTTTGTAGTATGTTTAGTGTTCCAGGAAAGCTAAATCTAAGTATGGTGTACATCTGGACTAAATACAGCTGCATAGCATTGAATGGGATTTCTGCCCAGAGCAGGACATGCTTTTCAGCCCTTTTCACTGCTTCATAGTATAAGAGAAAGCATGGCCATGAGCAAAGAAAGAAGAAACTCAGGTTTTAGTTTACTCAAGACCACAAATACTGGGTCTGAAATACAGAAGTCTTGGCATGCTGGTTATAAATTGTCTCGCCTTATTTGCATAGGTAAAACTTATTTAAGGTTTTAAAGGGATTGCCCATCTAGTCTTAAGACTAGCTCTCAGTTTCAAGCAGGAGAATCAAAACTGGAGTGTTTTGTTTTTGTTTTCCCGTAAATACTACAACTGCTAGTGGATTTCTCAGTGCTTTGTGATAACGCAGTATGAAAATGCTAGAGAAGTAGCCCAGGGGATAGAAGTGTGACATTACAACATTACACTGCATGCTTAAAATGCATTTCCAACTAAAATGTGCATTTCTTGCAGTTTTCTCTAATAATGTGATAAGATGTACATTAATAATGTGCTAATAATGTACGTTATTTTTCTTAATTCACATGTACTTGTATAAACTTTGTGGACCTCTAAAATTGAGTGTACAGCTGCATAAGAATGTTTGCACATGATTATACCCTGTTTTTTTGGAGTCAGATTATACTTTTCTGAAGAAAAAAACAAAACAAAACACACAAACAGCTTTCTGCAGAAAGATGTGAAGAAAGATGCTGCCAAGCCCAACCTAAGAAGCAGTCCTGGAAGGAGTGTGTTACCAGCACCATTTGAGTGCTTCAGTTGGTTCAAGACTACAGGCAGCACAAGTTTGCTTCTCCTAATAAAAGACACTATGTAAAGAGGTCACAATTTACGTGGAGCCATGTGAATTAAGGAATACCAAAAATAAATCAATCTATCTATTATAAAATAATTCTGCATTTAACTTCTTATAGCTTTTTAATATTACTTGGAAAATACAAAACCTTAAAGCAGGTATTTCTAAGTTTCCATGGGAATGCAGGAAATTTTGAATAATTTTGAATAACTTTCCATCAATTTACTTTCTACTGCTGTTGCTTTCATGTTCTCTCATTTCTGTCCTTTGCAATTCTTGTGTAACAACATTGTGAACTCTGAACATGACTGCCATGGCGCAGCCCTGAAATGTTTGTATTTAAATTCTCAATGTTTGAGTCACATAAGAAAATAATGCCCTTGTTTTCAGGATTTACCTTGCTATTCCTGGTAGTAGCGCTTAAGGCAGAGGAATATCCTTCCTGTACTGCAGAACAGGAAATAAGCTGGTTCCTTTCAAATTCTGAAAACAATGAAGTTTGTCCTTAGCCTAATTTTTAGAAATTACATTCATTTTGATGTTCTGGACAACGCATTAGTTTGTTTTGCTTCCTTGTGAAATACAATGGAAACAGCATGTCATAATCATACATCCATAATAAATTATCAAGGCAACACTTGAGAATGTAAATGTTGCGTATTCCATGTATTTTTTTCTTGACCAAGCATCTTGTACTGTCTCTTGAACAAGAGATGAAATTTCACATTAGGGTAACAGCTATACATGAAGTCCTGTGTAAATCAATACAAACACAAGGGGAAGTGAACAGTAGAGAAAACAAACTTTTTTTGGGGGGGAAGATTTACAACAAAATGCTCTAGTTTTGGAAAGTGTGGGGCCTTTATGTCTAAGCAATATCATAGAATGGTTTGAGTTGGAAGGGACCTTAAAGGTTGTTTAATTCTAACCCCCCTGCCATGGGCAGGGACACCTTCCCCAGCCCAGGCTGCCCAAATCCCATCCAGCCTGGCCTTGGGCACTGCCAGGGATGGGGCACCCCTGGCTCCTCTGGGCAGCCTGGGCCAGGGCCTCAGCACCCTCATTTTAAAGAACTTTTTCTTTATATCTCACCTAAACCTACCCTCTTTAAGTTTAAAGCCCCTTGTCCTATCTCTACAACCCCTGACACAGAGTCCCTCCCCAGCTTTCCTGCAGCCCCCTTTAGGCACTGGCAGGCCGCTTTGAGGTCTTCCTGGAGCTTTCTGTTCTCCAGGCTGAACAAGCCCAACTCCCTCAGTGTGCCTTCACTTTGATCATTTTTGTGGCACTCTTCTGAACGCATTCTACTCATCATTTACCACAGCAATGGCTTGCTTAAAGTGTTGTGAGGCATTATTCACTTCAATAGCCCTATAGAATGAGTGGTGTTAATTTAGGCCCTTGTTGAGTCTTTTTTTTTTTTTTTTTTTTTTTTTAGTGAATGTACAGAACTTGGAAATAGCTTTAGTTATACATGGGTATTGTGGCAGATTCAAGTACACAACAAAGAAACAAAATGTTTTAAACTTTTCAGTGGTTCACGTGCACAGAAATGCCTAATTTGGGCCTGTCAGATGCGAGACTGTTCATCTCAAACTGTGTTTGTCTCTGAAGCAGGGATAATTAAAGGCAGAATAAACAATGCCCCAAGTAATAGTTGGTAATATCCTGGAGAAGGCTACTGAGGTGCAGTAGCTGGAAGGGCTCAGTTTGCACTCCTGTTATTTCTGTGTTCAGTTAGGAGTAGCTCTTCCTATTTGCGTATCTAAAAATAGGTATTGTCAGACTCAAAAAATGCACTGCATGTTACTAACTTCTGATGATGTTGCCAGTATAAAGAGGAAAAGAAGAGGAAGAATATTTTTAACAAAAGTAATCTTTCAGATTTAATGATCTTTGACTGAAAATTTTTGTCTTCTAGATTATGGTGTGGTTTTCACCCTAAATAGTTGGAATTATATAGCTTAAGGGGAGACACTAATCGGCAAAGTCTCAGTCTGTTTCCCTTTCCTGTCTGTGGCGTGTACAATTCATAATTATTTACACTAAGAGGCTTTAACCAGACTTGTTTTGAATAAGGTACAACATGAAGTGGCACTTCATATAAGCCTTAACCCTAGGATTTGTATTCTCTAAAAGCAAAACACAGTATAATAGTTTCTAAGATTATGTCTATGACTGGATATGTTATTTTTTTTTTTTTAATTTTTTTTAATGGGCAGCTTTTAGGACTTAACATTTTAAATGTTGAAATTCATGCTATCTACTGAACTAAAAGTCTGGATCAGTTTAGATCCATTTGTCTCATTTCAAACGTTTAAAATTGTTTCAACTGGTTGAACTAAGTTTTGGGCCACTCCTGCCCTTCCCCACAGTTTTTGTGTGGTTCTTGGTCTAGTATTTAATGTGTATTGTGTTGGTCATACTTAGAGTATGTTTGGACATATTCAAACAACAATGTTTGTAGATTTTATTAAATGTAACAAACATAAATTGTCTCTGAAAGTGTAACCTGTTTTTCCAAATCTGACAATATTGGGTTTATTTGGTCCTTAAATCATTATGATAACAACATGTCTCTGAATCAGGAAAACAACATTTTCTGATGTTTAGAGAGAAGATAAGGACTCTTTCCGATTGTATTACTTTTTTTTTTTTTTTAAATAAGTCAGCTGAAATGTAGCTTCAGTTCCTTGCATTTCAGCAAGACTGATTTACATGTACAATAAGCCTTCATGTTTTAAAAATAAAATCTGTAAGGGTCAACTAAATGTATACAGCTTTTCTTTTTTAAATCCCTGCAAACATCATCTCTATCTCAGCATAGTGCAGTTGTGTAGGATTGGTTTAACACATTTACAAAGGCTATATAATCATTGCATATTGCAGTTTATGGTATGAACTCTTTATACCTTACTATGTTTTCTGGAATCTATTATCTAATAATAGCATTACAAAGAAAAAGATCTAATACTTAATAGCTGTTATGAGACCTAAGTGATAGGAGGAGTGGACATATGTATGAGATAGTCACATCTGATAAAGGGACTAAAAAGCAGCAAAAGCCATTATAAATAGGGATTGGAAACAATTGTTCCAAATTATGTTAATAGCATTTGATCCTTAATGATAGTTGTCTTAGAGGTTACTATCAGGTTACTGAATGTATATAGCAAAAATATTTCTAAAGTTGAAATGCTTGGCAACTTTTGAAAGTTAGTTTTACACTTTACAAGGTATGCTTACATACAAATGTTCTCTTTTTTCAGTACTTCAGCTGAGGCTACAACAAAGGCGGACACGAGAACAGCTGGTGGACCAGGGCATCATGCCACGTAAGACTTGCTTTATTTCTAGTAATTTTGTTACTATACTGTATTAATTATGAAGTCGGTATATAAAATAATGGAGATTAGCACTTCCCTGAGAATCACTAAAAAATAGCTTTATCATTTGAAAGGACCAGTGAGATCTTTTTGGTAATCTAAATGAGCATTCAGTTAAAGCAGCCATTGTGATGAAAATGCAAGGATTTGCAGAAATCTCATTTTATTTTCTCTTTTCAAATTGTGACTAATCTTACTGAAATAAATTGGATTTTATGAATGAGTAGACATCAATATCAAAGCCAGCAGTCTTTTAAGAGTAGGATGGCAAGGGTTCCAAAACAAAAAAAAAGGAGACACAGAAGTTAAGACTCATATGCCAACAAACGTCTTCTGTGTTAAATCTTGCATGGCAGTAGCTGTGATGCTACAGGACATGAGGCAGTGACTTTGTCTGGGTATCGTACTCTGGATCATATGACCTAATACAGAAGATGCTGTGCATCGGCCTTTTTTTTTTGCCTTCACCTTTCCTGCTGTCACTGAGCATGAATACATTTCCAGGAATACATGAAGAGGCTATTTGTTTGTGGGTTTGTTTGTTTGTTTGTTTGATTGTTTTAGAAGATCATTTTAGAACCTTTTTCCCAGTTGCCAAAAGTTCCTGGTCTATTTTCCACATGTAGCAAACCATTTTTATCTCTCAGTTCCACCATTTGAATTTAACTGCAGTTTATAGTACTTTGACAAGCAAATAATGTTTGTAAATCTGGATATTTGTTACATTTGGATGTCTGAACTCACAGCACTTGTATTTTGAAAGTAATTGGCATGGTGCATGTAATTGCACTTTATTGTCGGAATCTATATTCTCCCTTATTGCTTTTAATCTGTAGAGATGGTGGTCATTTCAGCAGCACTACAATACCTAAAATCAATTTAGGAATCATAAGAGAATATGATTCTCTTATCATATATTCCCTGAATAAAGAAATCTGGTAGCCTAGAAGTCAACTGCATTTAACCCTTCCCTTAGATATCTTTTGGTGTTTCTCTATGTGGGGTCCCGGTGACTATGCTTATTGTTTTGTACAATGTCTTCTAACTTGTTTTGAAGAGCAGCCTGGCCTCAGAATGAGAGGTGCACAGAGAACAGTGAGAATCCATCAGTGGACAGTGGGAGATGGGACTGGGCTCCAGATAACAGATCTAAGTGTAGAAAACATACAGCTGCACAAAGTGATTTTTCTTGTTAAAAATATAATTATAAATAGCTCAGTGTGAATTGGTGAATTCTAGCTTTAAAGTACAGTATCTTAAAGCTAATCTCATGTTGAGTGTTTCTGAGTACTCATAAGGCTTCACAATTGCTTTGCTAAAGCATCTTCACCTTCTCAGGTCTGTAGTGTTTATTATCTTCAGGAACTGAATGATAAGTTTCATTCAAAAAGTGGGGGCCCTCCTATCGGTCTTGCTTCAGCTTCATCTGAAGAATTACCAGGCTTTGTTCTCCAGTTAAAAGTTCAAGTCATTGCTTTTTCAGTTTTTTTCCTAAATAACAGCCTCTGTTGTTGATGAAGATTCCAACAGTGACACTCCATGACATAACTCCATGACAATTAATGAAGATTCCATCAGAGTATATGCCCTTTTGGGACTTAGATCTGTGGTGAGACTTGAATCCCATGATATGGGTACTACTGGCCTCCTGCTCACTTTTGTCGTTGATGGTAGCTCTTCTAGTTGTTTTTAATTCTGCTCCAAGAGAAGGAGAAATGTATATATTTATGAATCATTCCCCAATAATGTCCTCCACCTATCCTAAGATGATGTTGGTATTACACTGTAACCAGGAAATAAGCCTGCTATCTTTCTTCTCTAAGCCTCATGTTTTTAGGGCAGACTCCATACTTTACACTCAGTGTCAGGATGGCTTTCTAAATCTTTGACTGGCCCAGATTCTTTTTGAGCTGTTAGTATCCGCCACTAAGAAATGCAGGATCTGGGCTTTTTGCATGCAGCAGCAGTAAAAGCAAATAGTGAGCTGTAGGCAGACCATACACAAAGAGAACAGTCTGCCAGAGCTGAGGAGCTTTCAGTTGCTATGGCAGGGCTGCTGCTGTTTGTGGCCACCTGCACTCCCAGCCACACCAGCACAGAACACACAGAACATGCTGAGGGTTGGTGCAGTGTGCCACTGACCAGTACAAATCACTGATTGCAGAAAGGACACTGAAATCTTCCTCCTAGTTGGAGAGGTTTATCGATTATTTACCACTTGCTATAACATGCTTACCCACTTGGAAAAGATTATTTGCTGTAACTGACAGTCCGCACCTTGCAAAGGTTCTCCTTTCCCCCATAGTTCCTCCATATACAGCCCTATGGGTGAAAGCAATTAAATAGCACTATCTGCACTCCAACTTCTTTGCTAAGCATTAAGAAGAGTGAGAGTTTGCCCTCTGTGGATAATGTTCTCATCTCCCGTAGTAAAGCACAGATACTCTTACTATTGGACTGTACAAATGGGCTGTATATCATAAAAATCACCACTTACTCTTCTTGCTTCGTCTCTGAGGTAGATGTCTGCTGCAAAGAAGCAATGGATTTAAATCATAGCAAGGAGGAGTCAAACTGCACAACACAGCCATAACTTCCTTGGAAATGTCTCTGCAAGTTTTAAAAGACAATACAGATGGCTGTTGGTCAGCAGTGTCTGCCAAAGTGGGTTGTGTGTCTGGGACAGAGAGAGCTAGGTGATTCCTCGAGGTCCTTTCCAGCTGTACTGTTCCGGCGATTTACCTGCCTTCTTATTTCAGAAGTATACATATTATTTGTAGTACAAAGGCTTTCTGCTGCTGTTGCATGGTTTTCATAGTAGAGGAACAGGCTTTCTGAATGCAACCTGTCTTCTTGAATATTGCTTTGAAATGGTATGTGAAATAAGATCATTCTGTTTTCAAATCTGAACATTTAAGGCAAACACAAAATTCTTTAAAAAAAAAATAAAAATCAGTACAAATAGTTGGACAATTCATCTCCCCCTAGCAACAGCAAGGATGAGGTATAGATGGATAGTAATACAGTGGAATAAGTGAAACAGTGTTGGCACTCTAAACCCCACTTCATAAAATTTCTGCTGTGGAACTGTTTTGGTTAACAGACCACAGTACAGAGTGAAGAAGTTAACTGTTATGTGGTGATTTCTGTTAAAATCATATATTCCGTGTGTTCTGTATAGGAGTGATACTCCTCTCTGTTAAATGTAATTGAATATAACTGTCATGAGTTGAACGTATGCCTGGTCAGATGCAAACACAGATCTGAGATGGTGTTAAACAGCTGTACAGTCCTACTGACTACAGTATTTCCTTTGGAAATCACTTCCTGATAACTTAACCTTTGCTTTCTCTTCACAGCTTTGAAAAGTCCAGCTGCATTCCATGAGCAGATAAAGAGCCTGGAGCGAGCCAGGGTAAATCACTTTCTGTAAACTTGCTATTAATATCTGAAAATGAACAGTCAGTTTACAGGATACTAATTCTCAGATTGCTTGAAAAAAATAAATCCTACCATTACAGTAATAATATGTGCTTGTATCTCAGAAGAATCTGTTAACATACTGCTGTCAAATCTCAGGGGAAGTTTCTTAATCCTGCATGGATTAAGCAGGTGTGCAGCATAAACTATGATCAAATTGTAACACATATCTACCTGTAGTCTAAGGAAAGGATCCTTGGGTTAAATTATGCTTGTGTTGTATTTCTGTAGCAAATGTCTATTTCATAGCATTGTGATTTATTGGGGGGGAGAAGGGGATAGGGGATCAAATCCAGAAATGTTCCCAACTTTGGAAAGATAGAAATTCATTAACACTGCTTGACTGAGAAACAAAAACATGGCAAAGCAAAATCCTCTCTAATATCCCTGTTCTAACAGTGATGTCCACCTGACTACAAGTGTAAATATTCATCATTGGACATCAGTGAATTATAAATGTACCAACTTCATTGTGCTTTTTCTCATAAATACTAGTAACATTTTTTCATTTCTTTGAAGACTGAAAATTTTTTGAAGCACAAAATTCGCAGCAGACCAGACCGGTCTGAGCTGGTCAGAATGCACATCCTTGAAGGTATGTATCCAGATGTATGGCCCTGTTCAGCTGCTGTTAGAAGGAACTTCTGCTAGACACTCTGCTTTCTAACTGAATTAAGCTTTGATGTGAATTATTTCTAAATATTTATATGCTCTGTTTCTCTGCTTTTACAGTGTCTGTTGTAAACTGTATTCTCTATCAGTATAATAGATATAACTGCGGCAGTGAAAGTATTCTCAACTGTATATTTGTTGGCAAGCGCAAATTGTTCTTATTCTATAATGGTAATTATACCATTGTGTATGTACATACATTGCTTCAAGTTCTACTCATTACCCTAAAATAACCTGGCAGTTTTGTACATTAAAAAAAAAAAAAAAAAAAAAAAAAGCTACCGCCCAGTCTTTAATAAACTTGACTTTTTGCTTGCCTTGTTATTTTCCTTGCTGCTCAGGTCATTAGAAACAATAGTCTCTTTTACGAATGGGGCTGGATTACTGTTTCACCATAATCTCACCAAATACAGGCATTACCAAATAAACACAAGCCAAATCAGTTTAATATCAATTAGTTTTCAAAACATGCATTTGGATGCTAAACCCAGAGAGGAATCTCCGTATGGACAGATTATCTCCATACTTTCATGAAATACAATTTTGAAGATTCTCTAATTGAAAAATCAATTATCAGTTAAATCTTTACTATAGCTCACACTGGTAAACATTAGAGCAGCAAATGCTATCTTCAGATTATAATTAGCATTTACTATTTTATATTCCCTGCTTTACACTTGGACATGTTTACCAAAAGTATTGCTACTTCTAAAGAAGAGATTATATTTATTTAAAAAAAAAAGGGTATGATAATGGGGTGAAAAACATCTATTCATAATATATATCTATAATCTTACTATTAGTTTGAGAATTTTAAAAATAATTCTTGAATGCTTTTAATACAAGTACAATGGTTGTAGCAAAGATAGAAAAATATAGGTATAGGTAGAAGGGTTATTGCAAAGATTAGACAATGCTGGTTGTCTTGAAACTGGAGAAGGAATGGAACAGAGTATTTAAATCAACAAATCTTTTAGAGACCTTTGCAGAGCCTTCACTACAAGCCACTCAGATGAAACTGAAGAGAGCTCGCTTGGCAGATGATCTGAATGAGAAGATCGCTCAGAGGCCTGGCCCTATGGAGCTGGTAGAAAAAAATATTCTGCCTGTAGATTCCAGTGTTAAAGAAGCAATTATAGGCAAGTAGAAGAGACACAGCTTACATTAACTCTTGAGAGTAAAGTTCACTAGAAGAAAACATACTTAAAAGTTTACTAGTTCTTGTTTTTCTGTCATGAATGATGACTGTCATCATTTAATTGAATATAGTTTTTTTTTATTCAAAACTATTTTTATTCAAAACTAAGTTAGAAATAAATAGAGTATAATACTCTAAAAATACTTCTTAATAAAAATTCTAACAATGAGGAAATGAACATGGCCATTAATCTGTCATAGCTGTCTGTGTGCACTGCAAATATGTTTAACATACCTTTATGTCTCTTACTAAAAGGAACTTCTGCTATGCATTCGGTTTTATTGATTCTTTTAATATGATTTATATGGCTGTAAATACTATTAAAAATACAATTAATACTTAAAAACATTATGCTCAGACTGTCCTGAAAACTGATCAGTTTCCAGCAACTAGCTAATTTTGCCACCAATGTCTAAATTTAATCTGTATAAGTAAAAAAATAAATATTGTTTTGCTTGTTTCTTTGTAAATATTCTAGCAGTTGGACAAGAGAATTATCCTCAAGGTTTGGATGATTATTCATTTGATGAAGACAGCAGTGATGCTTTATCACCGGATCAGCCAGCCAGCCAAGAATCCCAGGGTTCTGCTGCTTCCCCTGGTGAGCCAAAAACAAGTGACTCACCATCACCAGTAACACAAAATGCCACTACTTCAACACAGGTACAGTTTTAAAGTACTGAAGCAAAATCTCCACAGTATATTTTATTGGTGTTGAACTATAGAAATGGGGCATAGTTTCATATGAAATGAATACCTTTGTTGTTGCAAAGGAGTGTCTGGGACTCCGTTTTTCTATTAAATGTTTATAAACTAGTGTCCGGGTTTGGTTGTTGGCAGTGATGAAATTCCCATTCCATAGATTCACTGAAATTCAGTATAGCTATTAGGACATCTGTGGCTTTCCCAGAAATTGCTTAAAAGGTTATATCCATGGTTTACTCCAGCTGTTACTGATTACTTAATGTCTGTCTTCATTCTGGACAAGGTCTTGAACTTACTTTAGAAGCATACTTAGCTGAAACAACAGTTGATGTCAGTTCCATTATCTCCAGGACAGTCCATAAAAATAAAACTTCCCATATAACTTACATGTTCTCTCATATAGATGATCTATACTTATTAAGGAATTTACTATTTAATGAATGAAAGTAACCTTCATGTTGATTTTTCAAAGAGGTTTTTAGTATTTTCTTAAGTAATTTACAAGCAAAGGAAAGTAACTGTGCCATGGCATATGAAATATTGTCTTTATAGTAGAGCATTTAAGTGTAAAAAGTTTTTAAAAACAGTATGTTCATGGAATCGTAAGTTTGATTTAATGTGTTAAAGTTAAATTTACTGTCCACTGAACAGTGAGAGAGATCTTGAGTTGAACAACACTTGACTGAGATGAGTTCCAAAAAAGAGTTTTGAAAGAGAACTATTCTAACCAAACTTAGTTTTGTGATCTGAATTGGACATTAATATTGCCTACTCTACCTTAAACACATTATAAAAATACTGATGTAAAATAGTAAGCCAAAGCAGTAGTGAAACGAACATCATGCTACAAATGAATTTCTTTAATGTTCTGTTAACTACTGAAAGCACATGGTTATGCGCATAGTCAGTTACCTGCAGGCTTTCTTGAATATATTGCAAGGCACTTGCCATGCATATCTTTGTCTTCACCTTGAAGATCAGTAAGATTATTCATTATTCAAGAAAATCACTAAGATTATTCATTAATAAAGAGATGGATGTATCTATTTACAGGGTACTGTTTAGCTTAAGAAGATGAAGCTTGTGCTGTTTTCTGTCGTGCCTCAGCTAATAATTTTAAATTCACTAACTTAACCCCAGTTTGAAAGAGGTGAAGTCTTTGCTTTTAACTAGATTTCTGCAACTTTCATAAAACTTTTTGTCTGTATAAAGAGATGCAAATTAAGATTTCAGAGGAGGGAAAGGCAGCAGAGCTGTTCCATGTTGTCTGATAGCATCTAGCACTTGCCTCTTGTGGGTGACATGGAACAACTAAGCCAAAGTAAACTTCCAGTTGACTTGTGACTGAATCTGAATGTTTTCTAATGAATTCACATCACAACACCGTCCCTCCTCCTATGTTTCACCTGTCTTTTTTGAATTTTTAGTTCCCCTCTTTTCCATCTTACTAACACATTAAGCATTCAATTCATTGTCTTGCCATCTGTGTGTGTTATTCTTACGGTAATTATTACGTATAGTAAATATGCATTGAGTAGTAACCGACATTAAGAGTTAAGATCTATGGATGTGTATACTCATCCTGTCCTTTATGAAGTGCTTGAAGATATTTTTAGACTACTATTTTTTTTTTTGCCAGTTCTACTTTTCTTAGGATTGTTAGGTTAGATAATGATAGAGATTCCTCCAGAAGTGTGGATTTTCTAATGGCACTCTTCTGTAAGGCACTCTTAAGACTTCTCTGAGCTAGATTCACATGTGAAGATTCAGCAGCATTCGTCTCCAATCATTTATTTGCTCATTATTTGAAACTGACAGCTAAACAACTGACAAATTGTTTATATTTTGAGTTCTACTTGCCTAGAGCAACCACAAGTTTGTGTATATGGGCTGAAATTAATAGTAACAAAAATTTTGCCTTGTATCAATGCTTAATTGGTTACTGAATCAAATACACATCTGCTGAGCAACTGCGTATGCTAGAAAAAACTCATTGATCCTGAACTACTATTTCTCACAGTAAGCCCATCTTCCTGTTATGCATAAAAAAAAGAGCAGCTATAATATCACAGAATTATTATTTATATTTTAAATTTATGTCTTTTAGTATATTTACACTTTGGTAATTTCCTTGATGGAAAAACTTAGGTGATGAAAACCTAAGTGATTTCTAAATGAAGTGAAGTGATGAAGTGATTTATAATCACTTGGTGATTTATAAATCAGATCAGTTTAATAATATTGCATTCAGCTTTGTGTACTTGATACCAATATGCCCCACAGTATATATACAAGTACAGAAATTTTAGTAATGTTGTAAATTTTGTTTAATTAGCAAAAATGTTTTCCTTTAAATACAGTAGTATTTTTTTAATAGAAAGGGTGAATAGGATGGAAATTCAAAAGCTTTAGCACTTAAGTTTGCTTCATTTTATGCACATCTATACCCAGTAAAAACAAGTTGGTTTAGCTTGTGTAGCACAAGTATTAAATTTTATTTTTGAAAAATTTAAGAATGTATCATAATTTGACCAATAGGTGAGTGGTACATCTTCTTAGGTTACTGCTGGTCAACTGTAATCTGTACTGGATTCTTTTCAGGGGGACTTCCTAAGAGGGTTCCTTCATCCCTTTCTTAATTTCACAAAGGAGAAAAGAAGCATAATTTTGCACTTCGTGTTATTTTCATGCTTGTCCTTTTAATAAGCATGCTTTTGGAAAATGTGTTTATGTATTTAAACTGCCAGAGGATTTGTAGCAAAGTCACGGCTCTGTATAGGGAACTATGCTGCAATTTTTAAAATAAGACAAAAAACAAAAGATAAATTAGAACTAAATATTGAGTTCTTACTGTACAAAGTAACGTTAAATTAAACAGTATCTATGAGATGGATACTGTCTGTTCTCCAAGGACGTTATCATGCAGTTGTTTTAATGGCCATGGACAACTCAGTACTCTCTCCTTGGTTTTCTTACTACTGCAGTAATTCAAAAAGTATTGCAAAATTCATATTCAAAAACAATGCTGGACACAAAGTATGGCACATCTGTTCTATTTCTTTGTTCCCTAACATACAAATTAAGACATGAATTGAGTTTCATGTCAAGAGAAAGTAATTTGTGTTGAATAGACTGAAAACAAACCATATGAAATTAGATTTCTAAATAAAGAGTTGGGTTCCTAATGGAGAGTTAAATAAAAATACTCAAAGCAATAGATGCCAAAAGCTTTTCAAGTAGGAAGCACAAGATAGATATGCGATTACAGCAACGAAGTAACGGAGCACTTGAAACTGATTGGAAAAGCACTTCAGATAGAATTACAATCCTCTGCCTATGGATTTGATAACACATTAGAGCCATTTCTGTGTACAGATCTAAAACGCAAAGCTGTTCCTCTGCAGAATAAAGCAGATGCTTACTTTATTGTTCCTTTTCAAATAAAGAATAAGAGCATAGCGTGTCTCTACAGGAGATGTGTCTGTGAAATGGATCCTTCATTCTTTTAATTTCCTCTAACAAATTTTACATTTTATCGCAACAGAAAGTACAAGGAATGTTTTGGAAATAGTGGAGCACAGACAGTGTTCTTTTCAAAGCTTCCTCCTCCACACATTTCCAAGCCTCAGAGAATGTAACGTAACTTTGAGAACCTTCAGCTCTCATTCACTGATGACCTGAAACTTGATTTCACCTGATGTATTTGCATCTGATAAGGAGTAGGTGCTTAATCGCACCACTCTAAACAGATTAGATTCTTGTGTTCACAATTCTGAAGACTTTAAACAGTTATCTTCAAAACAGTTTTAAAACAGCTGAAAATTTTGCTTAATGATAAAGAATGTAGTAACTATTTTTGTAATAGATTCACTGCTAAAGGACAGCAATATATTGACCTGCAAACTGCAGTTAGAAGAACATGTCTAGAAATAATATAATCTGTAATTGGAAATAGAAGATCTGTTCATAAGAAGTAATCTTTACTTTACTTTGTGATGTTAATTAAACTAAGATTTAAATTATGATGTAATTAAACTAAGATTTAGAAATAAGTAAATGATACGGGTAGTTCATTGTTTCATCTGGCACTTGCAGTAAAATGGGGAAGACTGTAAAAAGCTTTGTGTTTCATGTAGTCAATAATTCTTTGTAGTTTAAGAGAACAATGTAGGGAAAAAGTAATTTACTCTATGACAATGAGATTGTTTAACACCATGAGTTTCAAGCAATAGAATTTAAGAGATTGTTTTTAGAAAGACATCAACTTTTTCATTTTAAAGGTTTTTATTGTGTTTTTATTGTATTATCATTATGCAGTTGTTCTTGTAGGCTATTCTCCTGTTTAGGGTAATCTCGTATGTGACTTTTTGATTCAAAGACCAACTAGGTGTTTTTTTTAAACATTACTGCTATAATTTCAATAGGCCTTTAAAAATTGATGGCAACAGGAATACTGTGTGTTAGAATACAGCATCCACACACCTTTTTTAAATGGTAAGTCCCGCTAAAGTCCCCTGCCAATTCTTACGCAAGTCCAGCAAATAACAGATACTATGTAGATAAGGGATGCTTTCCAGAGCAAACACTTCGAAAGTTGGTTATAAAAATAGAGGCATTTATATCTTTAGCCTGACACCAGAAACTGACATGGTAGCAAGACAGGCATGTATACAATGTTTCAGTGACTAGGCGTGGCATACTGAATCTTGCAATTCAGTAAAGCCATACCAGAAGTTACTCCTCTGGATGGCTCGGCTACGTTTTGGCTTTTTCACCCAGTGGTAAGAGACAGAGCTGGTTTCTTGCAAATACACTGTACTGCAAATGCAGCTGTCTGTGCTTCAGTCACATAAGTTTTGAAATCACAGACATCACACAGACACTGCTGTTAAGAAAGTGGGAAAAATATTACCAGAAATAAAGTTCTGTCTTATGGACAAAATGAAAATTGCCAGGAGTTTAGCTGATTGAGACTTTAGAAAATATTTAGCTAAAAAAATATGGAAAGAAGAATCAAAAGCACTATGTAGTTTAGATAGGTTAAGACAAGATAGATATAGCTGACTGTTTGCAGCTGGCAGTTGGAGTTTCTTAACCAAAGGAAACTAATTATGTCATCTGTCTGGATAAACGCAGTATAATATTAAACACTAGCAGAAGTGTTTAGAACAGAAAAATGGAAGTGTAGAATAGAAGTGTTAATAATATTAAACACCGGAGAAGATGGAGATTAGAAGAAATAAGACAGAAAGAGAAACTACTGGGTTGAAAGGAGGTTGATGATAGTCCGCATGAGTTGATTTTGGGACAGGCTGATTTCATATTACATAGCAAAAGTTAGAAGGCTTGTTCAGCAGAGAGTTGGACTGTTATTATGCAGAAGGAACCGTTTGATTTGTTTTTTAGGGGTAATAGAAATGGAATAATTTTATAAAAAGAAATGTGTATCACATTTCCTTTCCATGAAAAAGAAATGTGGAAACCTGGGGACTCTGACTTAAAGAAAACTGAGGAGGAAATTAGGGGACAGTGGAGTGACTGTGAGCTACAGCGTTCTTCTGTAAAAATGCAAGTGCATTGGAAGAGAGGATCCCTGTAGAAGTTTTAATCCCACTGTACCAGGATCCAGTGAGACTTAATGTGGAATATTCTGTGTTTCCAGTTATTAATGTCCAAGAGAGACTCGGGAAAACTGTAACAAACAGGACAGGATGAACAGAGAATGGAAAATCTCTTTTATGAGAAAAGAATAAAACTAAGTTTAGCTAGAAAAACAAGGTCTGAGATCTGCTTATGTTTAGATTCTATATTCCACCTAATGGATATTCACTACCCAGGGAAATAGGTTTTAAATTAGAAAAATATTTCAGCACAGAATGAAAGAACATAACAAAGGGAAGCTCACTGAAACTTTATTATTATGTAAGAAAACATTTGGGAATTTTCTGGCAGGAGCAGTGGTGCCAGGAGAATAATAATTTAAAAAATCCTAAGCCTATATGGAATTCAGTGAGTTTACAGAAGCAATTATACGCTTAATACTTGTAACAGCAAGGGAACAAACTCAGTAAAGTCCAGACTACTGGGTTATACCTGCATAATAGCATAATAGTGTTGGAAGTCAAATACAAAAGAAATGCACCTCCTACCACAGTCAGAACTGTAGTTGCTGTGAAACTACTATAGAAAGTAATCCCTTCAAATTACATGTCTGCTCAGCTGCTATGCAATTGTTCTGAACCAAGAAGTTCATTTTCTTGTGTTTATGTTTGACCTTCATGAAGGATTTTCCTGAGAATAATAGCTTGGGAGAGAAGATTCTCTTTGCTTGCACACAATTCTGACTTTACAGATTGAAAACTTTGAAGGCCTCAACTGTGCAAGTAATAAAGTAGTGTTTTTCTAAATACTGTGTTTTCTTTTAACTTCAGTAGGCACCTTCACTATAAGTGCAGTGTGTAGTGTACCCAGAGTCAAATTTTAATGTTGTATTATAAATGCTGCTTCAAGCAGAGTAGTAACAAATGGTGGTAGCTCTGGTCACAATTAGTAACAATGCATTCCATCCTTCATTCTGTTATCTGTAACTTTTCTCTCTCCTTTTATATTAGTAAAATTACATGATTAATAGAATTTCCTACACAGTTCTGTATAAAACGATAGGATCTTTTTACATCCTTAAATTCTGTAATTCTCTGGTTGTAGAAGCCTTCATATACAAGTGTTTGGTAACACTACTCAGGAAAGAAATTTACATCTTTTCCTGTAATTCTGACAAAGTTAAAGACATGATTTCTTCTTTTATCATTACATTGCTAGGAACAAAGGTACTTCAGTTATAGTTGTCAGTTCTCAAAGAATTTTGCAATTACGAAGTTAAGAAGGAGCATCAATTTGTTGATTTAATTCTGGGGCTAGCCACCAGAGACAAATAGGTAGGAGTAGTTTTGGCAAAATGTTCCTGACTTAAATGGATGAGGTTACTTCTGAAGGTCCTTCTAGCTCTTTTTTTTTTATGAATGTGTATGAGAGACAGGGTAGTAATCTTTTTACTGAAATAAAATTTTCTCATGATGTTTCTTTTCTGTTTATATGTTTTTCATGTATGTTACGAGAAGAAAAAGCAAAGCAAACAACAACGTATAGGTTATGAAAAAGCCTTTTTGGAGGGCTTTTTTGATATGTTTTATAAATCCTTTTGGGTTTTCATGCTTTTTACTTTTAAAAAAATAATACTAATTAAGAAAAACATTTGTTGTAAAATATTATGATATACTACATAAATTGGTATTAAAATCAATTACTATTTTGCTTTGGTGAGATGAGAAGTAAATCCTGTATTAGTAAAAGCAGATTTTGGATACCTTTTGATGAAGCAGTTAAACTGCAAATAAGAAGTAAGGGTAAGAAAACAGTTTCTTACTTGCTATATTTGAAGTATGCCAAAATGTGCATCTATAGCACACTTCTGTACATATACATGAAAGAATCCTATTTTTGCCATTCCTTCTAAATTTATTTTTCAAATTTGACATGATAGTAAATTGTCTTAACCTTTTCACATTTTTTTGATTATTCAGATGGTGGATGTTTTTAATGTTTCTCTTTTTCCTTATATTTTTTTAATACTAGTATCCACCTTTAACCTCTCCAGTTCCTGAATTCCTCAAAACTCCCTCTACAATTGAACAACAGGTTACACGGTCTACTGCTACAGCCACTGTGACCACAAATACTGTATCTGCAACAAAGCCTGGGCCAACGTTAGTAAAGGTACATATCTAAAATAATGGCATCTGAAGTTTTTTCTTTATCTGTTTTGTTTTCCAATGCTATATTTATTGAAAAAAAGTGAATAATGTTATAGTGCCTATAACCACCAACAACTGCTGTCAGTGTTCAGGAGAGCATACTGTGCTGTTGACTGAAAGATTTGGTATGCTAAGATCACCTATTAACCACGTGTAAGGACTGGCTCATTATTTCAGGAGGTCCTTACAGTACAGTTGACCAAAATTTTAAAGCAGAATTATGTGCTACATAACTACTGAAGTTTTTGAAAACGCATAGAGAAATACAAAGAATAGATTTTTGCAATGTTTATTTTCTATTGGAGAAATTCATATTCTAATCTAGTTTTATACAGGGAATAATTTAACAGGAACAGTGGCAACTACATTGATAATCTATGTGTAACCAAACTAGGGAACAGCATTGTTCCTTTTCCACAACTATTTTCATAGTTCATTTACTGTATGAGCATAAAGCCCAATTAAGTTATTGTATCCTTGTATCAGAAGATCAGAAAAGCACAGTTAATTCTTTCTTTTGAACTGACTTAGCCAGCAGCATGGAAAACTTTTTCAAATACAATTAGAAAATGGTTTGTGTTGAAAAATGTTTATATTTCAATTCAGCAACTTTGCCAAAGGTCTTCAGCTCTGAAGTGATTATATATATGTATATGTAGACTTCTACCTAACTATATGGAACTAATTTTCAGTTAAATTTATGATGATTTGTAATATGCAATTTGTAGTATAAATTTGGAGTTACCTAGTGGAATCTTTGGATTTATCTAAGCCTGTACCAGCTTACCTAATTGCAGGACCTTAATGACAAATTTAGGTATTCCCAAAACAGGCTACCTGTGTAATAAGTGTGCATGGATCAACGCAGGATTTCTGCTTTGTTACCTTCTGTATGACTAGGTAACTGCATTTAACTTTTCACTCAATATAATTTCAAAGAGCTTTAAAGGAAGAAGGTTTAACCATATGTGCAGGTACTGCTGATAAAAGGGTGCTGAAAGTTCCATTAAAGTAACACTGTAATATTTAGGACTGTCTGTCTGTGCTTTTAATCTAGGCCTGTAGGTACTGACGTGCAATCCTGTTTACAGATGGAGTTTAAGGTAGTAGCGTTTACATGTATGAAGTGCTAAGTGGCTTTGGACTTAGCTCTTTAAGAAGAATGTCTGTTTATAATGACAGGTCATAATTAGCAGAATCCCTTAGCCTCATTTGTGCCATCTATTAACAGAATGTTCACGTATTATGATAACTATATTTAGAACACATATATATCCAATTATTGTAATATTTCATATTAGAACAACTGTAATTTCTGATGGCCCCCTTCTTGTGCACACAGTATAAAACAGCTTGAGTACATTAACTTTTCAAGGATGGTGAGAAATACTTTTGAGTAGGGTTGCACATGTATTTGGCAACTCTCTTTGCAACAAACACATTGCTGTATACTTTGTATTTTGAATAACTGCTTGCTGCTGTGATAGTTGTTTCAATCTTTTCCATCCATAAATAGCAAAGCCACCCAAAGAACCCAAACGATAAGCATCGGAGCAAGAAATGTAAGGAACCTAAGCCAAGGGTGAAAAAATTGAAGTATCATCAATATATTCCACCTGATCAGAAAGGTGAGAAGAACGAGCCACAGATGGACTCCAACTATGCTCGTTTGCTACAACAGCAGCAACTGTTTTTGCAGCTGCAGATCCTGAGCCAACAACAACAACACTACAACTACCAGGCAATTCTACCTGCACCACTGAAGTATGTGAAGCTCTGTTTGTATTTTCTAAGTGTCCTTTAACTAAGATATATACATAGCAGTTGCAGACTTTTTGTCTTAAAAGTAAATGTGTTTTGCAAATGTTAATAGACAGTTGGAATCCAAGAAAACTTACATGGCATCAGTGTGGTTATTATTTAACCTCATTTAACAAAGAGATGAGGTAGTTCTCTTCTTAAAATACTCTCGAAGTCTGATAAGCCTATAACTGGTCCTAGTTATTTTTAGTTTGAGTGGAAACCAAATCTCCTATCTGTCAGATGCATGTTTTCCAACCAGAGGCTTATATGAAAGAAGCTCAAAGGCATTTATGTGAAAGCCAGAAAACTTTGTCACCATTTTCATTCAAATTTGATAGAGTTTGCAGAGCAGAAGAGAAACATATAGACAGTGGCTTTTACAAATACACGTACTATTTTGGTGTTTTTATATCAGTTGCATAGGCCATTTTTGCTGTTTTCAAGTAAAAAGAGTCTTTAAATTAGGTGAAATTGCCTATTCTCTATAGCCTCATCGCTAATGCTTATATGAACTCTGTCAGTGTTAATCTTCAGCACTTTCAACACTGAGAAGTGTACTCTCTGATTTATAGCTAGAAGCAGTCAGAAAAATAATTCTTAGCAGAAAGAGAAGCTGACTGTCTGCAGAATTTCATTCTTGCCATCTAAGACCAGCATTTTTTTTTCCTAGAAGTGCTTCTAGTGTAACATGCTACAGTTAGTCACAAACTTAAATTCAAGTGGCTCTCAACTTTTTTAAAGTGAGTTCTTGCCGAGTTATTTTTCCTCAGCAAGTGAGACTAGAAAAGTAAAAGACACCATCTGTGGTTATATTTATAATTACAATGTATCCTAACATTTGGACTTGAGATGTTTCTGCCTGCTTACCCACGCTTCTTATGTTCCATTTACTGACATTTCAGAAATGTTTCCTCGTACATCACTTGAAAGAAATAAAGAGCTGATTTATGGTATCCAATGTAAATGGTGGCATTTTTAATTTTTTTACAATTATTTTTGAGATCCTTGTACGAGATTCTTTTTATGTGAGTACAGCTGACTCAAAACACATAATCTTCAGAAGAAACTGCCTTCACATTGATCCTTATTCTGTCTCCATGGACACTGGATCTGTATGTAGGGTTGATACATACAGTTCAACCTTTTTTTTTTTTTTTTAAACTGACATCAAGCAAAAAAAGTAACTGGTTGCCCTAGTTGATGATGAATTTGTATAAACTGATCTTGCAGTCCATGGTATCCTTCAGGGATACTGTGACGAAGTAAAAACTATGAAGCTTAAATTTGTATGTTTAACTACAAATAAAATATCAACATAATACATGTATTCTCTATATGTTTTCTTTTCTCTGTGCTGTTCTATTAAAAATATTTTATGTTAGTCATGTTCAATGTGTATTTATGAATAATATTTAATATGTAATAAATATGTATGAAATATGTATTAAGTTGATAGATGCTAGATTCAGAACCACAGCTTCTTGATTGAAAACAATATATAAATATATATATATATATGTAATATATATTTACCACTAACATTATTGTCCCCATTTTTCTTATCACTTGAAGGCCACTGAATGACAAACAGAATAACAATGGGAATACACCACTGAATACTTTGAACAACAATACACAAACATCAGCTGCCAACTCACCAAGACAAAACAGTAATATTCCTAGCAGGAAACCAGGACCTCTACCTTCAAGTTTGGATGACTTAAAGGTAAAAAAAAAAAAAAATAATAATAATAATAATAATTTAAATTTGTCTATTCTTAAACATCAGTAGAGGTCATTTCATGGAAATTTTTACTGTCAAGAATAAGCCTGGATGTTATTTAACAAGGAAAAGTGTATTTTTAACTGTTAAGAATAGAGCTGTCAAGTTTTCATACACGCTTCTTCTGGACTTAAAATATTTGTTTTGATTTAGCCTCCTCACAAGTGCATGCTCTGACAATGACATCTCTTTTCCAAAGAATTAGAAGAGGACAAAGAATTTCAGACATTGTATAAGTATGTAATTTGATGGTAGCTTTGTTAAACTGTGTGTTTTAAACTGTTCATGTCAAATTTCCCTCTGGTGGATTTTAACACTGGGACAATAATTTTAGTATATCAGTGAAGAATTTTAGTTAAGCAATAAAATTGAAAAGATGTCCTAATACATATTCAGAGGGATTACTGATATAAAGTCTACATGGAAATAACACTACTAAGAGAGAAGAGAAAATAGAGATTTTCTCATCAGAGTTCAGCACATCATCTGAAAATGAATACTAAATTTCAGAAGAGTTATAAATAACTGTAGACTCTTTTTAAATTCTAGTATGAATGTACAGCATACAATTCGTCCTTCTGAAGAACTTTTAACAGGGATTAATACTGTGAGGGACCTACTGAAAATGAATCTGAAGAAAATTGGTGGTGGGAGGGGGGGGGGTTAGATTCAGGTATTTTCAATAGCAAGTACTTATATGAGCCAGACTTGAGGAGCAGGGACATCTAGTGGGCAGTTAATTTCTCTCTTCCTTTAACAAGGAATTGGGTTCTTGAGATGTGGGTATTTTTTAAAAACTTGAAGGAATAAAAGATGAGGTTTCTGAAGAAGAGATTCTCAGGACAGTAATGCATTTTTATAAGATAAAGTTAATAATTCCATATTAAATAAGTCTACAAGATGCAATTCAAGCTATGGCATTTGAAACAAGCTTTGGAATCTTTAAGTTATTAACTATTAAGATATTAAGCCATATCAGTTAATGCCTGAATTTTTTATTTGCAGAGATTAAAGTTCTTCTCTCACCATTTCTGCATAATTTATTGGTATTCCTGCTGATGTGATAACAGTAACCTAAGCAATACCTGCTGCTGGTAGTGTTTTTAACACTGAGTCATCTAAATCAGTTCTGATAATTTAGAATTTAGAAATACACTGCAGAAAAATTGAAAAGTTGGAATGCTATCTCAAACAAGTCTGTAGGGGATACTAGATGGGGGCAGCCCAGAGGGGAGTCGATCATCATTGTTAGGTGGACAGGTACTTAATATAAAATTGATGTGGTTCTTAGAAACTTGTTATGCACAGATATTTCCATGACTTTTCGTTTCCTAATCATGAAGATCTATACTTCAAAATTATAGACCAGCAAAGCACTGAAAGATTACTGAGATCATTCTACCTTAATTTCTTTTAGAGAGAGGTGTTTATAACATATTTTGAAGCACAGGATTAATTTACAGTCAACACATTGGCACTCTGTGTTGTCTCTAAGGATTGAGGATATTCTTCTGTCAGAAATTAGATTAATTTTGACTGCTTCTGCTTTTTATATCTGTGAAAGAAACCACATAGCTATATATTTATAGCTATAAATACATATATATATTTAGCACATAGCTGTAACTGTTCAATTGCTAATTAGAAAGAAAGCCTTTTGTGTTTGATGTGTCTACTGAGCCATGCAAATGACTTAGTAAGTTTCAGGTAAAACACATCTACCTGTCTTGGTAGGGTGATAGAAGGGTTCAGAATGCTAGTATTCAGAGCTTTTATTTGTACTGCTGCCACCTTCTGCAGCTTTTCTTCAGAAGTTTTTAGCCCACAATTGAAGTTGTGCTTTCATTTTCAAATTTGCAATAGGTATGAAAATTCAGCGTAACTCTGCAACTGTTCATTGTACAGCAACTGAACACTACTAAGGTTTTGGCCAGGTAACCACAGAAAGTAAGTTACTGGTTGTGGAAATGTGGTCATGATCATGCACACTGTCAGAACCCAGTGGTGGAATAACTAGTGAATATGCTGAAAAATATATTTTCTTACTAAAATATAATAAGGTAAAATATATATAAATACATTTTATTTATTTTACTATCAAACTTTATTTTATCTTAGGTAGCAGAGCTTAAAATGGAGTTAAAATTGAGGGGATTACCAGTTTCTGGAACAAAAACAGATCTTATTGAGCGTCTGAAACCATATCAAGATCTTAATAACAATGGAGTCACTACTACTAGCTCTGTTACAGTAACTACTTCTACTGGGGCCACAGGTAACACTGGGGAAGTGGCTATAGCATTTCCTGTTGCAACACTAAATAAAACAGTGGCTAATACAGTATCCAGCTTTCCTTCAGAAAAAACAACTACTGGACCTGGCTGCAAAGTAGTAAATACTGAAAACATTAGCTCTCCTTTGCCTATATCTCCTTCTCCTTCAGAACAATCTAGTCTAAGCACGGATGATACAAGTATGGCAGATACTTTCACAGAAGTGATGACCATGATGTCTCCATCTCAGTTCTTAAGTACTTCACCACTAAGAGCAAATACAGGTGATGATAATCAGAATCGCAGCAGTGGAAGCATCTCAAGCATGGAGTTTGATGTAGCAGAAAAGGACCGCAAGCTTCAAGAGAAAGAAAAACAGATTGAAGAGCTCAAAAGGAAACTGGAACAAGAGCAAAAACTTGTGGAGGTACTGAAAATGCAACTTGAGGTTGAAAAGAGGGGACAACAGCAACACTCTCAGACTTCTGGTAACTCAGCTGCTTTGGAACAGAAGCAATTCAGTGCTGCTGTCAAGGATGAAAATGCTCTTACTGACTGCTTGAGCACAAGCCAATCTGTACCTGCAGCTAGTCATTCTTTAGGACAATCAGTATACACTAGTGGCCAGAATCCAGTTGCCAAAAAGGCAGTTGTTATCAAGCAGGAGATACCTGTCGCTAAAGCTGAACCTCAGAACGCCATTTCTCAATTTTATTTTAATCCCCAGAGGCAGCCACAAACTGCAGTTGTTGCCCAACCTCAAGCTTTACTGACTACCCAAGGAACTGCACAGCTGCTCCTTCCACTTTCTATCCAGGGACCGAATTCTACCACTTCAGTGCAGCTACCAGTTGGAAATATAAAGTTACAGGTATGAGGGTTTTCATTTCTCATCCTGCAAACTACATGTCAATATTTGCTTAATTTAATATAGATAGATAAATGTGCTGTTTGTAAGATGCACTGGTAAAAATCAGTCTTGTTTTTGCTTTAGAGAAAAGCTTAGTAACATTTATTAGCCAACCTGTTTATAACTTCTTCTAGTACTTGCTTTCTTTGTAATCGTGCAAAGAGTTTTGGCTTCCCAGACTCTTTTTCTTGAATAGTATTTGTCTTACTGTATACTGCTACTGCCTCTGTGCGTGTGGTTTTAGATTTATACTTCCAAATTCCACCACTTTACCTCCAAAAGAAACAGCTTAAAAGTCAGCATTTTATTTTGAAATATACCTGTTTTCAAAATGTGTTCAAACTTCCTTGTGTGGTGAGGGCTCATTACATTTAAAAATGGGAATGCTAGATTATAGCACTCTAGTGGAGTTATAAAAAGAAACCATGGTTACACAAATATTATTACCAAGCTGATTATAAGGTAGTATCACTGTGAATAAATACAACATAAACCCAAATAGAATATAAATGCAGAGCTATGAGATATCTGACCGGGTTGAAACGGTTTAACATCATGACCTGTGGTAGAACGAAGGATATACCTCCTTGTGGCACTATTATTGCCTGCTAGCTGGCTGAAATCCCCTGCAATCCTCAGTTACTGTGCCAGCAGAGCACTTCTTCAGTGCCAGTGTGTGCTTGCTGTTTTGGCATGTTGTGAGTCAGGGCTTTGTGTTAGCATGTGTGCTGTCACATTTAGCAACACATGTGAGGGCTGTAAAGTTCTGATGGGGCTGGACCCTGCCATCTACAGTGTAAGAGCTACTCCTGGTAACTGTCCACCCAGACAGATCTTTGTCTAAATTGTTCTAAAATCCTGCTAGAATTCTCCAACAAACTTAAGCAGCTTGTTCTGGTATTTCACTTCACTGCTATTGCAGAAATTTTTCCTAGCTTCCAATTCAAATGCTCTTTCTTAAAGTCAGACATGTCTTGCCTTTAAAAACAGCAGTGGTCACTAAAAGTACAATCATCTTCTTAAAACAACTTTTATATGTGATGGAAGTCTTGTCATGTTGCATCATCAGTTTTGTCTTTCAGGTTGCTGAAACACAGTTAATTCTTTCTTACTGGGTGTGCTCTCTGCATCTCCAGCTATTTTCATTGCTCTCGGCTGGACCCTCTCCAGTTTGTCTTCATCTTTTTTAAACTCTGGTACCAAAATAAACACTACACTCTAGCTGGGAGCTTGCCAGTACCAGAAAGAATAAAAACATTTTGTCTCCTGTACACAGTTCTCATTGATACCTCTTAGAACAAATACTATAGATATTCTGCATAACCTATAGAATAGTTTTTTACATAATGTAATTTACTGTGAGATACATATAATGCAAATATTTTATCTTCACCCTTTAGGCTCAATCACAAGCTGGAGTACAGACCCCATCACAAATACCTGTTCCTATTCCTTCCTCTGGCCTGGGCCAGACAGCACCTCAGATGCATGCTCCACAATCAAAACCAAATACCATCACGCAGCATGCACTTGGTCAGACCCAACAAATCAGAAAGGTTTGTGGATAGCGATAAGCATTAAGCAATGTACTGTTGTGTATTCTAATTCTAGGCAGTGCTTTTACAGTCTTTTTTGTCGTGTCACATACAAATGATCAAGTCACTTAACATCTCTGTACCATGTAACTCATTCTCTTTCCAAAATTTCAGTCCTTGTAGGACTGCTTTTCCAATTTCAAATAAATATACAAAACTAAAGACTTTTTTCTTTTTTTTTTTTTTTGGTCTTAATGGTACTCTTATGGCACATGCTCACTTCGTTCTTACTTACGCTTGGCACAAGCAATATACCAGCTATTCCATTCAGTTTCTCCTATTTGCCACCAGCTCGAAATGGAAGATTCTGGTGGGCAGCTCTTCAGAAAAAGCTTTTATCTGTAACTACAGACCTTCGTTCATTTTCAGGAGTTCCTTCCAGTACTCCTCCTTTCTTTGTTGATTTTATCCTTACTGATGAAGAAAGCTATGGACTCCGATGCTAGGGACAGCAAGTCCAGTGAGTCAAAACCCCACTATATACCTAAGACAGTTCTCTTAGAGAAATGCAGGGAACGATGCGGAGAGAGATCCTTCTCTTCCTCTATATCCAAAACTATCAGCCCTAAAAGTTCCCATTCCGAAATGGGTGTTTTATCAGCACTAGATGCACAGTTCTGAGTGCCAACCCAGTCATATTCATATGGTAACTGATACCAGCACCAGCCACCACAAAAGAAATAGTTTTCTCTTCCTTTGAGCCACATCCAGAGACCAAGAGATTGGTTTGGCTTCCTTATTAGTGCTGTGGTCTCTATGGCTTCTATGACTTAGGAGAACAAGGTTTTCCAGTCTGCCCCAAAGAAAGATAATTTAGAAACTATTAAAATTTCAAAATGAAGAGGATAATTTTGATGGTAAGTTATATAACTGCCACTCTCTAGACAGCTTGCTAGTAAAGGAGAACACAGCTAAATGAGCATCATCATTCTCCAGGCTGCTGGGTAATGCTGTTTAATGGGCAATGAGGTTACCCTACTGAAGTCAAAACTGACTGACACATATCCAAAAAGCAGATTTCCTCCAGCCTGTCTGGGATTTGGTAAGGGGCTAACCTTATTTTGGTAATTCAACAGCTCCCCTATAGAAGTTTTCCAGTCATCCTCAGGCATATACTTGTGCCAGAGACTGGCAGTTTGCTTCCCTTGCTGTGAAGGACTTTGTGGAAGTGATTGCAGGAGATGTCCAGGATTTGTACCCTCTGGTTTTTCCCTGTTCAGCGCAGTTGTCATGGAGAACACCATGCTGGATCACTCTAGCAGGCTTCAGCCTGCAATCTGGTGGTGCTGGAGCTGAGCAGCTGACCTGTCCTGCTGATCTGCTCACATCTACTGCAGTTCTTTTACACAGGAAACCAGTGTAATTGCGTGATTTTTTACATCAGAATGGAAAACGCCAGTGTAGTACAATAGATAAGGACAGCTGTAATATGCATTCAGCATTAGTTCTACCTGGTTGCTGTTTGCATTCCTGAGCCTTAGGTGTTACAGCAAGCAGACTGGGCCATTCCAGCTAATGAACTGTGAGTAATGCTGTTTGTTAAATTAACATTTTTTAGTGAAGTTAGTCTTCCTAATAACGATCACCTCCATAAAGAGTTGTTTTCTAGAATTAGTTTCCCTCAAATTCCTCCAGACTTTCTCAGGCTTTCTCAGCTTTTTATGCAAGCCAGCTGATTACTCCACTTGGTTGCTGCTACATACTTGTGGTGTCTCTCTGCATTCTAGCTACCAAGTGGCCCTAGTTCTTGAGTTAATTCAGGAATAAGGATACCTCTCCACAGAAAGGGCAACAGTTTTCACACAGGTGATCCACATGGCCAACAAACTGCATTAATCCCTCTCAGAGCAGACCTCATTTGGTATTTAGGCTGCGCTCCATAGAGCTTTTCCTAGCCTTCTCTCCATCCGTGATCTCAGATTTGTTGCACCTTTGTCACAAAGGTATTTGGGAGTAAAACTGAATTAAAACAGTCTTATGCACTCAGATTGCCTCATACAAAAGTACTGAAGGCATGTTGTGTGAGGAGAGGCTGAGGGCACGTGGGTTGCCCGGTCAGGAGGAGAGGAGGCTGAGCGGTGGCTTCATGGCTCCTCAGCTCCCTGAGGAGGGAAAGCACAGAGGGAGATGCTGGTCTCTGCTCCTAGGAACCAGCAATGAGACGCAGGGCATGGCTCAGAGCTATGCCTGGGGAGGGTCAGACTGGGCACCAGGAAATACTTCTTGCCTGGGAGGGTGGGCTTCCTAGGAGGTGGTTGGTGCCCCATGGCCATCAGTGGTCACAAGCCCTGTGGATAATGCCCTCAGGAACGTGCTTCAACCTTTGGTCAGCCCTGAAGTGCTCAGGCAGTTGGACTTAGTGATCTTTGTAGGTCCCTTCCGACTGAAGTACTCTATTCTCATTTGTATCGGGCTAGAAGGTGATTCATTGTATTGACTACCCACTAGGTGGGGAAGTTATGCAGACTGTATTAAACTGTTCCATACTCTTTTGAATGTATATCAGAAAAATTAAATAACACTACATCATGCTTCCTGGAGGATCACAGGAGAATATTTTACTTACGAGGGATGACTAAAGCATGACATGGCACAAAGTTTCTTTAAAAGAATAATAGCTCTAGATTTACACATTAATACACTGGAGGGAAGAACAGGTACAGATAACGTCCCCTTAACAGGGAATTTAAGCAAGCAAGTATTTTAAAAAAAAAAAAAAAAAAGTCTTCATTAAATGCCATTTACCCAATATTATTAATTATTAAAAATACTAAGACTGCTATATTAATCCTTTACAGGTTTTTCCACCTACCACATCCAATACAGTGTTTTCCTATCAGACTGCACCAGTTACAACACCTTCACAGTCTTTTATTAATAAAACATCAAATTCTAACATTCACACTGGCAGCAATCAGGCGCCGTCTATGCAGAATGGACCTGCTACTCCTAGTAAGGTAAGATCAGTCCAACTGCACTCCATGAAGTTCACTTTTATATTAATCATCTTAAATAATGCATGACTATATATTGCAGTTCTCTCAAGGAAGAATAACGTTTTGTGTATTTTAATGATACGTATATTTATATATCATGTGTGGGAAAGTAACAACTTATTTTATACCTCATATTATACTATTGTTTGTAAATATTTAGATTGGTATGGCAGAATACTATCATTCGTATAACATGATACATTTCAATTTCATTAAAATGTATGTTCAGACTTTTTTTTATTATTTCATGCAGCCTGGCTCTCCTTCTCAAGCTCAGCCTTATATCGTTCAGCAATCCCTCTTCAACAACACAGTGTCCAAGAAAAAAGATCCCCCCCGTTACGAAGAGGCTATAAAACAGACCCGCAATATTCAGACATCTCACCGTGAGGTAGTTATTTTTGCTTGTTTATTTTGTTAAAAATATTTTGTTTCTTCAGAATTATCAGTCATTGTTTATTACAGTTTTTCTTTGGCATCAAAATTTTCTAATGTACTCTTAATATTCTCATAACTGTATTTAACTGCAGGTTTCATGGTTTTTTGATGAAATTAACAGACATGTAAATAAGTCTTAGATTATCCAGCTGACAATAAATATAATCGGGATAACACTGCTATTGCTACTTAACAATAACTGTCATTCAGTGGACTTGTTTCAAGGATGTATGATACCCAGATTTCAGACTTAGAAAGTACATTGAAAAGTACTTTCCCAAACTGAGGAAACTTGAGGAAAATGTGTGCATGAGTGTGTTTATACGCACATACAGAAACATATATACACACTTGAACACACATGCTTGCTTGAAAGGAGGCTTTATTTAGTGAGCTTGGTGAATAATCCTACAGGGTGCTTTGTCAGTTTACTGTGATATCCTTCAGATTGGAAGAAAGTTGCAAACAAAGCTAATGAGCATCCCTAACCTCATGCATTTCAGAATTATCCCAAAAGAGATAATTTCATATTGACTTCATATTGTGTGCTATTTTTTTGGTGGCAGGCACTCAGACAGAAGCATGAATATCTAATGCCATTTCATATGTTACTGGCATGTAAAAACAAACAAACAAACAAACTATATTGCATATGATGGTTATTTACAAGTTGTCTCTTAGAGAAAGCATTTCAGGGTGCACCCCCATAGTCTAGTTGCTATTCTGAATATTTCCCTTCTGCAAAACAGGGCTAGCAATTCCCCTTCTTATCCCTAGTTTTCTGCATCTCTCTTTTAGGTTGCCTTCATGAAAACTTTGTGTTGCTTTTCATATTTTTTTTCCTATTCCTTTGTACTGAAACCAACCAGAGGAATTCTACAAGTGTCTCTCCAAACTCTTTCTCTATTATCTAGATTGACAATTTCATAAGAAGAATTTTGGTCTTGATCATAGGTTAGTATTTAGGTACTACTTAGAGAGGCAAGGATCAATATGCTTAGAAAAACACTACATGAAAAAGAATAACCCTTTTCTCCTGCACCACAGATTTCCAGTGCACACAGTCAGCAGATGGATGATCTTTTTGATATTCTCATCAAGAGTGGAGGTAAGCCAATGTTGTGGTTTAACCTGGCTGGCAGCTAAACACCACACAGCTCACTTTCCCCCCTCCCTCTCTGGGATGGGGGAGAGAAACGGGAAAGTGAAGCCTGTGAGTTGAGATAAAGACAGTTTATTAAGACAGGAAAAAAAATAATAATAATAACAATAATGATGATAATAGTACTAAGAATAATGATGTGTACGAAACAAGTGATGCACAGTGCAATTGCTAACCACCCGCTAACCGATGTCCAGCCTAATCCTGAGCAGTCCGCCGCCCCCACCCCAGCTAGCCACCCCTCTATATTGTTTAGCATGACACCAGATGCTATGGAATACCCCTTTGGCCACTTTGGGTCAGCTGTCCTGGGTCTGTCCCCTCCCAGCTCTTGCTGTACCCCCTGCCTGCCCGCTAGCAGGACAGAGTGAGAAGCTGAAACATTCTTGGCTTGGTGTAAGCACTGCTCTGCAACAATTAAAACATCAGCATGTTATCAGCACTCTTCTCATCCTAATCGAAAACATAGCACCCTACCAGCTACTAGGAAGAAAATTAACTCTGTCCTAACTGAAACCAGGACAGCCAAGTAACATTTGTGTGATGGAGAGATTTAAAACCTCATAATAAAAACTCAGTACTGTAGTCAACAGATTGAAAGGAAAGAATTCTGTCAGTGACAGGAGGTATCCAGTCTGAATGAAGCTAGTATTCCTGAAAGTTTGTGTTAATTACCTATAAAACAAAACATTTACCAAAACACATATAGTCAAGCAGCTGTGGAAATTCTCTTCTTGCATATTAGCCCAGGCAGACTTTCTCTGTAATCCACACAGTATTCAAGTGATTAAAATAGCACCGTACATTAGCAGAGACATACTTTATAAAGATTGAAAAACTTGCACAAGTCCATATTATACTGAAATTATACCATGAAAAGAATAAGGGAACAGCAAAAGCAAGTTGAAACTACTTGTTTTCCAGTAGTATATCTTTGATATTTAGAGCTGATAACACGGGGTTATATTTAATGAAATGTTATGTATGAACTACATAGAGACATTAATGAGCAACAGCTTTCTATGTTAGTTGAAACAAGACAGCTATCAGAAAGGAAGTGAAATAACCAAAGCAATATATAAAGTAGCTTTGCAGTTTATACAGGAGACTTTTAGGTATAATTAGGCTTTGTAGACTAAGGTGCCATTACAATACTGGGAAAAGTTCTGGTGCGAAGCAATTCAGTTAACTTAATGTTTTTTTTGTACTACTGTCTTGTAAAGGTCTTGACAGCAGTGAATGCCAGGACATAAGTGATTTGATTGTAGGCTATGAGCAGATTTTAGCCATATTCTAAACATCCAAGTATTTTTCTCTTTTTCAAAGCAAATTGCAAAGTCAGCTGAAGAAAACGGAGTAGACAGTGACAGTGTAAGATAAGTGACTTGCGCAGTGAACAACTCATACTAAGTTTACAAATGCTTTTAGTGCTCTTATTAAAACATTGCATCAGTAGTTCAAAGAAGCTGCACCTCTGAAACAGAAGATGTATGAAACATTAGCATGCTTATTTAAGTATTTGCTTCAAATATGGCATTACTAAATCTATTTGATTTTAAGGTAACAACTGTTCCGTATTTGCCAAGTTGCCACAAAAAGCAAAAACATTTTCTGATTGTCTTTATGAAAAACGAAATAAGTATTCAGGGCTATTGCACTTACATTGCAAGTTCTACATTGAAAAATGTTTAGTTTATTAATGTACTTCAGGAGACTGAGAAAGTTAATTTCCTAATGTTTGGCCTTTACTAAGCAAACATTTTATAGATGCTCTTACACAGATATAAAAAACGTACATTTTCCTTGGAAAACTGGTACAAATTACATGGTCATTGCATTTCTGTTGGCAGAAACAATATCTGTGCTAGAGGATTTACTCACATACTTTTGTCTGTCAAACATTCTAGATCTAATCTTATTTTTGGACTCCATTCACATGTAAGAATTAATTGGAACTTACCTTGCTGTATCTCCTTTTACTGTTACTACCACTAAGTTACTCCTCTTGACAGAAGAGTAGTTTTCAAATCTAGAATCAATTATGAAAGCATCCTAATCACATTAAACGATCTCTTAGACTAATTCATCACAGTGGACATAGTATTAAACAGGTATGGAATTGAAAATTGGTTCAGATACTCTTCCTATGTAGGGAAATAGATGGTTCTATAATTATCCTAGTTAGAAGAACTATAAACATGGAGGAGGTAAAGATGTCATCTAGAGAACTATTCCTTTTCTCATTGATACAAGCATTCTCATCAGCTGGAGTATTACTTGAAAGCAGAACTCCAGAATTTGTTTTAAAATATTTTGTTGTTCACAGAGTATCTGACATAATTAGTCTGATGTATACGTAGTATTTGTACTATCAGAACAGCAAAATGAGTCTTACTCCATCGAGTTTACTGTAGGTACATCTCAAAGTGGTCAAAAAAGGTGTAGAAGTTGTAAAATATATGTCATTATCTTTTTTGAATTCTGGTTTGTTTGTTTTGTTACAGAGATTTCCCTTCCGATAAAGGAGGAACCATCTCCCATTTCTAAAATGAGACCAGTAACAGCCAACATCACTACAATGCCAGTGAACACAGTGATATCCCGCCCCCCACCCCAAATCCAAATGGCCCCTCCTCCTGTGTCCTTAGAACCGACAACCAGCTTGTCTATAAATCTGGAAAATCAGCTTGAAGCCCTCTTGGATGGAACTTTAACCTCAGGTAATGAAATTCCTCAATTGACAAGCAGCAGTGAAGACAGAGAGTCATTTTCTTTAATTGAAGACCTCCAGAATGATCTGCTTAATCACTCCAGTATTTTAGATCATTCTCATTCACCCATGGAAACATCTGACCCACAGTTTACCACTAATAATTCTTGTCTATCTCTTGACCTTCCTGATACAAATTTAGACAATATGGAATGGCTAGACATTACAATGCCCAGCTCCTCATCTGGACTCACCCCTCTCAGTTCTACTGCCCCCAGCATGTTTTCGACTGACTTTCTAGATCCACAAGACCTGCAGTTGCACTGGGATTAAGCTATAGCCAATGAGAACGTGACCTGCAAATCTCTTTACAGCAGAGGTCCATTATTACACTATTCTGATTCCAGTTAAGATAATTAAGATAGCAACGTTTGGAAGAACAAATGCTTGAAAGTAATTCCTTATTGATGTTCAAGTTTACAACGGTGAATTACTTTATGCTCCTATCACTAATGCAGATCACGGCCCTCTGAAAGCTGTGTTTCGCAAGTCAAGAAAGGATGATTGTGCTTACTGATTAGAAGTACCCCATGGGAAATGCATCACAAATATATATGAAAAGTTATGTCTCTGACTTTGTAATGCTTAAATGAACAACACAATGTGGATAATCTTAGAGAAGAAAGAGTGAGACTTAAATGTCTGTATTCACCCAGTGAGATGTTGTTTGAGGGAGGGTAACGTATCACTACACTTCATTGTTCCTGTGGATAGCCTGAGCCAGGTTCAAAATGAATTGTGAGGGCAAAGACAGGTAGAAGCACTGGCTGGTTCAGTGAAATTTCATATCTCTGGTCTCTAAATTTGTTCAAGTTTTTTTTTATATTTTGGTTTTGTGGTTTTTAAAACTCTTCCCCCATTCTTTAATCATGAGGGAAGAATTTAACTGCATCCAAAGGGATATTAAGTGTAACTGCAAGAAATCCACTGTAGCTAGGCCAGGTAATACTGAGAACACTGAATTTTCTATTGCGATGCTCTGGATTTAATAGCTAGGTTTTAATGTGTATATCAGACAGTTATTTGTATACTCTTTTAAACTTTGTATAGCTTATTTTTGTGAACAGAGGGGAACAGTGGTGTTTAAGCAACAGAGTACCATAATGAAAATAATAAATATCCTAATTTAATTTGTCATTGAGGATATTTGTTAGTTCATTGAATACAGTATCTCAGCATATTAGAAGATTTGGAGGAAGTAGAAAAGTTTAATAAATGCGGTTATGATCCTGTGCAAGAACAGTCCCAATGCCCTCAATGAAGGGTGTTTGTAGGATCAGGCCAAGCTGCAGGACAGTACTGATAGGACAACCATCATTTCTAACAGAATCTGTATCTATTGAATAGCCTTGTCTACAACTACATAGCATCAGGGAAGCTAAACAGAAGTTGCTCAGTAAGAATCCTAAATAAAACACACTTACAGAAAACTATAAAAGGTGAATAAGCAGTATCAGGATAGACTGTTTGGGGATGAGAAGGCATATTTCATACGTATAGACAGTGGAAATAAAGTTCTTACCTCATAGCACTGCCCGTAAAAATACACTTTTAAACCCTGAGTTGTTTCTCAGTCTATTATGAAAGTAGTTAGGCAAAAAAAAAAAAAAAGCTAATATAAGCAAAATACTTCAAAATTCTATAATTGTGTCTCAGGTGGTAGCTGTTAAATGTTGTCATGGATGATGTAGGCTTATAATCTAATACAATTTGAATTATTCCATTGAGGGAATCTCTAAATTAAGAGAAAAGGAAACAGTCCCCTATTTCATGAACAATTGAAAGGAAATACGTATTCCAATGTGAAAACTGATCTTATCTCAGAACACCTTCCTCAACACCAAACTTCAAAGTTCTGTAGGAACAAAATTAGAAATGGCATGAAGCTTTTGCTTACTTCTTGGAGTAACAATATGTATCAAACAGTACCAAAATAAAAAGTACCTTTTAACTGCTTAGTAATCTGTATCACATAAAAAAAAAAAAAATCATGTTAATATCAAAGTAAATACTTCTGTCATAAAATTTTGTGGAATTATCTGCAAGTTCTGTGTCTCCAGATAATCAGTGCAGTCTGTTTACCAATGTTAGAAAATTCCATTGACTTCAGATAAAATACTGAATTATATCAATGATTGAGGGTTTAAACTGGCATCACATCAGCCACCTGCACTTTAAATCATTGTATATCTTCAGTAGTTTTACTGGCCAGGATTTACTTTAAGGACAGAAAAACAATCTATCAAGATTTTCACTACAAAAGCTGAAAGACATACATCCATTCTTGCTGTGCCTACTATACTTGAGTACAATATCATGTGTGGACTGTCTGCCTTAATTTTTGATGTTATATGATTCTTCAATAACATTGGACAAATAGATCCAACTTTTTGCATTCCTTTTCATCATATTGTCTTGGGAGCTAATACTCTGAGATACTAAGTGCCCTCAGCTGTTACTAAAATAAGAATTAAAGACTCTTGGTCTGATAGGAACAACTCTGAATGAAATTTATATTGTTCTACAGTGCTGTCAATGTAGTATGTGTGATTCACCACACATCATACACGTATGTATGGTTAGAATGACCCCTTTTTGACCCTGCCTCCTGATTAAATAAGAGGCAAGTAAATTTGTTGCTAGACGATAAATTAACCTAGAGCAACTGTACTGTCATTTTTTATGTGCATGTAAGTATTGCTTAAAACTGGCAAAGTCGTCTTGCTTTAAAACTATCCTCATTGGCAGTGTATAATGTTAATCCATAGGAATCTATGTGCAGAAATAAACTGAAACAGCTGAGATGTGTTGTTACCAGTACAGTATAGCTTTCTTACTCTAAAAGTCTATTTGAAAAAAAAATTAAAAAAAATAAGGGATCATTTTAGTTTTTAAAGTACAAATACTTTAGTGTAGGGAATGTGTGATTTTTTTCTTTTTTGTATATTTCAGGGTTATGTGTATTAAAACCTTATATATAACGGTTTGCTTTAGACTTTGTTCTGTAATGTGATATATTTGCCATAGTTATATATGCCAGTTATGGCAGAAATAGATTTCGCTTAGATTTTTGTGTGTGCATGTTTTACATGACAGTTTTTGTAACACAAATACAACACATCTTAGAAATGTAATCATGACTGTGCAGTTTGACTGTACAGAACTGAATATTTCTCATTAAGAGAACAGTTGCAAAGGAATGCACTGGCACTAAATTTGCCATAAAATGGCTGCAATATGCTAACAGAGGATGTAATATTAAATGTGCTGTTAGTAAATGCTTACAAATTAAGAATACTGTTTTATCAGTGTGAAATTCAAAAGTTGCTGTTTACACTTCTAGACATGGAGAGAGCTTGACCATGTTTTGCAGGGCTAATGTTAATCAAGGGGAGTAGCATCCTGCATTTAATACAGAAATGGTATTTGTTACGCACTTTTAGTGCCATACAGCATTAGTTAAGGCAACTAAGTTTACGGTCAAAATATTATTTAACATTACAAATAGTTAAGGAATCATTGTCATAAATTTAGCGGTTGTATCTGAGAATAAAATCAGTTTATGCAGTTGTTCTTTATAAAAATGTAGAGTCTAATCCCAGCAGTGTGGGTTTACAGAATCAGCCCGTTAAAAAGGTGAGGCCACAGCTTTTAGAAACAATCAATACTTAATACTGAAATTTCTTTTCAAGGTATTTCTAAATTCACCAACAGGGTTGATCTGCAAGGAAGCAGGTGATCAAAACAGAAGTTTCAGCGTTAAACTTTTCTGTTACATAATCTCTAACATCCAGTTGCCTGAAAAGTGTAGGCACCATAATTGGAAACCAAGCACAAGCTGTCGAACTGTTTTCAAGGCAGAGAAAATGCAATCACAGAATACATTTAACTGGAAGGGCATTACGTAATCAAAACACAATAAAGCTCACTGATGTATACAATTATTTGGATGGCACCTTCAGTATATTATAAACTTACAGCAAATTCTATTAAAACTGGAAAAAAAGATCTTCCACTTATCTCTAGTAAACATTTTGTTGAATCTCTTTATTTTGTGGTCTCTTAAATTGCCTTTACCACACTACAGGTTTTTCTTTTGCATGAGATACGTGGAATGGACTTGCATATAGTATATACATGGCCAATAAAGAGTATCCATTAAAACATGAAATAATCTCAAGTACTCCTTTTATTTGATAAAAAAAAAAGTGCAAAAAAGAGACACCTACATCATTCTGTAGTGTCTGATACTGAATATATAGACTTTTAACTTAAAAGCGCATGAATGAATTTTTAGAAATCTAGCCAAAAAAGCCATTCTAGCTATGAGAGCAAATTCTCACTAAGAGGCAGGGAATGGCTAACAACTATATAATCAAACTATTTTTATATATTAAAAAAAAAAAAATACAGCTCAGATATTCAAAAGACAGTCTAAATTAAATTATAGTAATATAAAAATTTAAATAGGAACCAAAGCATTGCCATTTATATTGCCAAAGGAGGCACTTTGTATTTTGAAGCATAGGAAAGTAAATCCCCAGAAGTATTACTGATACTTTTTTAAAATTAAGGATGTAAATATTTTGAAAGCTGTTTTTGATGTTTAACAGTACAGATTTGTTTTTGTTGTTTGAGAAATTTGTATTAAGTACTAGCACAGGCTTTTTTTCCAGATAGGATTTTCTTCACAGTACTGCTTGCAGTAGTAATAATGCTAACCCTAGTAGGTGTTTCTCTTCTTATTTTCATAGTCATAATTATGTCTTAGCATCTCATTTTGTGAAAAGAAGAAGATAGATACCTGTTTCTAGGGCCATCTTCATTTAAGCACTACTTTACTAAATGCAAATTATGGCAATCAGGGCGTCAGTTTATGTATTGCCTTTCTATAAGAAACCATGATGCCTTTGTATTTGCTGTTTGCACCCCTAAAATCAATTCCATATGTTTGAATGCCATATGTTTTGCACATTGTACTGTATATATGTAATGCATACTGTATTTTTATATGTGTAGTACATTTATCAAATATTTTGTACATAGTGGCAATATTGTAGCTACTGAGGAAATGTTTGATATTTCAGCATTTTTGCTAAGTGTCTCAAATAAAAAATGAAAACTGTGTTTAGTTGTCTGTGCTTACTTACTAAAAGCAAAAAATGCCATTTTAATAATTACTGAAACTTTGATTCTTGTGAGTCAAAAACATTTTGACTATGCTTCCCAGTACCTTTCTCACAGAAAGGAATGAGAAATATGGACTAAGACAACAAACTTCAAAAGCCTGATGGCTTGTCGTTAGAGTCAGACCTATAAGAATAAAGATGTCCTGAACTTCCAAACTTTTTATTTGCAAAAAGCAATACCAGTATGTTAACCCCTTCTCTGTTTTATTCTTGTCTCAATAAACTATAAGGTAAGAACCCTGATGCAGATACCCTGATTTACAGAGCTATTAGCTACCTTCAAACAGATCAGGACAAAAGCAATAGGAAAAGCTTTCTTTTACCTTCAGTAAGTTTTATTCAGTATTTCTGTCATGAAAAAAAAAAATAATCCCAATTTATGTATGAGTTCCAAACTATCTTATGAAATGTATACATTGGACCTGTGTTCTTCTTCAGTATATTTGAAATGAAGTGGCTTCATAAAAAGTAAAACAACTGTAAACAATGACCTTTTATACAGCTTGTGAGCCATATGGTCCTTACTTAATGTCATCTCACTTTCATGATGTGCACCTCCTGAGGTTCACCATCCCCCAAACCTCATCTACTTACTAGTTCACTAAAAAATGACTTTTTTTTTTGCCTCAATCCAATCTTCAAAAAATAAGTTTAAAAAAAAATACAAGGGGGGTAGAAGGGTAGACCTGGGGAACTATAGAAACTATAGGACTGTCAGTTTGACCTCAGTGCCAGGGAAGCTCATGGAGCAGATGATCTTGAGTGTCATCATGCCTACAGGGCAAGCAGGTGATCAGACCCAGTCAGTATGGGTTTATGAAAGGCAGGTCCTGCTTGACGAAACTGATCTCCTTCTGTGACAAGGTGATGCGCTTGGTGGATGAGGCTATGCATGTGGTCTACCTTGACTTCAGTAAGGCTTTTGACACCATTTCCCACAGCATTCTTCTCAAGAAACTGGCTGCTCGTGTCTTAGACTGGCATACACTTCACTGGGTTAAAAACTAGCTGGATAGCTGGGCCCAAAGAGTTGTGGTGAATGGAGTCAAATCCAGTTGGAGGCCGGTCACTAGTGGCATCCCCCAGGGCTCGGTACTGGGGCCAGTCCTCTTTAATATCCTTATTGATGATCTGGATGAGGGGATCAAGTGCAGCCTCAGTAAGTTTGCACATGACACCAAGTTAGGTGTGTGTGTCGATCTGCTCAAGGGCAGGAAGGCTCTGCAGGAGGATCTGGATAGGCTGGACTGAGGGGCTGAGGCCAACTGTATGAAGTTCAACAAGGCCAAGTGCCGGGTCCTGCACCCAGGGTACCCCAAGCAGAGCTACAGGCTGGGAGATGAGTGGTTGGAAAACTGCCTGGCAGGGAAGGACCTGGGAGTATTGGTGGATAGTTGGCTGAATATGAGCCAGCAGTGTGCTCAGGTGGCCAAGAAGGCCAACAGCATCCTGACTTGTGTAAGAAGCAGTGTGGCCAGCAGGGCTAGGGAAGTGATTGCCCCCCTGTACTCAGCTCTGGTGAGGCCGCACCTTGAGTACTGTGTTCAGTTTTGGGCCCCTCGCTACAAGAAGGACATGGAGATGCTCGGGCGAGTCCAGAGAAGGGCACCAAAGCTGGTGAGGGGTCTGGAGAACAAGTCTTATGAGGAGCAGCTGAGGGAGCTGGGATTGTTCAGCCTGCAGAAGAGGAGGCTCAGGAGCCACCTTATCGCTCTCTATAAGTACCTTAAAGGAGGCTGTAGCGAGGTGGGGGTTGGTCTATTCTCCCACGTGCCTGGTGACAGGATGAGGGTAAACGGGCTAAAGTTGCGCCAGGGGAGGTTTAGGTTGGATGTTAGGAAGAACTTTACCGAGAGGGTTGTTAGGCATTGGAATGGGCTGCCCAGGGAAGTGGTTGAGTTACCATCCCTGGAGGTCTTTAAAAGACATTTAGATGTAGAGCTTAGGGATATGGTTTAGTGGGGACTGTTAGTGTTAGGTCAGAGGTTGGACTCGATGATCTTGAGGTCTCTTCCAACCTAGAAATTCTGTGATTCTGTGAGTGATTTGATCGGCACCCACTCCTATTGTGAATGATTGCTGCCTTGGGCATGTCACTGCCCTGGAGCAGAGGGATTGGTTCCAATGACCTGCTCAGGTCAGGCCACAGCACTACATCTCTTACAAAGCTGTGCCTGTGAGACCAGACAAGCTTATGAATGTTCCCCAGGTAGGCTGCTGTGTGTGTTTGACTGTTAGTGTAACCTCAGCTGTTACTGCAACATTTTGCTCACTTATGCAAATGAGCCTTTAAGGCCTCATAGAATTAAGTCAAAAGCTGTTAAAATACAACTGCAGGTTACTGGATTGTATTTCACCTGTAGCACGGACTTCTGCTCCCAACTGAGTCACAGTGTCACTGACAGAAATAATGCCCAAGTATGTTTACAGGGGTGTTCTCATCAGCTACAAGGCACTTTATTGTACTACTATTGGATTAAACAAGAACAGAATACTGTTTGTACCATTTTTCTGGTTAGGACCTACCTGTAATTCTTGAACAACAGAAAAGAATTTCTAAAACCCAAGTAATACAAAGCATAAGTCTATCCTATGAGAAAATAAAGAATATTTCAAAATGGTAAGACACAGAAAGGATTAGAAAGTGATTTGTGATGTAGACAGGACTACACCAACTTTCATTCATGACTTTCCTAAATTGTTCCAAAGTTTTTGAGATGTGCTGGATTACAGGATTTCATATTTGCATTTTGTATTCTGCTCAGCTTATGTTTTAGAACAAACAGCCCTATGCATTTCTTCAGGAGAAAGTGCTATGAGCTTTTCAACTTACACACAATTATTTTCAGCATGAAGCTGCTTCATTTTTTGCTATGATATTTCCATGTGGAGGCAATCACCATAATAGATCACCCACCCTTTCCTTATTAAAGGCTGTTTGATGCTGATGACATTAGGATTTATTACAACACCACATCTATTATCAATATGGAAGTAACCCATAAAACTGAACAATATGCCCTGTAAATTTTGTAAAATACCTTTTCTGTATGAACTTAAATCACTAAAAGTTTTTAGGCTATATGTGCCACAAACTCACCTTCAGGTATCACACTCCAAACACAAACATCGGAAAACAAGAGCAGCAGCTTTTCATTACTCCTTTGTGCATTGCAGAATTAGTAGTATAATAGAGTGTATCAGTGATAAATCTCTTGTTGGGTCCCAAGTGGCAATTTAGTATTTTGATAATGTTACAGAGATCTATAAACACATAACCCTCCCCCACAAGCTGTGCTCAAGGACTCCCCCAAAGAGAGATCTCACTCTTGCTTCCAGACATACTGGTTTTGGTTAAGGCATCACCATCCATGGGGGAGAAATACGTGGCCTGTGTTTTGCTCAAGTCTGTACCAACCCCCTGCAAAACTGCCAGGGTGAGCTTAGCAACACTGTCATTCCAGAGCGAGACAGGAGACAAACCCCACATCTGTTTGTATGTCCTGTCACCACTGAAAGGCTGCCAATAGAGAAAGAGGCATGGGAGTGATGTTAGGGATCTAGATTAACCATATCAAAAGTGCCACACAAAACCCTAGGTTCTCTTTAAAAATAAAGTGGGCTGGTTGTTTTTTTTTGTGGCTTTTCTGTTGTTTTTGTTGTTGTTGATGTTGCTTTGTTTTGTTTGCTTGCTTGTTTTTCTTTTTTTTTTTTTTTTTTTTTGGGTGGTGGTGTTCTTTTCTTAATTGATATCTAGGAGCTACCCAGACTACAACATAAAAACTTCATCTGGATTTTAAAATGTGTAATTATCTGTGGTATAAATCATACAAAACTATTGTTCCTAAAAATTGTCCTTAAGCAGCACTTTATTTAGATACTAACATTCTTCTTTCTAGAAGCACCGAGGAAGTTATGCGCCTGAAGAACGGGAACTTTCTTTAAACCAAATCAAGTATTTCTTCTTAGTCTACTGAGAAGATCATTATGATTTCTTCTTGAATGTCCCATCTCCCCGTACAGTTACACAAGAACTTCAGCATTAGAAGTTGCTTTACAGTTAAATGCTATTTCTGATGCCATCTGAATAAACTTTCAAAAATGTAAAGTATTTGAAGAGGTAAAACTTCCATGAATTTCACAAGTCATTCAAATATTCCTCTTGGATTCCTCCCACACAAATTACTTCTCAGCTCACAAGAAAGATACAAAAACCACCAATAAATCAAACACATGTGGGGCCTCACAGGAATTGTGATGACAAGTTAAAGCTGGCACATAAAAGTCCACATTTTCAAATAAGCCAATAGGCTAGAAACAGCAAAGACATCAGTCAGACTTAATTTATTAAAAATTCATCTTCATCAGCTAAAACCATTGCCCCTGCATAGTCATTTGTTATCATTGAAGCAGCAGCTGTGAGAGCGGAGCACAGCAGCCTTCACATCCATTCCTACACATTGTCACACTGTGAAGCACTGCATTGATCAAGTGACCAGACAAAACAGTACTGCCCCAGCTTCATGAGCACTTAATTTTCCATAGTCCAGAGCTGGGGATGTCATTTGAGGCTAGCAACATACAGACTAGCAGATACACTCCAGCATCCAGGCTGCCCAGACCATCAGCTCTTTGCCCCAAAGGCTGGAAGAACAGAATGAAACACCCCTGGGACAGCCTGCTCAGCACAGCACTGGGCACACCCTGGGCTGATTATCCAGGAAGCTAAATTAAATCAGTTTAGACCTAATTGACTGCAAGCAAAACTAGTTCAAATTGCTCTGCATTTGCTGAAACATAAGTGTGCATAGAGTAATCATGGAGATGCTGACACGTGGCAATTCCTAAACAAACTGAACTTTAGTTGCACATTTAAGCTGCGGGCTTGCCTGGTGACTGCAGTTCAAAGAACATCCCACAAGCATGAGGATCCTTGTGTCACACCTGCATTAGGCCACCATAAGATTAGCAATGCTAATCCCAATTTTTTAGTTGAGAAAGTGCCTCTTTTAGCAGATTTACACACATCTTTCACCCAGACAGGGATGACCAACAGTGGCTGGAACCGACCCCCCAGGACAGCAAGCAAAGCTCCTTTCATTCAGAAAGGACCAACACTCCCTGGCTGCCCTACAAAGGCTTTGTAGGGGGTTTAAAAGATTCTCCACAATGAACAGTAGAAGAAAACTGAAAGCTTTGTGTCCCACAGACACTAGGAATACCCAATGCAGATCCAGGAGTTAGAAAAACATCCAATGAGGAACAGATGCATCTTTTCTGCATTGCACACTACATTTTTACACTGTAGAAGCACCAGGCACCTAAACTGTATTTCTACAAAGTGCGCTTAATTCACCATTTACCGTGTAATTATACTAATGCTCGCATTTATGCTTATTTTCTCGGCGGGGAACGTTTTACTCCCGCTTTTTCTTCCTCCTCTCCAAGCTCCTCTATTCGGGCCGAGGACGACTACTGGCTTCTAATGTAAGAGTGCCATCTCCCGACAGAGGGAAAAAAAAAAAAAAAAAAAAAAAAAACAGTTGCAGCACGGCCCCGGCGGGTGCGGCCGTCCCAGGAGCCCTCTCAGGTCCCCTCACACCCCCTCAGGTCCCGCAGCCCCCGGCCATTCCCTCACGGCGCCTGAGGGGCCCGGTCGCGCGCACTCCCTCGTGCGACGCTCAATGGTCACCGGGTGCCTGCGCACAGCCACGGGAGCGGCGCCAGCGATAGAAAGGCGTCAGGCGGTCTTTTTAACGCAGGCGCGGTGGCCAAGTGGTAAGGCGTCGGTCTCGTAAACCGAAGATCACGGGTTCGAACCCCGTCCGTGCCTCGGCGTGTCCCCTCGCCTTGGAGGGGAGATTTCGCCTTCCGACACTTTTTGGGGGCGGCGCGGGGCCCCCGTCCCCAGACACAAAATGGCCCCGAGCCGAGTGAGCTGCAGGGGGTGCGGGCGAGGCACTGAGGAACCGCCGCTGCCCCGACAATGAATGGCTGGGGTTGGGTTTTTTCCTCATGTATTCTGCAGCATTGTTGTCTGGAATTAAAAGTGTACAGTTATGGACGAACACAGGTGTTGTGATAACTATTTACATGAGATTTTGTGAAATCTTTTACACTTGGTGAATTCTGTTCATAGGTCAAAATCATACTTCAGGTTGTATTTTGATTTAAATAATAGTGGTAACATTCATTGCATCTCAGGCTTCTTTGTGTGGGCTTATTGTTAAGAAAACAATTAGACTATATTCATTACATGTAATTAAAATTTTAAATTTTTACACTTAGCTTACTGCCAATATTCGTGAGCCCACAAGCAAACGGGGCCTCACGTGATGAAGCATCCACAAAGATGAAATCCTCATGCACACCTTCCAGCTTGGTTTTGAACTCTTCCTACATGTGCAACCAATGACAACACTGCCCAGGCTCCCTGGAGAGAAGAAAAATGTAAATTATTAATTTTCAGCAGTGACACTTCCAGCACACAGAACATGCAAAATTACAACCCAGAATGTTCTAAATCAGTTTCTGTTTTCTCAGATATTTCTGCTCATGGATATGAAGGACAGGGAGTGTCCCTGAAGCTGCTCTCATGGAGGGTTTTCAAATCCAGACAGGAAAATCAAACTCAAGGACAAAACACGTATCTGATAAATGCTGTTTTGTGTTACTGCAGCCTCTGGGATAAGCCAAGAGCAGAGCCACACACACAATACTTGCTTGTTTCTTTAAATACATTTATGAGACTAAACCAGGTACGCACAAGAGCTGCAGCTGCATCTCTGCAGCACAATGGCTTGAGGCCTGTGGTTCTGCACTACAGGGCACCTGTGTAGAAACTAGGGGATACATCATGTCAAGATGAGCTTCCCTTCAATATCTGTGGCTTTTGTTGTACCCTGTACTGCAAGTTCACTGACGACATCACCTCCGTTTCCAGATTGATCTGTAGTGTTTCTAACATTAATAAACTCCCCAATTTAAAAAATCCTAAAGATACCCTTGGAGTCACTCAGAAATGGTGTTCTTAGTGTCCAGGCAGGATGATGAGATGTGTTAATCTAGGAAGCATAGCAGTGATGACAAGCCATGCCACGCTGAAGCAATGTCATCCTTCTGGTGGGGCTGGGGGCATTAGCCCAGGTTTGTGGGTCCTCCAATTGCACGGTTGGCCTCTGCTCACTCCTCTGGGCTCATTCAACAGGGAGCAGAGCAATGTTTCCACACAGTGCAACTCGCAGAAGGACACTGCCAGCAGCAGAGTGGGGAGTGGCATTATGTGTGCATCCTGTCACACTGTGGCATGGGTGCCAACCACCCAAATTGGCATGCTCAGTCTCATCGGTGAACATAGAAGGCAAAGCAAATTCAGTGTCATTTCATCACCCGTGTTCTTTTAACAGTCTCATGCTGCCTGAGTTAATTGAATTTACATGTGACAACCAGTATGGCCAACAGAGGACAGCACATCCATTTCTTTCAATGATCAAAGATCCCGAGCTTGAAGCTGCCATTCACTTTTCACTCAGGAAATGAGAGTGACTGGAGGAGGAGAGCGGCATGCCACAAATAAGCCTGCCAGCCTAAAAAGGCCTTTTTGCAATTAACTGGAGCTGGTTTGAATTCCAAGAGATTACTTCCAATAAATCTACCTCAACCCCAGCCTTACTGCTACCTAAGCACCATGGGTATGTCTCTGCTCACTGGGGCTGGGTTTTGATGCGGTTTTTCAGGGAGCGCTGGGGAACTGGGTAAAACATCCTCGAGAGTCAAAGCGCATTTAGGACTGCTGGGTGACACCTGCTAATTCCCCTTCAAAACTGCAGATGGACAAGGTGTCCATCACCGAGTTTTGATTAATTTTTTTTTATAAAATAAAGATGTAAAGCCAAACTCAGGTGGTCTTATTGCTTCTGATTTGGAGGCAGAGAAGACTTTGCCAGTCATAATGAAATTCAAGGAACAAAACCAAGCATTTTGTGAGGCTAAGGGAGATTTCATTACAGGAATTCAATTAACCTGCAAGAGGTGCACACGTTGAAATCTATTATCTTTCCCCAAAAGCTGGCTATTGTGTTTTATATAGCAACCTTTTCTATAAAGGTTGCTGAATAAATAATGCTTTATTAGAAATGCATTGACATCTTTATAGAATTAATAGCATATAATGAAATTTTTGTGTTAGTGCTTTGCAAACATTAATTACATTTCTGCTTCCTATGAAATGTAAGAAATTGATTTTTATTGAAATGATTGATAGGACTAAATAAGGACTGGGTGTTAGGCTTAAGCAGAAAGCAAATACAGAGCTTTAGGAGATATACAAAGAATAACAGAGGCTGGTGCACAGTATGCAGGTCCGCTGCAAGTACACATCCACATTGCCACTCTTGGCCCAATCCTGTGAATTGCTGAGCAGAATTAATTAACAGACTAAGCCAACAGTAAGGCCATGGGGACTGACAGTGCTCAGCAGTTCTTGGTATCGGGGCCTGTAAATAAAAGCCAGCCTACAAAATTCTTGTTCATGTGATCAGGGATATCATACACATCTACTGCAATCACATGAATTATTCACACTGGCGTAGCTTGAAAGAAGTAACCCACAAAGCCTGTTTAAAATAACACGGGAGCATTAATTAGTGTTCCTGGGGCACATGGAGGTGTTATTACCATTTGGCCTGTTTTTCACTCATACCCATGTTTCTTTTATTTGCTGTGTGCACAGGGCTGACATGGGGAAAGGAAGGAAAGTAAATGCAGGAGATAGACTTCTATAAACATTGGTCAAAAACGAGGAAAGGGGGTTACTGATTAGCTTTCTTCCCATATAAAGCTCCTAGATCTTATTGCAGAAATATAAGTTGACTGATTACCATTCTTTTATTTAGCATTATCTGATCAGAGAAGCATGAAAAGCACTTTATTGCTCACTTGATTTTTTTCTCCCTGTGCTGGAAGCCCTCTGCAGGAAGCAAAGCTGAATTTCACAAATCTTCCCTTTCTGATGTCTCCCGAATTTCTAGGAATGCCCCTTCCCTCTTACTATATTTGGAGGTAGTTTCTAGGAAAAAAAAAAAAAAAAAAAAAAAAAAGACAATTTTCAGCCGGTGCCGGCCCCACCACCGCAGCTCAGGAGCCCGGGCCCGGCAGATTTGGGGAGCCCTCGGCTGCTCACCTTTGTGGCAGGGCTGCAGGAGCGAGCACGGGAGGGAGGGAAGGGGAGAGGTGTCTTTGTGGCAGCCAGGTGTGGTGAACATCTGCACTTATTCCTTTGGTCTGCCTTTTTTTTTTTTTTTTTTTTTTCCCTGCACTTTTCTTCTTTTTTTCAAAGGAAGAAGTGCTTAGGGGAAAAAAAAAATACCCCCCCACCCCTCACTTTCTGGATTTTTTTATTATTATTTTTTTTTTCCCCGTCTGTTTCTCCCCCTCCCCTCGCTGTGGCCTCTTGTTTAGCTCGTGGCGTGACCGTGATGAAGAAATGTTTCTGGGCGCCTGGCAGAGGCGATCTTTTTTATGTAATGAGTCAGGATTTTGCCAACGGAAGAAGCCGGCCGCCGACCGAAGGGCTGCTGCCTCCCTGCCGAGCTCGGCACCCCGCCGGGCCGGGGCCGGGGCCGGGGCCGGGGCCGCCCGCTCCCCCGAGACCCGCGGTAAGATGCGCGCTCCTCCCGCGGGGTCCCGCTCTCCCCTCAGCCCTCAGGTGGGGCCGAGCCGCCGGGGCCGCGCCCTGCCGCCGGCCTGGGGCCGCTGCCCGCCACCTGGGCGGCCGCTGGGGGTTGCAGCCCACCTGCCACGGGCCGCCGGGGGGCCGCCGGGACCCGCCACACCTACAGGTGCCGGCGGCCCCGTGCCCGGCCTGAGGGGAGGCTGCAGCCCGCGCGGCGCGGCCCCGCCTCAGGGCAGCGGCGGGAGCGCGGCCGGGACTAAGCCGGGCTGCTCCTTCGCCTTCTCCTCCTTCTCCTCCTTCTGCTTCTCCCGTTCCCTCTCCCGCCCGCCAGCGCTGCCTCGTTCCCTCAGGAGGTGTCTCCGAGCACGCAGGGTCGGCAGGGACGGATGGCGTTCATCGGGATTACCGAAAGCAGCACAAATGTAACAGTGATTTTTTTGTTGTTGTTCAAGCGCGGCGATTGGTTTTTGGCGTGACTGACAGCATTTACTTGTCTCCAAGTGGGTCTATAATGAGTAAAACTCGGGTTTATTTAGAAGTTCGGTAGGGATTGTAAAGGAAGGACTTAGTAGTGTGTTCCTTTAGGCTGCAGATCTCTGCTTTTTTTTTTTTTTTTTTTTTTAATAAAAAATTCTTAAAGCTGGGGATAGTCAGATTTGGGCACCCAGCTGAATACTCTAAGCTGGCACCGTCAGTAGGAAGTGACCCATTTTGGGTAAAGCGAAAGTACAGTAGTGTGCTATACAGATAGCGACAATAGAATAATGTCACACATCTCTATAATGTTTCAATTTTACTTTGAAATACCAAGGAACAGGCAAACGAGGTGATACATTGAAAAGATCTTAATAGATACTTTGAGTGTTGGGACTAATAAATCCCTATACTATTCTGGGTGAGTTCTGTGTCATTTTGTAGCCACTTGCAGAAGGTGCTGCTTAGCTAAACAAACAAATCATAAAATGGGAATAACAGCAAATAATAACTGCTAGCAACTTCTGCTGTCCAGTTAGTTGAAGGAGTGTATACCATGACTTGGCTACAATGTCCTCTTTTATCAGTCCAAAAATCAGCTCCTTTGTAAGCACTGATCCCCTCAGTTGATTGGGCATATCTTACAAAAATACTTTGCTTACAAATTGAATCTCTGAAGGTTGTGGTTCCAGAGTCGGGGTTTTGGGGGCAAGATGAGCTTATGTTTTATCCAACTGGCCCACAAAGTCCCGCTTTTGGTGGTCACTTTGTTCTGCAAAAGAAACCAGTGCATTATGGCTCTTACAGGGGACACTAACTTTGGCACTAAACTACAGCTGTGCTCAGAAAGCTACTCACTACTGCATGCTTTAAATAAGTAGCAACATCCTAACTTTACTGGTGTCATCAGCAGTAAGAAGTGAACAGAAAATACTAGCATTCCCCAAAGTTAAAGAGAAATAGTTTTCTAAGTGTTGTTGTAGCCTGTAAAACTTTTTTTTTTTTTCCTTTAAATACCCAGCAAAGGCAAAGAAAAAGTTATGTTTCAAAGGGTAGTTATTTGATGTAAGTAAATTGGGAGAAAAAAGAAGACTTTCCTAGGAAAGAGAGGTACCTTAAACCTTGAAACCAACATACAGTCCTTGGGAACATGCATGGTGTCAGTCCCCTCCTTGGGTCTTCTGCTTACAAAAGGTTGCAGTTTTGATGTCTCTCTTCAACTGGCTTTGTGTTTTCTGTTGTTGTTTTGTTGTTTGTTTGTTTGTTTGTTTGTTGTTGTTGTTTTGTTTTCATTTTTGGTTTTGCTTGTTTTTTACTTGTGTGCCCGTGTGCTGACATGTGCATGGTCTGTATCTATAAATCGATATAAAGATTACTAATTGCTGTTCTGAGAGTAGTTGTGCAATATATTTTTATGAGTAAGTGTGAACTTGGTAAAGCCGTTCAATTCCACGCTACTATTTATTTTTTGCTATCAATAGCCTGAAGAATCTCAGTGTAGTATTTACTTCTAAATGATGTAGTTTTACTTTTTTATGGGATTCCAATAGATGTTTACCATTTATAGGTAAGCTGAGCTTTCTTGAGGTTCCAAATATAACGTACATATATTTAAGGCAGAATGAAACACATGTTAAGTGATATTCTGTGAGAGAGTATAATGGCTCATATACAGAGCAAGCACACACAGGAGCATCATCTTGGTTGGTGTAAATGTGCCTGTAATAGCTTTTACAATTTATACTAGCTAATCACCTGCTTAAGTTACACATGAATATCTAGACATTGTACTCATGTTATGCTTGCGGTCAGATTCATTTTAAGCGCTGATCTACTCAAACCTGAATCAATTCGATTACTTCAAAAAGGCCTGGAAATTCAGCTGGAGTTCCACAGCAGTGCTCTGCTAAAAAATTTGTTGGTATGTGCTATCTCACGTGACTGTATGCGGGATCTGTGTACACAGGCAAATGGATATTGTGCTGAATTATCAGTATTTTTCTATGGAATTCTGGCCTTTTACAATTTACAGCTATATAATCACTATACATATGAAATAGGACATACCAAAACCTCAGTGCAACAAATTACTCACTTGTTTAAAAGTGAGATATACCTTGGGAGAGCTTAGGTCAGAATTGTGCTGCTAACATGCCTTTTAGCCACTATTCTGCATGAAATAATGCAGCTCAAAAGCAGCATTTATGAGAAGGTTAAATTTTCAGGAACCAATTGAGCTACGAATTTAACTGTAGAAATATCTTTTTTTTTTTTTTTTTTTTTTTTTTTTTTTTTTTTTTTTTTTTTTTTTAATTTTAGTACTTAGTTTGTGAATACACTACAGATATAGCCAGTACTACAAGCTGTCAGATTTGGGCTGGTTTGACTCCTATGACCTCTTCGCTAGTCTTCTGAGAATACTCTGCTCTGCTACTTGTGAGCTTTTTCTTTAAAGCTCTTAAATTGGAACATGTAATTTTGTGCAGCTATCTTCAGTAAGAGGTGCTGTACACCCCATTAACCAGCTGTGTTTAGAAATCCTTTCAGATAGGTTCTCTTTGATTCTTTATTGATGATACATAAAATTCACAGGTATTCAGTTGAGCACAATTAATATAGACATGGAATTAACTATTTAACTGACTATTAAGCACTGTTTAAGAATGTGGTTATAGTTCTGCAGGTCTTTCTCATCCAAAAATTTTAGTTACATTCTTTCCCGTTACTAAGGCTATAGAAAGAGTTCCTGTTTCTGTCTCAATGGACTGTTTTCTGCTCAGATGGATGCCACACATATCTCTCAAGCTTTAAATGTATGTTCACCTTATGTGTGTTAACCAAATATTAATGATGATTGGACAAAATAGTGACTGATCCCCTACACACTTAGGCCGTAAGAGTGTGATCTCTTTCCATCATGCTGGGTTTTCCCACAAAGTTTGCTTGCAGGATTGGGTGGCAGCCTCAGAGATGTGACTCCTGGAGTGCACTGTGCACCCAGAGCATTAATAATTGATGCCTGGGATCAGTTTATTTGAAATGGGGGGGGGGGAAGACCAAAAAAAAGACAGTATGTTTGGAGTCAAAATTAATTTTCCTCAAGATAAAAACTGTCATGAATTATTGAAAAAATACTTTGAAATATTAATTATGTATTGCATTCCTCATTTATAAAATTGAAAACCCTACTAGCTATGTTTTCTGATTAAAATAATTTATATCTACATTTTTAGAATTACTTTTCAGTATTTAAAGCAAAACTTAAAGCTTATAAAACAGCTTATAAATACTGAATCAGCAGAGGATTATCAAGTGGCCTGATCTGTTTACTTTTGAAACCAGTGGACACGTTTTACCAAAAGTAGTGAGATCAAGATCTCCACCAGAACCTGCTGGCATCATTTTGGGGATTGCTCTGTGGTCTGAGTCTTCTGAAAGCAGGGCCTCAGCCTTTAACATTTCCTGACCTCGTGTTACAACAGAAAAATTTCATGACTCCTCTCTGACACATGCATTGAAAAGGAGAGGACGATAATGACCCTAAGGTTGGAAACTCATGATCTGCAACAACTTACAATTTTGCCTTACTAAAGGCTACAAGATCAGCTGTCCCTTCCTGTGACGTTATCCATAGTTTTTCCAGGGCAAGAACGCAGATGTCTGAGATGTGAGTCTTACATTATGCCTTGTTTTTCCCTCCCAATTATAACATTGTACATCAGCAGTGCTGTGCCTGATGCCACACAGAAAATCAACGTGAACACATATTTAAAACATATCTTTCAAAGGTGTCATCCCCAAAGTCTTCCTTATTTGCCTTAAAAATCATATTTAGCAGGTCAGGAAGGAAAAAAAAATATTGCTATGACTTGGAACCTACACCTGTAGTGGAAGAAGTGGTAGAAAAGTGGTTACATTACATGCATAAAGACACTTCAGACCATGCAGCTTGACAATACAAACCTCCTGGTGAAATCAGTGACTTTGATGAATTCAAACACTTGCCCTGTCCACAGTGCAAATCAGTTAATACTTACACAGACCTCATTGAAATGTCATATGCTTGTCTCTGTCAATATCAGGGAATTTGTTAAGGCACAAACATGGAAAAAAGAAACAAAGATTCAGCTTTCTTTGCCTGTTGTCACAACACCCAAATAGTTTCTGCTTACAAGGCTTCAGAGGAAGGGTGACGTTTATGTGGGTGACTTGTGAATGCATAGGTGCCAACTCAGGTTGTGGATTTTTTACCTTGCAGATACACATTGATAACTTTAAGCAAAGCTATTTCCAGCTTTTCTGTTAATACTTCTGTAATATTTTAATTTAGCTGTTAATGGGAGAGGCTGCAATTCCCCAGCGTAATGTAATATTGATGCACTTTTGCTATTTTAAGTAGCTCAGCTTCAGTCAGACAGTCCAAATCCTTTTAAGGGATTTATGGATTTTCTATATGAAGTGACATAACACAGGGGCTAGACATCAACTTTTGAAAGTAATGGTTTTTCTTTTGTTTTGTAGATCAGGAGAATTAAACTAAAACAAGAAAGATAAAAATAAAAGAAAACAAGAAAAAAAAAGAAAGACAAAATGTGTTCTGTCATCTACAAGACACATACAAATGTGTTTTTTTGTTTGTTTGTTCATTTGTTTGTTGAAAGGATAAGAAAAAATCTTTCAGGATGTTCCAGCATTGGCCCAAAAGGGTCAGTAAAAATAATGGAATGCAGTAATTTTACCAAAGGAGTATTTCTATTTCCTATCTATTAATATTGTTGAAGACATCTGACTTAAAGTCAGATGAATCTAGATTTTTGCTTTGCTGTTGCTGCTGTTTGCATAAAAGCTTTCTTTTGTAACAAAAGGCCTGTCTCACATAACACAAGCTGCACACACCTCTGGCAGGAGGTGCCGGGGTGCTGGTGGAAGTCAATATCTCCACTGAAATCGCTGGAGCTGCATCAACAACAACAACAACAAAAAACAATTGAGATCACAATAAAATTTCTGGAACCTGAGGAAAGAACAGGGTTCACTTGCTGCACTGAAACAGGAGAAAACAAAGAGCAAATGCATTACAAAGAACAACATATTAAATAATATATGAGGAACTGATCATTGTTTTTTCAATAATATTATATTTTGTATGTTATGCTACAGGAATCCATTGAAGAATATGCCCGTTAGGTGGTATTAGTGTGGATTACTTGAAAAGGGTAACTTTTCCTTAGGCATGTCAATTGGATAGGCATAACTAACAGCTCAAGTACACTAACTGTTTTGCTTTAGATGTTATAAATATGGAGTATTCAGTCTTTACTAAAGTGGCATTCCTCTTTGCATTTGTGTTCTGAGCAGTCTTTATGTATGGAAAACCACCCACATGGTTATTTTTTTGAAATCCTTTAAAATGAAACATAACAATGCTGTAGGATTTTATTATGTATTAGTTTTTCCCATAAACTTAACTTTGGACTGTACCTGAAGTAAATATTTAAAAACAAGAGATGCAGGTCAACTGCTAATGATGATTATCCTGCTTTATTTTGTACTTTTTTGGTAGGCAAAGGAACAAAAATTGCCCTGGACTGTCTGTGCTTTCCGCATAACGTGGCTTCCCAGTACTAACAGTATTTCTAAGAGAGGGGCTTCACAATTCACTCTGGTGGATGGACAGAAACATGTAATACAGCCAAAACATATGAGCTAGGAACTGCTTGGAAAACTGCAGTTTTCCTACGGACTGGACTCACAGGAAATTATGAAATCCTGAAGTATTGTTGGAAAAGTGCTCTAACTCAAAAAAAGTTTTCTTTATAGTTTCATTCTTGATGTTCCACAGCATTCACCACTTCCTGCATGGCTCTTTACCGCAGGGAAAATGAGGGACTTTTGGGGGCAGATGTGTTTCCATTACACTATCATAATGCCCCTAAAAATCCTTATTGCTCTTGCAGTATTCTTCTGTGTTTCTGGGCCTGGTGTGAACTACTTGAAGACCTAGCTTATAAGTACATCTTTTCTCTAAAAGCACTTTAAAAAAGCCAGAGTTTATTTTGTTTATCTTATTTTTAGTTGTGTTTACTGTTGCTTAAAATATAAATGGCAAGATATGCAACCACCTGTTGATAAACAAATGTCATAAGTCATAAATCCAAGGGACATGCTGATAACTGCATGGTACTTAGGAAAAGGAATATATTTTGGCATAAGGTGAGTGTTTCACTCTATTGGTATGATTAACTTGTTTTTAAGGTAAGAATTCAGTGTGTATGTCTCTGAAAGTCTGACTCATTTTGCAGCTAATTTGAATGACTTTGTTAAAGTGGATCTCACTTAGAATGTTAATTGCTTCTAAGAGCATACAGCAGGTTATGTATCAAATGAAAGATCTGCCCATTGTTTTTATTTAAATTAAATGCACACACACAATCGTATCTTCATACAGTCCCCAAAAAAAGAAAATTGAGATGAAAGTTAGGAAAGACACAGTGGGCTCTCAGCTATTCTGTGCTTTTCCAATCAAAGGGTTTTTGTGTGGGCACGGCCCTTGCTGGGCCTTTTCAAGAAGGAGTCAGCAGAGTCCCCTGGGTGCTGCCCGGCTCCTCTCCCTTCCCCTCTGGGTAGGGAACATTCAGGACTACAGTGCCCACACTCAATTTCCCAGGCACAGTTTGTTCTTGCTAGGTGGCAGGTTACCCAAATTCTGAAGTTTTCCACAGCTTTTTGCAGGAAAAGGCAGAACACCTAAATGTAAATATTGTTTGTTTTTGTCTGGGTATCACAACGCAATATATCATCATTTGACATGTGTAGTGCCAGTAGTATTTATTTCAGTAGCTGTATGTAGGACACACGGAGCTGGTCTATGTAAAATGCACTGTTGCACTACCTAGCTTAAAAGAAATAATAAATATACCATGAAACTTTGCCCCTCTGACAGGGTCAAGTATCTTCAAATAGCCTTCAAAATCCTTGGCAACATTGGAAAGAAATTAGCCAGGAGACTCACACGCTACCCCCCATTTTATACTAACGTTTTATCCCCAAGGAAATTATCATCTTTCTCCTAAAGGAGTGTTTCTCATTTTTCAGGCAGGAAAATCTTACAGGTTAAGTCATGTCCTATGGGTCACAAAGGAAGCTTACTGTTATGACTGGAACCCAAAACTTTTGATGCCCAGATAAATACCGCAATAACAAGAAAATCACTTTCTAGAAAGACTGAATGAACTGTGTTGCACAATAGTATACCCACAGGTCACATTTCAGCAAGGAACAGCATTTCAAGTATATGTAGAGGCAGAAAGTAGAAGAAAAACTAGTCATTGTATTAATTCTAAATGTTTGTATCAATACTTCAGTGTTTCTGTTTGGGCTGTTGATCACAAGATGATTCCTAGTGCCTTCTGATGTGAATGAAAGGTGCCGTAACACAGCCTGGCTTCAGGATTATACAGCCTTTAAAATGATAAAAATCACTTACAAAGTATTAGAATAATTCAATGATTAATGTTATTAGTAGAGTTTTTTGTTCAGCAAACTTTTTATTTCCACATAATGATCCTACCTAAAGACTCAGCAGCTAATTGAAGATGTGTTCAAAACATGGGAGGCTGCACAGATTCTGTAGAGTTCTGTGGTATTAAAGATCTGTGAAGGGACCACACCTAGAGCTATAAATTTTATCACCTTTATATAGAAGACACTGTTAATGTGAACAGACTGGAATTTTAATTACATTTTTAAGGTCTTTTGGGGTCTATGCTTGTGACAATACTATGTAAAGAACACTGTGACAGTTTTGAGCATTAAAACTGACCTGTTTTTGTATTTTATAATGTGCTACATTACATTCTTTTACTACCTGTAATCTTTCAAGAATATCAGAAAATGTTTGTTTGTTTTTTTGTTTGTTTATTTTTAACATAAGCCATCTTTCGTAAAATCTCTTGGAGATATAGCCCGTAGACCTGAACAGCTGATTCTTACATGCACACCTATTTATGTACAAAGACTTTAGGCCATAGCAAAAATAAGATTTCTCCCTGAAATTTGCTCTGTACATATGTAAAATGTGTTATATAACAGTGCTGTCATACAAAACTTCTTTAGATCTAGAAATCCTGAGGATAAATTAAATGAAGGGAATAAAAATTGGTAACACTATATTGCAGCCCCTTTTATATCTAATAGGAATCCTCTGACATACAATTGCCATTTTGAAAATGTTTTTAATCACTGGATAATAATCATTAGAAAATAATTAACCAAGCACATGGTTTGTGATATATTCTTAAAATGTCAAATTCAAATATTGTTTCATATTATTTTATTTATTTTATGTATTTAACTTATTTTGTTTTGAAATAGCATGTTACAAAAAGCTCAGGGTCTGATACAGCCCCAGAGGAAGGACTGCAAAACTCATCTGCAGAAACGTCTACTGCAGCTAACAGCACTTTGTCACTGAATATGCTAGGGATAGGTTTTGATATGAAATATTTTGTAAATGATAGTTTTACTGGTTGTTTGTTTTTCAAATATGAGCAAAACGAACATTTCTATTAGACTCTTCTTAGGGATTTTGATTTCTTTGAGTTATAGGACCAAGAGTCATTTAACATGAACCAACAGCTTCTTAGTGTTGCTCTGAAAGCTAGGACAGTATTAAGTAGGTAATATTTTTCAGCTAGAACTTCCACAGTGGAAAAGATATTAAATGTTTGTTACGTGCCAAGAAGTGAGTAATACAAGAATACTTTATTTCACAGAATGCAAGAGCATTACCAGCGTTTTAGTTTTTAATTATATATATAGTTTTTGTGATTACCAACAGCCTCATGAGATAAACAAAAAAAGCAGAAAAAGACATGCCATTATTAAATGGAGAACCTAAATGAAGTAAAGCAATCATCTCATTTATTTATTGAAGCAGCCCATTATTATCTCAGGTTTTGAACATACATCAAATGTTATGTGTACCGATTCTTTGGTATTCAGAATACAGCACTGAGCTCATCCATTTTCAAAATATTTATTTACTATGTTATTGGACTTTGGATTCATTAGGTCTGGTTTCTTACTGAATTATGATAGTATCAGTTCTGCTTCAGCAAGTACTGAGGGGATAGGATACAAGTGCAGCACCCTGTACTGCTACCTGAAGGGCATGTGGCTTCACAGGTAATCAAAGCACAGTTTTAACACAGGAAGCAGGGCTGTACCTGTGTCACAAAACAGCTGCTCAGAAAAGCTCAGATATTTCACGTAGTTTCACACCGTGTTGGAGAAAGATGTAGGAAAGCTAAGAACTACAGCAAATGGAGCAGCAAGTCAAGTGCAAGAGACAAAATACTGCACAGATGCTGTAAGTAAGCCTATAGAAAGATCCAGCTAGTTTTCCAAGCAGGGGATGAGAATGCGGCCAGAAGTAAGGGTTAGGGTAGCCGACTAGATTCAATGTGAGTCTGCAATTTATCTTTCCTTTAAGTGGTTAACTATGGGAGCAGAAATGCTTGCAAAAATACACTCCATTAATAAATGATCACTACCACATTTCTCAATCACGCTAAAATGTTTCTAACTTTGTTATTTTTTTACCATCGATGTCTGATTAAATGTGTAAATGGGTTTGTTTTCATTTTCCTTAAGTTTTAAATGCATATAAACATTTTTAGTCCCAGATTTACACCACCAGTGCCAGCATTCTGACTGAAGTGGATTTTTATGGTTGTGTTATAAACAAGTGCAAATGTAAGTTATGGAGTACAGTGCTGACAATCTTAATTATAGCTGGAGGAAGATGCATGTATATAGTGCAGAAATACAAGCAATCATTAAGTTAAGTTAATAAAGTTAAGTTAATAAAGGTCATTAAAAGAAATCACACATTTCATAATCATGTTTTCATCAATATAATATGACCTATTTTACACTTAAGCAATTAAAATGGAAACTGAAGTACCTGGAGATGATTAATTTATCCAGTAGTTGGACTTGACAGGTGCTATTACCTGATAAATAATCTACTAGAATTTTTTGCCAAAATGGTTACTGTGTTTTGTTTGGTTCTTTGTTTGTTTAAAAAGCTACTTAAAAAATTTCTTTACCTTTCCAATGACAAATTGGATTTTGTATATTCCTTTGAAAGAGAAATCTGCAGCCTTGCTATGACTACTGTCTGAGGCTTCCAGATACCTCAATGATGAGCACAGCATGCATATCTAACTAGATTGCAGCAGGTTAATTTTGTAGCAGAGGAAGCACTAAGATATTCATATATAAAGCCAAGGAATCTGTGCTAGTCTTTTTTGGAGTTCTGAACTAATCCATAACAAAATTATCCATTGCCATGGAGTTGGCATTAAGGAGAATTGAATGTGTCCAGAAGATTTTTAAATTGTAGCTTGAATAAAACATAGACTCTGTGATATAATCTAGATTCATATGCAAATAGTTAATATCTTGATAATTTGCATGAAATCATCTTATCTGATAAAAATCACTCTAATTTGTACTAGAATCTTATAATATTATTGTAAAACTCTGGATACATCTAAAATCAAAAAGGAAAATAAAACCCTACTTAAAACATATCAGAATGGAAATCATGGAGTTTTGTTTCCAGCCTGAGCACTAGGACATGAATGTTCAAAATTCAGGAGGTCCTGGGTCCAGGTCTGTGCTCTGATTTGTCCTTGAGCCACTCCCAGGCAGCACCACAAGGCACCTAAGCAAGGCGAGCTGCAGTTGCATGCGCTTCACTGATCAGAGGGAACAGTTACAGCCACAAACTCATTTCAGAATGCAGTTTAATCTGGAATAGTGGGCCAACACAAGTCAGTTCTAGCCTTAAACATAATATCTTCCTGTACCAGCTTTATTCCTATCTCCTCCTTTGCATGCTATCCAGTTAATAAACAGAAAGTTCTAGGAAGTCAAAAAAAAAAAAAAAAAAAAAAAAAGGTAACTGTTTCAAGACACTCCTGCCAGAAAGTAAAGACTGCACCACAGCTGCAATTTCCTGATAATGCACCTCATGCTAACATCTCAGTGTGGTATGTGAGTGGAAAAATTACACCAATTAGCCAGTTCAAGCCTCTTGATTTTCTTGTAAAGCAGGACACTGAGCGCATCACATCCCGGATGCAGGTGTGCATCTAGCGTGGAGGGCTGGTAGCCAGAAGCCTGCCTTCACAGGGGCTGCGCAGCACTGTGGTTTGCCTGGCAGGTAGGGAAAGGAGCTGGGGAATGTGCACAGTGGAGGCTCATGCTCTTCCATCACTGCTTTTTGAAGGGTCTGGCTTTGTTGGCTTTTTCTTGGCTGTGACCTGCAAGCTAGCAAGAAATGGAGAGCTGCTCTAGAGAGAGCTTCACCTCACCTAAATGCAAGAAAATTTCCTTTATCACTTTTTATATGGGATTGAAAAACAGCCCACAACCCTGATCCTTCATGACAAACTTTTTAGTTGTAGTTGTAATTGATTTCACTAGGTGGTAACATGAGCAGAGCAGTATATTGAATGCCAAATTCTGCTGAGTATGTAAAAATACCTCTATCAGCATTTTTATCTTATTTTAAAAGTTAACATTTCCAGTGCAGCACAATATTAGATAGCATTCACGTTTAAACACATCCCAAGGACATATTCTCACCTTTTATCTGCACCACAGAGAACTTGAAAAATGTACTTTCCTGTTCTATCTACAAAACTTTTAAAAAACCTTCATTATCTCACACTAACACCTCAGAATACAGCAGTGTTAGAACAGTAAGATGGAACATATTTGGGGGAACAGGCACTTGGTTTCCAATCTGTGATTCTGCATCTCCTAGTCCTAATCTATGTGTTTGGTACTAATGTGTTACAAAAACTGGGAAGAATAAATAATAATTTTTAGATCCTGTATTTTTATTTTATTTTGTTTTGTTTTATTTTGGTACTTCGTGCTGTAGCTACTCATTACCAATCTTTAGCATCAGAGTGTAGAAAAAAGGCATAGGAATGAAAAATAAAATACTGCAAACCAAAGTCCTTCTTGACTGCAGGCCTCTTGCCAGCTGCTTCTCACAGGAACTTCCAGTTCTGCCGCTTGCTTTGAGTGTAGCAAAAAGATAAACTTTTTTTTATTTTTTTTTTGCAAGTTAAGAAAAACTGCCATGCAAGACAAGTTGATAAGCAGTATCAGGAGTTGTATCATGAATTTATTAGTACACTTGAACATGTTGAAAAGTTTTCTGCAGCTAAAAAATGAAAAATAATTGGTCAATGCCCAAATTGTCCTGCTGAAGAAAACATTTTCTATTCTTAGTAACTGGAGCTTTCACTGCTGTAGATATATATATATAATTTTTTTTTCTGTTTATGCTGAATTCCTCAATGTATCTGCCTCCTTTGTACACCCTCCTCCATTACATCATGGTTACGTGCCTTCAGCTGGTACAGATATACGAGTTCAAGTTCTACATTGATGAGCATAAGCAACTACACTAAGCAAAAGGTGTGATAAACAGAATTTGACTAGTGACTTCATTAGATTAAAAATAAGCATTTCCTGCTTATCTTTTCACTTTAACTGTGGATATTGGGGTCCAGTTTCCACATTTTTGCCTTTTGTAGTTACTGTAAATTAGACACCATGTATTTAGATATGGTACAAAATAGGTGCTGTGATGGGTTCTGCTGCACACCTCCATGCAGAACACCTTCAGTTCCTTCCTGATTGTTTCTGTGATACAGGCATACCTGCCTTAAACAGATTGGGATTGACTTGATATTGCCACTAAATCTGTATTTGAACTAAAATTTGCCAAAGTAAATATTATTAGAAACCCATACATATCCCAAATACCACTATTATTTACCTTTTTGTAATGGTACATGGCATGATATAAACAGGGAGAAACAGAGGGATAACACATAATGAAGCATTATCGGGGCTACTGGTAAAAATTCGAGGTGAGTACATTAATTACAAATAATAAAAGCATAAAGAAAACAAGGTTTCTTCCCATGTTGCAGGATAGACTTTTATCCTACACCCTAATTAAATTTTGGCATATTTTATTGAACAGTTATTCTAGAAAAGTTTTTGTTTGTTTGTTTGTTTTTTCCTTGCAAAAGTATCCATACTATTTCTACAGTCCTTTTTCCACCAAGACAGGCTTTTAAGCACCATTGACATTTATGGTATGCCAGCTTTTATGGCTGTAGAGAAATAACAATACTCTGGAGAAAATTGTGACGTGTTTTGCCTGGAAAATGTTGTTACACTCTGTCAAAGAAATATGAAGAACTTGTTTTAATATCCTGTTTCACAATATGGGACAAAGTGAAAAGAAAATCAGGATGGATAGAAGAAATATATACCTTAGCAAGATAATCAGTAACCAGAGCTCTAATATTCTATATTATTTGCAAGACTTCAATGACTCCCAGATGCCTGAAGTAGGGCAAGAATGAAGACCAGGAATTTCTTCTGGATTTGATGGTTGCTTGGCACTGTGGAATGTGGATACCTTTGCCCATTTCTATGAGAATTGTGTCCTTTGCCTTGGTTTTCCACTGGGAGCTCACAAGTAAATACATAGGAAGTCTTTCAGGACTTCCTTCCTCCTTTATTTACTGCACACACATGGGAGGCACATGCAAGATGTTTATTGTAAGGAATAAAAGTCTTACTCTTCCAGCAACTGAATGCTCCCAAAAGATAGCAGCATATATGTATGGCTATTTGGTAAAAATAAACATGCTCCTGTCTGTCTCCAAAGAGAAAGAGCAAAGGCTTTTTTCCCTCTGTGTTCTCAAACACAGAATAACATCCTGCTGTAGGGCAGAAATTGTTTGTGTGCAGATGCTTGGCTTTCTTAAAAACATAAATAATTTTCTTGGTGGCATATTTATTCACCATATTAATATTAGTCTACTAGAGGTAATTATTTTTTAAACTAGAGTACTCTCAGGCTAATAGAACAGAAGTATTGCTGTTGGCATGCTAAATATTTTCAATTAATTAATATGTTCTGTAACTTAATATATTAGTAAATTCCAATTAGTTATTTATTAAGTTAATTTCTTTTATCGCTTTTTCTGTCATTGATGTTTTTTTTTCTGATTCACAAATTTAGAGTATTAGAATTTAGACAGACCAGACACTGAACTTTTACAGCAATTCCTGTGGTGTCTCTATAGTAAACCCTAGCAAGTTGGGATTTTCCTCTCGTATAGAGATCTACACTTGTAAATTCAGGTACAGGATATGACCTTCAGAAGACAACACACTGAAATTAGATGTCTCGTGATATAGGAGAATACTCTACAAGTAAGCAACTGGTGCTAAGCATAGCTCAGATTCAGAACGCGATCAATCTAGCAAGAGGGTAATAAGATGTACATTTCAGTTTAAGTCTTCTGTGAGGTCAACAGATTCTTGTGCTGCAATGCGATTCCTCCAGAGTGCCTGTAATTTCATGGCAGCAGACTTCTGTATTGTGCAAATAAGCAGATAATCTGTTTTCTGACATTCTATATTGTGATAATCAGTAGATAGCCCATATCTTGAAAATCCTGTGTCTTGACTGCAGCACAAAGGAAGGAGGATGTGAATGGGTCACCATTCCTCAGAGTTTTTAGCTCTGGAGCAACAGAACTCATGTAGGCCTGTGTATAAATAAAGACAGAGTACTGAAGCAAGGAGGAAGGCACCACGTTAGCTGACTCTCTGCCTACAGGAGCCATGCACTGCTGAAAGGCTAGATTGCCTTTCACCTTAGCACCAGCATCTTTGCAGCATATATTTCATAAGACAAATCACATGTGGCAAGCACAGCCACAGATGGCATTGTTCTTCTGAGGTCTAAGAATGTATTTCCTTAGTTTGTGCAAAGTACAAATATCTGTGAGGAGCTTATAATTCATCTATTCTAAGTTAGTATTTGTTTCTTCTTTTAAATGGAAGTGAATATGGTTTAATAATAATAGTTGTCTTATATTGGGTATGATGGATTTAATTTTCAGGGTAAAATAAAGTTCATACATCATAAAAGACTACTGATACAGCACTTTAGACTCATTATCCTGCCTAAAGGAGATTTTAATTTTATTTTTTGTCATCAGGTTCTATTAGGTTAGGTTAGATCTCCCAAACCAACTATCTTCTTTCATGAGGAAGACTGTTTCAGACACAAAATTTGACCTGAATGATCTTAAATGTGTTGTTAAATTTTAGAGTAATGAAATGAGATCTTAATGGAGAACCTGTTAATCATGCTGTTATACTGCATGCTGTTACATCAAGTCTAGAGTAAAAAATTAGAATCAGACATTGGCTGGTATACATAGGCATTGAGTCAAGTGATATTGTGCCAGTTTATATCCATTGAAGTTTTGGCTCAGATTGTCTGGGACCCTGGAAAATACCTTAGCACAATTTAGAAGCAAATGTCTCTTCCAAAGAAATGTATCAAACAAGCCAATTCTGGAATATCTGGTATATCTAACAAATCTGGTATATCTGATAAATCTAAATCTGTTTGAACCTTTTCCAGAAATAGTAAAAAGGAATGGGCATACAGACTTGTATCTGTACGTTAGCTTTATGTTGAAATACAAGGCTGCAGGAATGTAGCTAGAAAGTATTTTACAGCTTTTAACTAAGAGATATTTAGATTTAGCCAAATATATGATGTTTGAACACAAGATTTATTTAAAACTAAGATGACTTTCTCAGAAGATAATGCAGTTACAGAATCACAGAATCACAGAATTTTCTAGGTTGGAAGAGACCTCAAGATCATCGAGTCCAACCTCTGACCTAACGCTAACAGTCCCCACTAAACCATTTCCCTAAGCTCTACATCTAAACGTCTTTTGAAGACTTCCAGGGATGGTGACTCCACCACTTCCCTGGGCAGCCTGTTCCAGTGCCTCACAACCCTTTCAGTGAAGAAGTTCTTCCTAACATCTAACCTAAAACTCCCCTGGCTCAACTTAAGCCCATTCCCCCTCGTCCTGTCACCAGGCACGTGGGAGAACAGGCCAACCCCCACCTCGCTACAGCCTCCCTTGAGGTACCCATAGAGAGCGATAAGGTCGCCCCTGAGCCTCCTCTTCTCCAGGCTGAACAAGCCCAGCTCCCTCAGCCGCTCCTCATAGGACTTGTTCTCCAGGCCCCTCACCAGCTTCGTCGCCCTTCTCTGCACCCGCTCAAGCACCTCCATGTCCTTCTTGTAGCGAGGGGCCCAAAACTGAACACAGTACTCGAGGTGCGGCCTCACCAGAGCTGAGTACAGGGGGACGATCACCTCCCTAGCCCTGCTGGTCACACTGTTTCTGATACAAGCCAGGATGGTGTTGGCCTTCTTGGCCACCTGAGCACACTGCTGGCTCATATTCAGCTGACTATCCACCATCACTCCCAGGTCCTTCTCTGCCTGGCAGCTCTCCAACCATTCCTCTCCCAGCCTGTAGATCTGCTTGGGGTTATTGCGCCCCAGGTGCAGGACCCGGCACTTGGCCTTGTTGAACTTCATGCAGTTGACCTCAGCCCATCGGTGCAGCCTATCCAGATCCTCCTGCAGAGCCTTCCTACCCTCAAGCAGATCGACACACGCACCTAACTTGGTGTCATCTGCGAACTTACTGAGGGTGCACTCGATGCCCTCGTCCAGATCATTGATGAAGATATTAAAGAGGACCGGCCCCAGCACCGAGCCCTGGGGGACGCCACTAGTGACTGGCCTCCAATTGGACTTGGCTCCATTCACCACGACTCTTTGGGCCCGGCTATCCAGCCAGTTTCTAACCCAACAAAGCGTGCGCCAGTCCAAGCCAAGAGCAGCCAGTTTCTTGAGGAGAATGCTGGGGGAGACGGTGTCAAAAGCCTTGCTGAAGTCAAGGTAGACCACATCCACAGCCTTTCCCTCATCCACCCAGCGCGTCACTTTGTCATAGAAGGAGATCAGGTTCGTCAGGCATGACCTGCCTTTCATAAACCCATGCTGACTGGGCCTGATCGCCTGCTTCCCCTGCAAGTGCTGCATGATGACTCTCAGGAGGATCTGCTCCATGAGCTTTCCTGGCACTGAGGTCAAACTGACAGGCCTGTAGTTTCCCGGGTCTGCCCTCCGGCCCTTCTTGTAGATGGGCGTCACATTTGCTAGCCGCCAGAGAAGTTAGTGAATGTTTGTTAAGAGTTTTTCCTTACCTAAGAATTTACATACACTGTTCCCAATGCTGACATGGTTTGTAGTTATTATCATTTATTTTAAAACATAGTTCAGTCTTTTAAAATATTTGAGGCGTATTACAAGCAGGTTCCTTGGTCTCATCAAATCTATATTGTGCAATTATACCCAAGTCTTTTTACACAATAATGTAGATTTATTATTAAGAGTGATTAACTAAATATTCAGGATAATAATAATAATAATAATAATAATAAAACACAGCTAAAGTAAATCAATACAAACATTTATTTCCCTCCCTTTAATATTTGATATAATTCTGAAAGGTTATAAATAATGATTTTAATGCGTTTAAGACAACCTGCTGTTGTCTTATTTTCATTTCATCATCTGATTTAGTATTTTATAATAACTACCAGGTCAAGCACCTTCCATTGTTAAAGGTGACCACAGAAACTTGAGGAAGAAGAAAAAACAGTGACTAATTGGCTAGAATGACATACAGTTTTTCAGGAAACCACTCTTGTCTGTTCATTTACAGTTCGTGTATATCTCCCACAGTAATCAGCCATATTTGTATCTTGTCCATACAATGATACTTTGAAGTGTTTTAGAAACTGCAACATCATAGGCCTGACTGCACAGCTAACTTGACGAGAGCTTTGCTTCAGAAATGAGAGCAGCTCAAAATAAAGATCTGGGACATGTGGAACATGTCATACTACCTTTGAGAAATTACTTCTTCCATTCACAGATTACTGCAGAAGTGATCTACTGAGGCACCTCACTGACCCTTCACTTAAAAGAGAGGGCCAGCAGTATTTCTCTGGGATGACCCATCTCATGAATGTGCCCCAGTTCTGAAGCAGCTTGTTTCAGAATGCCTTACAGGCAGGTCTGTTTATCTGGATCTCTCTTGGCACGTGTTAGAAGTTCAGAACTTGTTCTGAAGTAACACTCAGAAGTGGTGCACCGGGAGTACTGCACTGCCAGTTCATCCAAATGAGCTCTGGTGTTCATCTCCGCTTGACCATATAATGTACCTAGTCTGCTCTTTGTATAATGCATTCTAGCACTGATAGTAATTATATAGTTAGAATTCTCTTCTGAAGCTTTAACAAAATTTGAGTATGAATTAAGAAATCTCCAAAAATTTCACAAAATTAAGGGGATAGACAATAAATCTTGCAAGGTAATAAAGTTTTGTTGGAAAGGTGCTATTTAGTTGTGCTTGTAGCTTTACACTCTTTGTACAAACCCAAAGACAATTTGGTCCTCTAGACTTAAAGCTGAATTTTTCCATATGGACCTTATTTTAGTAATAAAAGACATCTGTGTTATTAATTCATGCTTTGATAGCAATGTATTACATCCTGGAATTAGAACTCAGTATTTATTACTGTAGTAATAAGGGTCTAAGATACAGGAACATGGCAGCAAAGAGAGAGATCTTCCCAAATCAATGCTAAAAAAGTAATACCAGAATCATTCTCTAATGGACTATGTGCTGCTTCAGTATGCAGTTTTTATCATTAAAAAGAGCAGTCTTTTGTAACTTGAAGATAAAGATTTTAATGAGAATTTTTGTGAATGTGTTACTTTCCTGTTAAAATACTTGGAATGCTTTGTTAATCCTAGTAAAGCAGCAAATGGAATGTAAAGATGAATGGAATTGAAATAATACAGCCTTGCTCTGTGGAGAACAGTACTACAGAACTGAATGATATGTTCTCTACAGAAAAGTAGAAACTACACAAACTACTGAAAAGAAGTTCTAGAGAGCGCGACTAATTTAAGCCTTATTGAAGGAACAAATTTTAAAAATTTAGCAAATCCTTATTAAACAATTTTTGATAATACAAGTGTACCTCATCTATACTCCAAAGCTGGAATACCCATTTCTACTTGACTTGCACATGTTGACAACCATGTTGATTGTTCTTACCCACAGTATAAATTAATAAGTGATTAAAATAATGAACAAACAGTTCAGTATACAGGTAACGGATTGTAGCTGGTGCTGTCCCACTGCAATAAGTGATTATTTAAGGAGTTAAGACCTATTATATCTATATCTGCCAATGGTTTTAGTAGTTACAAGGGAAATACCCCTTCCTATAAAATCCATCTTTTCATGGCCATAGTGTGACTTAACATTATAATCTCCCTAAAGATGGCAGTTTGGATTTATAGAATAAATTCGGATTCAGGGTAGAGTCTTTCAGAACTCAGCACTTTCTTTTCAAGTCCTGCCTAACTGAACCGCTTACTATATGAAAGGATGTATAGCTCTTCAGCAACTATACACTTATCTTCCCTGATAACATGGTAATCCTACATGATATTGTCCATCATGGTGACTAAGTTTTAGATGCCCAAAGTAAGGACATGATAATTCTCCTTAATGTGGCTACATTCCATATTATTCTTAATTAAAGATCAGAAAAAATACTGAAAGGACTACTCTAATACTGTCTGATTGTGGCTGCCTATTCTATTTATGGCACCACCTAATGAACAGCCCAAAAGTATTTGTGCAACCTACAGATACTCTGAATGAAAATATCAAATTAAGCATGAATACAGAAAAAAACATGCATTTATAAAACAAAATATTTCAATATATAAGCGCATTCTTAATTGTACTAAACAATAGTCTAGTATGATGTAAGAAAAAATAAAGCAACTAGACATTTGGTACATAAAGAACCAACATAAAAAATACAGTTGCAAATGATGAACCACAGATTTGCTTAGTAATTTTCTACTTAAATTTTCTACTTAAAGAATATTACTGGTAGTGGTATTTTTATGTCATTATAGTTATACTGATATAACTTTCTTGAGTGAAAGAGTGTGCATGAAACATTATGGTGGAGTAAGTCTTGGAGTATAAGTTTAGAATCAAACTATTGAACTTCCTTATTAAGAGAAGCTCTACTGAAAATCAAAGAATGCAGCAACAGGTCTTTGTCACTTGACATCTCCACGAGGTACAGATCCCTTCTGAAATCTCAAATTTGATGCGAACAACAATAAGTTTAGCATGTCTTCAAACAACTACATTTATAGGAGATGATTTTTTTTTAATGATACATAGCAAAATGCTGGATCTGAACATCACTGAAACATGTAGTATCCCAGCTGTGTGACCTGAACCATTCTTCTAAGTCTCCATTTCTGTATTTTACCTTAAAACCACTTATATAAATGGTGATTGCCACATAGAAGGATGTGAAATACCCAAAAAGAAATCTCATTCTACGGAAAAGCATCTTCATAGATTTTGCTTTTAAATCAACTGGAAATGCAGAGCACATTCCCTTTAACATATTTAGTATGCCTGAGCTGATTTATGGTTTCACTTCAACACAGTGAAAAGCTAGTGCTAATGACAGGAAATAATATGAAACTCCAGAGATTTGGGCCAAGATTCATATGGAAACTGGAGTATTAATAACTACAAGGTGTGAGAAACCAGTGCAGAAACGAAGGATGCTAACCTTCGGGAGGTTCAGAAGGATCCATGCTAACCTTTTAATACAACATTTTTTTACCAAAACTAAAAGATTTTGCTGTACTCATAAGGCAAAAGTCCCAAATTCTAGAGGTAATGCAAATGCGAGGAACAAGCAAGGTCCCCACTCTAAGTGCTAGTGATTAAACATTGGAGACTATAAATAAAAATGGTGCTGGCTGTCCCAGAGGAGGTTCTCTCTGAAACATTTAGGCTTTGTTAGATTAACACATTCTTTAATAAACAAACATGATGATCTTCCAGATAAAACTCGTAAGTCCTTCATAGTCATTCTTTAGGAATACTCTTGTTGTTTTAGGCACAGAGAGCATAATGAATTGACCTTAAGCTGCACATTTAATTCATCATCTCAAGTTCCTTTGCTGCATCAGGAGTTGCCTAATCAGCATGTATTCTGCAACAGGGGAAATTATAGTACAGCCCCTTGCACAGGTCAGTGGCTGGGTTGGCAGTGGGAACATTATACAAAAATGAGTGTGTTAAGGCAACGTGGGGAACTTGCCTTATAAAATATGTTGCTAGATAACTGGAAAATTATTTTTACACTATTCCAGTCCTTAGGACTGAATAAAGAGATACTCTGACAGTACAGAAGTATCTGGAGACATTCTGGGGACACATCCCAGGTACTTGCTTTGAGCTGCGGCACATGATGAAATGGCCAGCTTAGTCAAGAAACCATCTAGGACAACTATAATTTCTCCTTAAAGCTTGCATTCTAGGGTAATACTTATAGTCATTATTTCACATTATGCACAACAACATACTCAATGTTTCAGTTATACAAGTAAATATTTTCACTGAATATGTACGCTCTTCATACATGCCTATTAAAAATATAACTCTTACTCCCAACCCCAAGTGTGGATTTTCCTCTGTAGCATAAGGTATATCCTTAGCGACTGCTATAGAGAGAATAATGTAAAAAACACACTTTGAGTCTAGCCACTTTAAACACTAATCTAAATTAATCACTAAAGCTAGTGGCAGAAAACTACTAAGTTACAGTTTACTACTGTTTGGCATTTAAAAAGGGTCTTTTAATACTGAAGTTATCTGCCAAACCTTCACCAACTTGATTAAAATACAATAACCAATTATTCATAAAATTAAATACTTACACAATTCTATCAACACTTCATATGTTTTTTGGAAAAAATATGGTATGAAATCTGAAGAATTTACTGGAGAAGTTTCTTTTTTTGTGTTGAAGGTCCACATGGACTGCAGCACACTTACTGATGGAGCAGGGTCTTTTCTATCCCCACCAACAGCAGGAGACAAAATATGGACAGGTAGCTAACATCTGCATTCACTAAAGCTTCTGCCTGAAGAATGTGGAGATGACTGCCAAATGAGATTTTTACTCCACTTGGCATTAGACTTTTGACCTGCTTTGCAACATTGTATATTTTAATCTAGGCAGAATCTGTCATTAGGCCAGCAGGATCTGTCCTGAAGAACAATGGTCCAGTTAAAATATATAGGAGATGCCTGCATAGTGCCTCTCTGCATTAGATTTGGCTAGTACTATTAATCCTCCTATGTCATAAATACCATAGGAGAGATAATAAAAAAACACAGCATGGACACCATCAATCATGTCTAAATAAATACTAATACAATCATAAATACTGCAGCAATCTCTCTTACTTTTTAAAGAAAATTGACATGGCAACACTTTTCTGGAGAGATGGTTTGCATTTATTTCACCACAAAAAATATTCGTACTCTGGAAATGATAGTCTTCTAAACAATCCCAGGATTTTAAGTATTGTTGTATCTGCGTTAGCTCTTAGTGAAGTAGCTATGGATGTGTTAGTTGTGTTTCTGTTCTCTGTTCTGCTTGTGGGAGGGCTTGATTTAGCTAGCAGTGCAGTTTGCTCCAAGCTGAAAAATTGATCTTAAAAATTCAGTTCAGCATTATGTCACAGCTATGTAAACCTGGATTAGGTTAATATCTAAAGAATGACCTATAGTTGGAAAACAAAACAAAATAAATAAAAATCAAACAAATGTATCTCTTACTTAAAATACACTGCAATGAAATTTTCAAATAAACTACTTCTGTGCTGACAGAATAGCCCAATTTATATTGAGACAAAGATTTTGCAAACTGTTACTCTCAGATACAGGCTAGCAGCTTGCTACCTGCAGAGCACTGTGGAACACCACTCTTTTTGAGGAATTTAAGGGCACTGGTGGAATTTACAGTGTCCATGCATACAGCACATTCCTAAAAAGTTGATAAAGACCAAGATTCAGTTACATGAAGATTTTAAATATTGCCAAAGTAAACACCGCAAGGTAGAAACTCACCAAAATACAACAGTGTTTTTAAAATAATCTCTGTATTATAGATATTTATAAAACTATGTTCTGCAGTCTATTTCCTATTATGAAGAAATCCCTTATAATTTTGAGTTTGGGATAGCGGCAAAAAGGGGGCTGGGAATAAAGTGACATAAGATAACTATTCTAAAATATAACTTCTAGTGTGTTATGCCAATAGATCTCATATGTTCTTACAAATGTTTTTGAAAAATATTGTTTGTAAAAGCACAAAGCAACTTTCCCAAAACCTCTTGTCCCCATTCGCTCTGAGATCTTTACTCTCTTTTACTCTGGAGTATAAGATGAGCCATTTTCTTGTGCTTTGGTAGTTTCTAGTTGCAGCTAATGTCAGTAACAAGTTGTGAATTGTCAATATATTTGAAAATACATTTCTAAGAGTGAGGTGTGCAAAATTAAAAGACAGAAATATTATTGGAAAATATGGTTTGTATTGACAGTATGTAGATAACTGAAAACACATATGGGTATATTACAGTAATGTATGCTGAATCTTGCACCTTTAGATATTAAGTATTGAACCTGAATGCTAAAAGAACATATTAATGTTCTTATTTATTTACTTACCTACATGTACATATTTAAGTACCTGTAGGTAAGTAAATATTCTTAAATATTATATTATGCCTTCTTTCTTTTGGAAAGAAAACCAGTTTTCCTTACTGGAGGAACTTCACCACTGATAAACTTAATTTCTCTTTGAAGTTATATACAAAAGTTGTAAACTTTACTGCATTTTTATAGAGTAAGTTCTTGTCAATCTTCCAAAGTTTGTCCTCCAGTCAGTCTTTAGCTGTGAGAATTTTTGCATGCAGATGATCCAGGTCACAGCCAAAATATTTTATTTATTTCAAATAAAACCCACTAAACTGTTTTCCCATTTCAGATAATAGAATTCTGTGAATAATATTATTGCTTTGTACTGTACATCTAGTATTTAAAATAGCTTAATCTTATCTAGCTCTATTCCTAATTTGTAAATCTATGTTCGTTGGTTTCCATATCCATGGGTGGTGTTCACTACAGAGTCAAAATCTCACCATAAGTACAGAGATGGCTTTGGATTGCTTTCCAAAATCTGAGTCCTACATTTGTATAACATTGTAGAAGTAGTTTTCATTTACAGTATATGAATGTATTATCCTTCCCTCTGCTTCAAGACCATGCTTCATATTCTGCAAGCAGACTTGTAAACTGCAGTGAACACAATGAAATTGATGGGATTCAATACAGGAATCAGACACCATCTGAATACAGTACCTTGCAAGGCTGAGGTTTCTTTTTGCTCAGCAGAAAATAAATATATTTTGCTAGTGTTTCACAATGTTTTGGGATTAAAATATCTAATTTTTGTCATAATCCTAGTTTCCCTTATTGCTCTTTTATGTATAAAATATTCTAGAATGAGGCTAAGCTATATTGAAAATTGAAATAATTTATGTCCATACAAATGTCAGTATTATGTATGTGAGTTTTACATATCCACATTGGGTATAACTTTGATAAGAAAAAGAAATGTGTATCAATTTTTTTTTTATAATAAAAACTGTATAGATTTTTGAAAGAACACTTAAACTTCACAAATGTTATAGGGCCCACTTGTCTCTGCGGCATGTCCTCTCTTAATTTCAGGAATAAATGTTAATAAATAAGTCTTCTTTAGCTAATAATACCAAGGATATAACTGACAACATGAAGACAATTGCCTTTTTTCCTAAAAGAACCCCTGTTTTCCTCATATTTAGTACAACGGTATTATTCCTAGCATGAAGAAATCAGCAATGGACCAAAATATGAATACAGGCTACAAATATAAGAGTATTTCCATCAATTAACAGATCTAAGATTGAACCTAAAAATGCTTTTTGTTTTCTTACAACTGTCGCTCTTACAGTCTATTATATTTACACATTTTTCCTGTATACCCAGTGAAATTTCCTTGCTGTTCTTAACTTCAGCTATTTCTTTACATTTTATAGCATAGGTAGGTAAAACACTCATTTCCTCCAGAAAACAGTAAGAAAGTGTTAGGAATCAGCAGAGATGCATTTTCTTTATGTGTCTCTCACCACAATTTAACTGCGCTAACACATCATAGACTTTTCCAAAGCAAACAGAAAGCATTAGGCACTCTCAAAGAGTAGGTGACTGAATAGATTCTGGTGTATGGGCTCAAATCTTTTACCATATATGGCATAAAGAAAAAAAATGGTTACCAAACTGGAACATGCTGGTCCCCACCTGAAAATACTGCATAGTCTGTAGTACCTCAGTAATCTTTTTTCTTCCGTGCTAAATGAATGCCATGACTAGTTCTGCAAGTCAGCCCGCAAACACTGGTAGGGCTGGACAAGGGAGCAACCCGCTGCCTGCTTGCACATTGTTAAGCTCTTCATATTCTCAATCATGCTTCTATGTCAAGCACATGAGAAAACTAACTTTAACCTGGTATAAGAATGAAGTAAAAGTAGCAAAAGTGAAATTGCAAATAATGAATGCTTTTTAGTGTAACATTTTAAGTGTCTTTTCCTATATATCACAATAGCAACTAACAAAAGGTGGACCGAAAGCAACAACATTAGGCAGCTATAGATGGGAAGCTGTCAATGATAAATATTAATTGAGAATGAGAATCAGGGTAGTCATAATTACAAGTTCAGTTGGAGAACACACATTAAAATTTTTAATTTGAAATTTTAAAAAATGTACTTTTTAATGTACATTAAAGAACAAGATTCCAAGATCTACCAAGTTTCAATTTATACATGAAGTGATCATTGACATATGATCACATAGAAAGAAGGACATAGAAAGAACATAGAAAGAAGAACAAGTTTAACAACAGGAACACTCATGTTAAACTTGTAATTTAAATTGTTATATTCCAGGCAACATTTAGCTAAAAACATTTTACAGGTTTGGGTTTTGGGTTCTCGTTTTTACAATATCCTATAATAGGATATAGAAAGCTGTATAGAGGTAGTACGATAATAGGCCTTTTATGTTTATATATAAAAGATTTTTTTTCCATTTGTAAAATGTAGTAGTTAATACTTGGCAAATCTGATAACAAAACTCTGGATATGTCCAAGATACAAATGGGAGCTATGCAGTTTAGTCATCATGATATCATCATGACATCCAGTAGTAGTTTGGGATCTAATCGTCCTTTCTGCTTTTAGAAGTCTTCCGTGTGAAAATGTAAAAATAATGAATAAAAGTATTCATTGCAAATGCAGAAGAGCAATAAATCTTTTGTTATTCTACACACTCACTCACACTTTTGTGTGTGTGAGTGTGTGTGGTTATAAGGACAAGAAATGAGAATTTCTTATGGAAGAAATGCTTATAAATGCCTGCTTATAAAGGTAGCAATATTTGTAAAACCAACTAAAGAACAGCTCTGCTGGGCAAAGACTGCTATATGCTGTTTCCACTTAAAACAGTAATCTTATAACTTCAGATTTGTATTGCAGAAACCTATTGCTGTCCTGACAAAGCATTTTTCCATCATTCTTTCACTAAGGGGGCAAGAGGAAAGGCAAGGACGTGTATCTGAAGGTCTGCTTCCACTTCTTGCCAAAGGCTGATGCACTGATGAGATTTAAGAAAAATGCTGAAAGATTTAGACTGCAATTCTGAAACAGTTTGAAGTATTTTTGTATAGAAATTGACTTTCTTAATGCAATCTGTCTACTTTTTCTCCAAACAACACAAAAGAGATTTAAAATTTAAATGCATCAATATGTTTTATGAAAGATTATAAATTACTCTGTCATTCAAGCAGTTTCTAGCAGCAGTGATGGAATTTGCTTTATGCACTTCAGCAGTGTATACACCTTCATTGTATAATTTGTTTTATTCCCACTGCAACTCAACAGCATTGCAAAGGCGGGTATGAATAAACATGAATTTGAGATGTTGCAACTGAGCACAGGAGTGTAATGATGGTAATTTTTCCCTACAGATCAACTTCTCTCAAGAAACTTTAAATGCACCATTTCCTCAACAGAACTCTAATCAAACCACTGTTAGTGTGTTATTAAAATGACTACTGTCCCTTACAGCACCATCCCCTCATAACTGATTTTTGCAATACATAAGCCAGTACAAAAGACTGCCCATAAAGGAGTTGGCTGTTACCCACCTGTGCAGTTCCTACCAAATTTGCCACTGAAATTTCTCTCAGTACATGCCAGGTATTTTTGCATTGTGAATGCTAAGGAATTGGACTGCAGTTTTTAAAGAAATCAACAGGATCATCAGATTTATACAACAATTACATTTTTGCTTGCTAACGCTCATCTTTCTTCAAAGTCAATGAAGGCACTATAAGACTGGAGTCACACTGAACCAATAATACTTTATTTTTCTTATGCTTGTGAATGTAGGTTCCCATCAAAAAATGATGATAGGTAGAGTTTTGTTCATTTTTCTTATTAACCTGTTAAATACAAGAAGATATCCTAAAATAAGGATAAAGAGAGAAGGATAGAGGTGGCAAGGCACGTGAACGTATATCTAAATATAAGCAGGGTTGTTTATATCAGTGAGCTCTGCAGAAGGATAAGTATGTGTTAATGTGACTTTGTTAGTCAGGGAGTTAGTTTGCAGTGCTCCTGTGCATTGTATCCTTTATTGCTCATATTTCAAAGGCTTTTTATGCAACATCCTAAACAAATAAATGAAAAGCTAAATTATTATCTAAGTTGTAGAACAGGAGAGACTGAAATGCTGAAGCTGACTGACTCTGTCAAGTCAATGGTTATTATTAGAAATGGATTAGATTTCATGTCATCACTCCAAATCTTGCACCCAGTCTTGCAGTGACTACCTAACATACTGTAATACATGTTCATGTGTTCATTTTTAAGTGATTAATACCCAGCAAAAAGCGATTTCCTGAATATCAAGTGACTGACTGGAAATCTCCTCATAATAGCTTAGACACTGAAGATGAAAGACCTATCATTTCACATTACAGTTCTCCTTTTTGCTGTTTCTCAGATATTCTCTGATTCATCTCTCTGGAATATTTCCTATACTGCAGTTTACATTTCTATCATGACATTCACAATTTGCCAAAACAGCAATTCCCCTTACACTGAGTATTGCTGGCTCTTAAATCAAATGTATACTGTCTGCTTCCATCCCTGCTCTCTGTCTCAATTATTATTTTTGTGAAGATAAGAAAATCACATTTTTACCACTGGAGACCCAGGCTGCTTAGGTCACAAGATTCTCTTGGCTTAATTCTTGAGTATGAATCATGAACTTTCCCTAATAAGTACTGGCATTCTTCAGATGATCAAGCTAGCTTACTAAGGCTTCCAGAGCTTTCCACATTAATTATCACCATGTTTAAAGTATCAAAAGCAGTAGCTGATTAAGAATTATTAAGAATATAAACTGTTTATTCTTACTGTTCCTTTATTTTCTCTCTTTCTCACTCTTATGTGGGTTGATGCTGTAAATGACAATAATACAGCTCATTTACTGGAAAAAAAAATAAGAAAAGAGGATGAAAAAGACAAATCAGAGTGAAAAATATCCATGTGAAATACTGGAAACAAAATCAGTTACTTTCTACACTGGATGGCTCAAAAATAAGCTATAAATGCCCACATAACTCCAGTTGAGAAAAAGCTTTTTTCTCACATTTAATATCAGAAAAAATTGATGTAGCCAGACTGAGTAGTAAGCCTCTAATCTGCAAAGGATTTACAGTCCCTGCAGATCATACACTATTGAGACGTCATAGCAAATGCCATGTAATTAAATGTTCTGTGAAGAAATAAATAAACAAATAAATAAAAGAATTATTTCTTAAGATGTGAAGGTGGAAACAGAATATTCACTCTAGATTAAGAATACAAAAAATTGCTGATATGAGCCTGAACACCAATAAGCACTTACATCTGGAAACATGAAGATCCTGGGCTATTAAGAAAATGTTTCATATTCATGCACCAAATTTAGATGTTAAATTTAGTAAACGTAGAACAAATCTGAACCTATTCAGTTTAGCTACAAATGACATTTTTGTAACTTTTACCAGGATTAGCACATCTAAATAAAGATGGACGCACCCATAGTCAAAATCCCTTGGAAACTTTTCTGAAGGCAACAAATATTTATATAATAGCAGTGATTAATCCTGAAAATAAAAGCAGAAAGCCCTGCAAAGAAATCAGAAGTGAGTCAAAATGACATGTAGTTACTCTTAAATTTATCATCAGAAGTGAGTTAAAATGACTAGTGGTTACTCTTGTATTTATGGTTCTGCAAATCATAGTATAAGAATGCAGCCAGGAGGAAGAGAAGAAGCAAAACAAACAGAGCAAATCCAAGAGATTTTTAATATTATTTCCAAAGCTGGCAAATTTTTGAAGAATATTACTGAAAGTGTCCAGATTAAATACAAAATGCTTTCCTGACTGCTCCAAAGAAATAGTTCTCAAAAAGACCTAAAAACAGTGACGTAACATGCTTCTGAGAAGTACAAAAATCCTTTGAAAACAAATTTAGATCCTATATTGAGATATTTACAATTTTTTTCTACTTTTGCAGGCTGGATGTAATAGAAACCTGTTTTCAGTGAGTGAACACCATTGTATTTAGACTAGTGTACACAACAACTAATTTCTAATATTTGTAGCAATAGCTAACTCCTAAAAACATTTGCATTCCAAGCAGTTAAGAATGTTAAAGAAAGCCAGAAAACAATTTAATATTTGCCTTAAAATCAGTACCAACATAGTTTTCCTGTTTTTTGCTGTTTTAAAAAGATGTTAGATCACAGTAGTACTTTTCCCAAAGAATGCATTCTTCACAGCAACAACATATTCTGCGGAAGGCCGCTCACTGAAGTTTGTAGGAGCTAGTTTCATTCGAATACCACTATGAAACATGGGTGTGGGCAGAAAAAAAAATCAATGTGAAATGAAATATTTTCGAATGAAAACCCTCTTGTTTTACAAAAGTTACGCAGATCTGGTATGGATGGGTGGAGATCTGTGTCATCCATCTCTTTAAAAAAAAAGAAAAAGAGAAAGATTTCATACAGCAGTAGGCTTACTTAGCTTAGTCAAATGTTATTTGATTCATTACAGAAAAGTTTAAGGCATTTAAATAAGAGCTAGACATAGCTAAGCAACACTTTTGGTGAAAAATATCATAAAGTTTTACAGACAACTTATAATGTCATGCAAAATTTAAACAAAAAATTTAGGCTATTGCTGTGATAGCTATTTAGAGGTTAAAGTTTTCCAGAAGCTATTCTACCCAGCTGTTAACTCTTTTTGTCCAATTAACTCTCAAAATACTTTGCCCTATTTTTAAAGAAGTGTACAGGTGTGGAGAGAGCCTGTTTTACAATTCTGTCCTGGTTTCAGTTAGGACAAAGTTAATTTTCCTCCTAGCAGCTGGTAGGGTGCTATGTTTTCGATTAGGATGAGAAGAGTGCTGATAACATGCTGATGTTTTAATTGTTGCAGAGCAGTGCTTACACCAAGCCAAGGACTTTTCAGCTTCTCGCTCTGTCCTGCCAGCGGGCAGGCAGGGGGTACAGCAAGAGCTGGGAGGGGACAGACCCAGGACAGCTGACCCAAAGTGGCCAAAGGGGTATTCCATAGCATCTGGCATCATGCTAAACAATATAGAGGGGTGGCTAGCTGGGGGGGGGGGAGGCTGTGATTGGCTGCTTGGGGTTAGGCTGGGCATCGGTCAGCAGGTGGTGAGCAATTGCATTGTGCATCACTTGTTTCGTACACATCATTATTCTTAGTACTATTATCATCATTATTGTTATTATTATTATTATTATTTTCCTGTCTTAATAAACTGTCTTTATCTCAACTCACAGGCTTCACTTTCCCGTTTCTCTCCCCCATCCCAGAGAGGGAGGGGGGGAGGGTGAGCGAATGGCTGTGTGGTGTTTAGCTGCTGGCTGGGATAAACCACAATAAAATCATATTAAAAAATAAAATAAAATCTATAATTTTGCATTCACAAGACACAGCATAATATCTTAACCCATTAAAGTGACCCTAGGTTCTGATTTGCAGAGCTTGAAATGGGACTTTCAATCTTTAACTTCATCAGTGAGGCAAAATTACATCCTAAGGGAAAAGGCTTAGAAAGACTTGTCTCATTTGGACACTCCTTCCAATCCTATACTAGAACTGTAGAATGAGAAGATGTTTCCAGACACAGTAATGTACCTAATGTGAATTTGTAATGGGAGCCATATCCAGTTACTCTTGCACAATGGCATAAGCAAGTGGAAAAGATGAAGGAAAGAAACTACTACAGCTTCCATATGGCTGTATGAACATAAAAATAATAGTGTACCTGAGTGAAAATACCTTTTATTTATGAAAAGCAAGTTATTGATAAAGCCCTTTTCATATAGCACTAAAAACAAAGATAAGAAGAGAGCAAAAGTGAAGCAATTTTGACTGCTATTCAGGTATAAAAATTATTTTCATAAAAATTCTATCCATTTTTATTACTCATTTTATTCTTTATGACTCATTCTTGCTCAGATAGCTCCATCATGAATCTAGTGCAGATTATGAATTCATTCTTCATTATATTATAAAAGACTAGAAATCTGAATTGTAAAATTTTGAAACTTACACTCTTGTGTTAAGTGAAGATACATATCATGGCTTATATGATCTTTCTCTTCATTCAGCAGTCATTTCTGTTGTTTGGTCACTTTGTTTAGTCTCTTAGAGGAACAAGTGAAGGGGAATAATCCTCCTCTGAAAAATAATGCTCTTAACATATCTGTTTGCCAATAATAAATTCAGCTTAGTATATGCAGTGATCTATAGAAAAGAACTTTATGGATTGGGCAAAGGCAACAGCAAAGAAACACCAGGATCAGTCTCAAGTACCAGTAGCAGGTGTTCTGTGTCTCTTTACTCTAAGGTTTTTGTCTTGCCTGATATCCTTGTAGCATTACATTGTATAACTAACTCATTTTTTTCTTATGCCAATAATACATTGTAATATATAAGTTCATCAGTGGTGATTATGGAAGTTTAATACTTAACACTTACCCCTTTAAATTGTTTCCTCTCCTTCTGAGCTGTTCATTCACCAACCTTATTTATTATTGGATAATATATGCCTATACACAGAATTCTTAGCAAATCCACCACTTTACAAATTCAAAAAGCAACTGAGTTAATTCCTTCTTTCTTCATAACAAAGAATGCAGCATGTTATTTTTATGTACCATTAGGAAAAAAAAATGATAGAGGAAATGAACCAGGGGAACAGAAAAACAAAATAAGAAATATAATCCAAGCTTCTAATGCAGAGATGTAATGCCAAGAAACTGCTCCAGAGAAACTGCCAGCTTTTCTACCTTTTGCCAAGAAAATATTGCTGTGTTCATTGATCCTGTAATTAAACTGAGTATGTTCTGAAACAGCTCTTTCTGAATTGTGCCATCTTCTGTGAAGGGGGAGGGACCTTCATTCTTATAATACACCAATAAACAGATGGTTTTGCTCAGAAAAGTAGATAGAAGGGCAAGCTTGGTTTAATCATGTACATGCATCCTTTAAAGAAAAACAAACAAAAACCACACAATTGGAAAGAGAAATCTTGTTGCCTACAGACTGTGGGTGGGAAGCACAGGGCTATAATTTGCTATTTGCATCCCTGAAATGACTGATGCAAAAAGTCTTAATGGTTGTTTTTAAATACCTTATACTATAATATCAGACTGCACTCTTGCTGACTCTGGTTGTTTTCTTTAACAAAATTTAAAACAATCCCTTAATTCTAGTGTTTTGTAATATTTTCTTGCTAGGATTTTTAATTTGTCATTACAATTACCCATGCTAGTCAAGATATTTGCATTAGTTGTACACCAATAAAACATCAGCTCTGTATTTCTCCTCCCACGTTTTATCTTGTTCAACCCTCAGTCACCAAGATTTAGCATGGGCTGACTATTTAATTCACTTCTACTATAGTCCTTTGGCATTTTCTTGTAAAGCTTTATTTTACTTAAGATTGCTTTTCTCCATTCCCCACAATTTTTGCATTTCATAGGTTAATGAAGCAGTGGCTTTACGTCTTTAACTCATTTTGTTGTGGCTGGCTGTGCTAGGCAGACAGTGGCCCTCTCAGACTTGAGGCCTAATAGTCCTTAGGATATCATGAAAAGTCTGGATCACCTCCTAAAAGTGCAAGAGAGCCCTTGTTTCCAAGACAGTTTCCAATTTTTGGCAGAGGGAATTTGGAATCCCCATGGAGGACACCTAAGCTTCCCTTTTACTCTCAATAGTTCCCTTCTGCACCCATCCAAAATTCCTTCCTATTAAACCAATCAAAGTAGAAACATCACTGTCAAGTTTTACAGTCTCTCTGATCTCCATTCAACTCATCCTGGTGAGCTCAGAGCCCACCAAATTCAATCTACACCATATTCACCAACTGCCCTCGCTTTTCTGTAGCAAGTTATGGGGCTCATCAGCACTGGGAGCCCCAGCCAGCTGGTTGCCTCCACTGCCCAGCTGCAGCACAAATATCCAGAGAATGAAGGAATACAAACTAAAAATTGTATTTTTTTTTCTTCACTGCTGCATCATGTAGCATGGGTTTTGTAGCATTATATTGAGCCAAACACCAAGAAACCTTCTCTTTAGCACATTATTGAGATGTCATTAGCACTCTTGTTTTGCATTTTGCTTTGCTTTCAGCCAAGTGCAAACACTTAAAAAAAAAACAAAACAAAACAAACAAACAAAAAAAAACAGGTGCCTTTTAATAATCTGTATATGCAATGGTATGATGAGTGCACTGTTTATTAATGATTCCAGACTTCCACATTTTGTCTGCAAATGGGATTTCATCTACATATTGTTTACATGGAAATTTTTCCAAAGTTAATGCACACAACTTCCATACACATCAGTAATATCCAGAAAGTTTCATAAAAATTAAACGGTGCATTTAAAAATCTGAGCTCTTCATTTTACATTTCAAAAGGTGGTTTCCATCACCAGACATTTTACAGTGTCTGACCTGAGCTACTCTGTTTAAACCATATTGCTATAGACTTTAAGCCATGTTAGTGAACTTTCTTATTAAAGATGCAAAGAGTAAAAACTTCCCTAACAAACAGCATTTTCAGTGCAATTGCTATTTGTGTAGTTGAGGCAGATTTTGTTTTTTACTGTATCTAAATGCTAAAATATTAATCATTTTGTGGTTTAGTCATTAATTTCTTCAATATTAATTGTATTACCTATAATTTAGAAGCCAGATATTTTATTTGGTACAAAGAGGTCTAAAAACAGCAGTAAAATGCCTGCTTGAAGATAAGTTCATTCTCTAACCATTTTGCTGTAATTTGATAAAATTATCCACTTGGACTATTTCTTCAAAGAAGCTGGCTGGGGGGCAGCAAACAGATCCCAGAATATGATATCACTCAAACTCCACTATTTCCAGTTTTACTCCTCAGGAAAATTGAAGTTATTTACCTATTCAAAAAGTACGCTATGTAATTAAGAGTGCAATGCTAAATTAATTTTAGACATGGACACATGATGTCAGAGAGAGAGATCTGGAAAATAAAGATAGCTTCAGAGGAAGAGTAGCGTTAATTGTTGCTGACTATCACCCCAGGGACTGAAGACTGACCATTAGCAAGGAGGCGCTGAGGAGGCCAACTGGGGAGAGTGTGTGCAGGTTTGGTAGACAAAACACAAAAAAATAACAGAGATAGCGCCCGTGAGATCAAGTCAGCCTCTCTCACATGCACTAGCTGGTACAAACAAACTTGTGTTCGTGCTGTTTATAAGCAATCCTCACTTCAGGCCCATTAAGGAAAACACAGTCTGTTGAGCACCACACTCCCAGTCATAGCACAAAGAAATCTCACTGACTAAGGGGCTCTGTGATAGTGACCTAACCAAATACAGGTTTTAATTCTTGTATTAGCCAGAAGTTTGTCTGATAGCTGAGAATAGTCAGCTCATAATGCATTTTGCATTCAATCCCTTCACCCTTCTTTTTGGCTGTACCTTGGGGACAGAGAGGAACTTGAGCGGAAATAATGCTGTTGCATTTATTCGGGGCTAAGCTGAGAAACCTTTTTGTGCCAGAAGTATTCTGTAAATGTCAACAGCATCTGCAGCAGAGAGTGTGACCTCCAGCCATGGAGTGGCTCCAAGCTAGGAAAACAGCTACTTCCAGAGAGCACCTCAGCCTTTGAGAAGGCTGAACTCTGAAAAGTTATTTACTCCGAACATAACTTTCTGATGATAATATGAGATCTCAAGATGACTACACCCCAAATTTACATGCCAGTACCTAAAGTTATGTGGGACGCGATGTGGTCTGTGAATCACTAAATGAAGCTGCACATTTTAGCAAAAGAATGAGGAAGTACTATTCAATCTTTCATAGAGATTTTTTTAATCTTTGCACATTAACAAGTCTTGGAGTTGAAGACTCTAGGAGACTTTACTTGTGCTGTTTTCAACATCTTCCTCTTTCATCCCTTCCCATGTAGAGCAGCAGCAGCTGTCAGAATGTGTGGGTTTACTGCTGACAGTAAATATCTGCCCATACCTGGCACCCACACTCCACTTCATCTGGAGGTGGTGAGTTGCTTTGGTTTTCTTCTGTTTTGGCTTGTTTAGTTGACAAGTATCAGATCAGTCATTCACCACACAGAAACTCTGCTACTAATCTACCTCCAAAACAAATTCAGAAGCTGAGCCAGGCCACTTTTGTTTTCCTGGCTTGGTGTTGTCCTGTTTTCTGTTGCTGATGAGCGAGTGACTGGTATCAATGGATGTGAATACGCCCAGGTGGCAAATTAATGATCATTGCTTCTCTTCCTGACACCAGCTGATTAATTCTTGTACTTCTGAGCCAAGCTTTGCTTTCTTGACAGTTTGTTTAGCAGAGAATGAACAGTTAGCTGTTGGTGCTGATTCATTCCTGCTCACCTGTTATTTCTCAAGCTGTCAGTCTTAACTCCAAATGCAACTCTTCAGATTTTTATCACTGAGCAGTTCCACTTGCTAAGTAGCAAATAAGTTATCCATAGCATTATGTCTCATTACCTAACCAACTGCTTTTTTATAACCCATTCTGACCTTTGTTACTACCAAAGATTTATTGGAACAACTCCCAAGACGAATGCCCGGAGGAGTAAATGTTGTGAAACTACACTTTGTGAACACATGGCTCCCTGAGATAATGCTTCTATAAATCTCTTTGATGGTGGTGTGCCTTAGGTGTTCCCCAAGATCTCCACCCAGTCTTTCCTACCTTCTGTTCTAGGGCTTTAATTTTTGTGTAGCTGGATTTTGCTGTGCTCCTTTTCAGGTGGCTGAGCTCCTGACTCAGCACCACACTAGCCCACAGGCAGCTATGCCAGCACAACACAGCAAAAGGGTGCATGAGGGTGGGGATGAACAGCAGGAGGGGAAAACAGGGACTCTCCAACCTTGTTTGAACAGCACAGTTGCTGTGTGCCTAGCCACGACCTAAATTCAGCACTCAAATACTCCATAGTAAGAGGTGGAAACAACATTCTGTTAAAGCATGTAAGTTTTCAAAAATGTGCTTCCCAGAAGGCTTGATTTTCAGGTGTAATGAAACCTAGCCCCCCCCCCTTTTTTTTTTTAAGACAACTAGTGTGCTGGTGCCAATTTCAAATGATGTTAGCAGTTTTGAAAGGCTGAAAAGAATGGGAAAACTATGGGAAAGCTCCCATTTTGCTTTTTTTTCATAAAGCATGACATAGTCCACCTCCAAACTCTTATAACATTTGGACCATTATCTATATAACCCTTGTCTTTTTTCCATAATTCTGCATGCTTGTATCTGAGTGGTTGATTATTTATACTTCAACATTTAGGTTTGTGTCTTCCATCCTAAATTGTATCTTATCTTTTTCAGACTATTTATTGAATTTGTAAAGAATATTCCAATTTCTAGTCCTGCCTTTCAGTGTGCTAGGAGATCTTCTCTATCTTGTAAGACTTTAACAATTTTATTCGAACTTCCAATTCTAGATGTTAAGGAGAAAAAAAAAAAAAAAAAAAAAAAAAAAAAAAAAAAAAAGAGTAAAAGAGTACAAGATTTAGATACAGCCTTCTCATCCTGTATTTATCACGCCTTTTTATTGTTCCTTTCTTGTGCCTGCCCTGACAATAGGAGGCACGGCACAGTAGGGATATATATGAAAATCCCAATTTTTCACAGTTAACATGTGGCTAATAGGAAGCATCTTGTCTGAGTTGTAACATTTCTCAGCTTGTACTGAGTTTTTAATCACCTAATTTGGAGGGGGAAATTAAATCTAGCACACAGCACTTAATGTTGTCAATGCATGACCTAGTTTGTATTTCCCTACATAGTTGGTGAGAATGCCATTTGAGACATTTTCAAAAGCCTTATTAAAAATTAAGATATACAACTCCTACTGCCTCTCCTTCATTTACAAGAGCTGCTACCCTGGCGTAGAAGGAAATCAGACTTGCTTATCATACTTTGTTCTTCACAAAACTATCCTGTTGCTCACCACCTACTGCAGTCTGGTGGACTGCAGATGATTTTTAGTTGTTTATTCCACAATTGGCATTGCCTAATTTTTTTTTCTTCAAGTTACTTCTTACACCTAGGAATAAAAAAAAAAAAAAAAAAAAAAAAGCGCGAGTTGCATTCCTGAATAAAATAAATATTATTAATATTTGCAGTTCAGTTACAGGAAAATTCACCTGTGCTTGCTATGGTAAAACAGATCTAATTTTATCAAGTCCTTTTAAAATAGATTTGTCTTTACATTTTTCTTCCTGATCTTTAACTAGTAATCTTTAGCTACTTGAGTATCCTCTACACCTTCATCATTAGTAATTTCTGTAGCAGCTTTGTGTTCCATTATCTCCTTTGTGTTTGAGTATACCCATGATATCCAATTTCTTATTGTCCCATTAATAATGACCATTTTAAAATCTCCATTTTAATAAAAAGTACAGCATTAATGGCATTACTATTTAAAATCTGCTGTTCATTTCACTAATCTTTAAAAGAGTTTAAAATAAAGAATACACACGCAGTTCATCTGACATCCACTGCAATAATGCTGTAACATGGTTTACAAGAACTTATCTATTTCAAAGGATATAAAAAAAAAAACTTTACAGCTGCATGCAGCTTAAAAAAAATGATGCAAAGCTTTGACCATTTGATTTCAAGGCATGTTCTGATAAACCAAAAATATCTGGACTTCAGACAAATTTTGCAACAGGTGAAATTGTCTTTGAGACGGAAGGCAATGCCAAACTTTTTTTATTGTGCTGGAGACATTTTAAATCTTCTTTCTATAAGCCACGTTACATACTGCTGATTGCATTATTAGTCTTTTTGGGTTAAAATTCATTGCTTGTCTCACAGAGTTTTGGACTTTTTTTTTTAACTTTGATTAACAAACTACTGAGACTGAAGGTTTTTTTTTTCTCTTTTTTTTTTTTTCTCTTTTTTCTCTTTTTTTTTCACATATGCTGTTTGGAATGCAGCAGGAAGAAGCACTTTTTATATACTTAACTCAAAAGCATTAGTTTGTAAGAAAAGATTTAACACATTGTGTATAGGTTAGTTCAACTGAGTACTTAACCACATTCATTGTGAAATGCTGAAATCAAACTAGCTCACACAGGATTTATTTTAATTTATCTCTGTTGGAAGAAATATAACATATAATTTGAGCCAAATTTCAATGCTTTGCTCTGAGTTTTGCAGTGCATGCCATCTAAAATGTACTAATAATGCCAAAAAATAAAACGCTGAATGTTCCTCTATTTATCCTCCATGCATTTTTGTCTCATTTTGGTAATCAGCCTCTAAAGTGATGGCAATTGAAATAATCCAAAACATAAGTTTTCAAAACCTATTCATTAGTAAAGATCTTGGTTACCTTTGTGTGGGGGGGGAGTCCTCGTGTCTGCATAAAAAAGATGTCCCAACCTTTTGGTGTTTCTTATGCCCTATCTACAAATCCCTTATCCTTCCAAAAGATTCAGACAGAAAACTATGTTCTGTTCCCTAGATCTCCTGTTAAATGTGACAAATGCTCTGAAAGATTAATATGCATTAATTATGAGAAAGTAATACTGGCACACCATTTTTTTGGACTTGAATTATAGGGATTAACTATTACATTTATAAAGATTTCTGGACTGTTACAGTGCTTCTTTGCTCAATGGATTTAGATGACAATTTACTAAGTAAATCTACAGGCTCATTCGATTATATTTTTAGAGCGAATTACAGAAACAAATACGTGGAATTTGTTCTGGACAATGCAAAAAAAAAAAAAAAAAAGTAGGTTCTTTTTTTGGTTGCTCCCCCATATGCATGTTTCAATGTTTCACATGGGCTTTTCAAAGAGGATTCTGCCTTCATAGAATATATAAAATATTAAATAGAAAATCATCTCTTTTTATAAATTTTATGTAAGTTATGAAAGTCAACAGTCAAATGAAGGCTGCATCTGGTCTTGCAACAAAATTGCTGAATAGGTTACACTTATGGTCTTCATGAGTTTTGTGTCTTTAATACAAAATCTTCATTAGGAGTATACAGAGGAGGTACTTAAGATATATGAATACCACGGTATAATTGTGATTTAAAATACACACATTCACGTAAATAAATGGAACCAAAATTATTGACAACAGTAATATCTTATTGCCACAGTGCCAGGCTTGTGCCTAGAAGCTTAGAGATCTCACTTTACTTTCCATATTAGTACTGTGACCTATGCAAATGACACTGCTCATCACTGCAGACACATTTTTACTCTGGTTCTGTCTGGGTACCTTAAACTCTTACATAATCCTGAAGAATGATTTTCAGAGTCAAAGTGGGATCGTATATGAATGGCACTTCTGTTCTAGTATTTTCTAGCTTCAGGAATACTGTTGTTTGGTTTTAAATAACAAAGCTAAAATTATCTGAAATAATGTCATGATTAATAAATCTGACCAAAATCAATATACCAGAAAGACAGCAAATTTGTTTTTAAGTATCAACATGCCTCCGAAGCTCTATGTACTATTTCTGGAAATGACACTCCTGTGTGACAATACTAATTTAAGATGTACCACCTTCTGAAAATAGCCCAGGCTGATTGAGAACAATAACTGTAATGACACATATAGGCATCAGTTTTGTCCAACTATAGTTATTTAAAGTAGTTCCTTTTCATCTTTCATGTAACACAGCTTATCCCCTATTGATATAGTCTTGCTGCTTTCATAAACTTTCAATGCTTTTTTTTGTTGTTGTTCTGTTTTCGTCTCAGCAAGAGTAGCTCCTTTATTCTGTTAGATAAAAGTAGAATGCTATCACTAATGCAGCATGAGTTTAATCACATTCCCAGAAATATCAGTTTCAAGGACTTTTATATGTTAATTTGATAATATACTAATTTCTATGCATAGTGCACATGTTCAAGGACAAATAAAATTTCTAATAAGAGAAGTGGATTGAAATACATGATGTGAAAATTGCTAACAGCTGGAGGGAAGGTACAGTAATGGAAACTGGCCATCATAAGACAGTGCATAAGACAGGAACAACAAAGAGGGAGGTAACTCTCAGCTCTGCTTTTTTGAGCAGTGGGTCAGCATTTATCAGCATTCCAGTATTTCTAAGCATTCCTGATTAAGACCATTTTTTTGTTGTTGTTTATTTGTTTGTTTGTTTTTTGTTTTCTTTTCTTTTGTTTTTTTTTTTTTTTACCTTTTCTGTCTGGGACAACATATTTCTATTCTGTGAGCTTTCAAGGATGAAGGGTTTATTTCTTTCTCCCAATAAATTCTTTGGGAATGAATAGAAAGTATTTGGCCTATGAAATTTGCCCTTTTTTGGTTCTAACTTTCTCACATGATGTTATGCAGTTATTTTTCTGAACGATTTCAATGTGTTTGCCTCAGCAAGTCTGCTATTTGATTATTATTATACTTTTAACCTTTTTAAAAGGAAAACTCTACCCTTTCATCTTAAAGAACTTTTTTTTTTCCTCTTTTTGTTCTTCATTATCAGTGGAAGATGCATTGTCAGGTATATATAAGGTCAAAAGCACCATGTGTTCTGAAAAAAATCAATTCTGTGTCTCTGTGGCTCCAATTTCTGTATTGAGAATCTCTGGTAATATCAAGCTGATGGCAAAAAATCAGCAGGCCTCTTACACAGTTTCAGTATTACAGTTTTTCAATCTGTTGTTGCCACTACTTCTCTGTTCCACTACACTATATCATTATTAGGAAAGCACAATTATATTTGATACAATTGTATTAATAAGAATTAAAGAATGATTCCCTAAAGAAAGAAATTAAAATCCCTAAAAGAAAGGAATAAAAACAAAGGGAATTCTGAAGGAAATAAAGATTTCTCTGAAGAAATTTTTTTGGTAACTGAAAATATACCAATATGAGAGCAATGTCCTCTCATCTGGCTTCACAAATGATAGGGACAAACTCCAGATTGCTAAAATGAAATTTTGGATTGCTAAAATGGAATTTAGCAATCTGGAGTTTGGAACAGCAATGTGGGATAGCAAACCTGAATTTGATAAGGAGATCATTCATGACATTGACTGGCCAGTTTCTTGGTAAAATGAATTTCTATAACCTGATTGCTGGCACCCCTGTGCTGAAATAACTGCAAAGTATTTCTTGAAAAGCTTGAGGAAAAGCACCAGGCTTCTATAAGCACACTTTCTGTACTAGAGAGAACTTGTAATGGTATTTTTTCCCTTGGGAATATATTGAATTAAAATGTCTGTTGTATACGTATTGTGCTACTTGAGGGTGGATGCAGTTAAGCAACAAACCCAGCAAGGTGTCACAGAATCTGTTAGCAGCAGCTCTGAACTACTGAAGAGGTGTGTCCTTTCCAAAGCAAACACTCCACTTACATGGGATGGCTATTTGTCAAGAAACTACATGTATGTAGGTGACCTAGGACAAGCGACATGGCTACAAATATACAGTGCTGTGGAGAAGGGCTGGATGGGGAAGAATACCCAGGACAGCTCTACGAATCTCTCCCTGATACCTCTGATGTACTTGTGATGTTGCTTTAAATATGCCATGTGTCATTCATGTAATACTTCAAATCCTTACAAACACTCAGTTGTTCTTGGCTCCATTTTCCTTTCTCCACTCAAGCCCTTGCCATACCACAGCTATTCAAAGGTTCACTTTTGAACATGAAATTATTTTCATATTTTTAAAATAAATTCAAAACCATACATATTCAGACAGCTTTTTGATGTTTCTCACTTTCTGAAAACCCTATGCAACTAAAACATACCTAGTAAGAATTTTCATCCTTTTTAACATTGATAGATTCTTCTGTATATTTAGTACTGACTAAATTATATACTTTTGCAAGGCCTCTTACGTAGCTTTTAGATTAAAATAATTTAAAATAAAAACAACTGAATTAAACAAACTAAACCCTCCAAGAAATCCAGACTAAGCTTCAGAAGTTTTAAACAAGACTTTTCATTCTTTTTCCACACTCCCCAATCCCTTAGTATGTTCTCCAGTGTTGAGATCTCTGCTTTCTAGAACTCTTTGTTTACCTCTGTTATTTGCTGTTGTTTTACTTATAGTAAGTATATAGTAGTGTGTGCATTTATAATACACTAAGTAAAGACAATGAGCAGAACTGGTAATTAAACATTAGAAACAAAATCTTTGCAGTTCTTTCACGTTCTTCAATACCTGTCTAGACAAAGGCCAGAAGAAATCCAATTTAGAAAGGCCTAGAGGAAAGCTGTCAGAGATTCTCACTAGTCAAAGAAAGGTCCCAGAAAGCCTAGTAGCACAAGTATGTGCTCTATGGAAATGTGGTAAGTGATTCAATTGCTATGATATCAACACAAATTATGTTGTAACTTCCATTTCTCTTTTTCTCTAAGTTCCCAGTGAAATTCAGCCAGCTGGTTAAGATCTAACCTTTTCCATCAGAGTTTGTCAGACTGCAGTCTGCAAGAATCAGAAGATGGTCTATGAAATTATGAATTAACTGCAAAAACTTTTTTTTTTCAATTCATACACTTTTATTCTGATTCGTACAAGAAAACACCCCATGTGCAGGGGTAAATATAAACAGGGAAATTCAACACTTACACTACTTTTACTCATGTACATGTCAATGTTTTATAGCAGCAACACATGATATTGTCTGTACATTTTCTCCCACTAAATTGAGAAATGCAGTTTTGTATTTTACGCATATTTAAAATGCAACTCTCTTTCCCACTACCGTAAGCTACCATTACCAGAAAAAGATGTTTTACTTCTTATTGGAATATAGATCAAGCTATTTGAGTATTTCTGTTGTGGAGCAGGGGTGGGGCATGGAACAATTACTCACTATATGGAATGTTTAAAAAGATATCATGAGCACAGAAAGCCCTACAACTTTTAATTTGTACTTCTCTTTAGTTATATTCTTCTAATACATTGACCAACTGATCAACTGATATAAGTGACAATGTATACATTTCTTTTTAAGTAATATCTTACGGATTCCTATTTTCATATTTTTAATTTAAAAATAATATTATTTTCAGGAAATTTACTGTTATTAAAGAAATAGTTTAGCCAAAAGATTTATGCAAGGTATTTTAAAAGAAGAGCAACAAATTGAAGCTTACACCTTTCCTTAGGCTTCTGTAATTTCCAGAATCATTCCCTTGACTATCCATACTTCTGAAGTCTAAGACATTTGAAATGTTAAGCCTTTTCAACTAGTCTTTCATGGGAATTAAAAAAAATCCTTTACATACCTCATGGGAAGAGTATTTATTTTGCAGAATCTCAGTTTTGTATGTATGATAAATTGGAAAAAATGAGAAACAATAATGAGAAGGGTCTCACACACAACACAACTAAAACCCTTGAAACTTCGTAACAGAGAAGAAAGTGAGATATTGCCATCCTCTTCACTTCATTGTACAGGTGGGCTGGCCTAAGGAGAGCTTGAAGCATGAAAGTTTGTAATAACTGTTACGATTTTGAAGAATATCATAAGAATTATAAATTAGAAGACCTGTTGTTTTAACAGGTGTCAAACAGAGGACAAATACAAACAGAACACTCAATACTTTCAAAAATAAAGGTGGTGAAATACCACCTATGTGAGAATCACAAGGTTCAGCAGGACAACAAAATACTGAACGGTTCAATGGCTCCCCTGGAAAAGCTTCCAGAAAAGCAGCATGTAAGTTCCTAAAATAATTAGCAGTGCTGTAGCATTTTCAAATTTCCCTAATCTACAAGGAAAAAGGGGAAGGAAGATGAGTGTTTCCAAAGGTACCATACAGCAGTGAATTAATCTCTCTACCATGGTTTCCATCCACCTCTTTTGAGGGTTAATATTTCTTTGGAGTCTTATTTCTGACTATTACAGAGGGTGCAGCAGCAGGAAGTGAAACTCGATATAACATGTTATATAACTACAACAGTTACTAGCTACCACATCTGAGCGTGGCTCAGTGATGGAACTGTTATTCTGTGGAAGATTCACTAGTAAATACTTCAAATGTGTGCTACTAATCAGTCTACAGATGTTCTGTGTTGTAAAGACAGATTGTTAGATGTTAGCTTCTGATTGCAGTACCACTGCCATGAAATTCAGATGGTTAACAGCAACAATTGCTGCAAATAATTTCATATTGTCACTTATATAAAATAATGGACTCAGAGAGAAAATAAAGAAGAATGTGACCTAGCCAGCAGTCTAAACTGAGAGGCCACACAACAAGAAGTAGAAAACAAAAAGCACAAGAAAACTGAATATTTCATAAATTTCAGAAATTATGGGAAAAATTAACAGAACCTTAGTCTGTTTTTAAAAAGTGGTATACAGGACCTTCACAATCCAAACTGCAAGAACATCTATTAAGTGTCAATGGGTAAAAACAACTAATATTTTCCCAAAAGTGCCACGATCTGGTAAAATCAAAAGTATCCTGCAGCCTATAGATAAAACTGTTAAAACTGAAAAAAAAAAAAAAAAGAATCCAATTACACACCTGTAAATTTAGTGTCCAGGCTACTCCACAGATTATTTTTAAGAGCAACCTTAAAGATCAATATTTACATTTTAAGACATGTATTAAAATTTGAAAATGAATGCTGCAAGACTTCAAGTTTAAAATGAAAAGTGTAAGGAAATTTGCTTCCATCACCCTATTGATAGAGAAGCCTAAGCTCCAGGGTTCTGGATCACATGGATTGAGTATTGAATGACAAATTGGATTCAAGTTAAAGCCAACCAAAGCCAAGTAGGCTTCTTTGAGGTATTGTAGAAGGTATAGTAGGAGAAAGGTGAAACTGTTGATCTTATTCAGGTAAAAACACAGAAAGCTAGACAGTAATTAGTACATTCCAAGAAACAAATAAAACCCAGCTAGTTTTGGACAAGCATAACCAACTTACTGCCTGTCAGAAGATGAGCCAGCCTGGAGTCATGTTCACTGGAATCAACAGCAAAGTTGTACTTACCCTGGTTAGAGCAGAATAATAAAAAAATAAAAAATAATTAAAAAAAAAAGAAACAGATTCTGTTCCAAACTAGAAATGTACCGACACTAAGTTACACCTTTATTGAGGTAAACAAACCAAACTTAACAGAACAAGGGTGTATTTAGATGCAGGCTGAAGGCAAGTAAAAATTTTAGTCAAAAGTTTGCCTGTAGCTGCTATGAGAACCAGACAGATGTTAAGATCAAAGAAATCTTCCAAGAAATAGAGAAAGCAGGTAAAAGAACAGAAAAAGTGTAATCAAGCACATCACAAAAATTAATTTTAGACTTTGTAAACATTCAATTATTTTTTTCACTCATGACTTTGATTTACCTGGATGAAGCTAATTATCCAAGTTTTTGAGGTAGTGAAGTAAGTAGAAGTAAATATACTTATTTTCTATAGAGCCTTATTTCCTCAACTAAATTCTGTATTTCAACAAGTTCAGTGGCTGCTGCTATTGCTGGCTGTTGTGTTCATACCAGTTTAGTAAGGTATCTGCTGCAGTGACAGGTGGTGAAGTAACGCTTTTGCTTTCAAGTATTTCCACTGTGACCCTTAAATGTTCTATCTTTTATGCACTGGAATCCACTGGAGGTGGATGGGAGAAGATTATGTGAGGCAATACACATCTGAATAGAGTACAAATGCATGCAAGTATTATATACACAACAGGTTTAATGTATTAATGAAAAGGAAATCTTGAGTAGAATGCAAACCCACACATAGATCCACCATGTCATAACTAACAATGCCTTTACTCAGGTCTAAAAAAAGGTAGATCCAAGAGGTATTGGAAGCTACAAGATGCAAAGGATGCAACAACCTCAGAAACTACAGTACTGGAGTGATGTACCAGCAAGTCAGCTATCCAAAACATTTGGAGTGATGTGATAAACAACATTTTTCAGAGACTGATGGAAACTGAAATCTTTTTAGCACAACCAGAGAGAGTTACTAGCACAGAGCAAAATGACTGGAATGAGCATGCTGGAATCCCAGAGTCTCAGCCAGTCTGCCATGCTCATTATAAATCAGCACTAAGAGAAATAACAGTTGGCTTACAGAGAATATTTTTCCACAGCATAAACTTTGCAAAGATTCAATATACTTGGGAGGTAAATATAATTGATATAAAACAAGTTTTGAAATACAGATTATTTAATTCTAAATGTTATGTTGATGTCAATAAAAATGAAAGCATAAAATAAAAACTATCTGAAGTTAAAACATGGCAATTTTAGGGGCAATTTTAGCCTTGTTCTCTCCTACATATGGCACTTTATGTACATATTAATTTCTATAAAACAGCAAAATATACCATGATTTTTTTACTAAGTATTTCTGATGAGTCATTTGCACTAATTTTATCTAACAGCCATTAGAGACACCACAAGGTGAGGGTGACCTTTACTCAATTCCCCTTTGCAAGTTACACGTGTAACTTTATATGTGTGTTTACATGGATCTGAGACAATCAGAATTTTGCTGATCAAGACTTAACCCACTGCGTTATTCTTTTGTCTGAATGATAAACTCTTTCTGCTCTCAGCTTAAAATATAAACACCCAGACTGCTTAGTCATACCACAGGGAGGAACACAATGTTTAAACAGAGTAAACACCAAAAAGTGGTCACCAAAAATGTTAATAATTAAAGATGATTAGGGCCTGAGGAAGGTCAACATTAAACTGATGTTCCAGTGAATTATTTCTTCTTGCAGCAAAGTTTCTCAAACATCTGGATTCTTATGAAAATCCTAACTGAAAAATTATTTTACTTAGTGTCTGCATAATAACATAGTACTTCAAGGAGTGACAGGAATTACTAAGAGCAGAATTAATGCTAAGACCTTGAAAATAATTCATGTATTGTAACTCACATAAAGTGGCTCACATGTAAAGCTGATACTGTAAGGAAACATCTGATTTATAGATACAAAGAAAGTTCAGAAGTTTTGCAATCCAGCAGTTCTAGAGTCCCACCAGCAGGTTATCATCCTTAAACCATTGTAATCAGATATAAATATCAGGTCTCAAAACTCTCCTAATAGCAGGTGAAAATGTTCAGTATCTGCCAGTTCTTCATAACCATTAACTGTTGGTCACATCAAGTAAGGCCAACACACTGTACATGTACGCATTTCACACTGGCCACAGCTACAGCTTAGCTCCATAACTTTTGATACTAATTCCTGAGAACAAAAACTAGAGAAAAAGCTACTACAGTTTACTGCTGGGCACATTAAATTAAATTGCCTTAAATTGCCTTAAATTTGTTAAATTTTAATATACAAAGCTATGAACTGCCATGACTGCAAAGCCAAACCTCTTTCAGTTCTGCAGCCTTGGTAAGGGACAGGCACTGCCAGCTGTGTGGTAGCACAGACAAGCGCATGTAGTATCCTTTTTAATCAGCTAAATCCATCTCATCGAGCCCTACAGCTGTGGTCAAGCACTTCACAAACAGCTGCAATCTTTTTAAGATGTTACTTCTTTTTCTGATTTCTTATTATCCTCAAGCTCTACCAAGTGAAATGGGATAACTTCCTGAGCCAGCTGGGCTAAGCTCAATCACTTCCCAAAGCATTTAGGGCTGAGGGAATTTGCTGTGCCATGGGTCTACACCAAAAGGCACTAGCAGCCTTGTTACAGTACCGGAGGGGACACAGTGCAGCCTGCAGCTCCATAGAGCTGGTAGGAACACACACCAGGCAGAGAGGGGCACAGGGAGTTATTAAAGAATGGAACTATCAAAGATCTTGTTGGTAACATCTAGCAAGCCAAGATCTCGTTAGGAATTGTGTCCGAAAGGGTTAAAGCTTGGTTAAATATGTAGATTTTTCACAGAAATAACAAAAAGCACATGCTCAATGGGCAGGCCAATTTCCTGCCAACATCCAATCTCAATTCCAAGCCTTTGGGTCATTCCCAGTATTTCAAAGAAAAAAGCTGCCAGACCTTTGTTTTTTAAGAAAGAGAATATAGAACACTGGCCCCTAGCTTAATTAAAAAAATAATAAAAATAATATATTTACCATGTTTACACCAGAAATACAGAAGATTTCTGTTCTACATTCTCTCCTTTTCCACAGTTAATATTTTATTAATGCAAATCATTCCACAAACAAAGAATGGGTCAAAGTTTATTTTCTAAGTTTCATGGTTTCTTTTTAAACGAATGTATCTTAAAAATTTAACTACGGTATCCAGCAGAAATAGCAATGGCATTCATTACTGCCTGCGATTATTTGGTTTGCACAGCAAAAATTGCCTTTTTTTTTTTCTTTCTTTTGTTGTCGTTTTTTAATAGGGATCATAACAGTATTCAGAATTAGCCAACCTAAGTCCTCGCCACCACACCTGGATGTTGGGTACAGCAGCATAATTTCTAGGAATATTTATTTAGAATATTTAGATGTTTTGACCAAATGCCAACATATTAATCCTGCACAATCTAAGCACAGAATTTATTTCATTCTCCATGATACTGGATGATACTTCACCTGGAGTACTGTGTCCAGTTCTGGGCTCCCCGGTACAAGAAAGACAGGGATCTCCTGGAAAGAGTCCAGCGGAGGGCCACAAAGATGATACGGGGCCTGGAGCATCTTCCATATGAAGAAAGGCTGAGAGACCTGGGTCTGTTCAGCCTGGACAAAAGACTGAGAGGGGATCTCCTCAGTGTATATACATATCTGAGGGGTGGGGGACAGAAGGATGTAGCCAACCTCTTCTCAGTGGTTTGTGGGGATAGGACAAGGGGCAATGGCTGTAAGTTAGAGCACAGGAAGTTCTGCACTGACATGCGAAAGAACTTCACGGTGAGGGTGACGGAGCATTGGAACAGGCTGCCTTGGGAGGTTGTGGAGTCTCCTTCTCTGGAGATATTTAAAGCCTGTCTGGATGCCTACCTGGGCAGCCTGCTCTGAGGAACCTGCTTTGGCAGGGGGGTTGGACCCGATGATCTTTCGAGGTCCCTTCAAATCCCTACAGTTCTGTGATTCTGTGATATTCTTCATATGAAAGAAATACATTTAATGTGCGATTACAAGAAGATATATGCTGTAGATGCACAAGCAGATGTACTCTGACATAAGATTAAGACACTTACAAATCACTTCTTAGTATTTTTTTCCTACTAAATGCTCTATTGTACATCTATTAGCACTCTTCAATTCTTTAAACTTGGTCAATCACTTGATACTGGAAAAGTTTTTAATAAAGTGAGTTTTAGCTGATGAGTTCACATATCCATCAGTCTAGAAAAATCTAAGTACAGCAATTTAATTTGAAAATGTGAAAGTGTGGTTTGTTGATGGAGCTAAGTCAGTACAACCACTTGGTGCTGACATAAAGGATCACCCTTGCCTTTGGCCACACACTCTCATCCCTTCCCTTCAACCAGCATCTTCCAGCAACCATTCCTCTCTGATCTTATTCAGAAAGGTCAGGGAGTGAAGCAAGTAAAAAATTGTCCATATAAAAAGGGAAATCAGGGGTGACAAAAGACAAAACCACACTGCCATACTTCTAGCCTACTGGGATAGCAACTGTAATATTTTATCTATGAAGTATTATAAAATAAAACATGGTTCTTTAAAATGATGTAAATTAGTAAATAGAGCACATAGAAATGGATTATTCTTATTCTTAATTTACCCAGAATAAATTGTGATTTACAAGGCTGGATTCTGCTCTAGACCTTTATGAGGTGCTCGTTGTGTGGTGGTTGCTTTTTTTTTTTTTAATTATCAAAAGATCTCTACACAATTCTAGAATTCTGTTTGAAAGGACTGTTGGAAGTCCCTAATCCAACCTCCTGCTCTAAGCATGACTAAAACCAACATTAGAGCAGATTGCTCTGGAACCTGCCCAGTTAAGGTCCACTCACCCTGCTCTTTCCTCCTGACTGACCCAGCCCTGCTCTTTCAGCGTCTCTTTGCAAGCCTTATTCCATCCCCGGGTCTGGTTCTTGAAGTTATTGCATCCACTAGCAGGGCTTTGTATATGTTTTAGCTAGTCTGCATTATGCTATATTACGGAGTCCATACCTCCAGTTTGTCAAAAACTGTGACAGTGCCAGAGACCTGCCCTCCTACACATCCACTGCTCCTTTATATTTTGACTTTGTTTGTGAACTTGATGAGGTTTCATTCCATTTCACTGTTCAGATTGTGGCAGATAATAAAAATCAGCAGCCCAAATACTGATTACTTACACTTGCCACTGCTAACTCGCTGCCAGTTTGAAGCACTGATGTCCATATTTTGAGTCTGGGATCCAGACAGCCTTGTCTGACCTCAGTGCCAGAGAAGCTCATGGAGTAGATGATCTTGAGTGTCATCACGCTTACAGGGCAAGCAGGTGATCAGGCCCAGTCAGCATGGGTTTAGGAAAGGCAGGTCCTGCTTGACGAACCTGATCTCCTTCTGTGACAAGGTGATGCGCTTGGTGGATGAGGGAAAGGCTATGGATGTGGTCTACCTTGACTTCAGTAAGGCTTTAGACACCATTTCCCACAGCATTCTTCTCAAGAAACTGGCTGCTCGTGTCTTGGACTGGCATACGCTTCACTGGGTTAAAAACTAGCTGGATAGCTGGGCCCAAAGAGTTGTGGTAAATGGAGTCAAATCCAGTTGGAGGCCGGTCACTAGTGGCGTCCCCCAGGGCTCGGTACTGGGGCCAGTCCTCTTTAATATCTTTATTGATGATCTGGATGAGGGGATCAAGTGCAGCCTCAGTAAGTTTGCACATGACACCAAGTTAGGTGTGTGTGTCGATCTGCTCAAGGGCAGGAAGGCTCTGCAGGAGGATCTGGATAGGCTGGACTGAGGGGCTGAGGTCAACTGTATGAAGTTCAACAAGGCCAAGTGCCGGGTCCTGCACCTGGGGCACCCCAAGCAGAGCTACAGGCTGGGAGATGAGTGGTTGGAAAACTGCCTGGCAGGGAAGGACCTGGGAGTATTGGTGGATAGTTGGCTGAATATGAGCCAGCAGTGTGCTCAGGTGCCCAACACCATCCTGACTTGTATAAGAAGCAGTGTGGCCAGCAGGGCTAGGGAAGTGATTGCTCCCCTGTACTCGGCTCTGGTGAGGCCACACCTCAAGTACTGTGTTCAGTTTTGGGCCCCTCACTACAAGAAGGACATCGAGGTGCTCGAGCGAGTCCAGAGAAGGGCAACAAAGCTGGTGAGGGGTCTGGAGAACAAGTCTTATGAGGAGCAGCTGAGGGAGCTGGGATTGTTCAGCCTGGAGAAGCGGAGGCTCAGGAGCCACCTTATCGCTCTCTATAAGTACCTTAAAGGAGGCTGTAGTGAGGTGGGGATTGGTCTATTCTCCCACGTGCCTGTTGACAGGATGAGGGGGAAGGGCTATAGTTGCACCAGGGGAGGTTTAGGTTGGATATTGGGAAGAACTTCTTTACTGAAAGGCAGTAAAGAATATATTATCATGCCATCCAGCCTACATCTTACCAGTGGGACTACAACAATTGTGGGGGAGAAAATGGGGAAAGCTTTGCTAAAGTAAAGGCACTTAACATTCAGTCTCTACTCTTCCACAGAGCCAGTCATCACAGATGCCAATGAGGTTGGTCAGGTACAATTTCCTTAAGCACTTTACCTTCTGAGACCTGAATATGTTCTCAAAAAATGAAGCTATAGGTATTCTGATTATTTTAAATGTTACAAAGTCCTATAAATAACATATAGATTAAATTGAGACACATATTTTAGGTTTGTTATGGAAATTTTTAAGATCATACATTCACAATTTTCTTGTCAGTTCATCTTATAAACAAACATTGAATTGTTTAAAACAGATCAGGAAAGATGTGGAATAACCTCTTGGTGCATCAGTTTTTCTGATGTTTCTGATTCATATAGAATGTGAGATTCCTCTGCTCAGAGCACTAGCTGCATCTTTTTAAGATTAATATAAAGTGGCTGCTGGCTTTGTAACTAACCCTTTTACTCAGAAGTTACGCAGTATGTCAATTCTCACTTTTCATATTTTTTTGCTGAGGCGATCGGCTCCGGGGCAGACGTGTTCTGCAGTGCAGCAGGGGACCGAGGCGGGCAGGGCTTTTTGTCCGGCATCGAGGCCACTCGGGGGAGCCGCCGGCACCCGGCTGTCCTCGCGAGGGAGGCTGACGAGGCGCGGGCGGAGCCAGCAGCGCCCCCTCCCAGGCTGTTTAAAAGTTGCCCCTAGGGAGCGCGAGCGACCAGGAGCGCGGCCACCAGGACGGGCAAACAGGACGTGGCACGGCAGTTCGCGCGGGCAGGGCGAGCGGGGGGCCCATCGTCGCTCTGTTGCAGCTGCCTCTCCCTTCGGTGCTTGTAACCTGCTTGCGTAGAACCTGACCATGGTATCAACCAGGCAGAAAAACGTGGCCTCTGCATCTCGTGCGGCATCTCCAGCCACGGTCTCCAGTGTGGCTACTCAGACGGAGGGCTCGGGGCAACACGCAGCCGTCCAGGTCCTGGGCTGCAGAGTGTGCCCCAGCCTTCTGTCGGTCTCCGACAGCAGTGGTGGGTATGCCTGTGGGAGGTGTGCCCAGGTTGGAGAACTGCTCAGCCAGGTAGCGGAGCTCCGGGAGGAGGTGAACAGGCTCAGGTGCATCAGGGAATCAGAGAGGGAAATTGACTGGTGGAGGTGCACTCTACCCTCTCTGAGGCAGGCTCACAAGCCTGCCACAGCACAGGCATCTCCTCTTATGCAGAAGACGGAGGTTCCCTCCTCCTGCCAGGCAGCGGGAGGAGACCTAGATCAAGGGGGGGAATGGAGGCAGGTGCCTATTCGGGGTGGTAGGCGAGCCCTCTCTCTGCCCACCTCACCTTCTCATCTACCCTTAAATAATCGATATGAAGGACTAGAACAAGACAATCTAAATGACAAAGTAGATAAAAACCTGTCCCAGTTGGAGGGGGCGCCTAAGACAAGGCGACCTACACGTCGCATTGCCACATCATCCTTCAAAAAAGAAAGAAGGGCTATTGTTATGGGGGGCTCCCTTCTGAAAGGGACAGAGGGACCGATATGCCGACCGGACCCAACCCGCAGAGAAGTCTGTTGCCTCCCTGGGGCTCGGGTGAGAGACTTTGCCAAGAAAGTCAAGTGCCTGGTACGGCCCACTGACTACTACCCGCTACTGGTCTTTCAGGCTGGTAGCGATGAAGTAGCAACAAGAAGTCCGAAGGCGATCAAAAGAGACTTTAGGGATTTGGGGCGACTACTTAGAGGATCAGGGGCACAGGTTGTGTTTGCCTCTGTCCTTCCGATAGGGGGGATCGAAGCTGAAAGGCGTGCTGTTCACATAAACTCGTGGCTTCGAGACTGGTGTGACCGGCAGAATTTTGGGTTCTTTGATCACGGGAAGGTCTATGCTACACTGGGCCTCATGGCACCAGATGGGATGCGCCTCTCTCGGAGAGGGGTAAGGATCTTTGGTCAGGAGTTGGCAGGGCTGATAGATAGGGCTTTAAACTAGAGTCGAAGGGGGAAGGGGCTAAAACCAGGCACGCCGGTGAAGACCTAAGGGATGGTACGCTAGAATCAGAGGGGCTGTGTGCCAGTGAGGTCCTTCGGTCAGATCCACAAGGTGCTAAGTGTAAGGAGACACACCTGAGGTGCTTCTACACGAACGCACACAGTATGAGAAATAAAATGGATGAGCTAGAAGTCCTGGCCCAGTCCTGCAACTACGACATCATCGGCATAAGCGAAACCTGGTGGGATGAGTCCTGTGACTGGGGTGTTGCGATAGATGGTTACAGGCTCTTCAGGAGGGACAGGCAAGGTAGGCGAGGTGGTGGGGTGGCGATGTATGTGAAGCAGGGGCTGGACTGTGTGGAACTTCAGGTCGGCGATGGCAAAGTTGAGAGCCTCTGGGTAAGGATCAAGGGACGAACGAATAAAGGGGATGTCGTTGTGGGAGTCTATTACAGACCGCCTGGCCAGGACGATAGCGCCAATAAATTATTCTTTACAGAACTAAGAGAGGCCTCGAGATTAACTCCCCTTGTCCTTATGGGGGACTTCAACTTGCCGGACGTTAACTGGGAGTGCCACACGGCTGACACGAGCAAGTCCAGGAGGTTCATGAAGCACCTAGACGATAACTTCTTGGTGCAGGTGCTAACGGAGCCAACTAGGAAAGGTGCCTTCCTAGACCTGTTGCTAGAAAACAGAGAGGGTCTGGTGGGAGATGTGGTGATTGGTGGCCGCCTTGGTCATAGCGACCATGAAGTGGTTGAGTTCAAAATTTACGGTGACAGAAGGAAAAGTGCCACCAAAACCTCATCCCTAGATATGGGGAAAGCGGACTTCAGGCTGCTCAGAGAACTAGTCAGCAAGGTCCCCTGGGAAACTGCTCTTGAAGGCCTTGATGTCCACCAGTGCTGGTCATTCTTTAAGCGATGCCTCCTAGAAGCACAAGATCAGGCAATTCCTAAATATCGCAAGTCAGGCAGGCGGGGCAGGAGGCCAGCGTGGCTGACCAGGAACATTCTAATGGAGATTAGGCGGAAACAGAGAGTGTTTCGCTACTAGAAGGAGGGCCAGGTGTCATGGAAAGAATACAGGGATGCAGTTCGTGTTTGTAGGGAGAAAGTTCGTGTGTCCAAAACACAGCTAGAGTTGAAGCTGGCTGTGTCTGTGAGAGAAAATAAAAAGGTTTTTTTTAGATATGTGAACGGAAAAAGGAGAACTAAAGAATACATAGGGCCGCTCCTTGATAGGGAAGGTCTCCTCACAGACAATGACATAGGCAAAGCAGAGACGCTTAACGCCTTCTTTGCCTCTGTCTTCAATGCCGATGATGGGCTTCGGGACCCAGGGTGCCCTGAGCTGGAGGACCGGGACGGTGGTGATGACAAACTCCCAACTGACCCTGAACGTGTGCAGGATTTGCTACTCCACCTGGATCCCTACAAGTCCATGGGTCCGGATGGGATTCATCCCCGGGTGCTGAAAGAGCTGGCGGACGTCATCGCGGAACCTCTCTCAATTATTTTTCAACGATCCTGGGAATTTGGAGAGGTCCCGGTAGACTGGAAGCTGGCAAATGTTGTGCCGATTTTCAAGAAGGGTCAGAAAGAAGACCCTAGCAATTACAGGCCTGTCAGTCTCACGTCAGTGCCTGGTAAAATCATGGAGAAGATGGTTCTCAAACTTATTGAGGCGCACCTGGGGGACAAAGCAGTCATTGGTCCCAGCCAGCATGGGTTTGTGAAGGGTAGGTCCTGCCTAACTAACCTGATTTCCTTTTATGTTAAGATCACCCGTATGGTGGACCAAGGGAAACCAGCTGATGTGATTTTTTTGGACTTCAGCAAGGCTTTTGACACAGTTTCCCATAGGATCCTACTGGACAAAATGTCCACCATACAGCTAAATAAAAACATCATACGATGGGTGAGCAATTGGCTAACGGGCAGGGCCCAAAGGGTTATGGTAAATGGGGCTGCGTCAGGCTGGCGGGTGGTCACCAGTGGGGTCCCTCAAGGCTCCCTTTTAGGGCCGGTACTTTTCAATATTTTTATAAACGATCTGGATGTAGGAATAGAAGGTATTTTGAGCAAGTTTGCTGATGACACCAAACTTGGAGGAGTTGTGGACTCGAATGAGGGTGGAAAGGCCTTGCAGAGGGATCTGGATAGGTTGGAGAGCTGGGCGATCACCAACCGCATGAAGTTCAATAAGAGCAAGTGCCGGGTCCTGCACCTGGGACGGGGAAACCCTGGCTGCACGTACAGACTGGGCAATGAGATGCTGGAGAGCAGCCTAGAAGAGAGGGATCTGGGGGTCGTGGTAGACAGCAAGTTGAATATGAGCCAGCAGTGTGCCCTGGCAGCCAGGAGGGCCAACTGTGTCCTGGGGTGCATCAAGCACGGCATTGCTAGTAGGTCAAGGGAGGTGATTGTCCCGCTCTACTCTGCGCTGGTGCGGCCTCACCTCGAGTACTGTGTGCAGTTCTGGGCACCACAGTATAAAAAGGACATGAAACTGTTGGAGAGTGTCCAGAGGAGGGCTACGAAGATGGTGAAAGGCCTGGAGGGGAAGACGTACGAAGAACGGCTGAGGTCACTGGGCCTGTTCAGCCTGGAGAAGAGGAGGCTGAGGGGAGACCTCATCACAGTCTACAACTTCCTCGTAAGGGGGTGTCGAGAGGCAGGAGACCTTTTCTCCATTAACACCAGTGACAGGACCCGCGGGAACGGGGTTAAGCTGAGGCAGGGGAAATTTAGGCTTGACATCAGGAGGGGGTTCTTCACAGAGAGGGTGGTTGCACACTGGAACAGGCTCCCCAGGGAAGTGGTCACTGCACCAAGCCTGTCTGAATTTAAGAAGAGATTGGACTGTGCACTTAGGCACATGGTCTGAACTTTTGGGTAGACCTGTGTGGTGTCAAGAGTTGGACTTGATGATCCTTAAGGGTCCCTTCCAACTCAGGATATTCTATGATTCTATGATTCTATATTTGACTCCACCCTAATACCTGCTTACATACTCTGCATATAATAATCACCCAGGTGAATATTTTCATATGAAATACAGAATGCCACCAGTGGAGTTTGTAGGTAAAATGCTCAGAGCTATTCAGAAATTACATTTGAAACTGAGCACATCACAATGTGGGAAATCTATCCCATTACAAAGTATGAATCCTGGCTGTTGTTATGAAATTGCTGTATCATCATTAAACACCTCAGAGGATGTGAAGTCAACCATATGCTGTCAGGGCTGAGCCATGTGCATCTCAAACATGGGTCTGTGGCAGCTCCCAGTCAAGAGGAAGAAATATAAGGACAATGGGGCGCCCGAGCTCCAGCAACCCGTTCACCCAAACTCTTCCTATTAGCCAGGATTTGCAGCTCTGGAATTTCCCCCAAAACTGAAAAGAAGATTAAATGTTATGACTGGACATCAAAAGCTATGGAAACGCAGCTCTAGGAAATGCTGTGAAACACAGAGATACAGAGAACTTGTGTGGAGAAGGAACAGCGAGGTATACTTTGCTAAGTGTGGGGCAGCCAAGTGAGAAGGAAACTGGCTTCAAAATTCTGACACAGACATGCGTGCACCATAATTTAGAAAAGTTATGTACAGAAATGGATGACAAAGAGGGCACATACTATGCCCAAAAACAACATTCAAAACTGAGGAAGGGAAGTATATACAGAGTGTTTAGTGTTTTCTCTTCGTGCTCATATAAGGAATCATTGATTTTATGGTATTTTTACAACATCTGTGTTGTCTACTTCAACTATCACATGTTTCTAAGAGGTGAATTGTAAGCCCTGAGTGAGTAAAATGAGAGCTAAAGGAAAAGTGTGTTTAATCTCTCAGGGAACCTACTGACTGAAGACAAATAATCCTCACTAGAAACTGAACCAGGTAGAAACCTTCTGTTTCCAACTCTGATCAGGTAAAATTTAAAGTGATATGGGCTTAGTGAGGCAGAGCTGGAACAAAGCAATCCAGTCCATTTCCAGCTGATGGAACATTATCAAGCCTGTGACACACCTGGGTTTCTTCTTGATATCACAAGTTGAAAATTACAGGTCAATTGTCCCCTTTTCACCTTTAATAAAAATGAACATGATGATTTTAGCAAACATTATGCAATCATGCTTACAGATGGCTCTTTATCATTTGAGTGCTTTTCATTAGTTAAATAACTTAAATTATTATTAAATTATTGCTCTTATTCATTTATTCTGCGAGTCTTCCTATGTTCTTAGCCAAATACCACATGAAGATTTCCTGCCTAAAATAACTACTTGATCCTAATGAAAATACATTTACATCAAAATATTATAAAATCACACCTAAACTACTAAATCATGATTTACTATTTGTAGATATACCAAAAATGAAGTCTCCAGGAGATAGGAAAAACATTCACAGCTGTTTTCTTAACATCACAGGTAACTAATTCTGTCCTTAACTTTCTTTTTTTTTTTTTTTTTTTTAAACACATAAGTATCATTTGACTACTACTTTTAAGAACAATTATTTGCATTTTTAATATTCTCAGCTCTTCTTCACTATTATGTATTTCTGATGTGTTTTAAGACAAAAGCATGAGGGCACATCGTCATATACTGTCTTCTAATTTTCTGAGTGGAGAACCACAAGCAGAAACTTTGGAAATCACACATTAGCAAAATGTTCAAGTTAGACCATGTCCAAATAGCTTTGACTGTGCTGCACTTCAAAGCACTGGCAAAGCATTATGCAGGATTCTTCCAAGCACTGCTTGATTTCCATAGTGGTGAATCATGACCATAAAAGAATCTTTTTTTTTTTTTTTTTTTTTTTTTTTTCTTCCCCTCTGTGCAGGAAACAATAAAACATCAATAAAAAAAATAAGGTCAAGAGAGATCTATAGAACTGTTCTTCAGTGAGATCTAAGTGGCCAATTTTTTCCACCTGGCACACCCAGTCAAAACATTTGTTATTAAAGAAGTGTAATTTGCTCACTGTGACTTACATGCTAAAATTCCAGGTAAGGATTTAACTCACTCCTAACATACCTAACAAATCATTAGGCATCAATCTCTATATTTGGTGCTACTCATTCCAGTATTCCAAATTCCAGTATTCTATCTTCTCTATCACATCTGTGGACTTAGAACAAATTTAAAATATGGCAACATCTTGGTCACTTAGCTCACAGAAAATTCAACATTTTGTAAAATCAGACATTAAAGCAATGAGAATAAATAGTGAAATTGATTTACCACAAATTCTAATACAGAGAATAAGAAATCTTTGTCTTTCTTTTGAAAGGCATTTCAAAGACTGTCATCAGATTGATACTAGAAGATATGCATGTCCTCAAACAAAATTACTCATCTTTCCAAACTTTTCAAAGCAAACCATTCTTTAAGCTGTATAGAAAAAAAGACATCTGCTTGCAAAATCATTGTGTAATATACTGCTGCTCTAGAAATATTTCTTCTACTTTTTTCCTTACAGATATAAAAGCATTTTGTATCCCAACCATATAAAGAATTGTACGGCTCTCATATCAAATTCCAACATCACACTTTAAAAAAATAAAAAAATAAATGAAAGAATTATGTAAAGCATATACCTGTATAATTATTGTAAAATAGCGTAGTCCTGCTAGTGGTGCTCACAATAGTACAGGATGCATTTTAAATGCCTTTTTTTCCCCCCCTGTTTTTCCTATAGTAAGATCTACTTAAAAATACGTTTGTATTTGAAGCTTGAATCTCAAGGGAGAACAATGAAGGAGAACAAAGCTTAGTGAAATATGAGGTTCAGGTATCTTTTGGAACTCTGTGATCATTTAGAAAAAAGCCCTACACTTCAGGATGGCAAAGTCGACATCTGAGATGAAAATCTTTCACTGAATACTATTTTTGTATTTTTTGTATACCAAAAGCATGCAACAACAGCAGTCACCATGTACTAACTTTTAAAAAAGCTGTCCTAAAGGACAGATTGTCAAAGTCAGGTATGAAAATATTAGGCACTAAAAGGTTTTTGAGCAGTCCTACATATCACCTTCTGTTTGTTCAGTAATCCAACAAAAGCGTGATTCATCTCAAGGCTAATAGTTGAGCTGAACTGAAGCTTGTAACAAAAATAAATCCCTACCTTTGGAATAGCTTTATCTGTTTTTTAAATATTTTAATTGGTAGGGATTTGTGAAGGACATTAAAGCTTTTCCTGTTCCAGCTACAAAATCTACAATATCAAGTCCCACAATCCAACAGTAAAAATAAGACCAAATATGTAATGATACGCACAAAATCTTTCAGTATTTTGTCAGGCAGTGTAACAGAATGAGTAATTTCTTACCGTGAAATACCTGAAACCAATCATTTTGCAAACCAGCTCCTTCCACTCAGTGATTGTAACACACGTACCTTTAGATGCAAAGCACACTCCAGTAGAACTCTCAGACCTTCACAAGCCTTCAGAGTTCTCAAAAAGCACGAAGGTAAAGATGACAGTCACTAGTTCTTTGTGTCTCAGAAAATGCTAAGTGGTATATCACCTATCTTAGTGTGGTATATCACCTATCCTATACCTTAGAGTGGTATATCACCTATCTTAGAAAAAAAGAGGTGATATACCACTTAGAGCCCACATACCCATTGCCACTTATACCTACATATTGTAGCATGTGTAGTTTTTCCATGTATCACCTTTTCCTTCATCAAAATTCCCAAACTTTTAATAAAATGTGGCGATGCGAAAGCTTTTCAAAAAAGCCACAAGAATATATTACAAAGGTAACCTGTAAGGTAACACAAGTGTCAGGGTTGCTGATCAGTACTTTACAAAGGAAAAAAAATGTTCTAGAAAGTTTGGGATTTGTTTTGGTTCTGGACATGCACACAACACACAGAAGCATCAAAGACATCACAGAATATCATCAGCTGTCAATCTGAGGAGACCAAGATTTAGCAAACTGTTTTTTATGTACACCTCCTCATTTTTTTTCACATAATGTTGGGTCGATGAATGCAATACAAATCATGATTAACGAAAACTAAATGGATATAACAGATTCTTTCATAAGATTATGTATTGTACTTTGTCATATGTGCTGTGTCACCTTTTAGCAGTAACAGTGTGTCTGTATTAAATTGTAGACATTACCAAAAAAAGTGTAAAATTAAAGTGTACGTTCTTCTTAGCAACTGAATCCTACCAAGATATAATTATGTTAAGTAGCCTAGTGACTAAACAAAATGCTGTCTAACATTTGTTCTGGGTAAACATACTTGTTCTGTTTCTGAAAAAGAACCAGATTCACCTCTGTTCCAAAACTATTTACATGAATTACAACAATAAATGAGTTGGCTTAAAAAAGTGTATGATTTACAGCTTATTTGTGGGAGTTAGATTTCTTAGATCAGTATCTTTCTAATCTGTTGACATAATTCTAAATGATTCCTTAAACTTAATGGTGAGACAAATGAATTATAATTCTTTCAAAATACTATTTAATTATCAGAAATAACCCTCCTGGGTGGATGCTAGCTGAACTGGGCTTACACACTAACAATTTTCATATCTGGGGAAATGCCTTTTATAAAGTAGACTGAGAAAAGTAACCACAGAAATGCAAATGGGGTGTCCATTTAAGTCACTTTAGTCTCATGTGCACCACACGCCAGTAATTCTTCCTGATGCAGCCGCCTGCTTCAGGCAGCCAGCGCTGTGTCCTGGGGTTGTGAGCCCACTCCCAGGCAGTCATCGCCTCTTTTGCTGTGTCTATGCAATTCAGCTGCTGTTGTGGAGTGCTGTGGGCAGGCTCCTGCCATGCCAACAGCTAATGAGGGTTACTTCTAAAATAACTGGGCAGGAACCAAGACTGTTCAAACATTTTGTTCAGCCACTCGTGAGCCACTCATTGTGCATGTTGACTTGGGAGAGATAACACTGATTTATGTCAGAATTGGGCTGAACAGAAGAGACTCTTCTGTGGTGTGTTGCTGTTGTTTTTTCTAAGGACCAGTATCATCACTATCCCTCTCTGAGATAATTATGGAAATTTAGCTAATGGAGGCATAAAAAGACAAGTTGCAAAAAAACAAGTGAAAGAATAAACAAGAAGCTTTTCTGTCAGGAAAAATTGTCATTTAGGAAAAGCATTAATTGGTGAAGAAATAATGAGGATATGTGTGGTTTGAAGTGTTTTCTAAGCATGCTGTCTTACACAGTCCTCTGGTGCAAATCAGCTGTTGATGATGCTCACAGTCATTTCAGAAGTTGTTGGGGTTTGTTTGTTTTGTTTTAAAATGAAGGTGACAATTAGGGCATTGCTTTTGTTTCAGAAGTGTGCCTGCCTATGCTGGTATGGCTGTCCTTGTTTAATTTAAATTAGTCCAACCACTTGAATGGACATTTGAACTCAGACATTTTGTGGATGCCAGATTAGCCACCCTCTTTCCCTGAAATTATATAATATTTTTTCCTCCTTTATTTGCACTATAGTTTTCAAAATATATATATATATATATTATATAAATATATATAAAATATCTATATATATATATATATATATATAATATCTGCAAACCATCATTTATCAAATGTTTCCAAAAAAAACCACCAAAACCAAATAGCAATAGCATTGGGTCAGGCAAAACTGAAAGTCTGTTTTCCTTTTTTTCCAGTTATATATACTCCTTTAAGCCTTTACAGTACATATAGGAGGAGTGCCTACTTCAAGTGTGCAAAGCTTTATAATTTCTCTTCCATGCAAACCAGCCTTTGATGAAACAGTTTTTCATCATCAGCTCTTGTTTAAATTAAGAATATTTATTTAAATACTGTAAAAGCAAAGCTGTAACATTTCAAATAAAATATTTCCTGGACATATATCTGTTGGAAATGTCTGCTTTTGACAGGAGCTGATGACAGCCAAATGAATTCAGCATTAATTTACAATTGTTTCAAACACACATAATGCAGAACATCATGCCAAAATCAGATGAGAACAGAAAAGCTCCTTAGAAAATATAGCTTGCTCAACAATTTCCATTAAGTTGTTTCTTGGCACCAGAAATATTCCTGTGACCCAATTTCCACCTGCTTGTTGGCTTTATGTACTGTCCAAAGTAAAGTACCAACTTGGAAATTGCTGAGCAAAAGGTAAGAAAACATGTATTTTCTAACAGTTTGCTGTGTGCATGACATTATGTCTCCACTTAACTTATGAAAAAAATAGTTATGGATTAGGAAGGGATGGAGACTGCCACATTACAGTTCTTTATGGAACTGCAAGTTAGGAGACTGACTGGTTTTTGTTTTGGCAATTTATACCACCAGACAATCACAAAAAGTTATTGTAGTTAGTATACACCTCCCAAGATTCATATATTCTAGCTTGTGAATTTCACATAATCAGGAAAAAGAGAATCCACACTCAAAACCAGTCATGCAGTCACAAATATTAAATTCAAAATCCTACATTTTCAAACAGATCGGTTTATGGTTTGCATAAGCTTGTGAAGGAAAAATGGTTTAACTGAAAACTTACTTGTTTCTAATTGTATGTAAGCAAAATAGTTCAAATTAATACATGATAAGTTAATAAATATCCTACAGAGTTGATAAAATACTGGCAAGCATAACAATGGTAAAGTTATGATAATTCAAAAAGAAAATTTCCCTAGGAAGTAAGACTGTTAAAATTCTCAGGAGAAACTTATGCATGACCCTGTGTATGTAGCCTGTCAAAACACTTTATCTCAGTCTCTTCCAGTCTCCTCAGAAATGTCAATAACCAAATCCCTTCAGATCACTCAATTTCAACCTGTTGAAAACTAAACAAAGATTACTTAAATGGGGGGGGGGGGGGGGGGGCTGTTTGCTTTCCATGTTTACATTCCAAGTGTTTTTACTTTGTATTAAGACACCTCATCTTTGTGTAATGATTCAGGGAAAATAACCTTGAATTGAAGGAAGCATGTTAGGTGGAGTTAGGAGGCAATTTATCAGCCCTGCTCAAACACACTTGGCTCCTCTACCCCTCAATTCTTTAACTCCATGGCTTTAAAAGGTGGGCAGTTTGCTTCCCATCCACATTCCATTCCCAGCAACATCTTTCATTCCATTGTCATACAAGGGTCCTACAGCCTGGTGCTGATGAGAAATATTTCTTTAAATGTTTTTGATCACAAATCATATTCCTAGAAGCCTTCTTACATGACAGTTTTTACACTAAATTATTCTTCCTCCTTCCAGTATTTTGTTATTTGAGAACGCACCAGTGACATTTAGAGAAGACAAAGGTGTTCCTTGCAGAATGTAACACCGACAGCACATGGAGAAAGCAATGCCTCTTGGACTTTCTTATTTTTCCTTTTTTTATTTTTTTTATTTATTTATTTATTTTATGATCTTCCCAATTTCCCAGCAGCTTTTCCTTAGCAGACCAAAAATTAGCATGTCTCTCAGCTTTTGTAATCTGTTATAAATTAACTTCATTTGCATTAATAGTGGTTTAAAACTGGCTGGAAAATAAAAAGGAAAAAGAACTCAGACTACTTTGTTTCCTTACGTTCTCTTCTTCACCAGCTACTAAAGGAGAAGAGCAAATACTAGCTGGCTTCTCCCATACGGTACCAAAAACCAATTTTCTGGGGGACAGTTCGTAGTATCTGGGAAGGTACCAAACCTTGCAGATCCCTGTACTTCTCACTGACACAGTACAGATGCAGAAGCACTGCTTCAGTCACAGACAGAATTAAAATCCTTGAATGTGACGTTCCACATATGGGAGCTCTTTACCAGAGCTACTTGGAAATAACTATTTCTGCTTAATGCCATGTTTGGGTTCTTTAGGTAAGATTAAGATTAACAAATTTGGCCATTTAAAGATAAGATTGGTTTGCCCCAACTGCTGCTTTCTCTGCAGCTGATAGGAAGAGAGCCAAGCAGCTCCTAGAGACTGTGCATTCTCAACCAACACCTGTGTGAGGATAAACCATCTTCCAGAAAGGGTTTTCCTACTGCAATTGGTGTATAGCTTCAGCTAGATGAAGGTTTAATTGGATGTTTCAGTGAAATTAATCCTGTTATATTTGTTATATTTATGAGTACCTCAGTGTTTTATTTAGGAGTAGATGTTTAAGTATTTCTCATCCTTAGAAACTGACTAATGCAGAAAGTGTTTGACAACCCATTTTGTTAACAAGGTTTTGAGAGAAATACAAACTTTGCCCTTGACAAAGCTTACCCATCATCAGCACCTGGGGAGCTGAGGGAGGGCTCATGTTTTATTGCCTCTCACTGACATAAATTATAGATGTTATTTCTGCCTTCTTTCAGGACAGGAAAAATAAAGGGAAAACTAGCAACTGTTCACCTTTAAAAATTGAGATGACTGTGTTCACAATGATTATAAAAGCTGTTAAACAGAAGCTTTAATTATTTCTGTTTATATATTTCTGTTTATATTTTATGTTGCAGCAAAGACAACAATTTGGAAAAAAAGTCAGCAGAAAGTCAGGGAACTCCAAATGCTGAGGTTATTCTGTGCAAAAATTTTCACCACGCACTTTCAACATTTATATTACAACAAAATAGTTCTAAAGTTTACACTGTAAATTAAAAAAGAAGTACGGTCAATTTGGCTAAATTATTTTCAACCAAATCCAGTGCAGGTAGCAATTTGCTTGTTGTAAGTCTGGTATAGAGTACAATACTGCACTTTGCAGGCTGCACATATAAAACATGATGAATGATATTGCAAATGAATGAAAAATATTTTAAGAGTTTGCTATCTTTCTTTCTGAGCTCCAGAGACTTTTTCTCTAAACTGAAAGAACTGTCTCACTTTCTGCATAACATGTGTTTTTCGACTTTCTATACTGTATGGTTTCTAAAACTCAGACACTTGCAAGCCACCTTCTAAGTCTTGTCCTGGAGATATGTGGCTCAGCAACAATATTCTTAGCCATCAACATGTATATGAACTTTAAAAGCTCATTATATTTTACTTATAGGTCCTAATATAGGTCCTTATTAAGTTCTAGTAAGACCTTCAAAACAATCTGTATTCTAATTCCAGCAATTTCTAAGTTCCAAACAAAGCACAAGTGAAAACCTTCTATAGGTATAAAACACAACAAAGTCTTCATTGGGTATTTGGGTCTTTATAAGAAATCAACATTGAAAGTGAAATTAGTGTTGAAATTTTCTTAAGAAAAAAGACAACACAACCTACAGACATAGAAAGAGAATCTTTATGGACATTGAAACTGAAAACAAGAAAATTCTTGAAAACAAGAAATATTGAAGCATTGTTTCTAAGAAGAAGAAGAAGAAGAGGAAAGAAGAAAACAAGATGCAACTTACCATAATTTTAATATAATCAGGGCAATACAAATGAGAGACCTAGACTTTAGAGGACAGGTCTATCTGTTATAAAGACTAAACACGCTCAATATGAACTGAAGGGAAACAGTATATCGAGCAAAACTGACCACGTGTAACTGGACAAAGTTTTCTCTTTGTGCCTGCATGAGAACTTTAAAGAGAATAAGACCTGAAAGAAATGTAGAACTACATTTCAATGGAAAGCTTTATTTTATTTTTTTTTGCAAATTTATTAAATCGATTAAAAAAATAATGCCTTTTCCTACAAATATAAAAGAAGAAAGGCATATGTTGTCCCATGGTCCTCCATTCCTACACAAACATATAGTACTAACCAAGAAAACATGGACTGCATATCCAAATCCCTATTCTAATCACTTTTACCTTTACCTTTATCTCCTATTTTCTCTGAGCTGAGTTATTCCTGTACAGTATTCACGTTGCATAGAAAAACAAATTCTGTGCAGCTACACAGGTTACATTTACAGTGAATATTTACCTACTTCAATGTAGACATGCTTTGATTGCTTACTATTGTGGAGGTATTTTAGAAAGTAAAAATATCTTCCCCCCCCCCCAGGCAACAGAAGTGTCCCAGAAAAAAACAAACAAACAAACAAAAACAACTTCTGTATGAAATCTCTTACACAGAAATTGAATTCCACGTGCAGAAGGACTCAGTACACATTGTTCAAACTAATGTTCCCACTGAACAAATACAAGTTTCTAACTTCATGCTCTCTGCTGGGAGTTTACAACACCAGAGCAAGCTGCATTATAGGTCTTTTCAGGACAAGGAAAATTTCCATGAACTATCATAAGTCTATGCCTATGCTTTTAATTAGGACGTAGAACAGAGTTCATTTATAACACTGGGAAGAGGGAGGGGAGGAAAAGGACCAAGAAGGTAAAACATGGTACTTCACAGTGAAAACAGATCCTGGAATGACTTCAGGAAGACATAAGGAGATACATGGCAGAATATCTTTAAGCTTGTATGGTCAGACATGTCAAATGAAATCGAGGAAAACTCCTGCCATATCTGATTTTGTCAAACACTTATTAGTATACAGAAAAATAATTAGCTACTGTGTATTTCTTTTATGGACAAAATCCAAATCATCTTGAATAACTAAAGATTAAATTCACAGAAGTAATACTTATTTTCATACATAACAATGCCTCCCATAAAAAATACGATGTACTCCTGAGTTCAGTCTCAGAAATGTAATCTGAGATACGTAACTGTTACCTCCACATTACAGAGAAACTAGAGACATAGACAAGTTAAAGTGAGTTGCCCAATGTCACAATAAAAATTGGTGGCTAAACTAATAGTGACAGTAGTCAGATTATCCAATGCTGTCTTCTACCAGGCAGAAAAAGGAATTATCTGTCTTATAAATAACAGAGCAGCTCAGAAGCGTTTTCCTGTTTTGCCAACATTGTGGATAAATGCTGGCAGTGTAAATGTGTGGAATTTGGCGTAGAGCCTCTTTCCTTACAATGTATCATTCATTCTCATTTTTAGCATTTCAGTGTCTGTTCCCTTTAGGTGGTTATTAAAGGGAAGAAAAACAGAAAAAAAATAAAAATAAAACAATACAATATATTTATATTACATAATGAAACAAAAATCAAATAAGAGCATCCTCTTCTAACTTTGCAGCAGCAAAAAAGGTCTACAGTATTAAACAGAGTAAGTACTATAGTTGGTCCACCCCAGGGATATATAAAAATCTTTTTTTTTTCCTTCAGGAGAATTCAAAGTTCTCTGTGATATGATTTTTAAGGGTAATTGAAAAAAAATGGAAGCACCAGTAAAATTCCTGGAGCAATTCTCTATGTAGAGTTGAGAAAAAATAGGAAGTATTGTAAGGTTTCCCTCTTAATAACATAATTACAAAATGTAATTTCTTAAATAGAAAACATTCACAAGCTTCCATCACCACTCTGGGGAAAAAAAAAAAAAAAAAAAAAAAAAAAAAAAGTTACAGTATCTCTACACAAATTAGATTGTCATACGTTTTATCTACAAACTACATGCATTTTCAGATAAGAGAGTCTACTGAGGTCCCCCACCCATAGCTGCATGCATATATTTCCAACAGTCAAAGAAGATTTCTGTCTTTTGAGAATGAGATTGCATTGGAAGAATTAAAAGCAGTGTGAAGGCAAGTAGGGAATCCTTCAAATATTATTCCTCAATACTATATTTGAAAATACAGTCATGAACTACACAAATATAGATGGACTATAGGAGAAGAAAAAGCCATTATTCATATTTGCTACAAAATACAGTGCACCTGTGAATAAGAAATCAGATAAAAATGTTTGCAGATTCGCACCAACTGCTGTACTACACACTTTATTGTATCAGGAATGGTTAACATTCATTAAACATCTCTGGGTGGAATACAGACAAATCAATTTGTGAAGAATTACTAAAGCTTCAGTTAAGTGCTTTCAAGCAACTTTTCAGCGTCCAGGTTTAGAACTCCGTAACACATGACATCCAGCAGCACACAGAGCAGAAAAAACAGGCAGTCTACAAGGGAATGCATACAGCTGCCTAAACTCGGGCATGCATTTGTAGCTTCCAGTCAATACAGTGCTTAAAAAAAAAAAAAAAAAAAAAAAAAGTTTTTCAGAGCATGAAAGGTGTGAGACAGTTGCAGACGTGAGAGTGAGACGGATCCCAGAGAAGTGCATGAACTGGCACATGTGAATATGATTAAGTGCCAAGCAGTTTTACAGTGATTTAAACAGAGCTTGAAGTTCAGGAAATGAAGGGGGAGTGGAAGACTGTGCTTTTGAATGTGGTATAATATTATTTAATCACTATGCCATTACTTTCTTCTAATGAAATACAAGTAAAGCACTCAAAATTTTCAACTCAACAATGTAAATTCTCCAGTTCTTCTGTTTGGATGGTTGGAATTTTATAAGGGCTAAGTTTCTGCTTTGGTTTTATTTTTAAGCAAATACTGCATGTCTATGATTTTGGATGCTTTAACTTATTTATATTAGCCATTTTTTCCATTCCAGTTTCCAGTACTAATTTCAGTTACCTAAAAGACAGCCAGAGCATGCTAAGATGGATCCACCCACTCGGAGGGATCAGTGGCATAACTCAGATTTGCTCTTATGATCATTCATTCTGATTTTTATTCCACAGAAGAAAAGACTGGGATATGGCAGTGCCCTGCCAGTTTGTTATCTGTAGGTCTAACTCTGCCGCTTGCACCAGAAGCTTTGAAAATTCAGTTTGATGATTTTTTATTTTGAACATGGACAGATCTCAGTAAAGCTCTTCTAATCTATGGGGTAAACACATCTGCCTGTTATGTTCAGCATATACAGAGCAAGAACAGCAATGGAAAAAATGCAAAAGCTAATGAGAGCCTTGCAAATTTTTCTCATCTGCTGAATGTCCCTGTATTTACATCTCACTACAGAAAACATTTTCACCTTTTTGTTTTTCTAGGTTATGAAATACTAAACTTGTAATGCAATTCACTTCTCCTCAGACAAAACTTGATAACTGTCTGACCATTATGTCATACACAATATTAAATCCATTTAAAATGCAAATATAATTTAGCATTAAAAAACTTTGCTGAACACAAGTTAGCTAGCACTGAAATTCCTCAACATACTAGACAAGGATCAGCTTCCTGCTATTTTTGCCCAGAAGTTTCTACAGTTGTACTGCTAGCAAACAGTTTCAGTCAGGCTTAGAGGCCAAAGAGCTCATTTATTCTGTTGTTGTTTCCCACAGTATTGACATGCCAATGTTTGGCCTTATTCTTCCTGTTGATATCATACATCCATCTGATGACAGTCATCAAATGGTTACAAAACTGACAACTCAGTGTTCTGACAACTCAGTTTTGTATTTTATTTTTAGGATAGGTCTTGCAATAGAACAAGCTTAAAGGGGAAAAAAAAAAAAAAAAAAAAAAAAGGAATAGGAATAGAACATGGTGTTAAAAGACAACTGCTAAAGTTGTCTTGAACAAGACACATGTCTTGAAGTGAAGCCTCAATGTCCAAAATCTGACAACAGCTTGAGTAATCATCTTTGAACAGAAAAATTAAGCAGAAAACTGTGAGACATATAGAGAAAAAATTCCAGCTGTCTGAAAGAAATGTGCAGGCTGTAAAGCTAACTGGACTGCTTGGTAGGAAATATTGCTCTCTATCACAAACTGAAATTGAATGATTAAGTGAAGTGCTTACCTTCTTACTGGGAATGCACAGAGAAGCAAGGAAGGAAATTTGTGTAATACAAATAATTTCATTCTTTCATGTTCTATTGTCTTTGTCTGAATAATTGGTTGTTCGGAATAAAAAATGTAGATAGTTTGTAAAGACTTTTGATATAAATATCACACTACTGGCATTTAATAGAAGAGCCATGGGAAATCAGTAGTAACTGTAGAGCTTCCTAGACTTCTGCATGCTTATAACCAGTTACTGAACATGTGAGTGACATTGTATAACTCCCCCTAACAAGGGCATAAGGCATCTAAATAGCAGCAATGGTTCTGCTCCAGTGTAGGGCACCTATATCCTGTGGTCCATCTACCTGAGTACTCAACAACTGCAGGCAGGATTAATAAAACTGTTTCACATTGAACAACAAAAGAAAACACTTTTATCCTTAATTTTATCAATTTAGTGCCATGCTTAATGTGTTTAATCATTTAATGTGTTTAATCATTTTCAATTTTATTAAATATTAAATGTACACAGGTACTCAAAATTGCATCAACTGATTAACTTTTCATCATTATTGATATCATGTGTGTGTTTTTAATAAAAAATCTAAAATAAAGAGGTGATTCTCATGCTATATTTAACAAACTTCTCAGAAACTGTTTGGAATTATTTTTTTTTTTAATAACATAATGTTTAAGACCTCATCTTTAGACAACTGTTCTCACCAACGTTTTCAACTCCAAAACAAACAACTGAATCTAGTGAGTCTAGTTAAAAAAAAAAAAAAAAAAAAAAAAAAAAATTTGGCCTGTAGAATAGCAATGTTACCTTGAAAATCTGATGTCTGGGACAAAAAAACATTATTTATGACAATATATGACCTTATCAAAGTTGACCCACTGATATAAAATTTGGCACCACTGCTAGTATCTTTATAATTCTAGAGAAGAAATATTTGCAGAGTAGGACAAAGTTGTGCACCTTTCTTTACCCAAGGATAAAACCTACGTGATCTGGACAGTGGGGGAACAAAAGATAACCTGTTTTTCATTTTCGTCATGAGAAAGGGTCAAATTAACTCTTTTTCTCTTAATACTACCTATTGTCCATTTTCTTTTAATATATTTTATGATTTTGTTTTGGGCTAGCTCTTCAGCCTTCTAGGGAAAAACAATGTTCTAGTTTTATCTGGTTTACCTAATATTTGACAATATATCATTCTTCAGGCTGTTACATGAGCAGTTTGCAATAGCCTCCAGCGTTGGCTTGAAGGAGTTCCTTTGCAGTGACTGTGGAACAGCCACAATTTGGTTCCATGATCTTCTGCAGTACACTAAATAGTCACCTTGCCAGATTATTAGTTTTATGTTCCATTCTGTGTAAATATTCTGTATATGTTTAAATGGAGTGCTCTATTAATACACTGGAGTCATAAAACAGGTTGGGAAAGGTAAAGAGCCTGCAGTTTCAAAACAAAGGGGAAATTTCAGTTCTTGCAGTAGGAAACAAGTTGAAGTGTATTTGCCAAAAATGAGTAATGGAGATGTAAATACTGATTACAGATAACAAATCAACCTTAAACTATAAGCTTACCTAAATTTGAAATGGTACTCTGTGTTCAACACACAGGGCTATTTTCATCCTAACATTTTTTCCTATAAATAAAGGAAATATACACACAAGTAGAACTATATGTGGTGTAAAAATTCAGTATTTTCAAAGAGTTCTGAACATAATAGCAGGGTAATGTTCATGTGTATGTTTTTCAGGAAACTATTTGAGGGACAAGAACCTAATTTAACACATATAAGCATTTTAGTAAATAGAAATATATGTGGTCAGCCATAGTTAGATTTAGTATGTATTAACTTCAAATGCATGGGAAGGAAAGCAGGGAACTACCTTTATTTTAAGGAACTAGAATTCAGAACGTGTCACAACTCTGTCTCATCTGACCTCCTGCACAGCCACAGATGACAGAACTTTCCAAACTCATTTAAACTGGGAAAACATTCACACTACATTGAGAACCATCCACTGATATAAAAACTCCTGTTCCACTAAAATGCATTGTCTGAGTGCATATATGGGCAAGACAGATTAAGAAAGCCTGTTTTTTAAGCTACTGGAACATGTGTACAAAAGCTTTTAGCTCTTGCTTATAACACACATACCCTAATATTACATACCATATACACAAAAAGAAACCAGCCAAGTTCTCTCTTAAAACAAATCTAGAAGTTCGTGCATTCATCAAATCTTTGAAAACCGTCAGACTATAGATGGGATTCCTCTCATGACACAGCATCCTTTTTTTTTTTTTTTTTTTTGCCATAAAAACTGCTGTTTCCTCAGGGAACTCAGGACTCAGTTTACACTTACATATAAACTAATAGAGTTTTAAGCTGAAGGCTTTTGACTACAAACAGAATGTGGTATTTCCTATCTAGTGTACTACACATGTACCACATATTACAATGTGACAAGATTATTTTTTCATATACTTTGTACCATTGCTTGCAGACAATGGTCTGCTCAAAACCCTCTTTTCCTGGATAGGAGTGTTTTGCTGACATGTGAGGAGATCATGTATAGGAAGAAAAGGTTCTTCTGTTCAAATTGACCAAGCACTTACCCCAGATCTGACGTTAGACATACACTAAAAAGATCAGTTACATGTTAAATTCCTGTTCTTGGCCATTATTCAAACCAAACGTGTGAGTCTCAAACACTCCCCTGGTACTTAAATAGCAAATACAAATCAGCAATTATTACCAAGATGTTACAAGCACTCTAAAATACCTCAGAGTCGCACCCTTTAAGAACATGAATAATTTATTTTAATTAAGGAACTCAGTCTAAGTAATGAAAATATAGCAATCATTTTTATGAGAATACAATACTAAACATTTAGTGCAGCACTTACTTCCTAAAACATACTAGTACAAACACTTTGTAGCAACTGCTTCCCATATTAATCATTTGGAACCACCATTTCCATTCTTTAATCTTTTTTTCAGTAACAATTACTTAAACAAACAACATAATATGGTACAATCAAACAGAGTTATTAGTCTGTATGTGAGGGACTCTTGCAAAATTGAGGTAATATTCTCTGGTAAATGATCTCTTCATAACACTGCATTAGTTGAAAATGATTCTTATCATAAGACCAGGCGACTGAACTCTTGTTTCTTTTTTCGGTAGCTCTATGCCATTATAGTGAAAACTTGCAGCTTCTCAACAGTATATTAAAGAATACCATAACTGAAATTAAATCTAGCATATGAGAGGATTTAAAGTGGAGGTTAAAATATAGACTTCTTCCAAAAAATAGAGGGCCAATTTTAAAATATTGTGTAATTATTTGCAAATATGCGCCACTTTTGAGAATGCGGCAAATACATGTAACTTCCCCTAACACAAGAATTTAGAATGGCAGATTTACAGACATGCATTCTGTATGTCGTTGCAGCAGATTTATTTTTGAAGAATAGGAAGCAGACCTTAATGAAGTCATCTAATTTTAAAATTAGATAACTGATAACAGACATGTTCAGTCTTCTTTGAACATTCTAAGTGTAAAATCACATTTGAGAAAGACAAAGATGTTTAAGCTAAAAGTTTAAAAGATGTATACATAAATAACACATACATATGAACACAGACTCATTACTGAAAGTTCTTTACAAAGACTTCAGAATCAAACAAAAGAGCAGTTCTCACTCCAATAACAGTACCAAGTGTCTTTGAGACTTTTAAATGGATTTGCCAACATCAAAAGCTGATTTTGAAGTAATCAACTCTAAAACAATGGTATTATCAATCATTTGATGGGTTGTAAGCATATCACAAATCAGGCTTGGCACAGCCAACCTCCAGATTTTCATGTTCAATTGCATACTAATACCAACCAGATCATATAAGTGACTCCAATAATAAAATAAAAAATCATTTGCAAGAATGTATTGACTAAAGACTGCTCATGTATGAGTACAGCTCCCAGTTATTTAAAAAAATAAATAAATGAATGCAAGGACAGAAATTTAACTTGCCACAGTTTCATTGAAAGTTTTCTGTACTATATTTACGAATAGATACATTCCAAATTAGTTCTTGAGCTGTGACCCACCCATAATCTGCTACAATGTTCATGGCCAATAACGATTCTCATAGAATATTATTAACTTATTTTTATTTTTTGAAGGAGCTTCATGTATACTTTCTAAAGAAAAAAAAAATGTATATATCTTTATTACATGTATAATGACCCTATAAATCCCAGCCTAACCCACCATCTATTGCTTCTCATCCAGTGAAGGTGCAGCAATATCTCTGTAAGCATATAAAGTTACCTCAGTTTCAGCTTAAAGCCACAACAGTACATTTAGTAAATGAATACACAGTTGCTTGTCTAAATGTACTATGGAGTAACTTCAGGAATCTTCAGCGTACACATCTGGACAGCTGGCAATAGCCTCAACACTTCAGAAGCCAAGAACTTTTGATTACCAAGAGCATTCATGGGTTTGCTCTGCAGCTTGAGCACAGAGGACATTTTTATCTGCATTACATTTACCATGATTTAAAGATACAGAGCACATCCAGTAGACCAGACATTTTCTGGGCACCATGACAGAACTCAAAAGTTTGAAGAGCAAATTTTTTTTTTCTTCCAGAATCACTGTAAGTTATAGCTTTTTACCTCTCTCCATTTCTCCACTAGATGGATAGGTTTAATTTAGTTATCCATCTAAGTCATCTGCAGCCTTTAGATTTTTACTCCAAAACAAGCTCAAAACTGAGACCAAGAATAGTCTGTTGCACTCTCATAAATGTTATCATTACTTGTTAATGCTACTCCCAGAAACATTAATGTTATGTTCATTCTCCTCCAGGCTTCATTCTCTCTTACCTGTCCCTCTTCAAATACATGCTGCAGGGACACCCATGCTCTTCCCTTTCACTGTGCTATACAGTTCCCTTTTTTATTTCTCATCCACCATAAACTTACTATACTCCTGGATGCCAATCCTGTGCTTTCCAATACAAGCTAATACTGGTCACCCATAAATACTTGAGATTGATTTGAAAGTTATCAATTTAAGTACAGTTTTAACTTGCTTTTCAATTCAAACAATGAAGCATTCAGTCACAATTGATAAACAATCATTGTCAAGTTTCAGTCAAACAAGCACATTCTGACCCCTCTAAAGAGGCAGAAGTCAGCCCACCTACCTCACTTGCTTTCTTCATGTTTCTCCATGACATCATTTCCTCATTACCTCTCATGTTCAGGTCTACGAGTTCTCATCTTCTCACCTCAGCATTAATCACAAAACGTCCTCATTTTCCTCAATGAAATGTATCATTTTCTCCAATCCCTATTTCCAGCAATTCTAGATATTGTTGTTTGTAACACCCAGCTAAGCATCCCCCTGCCCCGGCCTTCACACAGCTCCCAGCTCCCTCCCTCACTGTCAAATAACAGCTGCTCCCAAACTCACTGCAAGCAAGGCCAGCCACAGTTATAGTAAAGCCCCCAACCACTGGCTGAAGAAATTTTTTCATCTCAGTACAATCAACAGCAAGATAATACTGGATATTTTATACAACTGAAAAGCAGAAACATGAATCCTGAGGGCGGCTGGGGCCACACTCTCCTTACCCTGGCCTGCTGCCTCTAGCTGAAGGGAGAGGTGGGACTGAGGGTGCCACTGCCCAACCATCAGGGCAAGATGGAGGTCACCCATCCAGCTGCCAAAATCAGTAACAGAAGAGAGGTTTCCTCCTGCCCTGAGCCTATTTTGGTTCTGACTTGGACAATTGAGCAGGATATGGAAATAAGTATAGCTATTGCTGCTCCTCCAAACAAAAAGCAAATGAACGGCTCCAAAACTGAACAAGATCCATGGGGTTTGCTCCTCCCTTTCCACTGGAGGAAAAAGGGAAATCATTTTTTTTAAAAAAACAACTATCAAAGTATGACATAAGCACATCTGACTTCTTACCAGGCCAAAACATACCCTCTCAGCAACTTTCCAGCTGTCCCAGCTTCATAATGAAACAGCATGAAGGATGCCTCCCAAGTCATGTAAAAGCACATAAAACCCTAGAGATCACAACTCAAGAATTTGTAGCCACAAAGACTAGTGATGACAACCTTTTTTTTTTTTTTTTTTTTAAGAAACACTACAACCACCACCAAATGCAAATTCTATGCACATATTTTAAACATACATTAGGAAACAAATGTGGATCTAATTTAAGAAGCTACATTCCTTTCCTGCTAGAATTAGTGATTTCATTTAACGTGAAGGGCAAGTATACTAAAAACCATAGCATAAATTTTGATGCAATATAAATAGGGTCAGTTCCTCCTTACAACAGCATCTGTCCCTGACTGTTCTCCACCCAAACTTTATATAAGAAATACCATAGTACCAATCTAATCACATTTTATTAGTTTAAGTAGGTGTTACCTCATAAAATCAAACAGTATGGCAGGACTAGAAAACAAAATAGTATTTTCTCAAGGGGTATTAAATATAGCTAGAGATAAGTAACATCCTGCTCTCTAAAATGTCTATTCAGGTTAGGGAAAAGGGTGGAAACAGTGGTAATGTCTATTAACATTTGTAGCTTACAGTATATACCCAGCCTGCTCTGGAGAAAAAAAAAATAAATTAAAGCATTTAAGGTTCTATACTGTAGTGAAATTAAGACATTTTCCTGTGCTGGTATGTAAGTATTGTCATTCAAGACTGAAGTCAGTGCCAGATAGATTTTAACAGCCTTAAGATAAAGACTTCAGGTAGATCCTCTGCAACAGTAGAAGGCTCAAAAGCAAATCTCTGTTCAAGAGCTATAATCTTACTGGGTATTTCTGGCAGTCCCTTTAAATGCTTTTGTATCCTTTTGACATCATAACTCTGAGCTCTCCCAAAAATACATTATGCCAGTTCTTTAGGATATATAGCAAATAACAAACTCAACATTTGGTTAAGACTCTGTAATAAGTTGTTTATGTCTTATGGAGATGACTCATTTTATACACTGTTTTAACTGTTGCATACATTCTGAGAACTGAATTCACAGTTTCTTTGTAGGTTTGAATACTCGAGATAAAAGCAATTTAAGACTCAAGTTTTAGAGATGAGGACCCTCTGGATCCTTGAGAGCAGAAGAACTCAGTTACTAACTTCCCCTTGCATCACTACTAACAGTCTTCTTTCCCACATTTTTATGTAAAAATGTGATATTAGTCTGCTATTAAAAACAAAACAAATAAAAAAAAAACAACACACCACGCTTAATTCTACTACTCCAGGCAGTTCCAAGTTTAGAAGTAGAACATTTCACATTTGAGGAATTTAGATTTTTTCCTTTTGCAATGCAAGTTCAAGATAGTTCTCCCAATCATAAAAAAAAAAAAAAAAAAAAAAAAAAGGCAGGTTATTGCATTGTTTAAGTGACAATGATTCACACTGTAATGTAAATACAGTCCAGTGAAAGCTTCTTAACCACTTCTAAACCACTCTTCCAAAGAAATGCTTTGAACTTGCTGATTTATAAAACTCTTTTCCAAGGGAAATGCACAGCAATTTGCATCGTATTTTAACAGGCTTGCTTTTCCTGATTACAATTCACAAATATCTTGAAAGTAGTCCATGGACCCAAAGGCTCTGCTAGTCACAGGCTGCAATCATTATGAAAATTAAAAAATGTCATATTATGTCTTAGCAAAACAAGAGCACATGAAAACCATTTCAGAAGCTAATAAATAAAAACAAACAAATTCCTAAGAAAATTTCTTTAATTTTCATTTTATGGAAATACATCTTTTGTTTTTATTTCCATGATACAAAAATGTTAAATATCAAACATTTTCTGAAATCTACCAATGCAGCTTTTTTTAAACAAATAAAGGGCTGGTGCAGTTAGCAGGTTTGTCACAGGTACCAAAAAAAAATTTTTACAAAAACCCCACAAGCTGGGGAAGAAGGTGGGGAAGAAATAGATCAAGACTTAAGAGTGAAAACAGCAGGATGTGAAAACAAAGAAAAACTACCTCCCACTAGGATATTCATGTTTGAGAAGCACATAAGTTAAATTTATTTTTTTATTTGTTTTAAAAGGATATGGTATGTGTAAAGTTAGTATTCAGAGGAACGCTGGCTGCACTGGGGGTGGAGGGTGGGAGTAGAGAATGAAAAAGTAAAAAAAAAAAAAAAATCCAGATAGAGTAACTGGTAGAAAGCAATATGTGAAACTGCAGTTCTACCTGTGTCAAGAATGCTGACATCAAGCATACTGACATTGCCTTAAAAAATATCTAAAGATTAGGAGATTTGTGGTAAGTCCCCTCAAGCACAGGAAACAGCCTAGCATGAAATCAGAGTGCCAGTTCTTTTTGTACATTTCATAGCCAGCATGCCAAAGGAGGTGACCAAAATACATTTAGTCTTGCTTCTTAAATCTAACATCATTTACGACAACAAGGATTTCACATGATCAACAACAATCATATACTAGTTAATATATGCACAAGTAAAATTGACAGTGATTGTTCAGTAAACAGTTTAAAATAATTAAACTGATTTTCAGGACACATACTGCTTTGTTAACACCACTTATATTTAAATAAAGTATGGCTTCCAGGAGGTGTGTTCTTACAACTGCTGTCAATCAATTCCACTTGTTCAGGCAGTTGTTTCCTACCATGTTTCAGGGACTTCAAAAATTTCAGTGGAACTACTTGTGAAGCTTCCTAAAAAAGGAGTCATAGAATACTATATTAAAGATTTCAATATACAAACACTAAAAAGAATAAAAAGTCAGATCAACAATCTTTCGATTCGTTCAAAGCATACAAATGACAAATTTTCTTCTCTACAGAGCTTTAGATATGTTATTTGCAAGTCAATATTTACGAAGGGAACCCAACAGACTGTTTATCAATGGGTACTAAAAAAAGTTGACTTAGTTTTTTCCAAACAAGTTGTAACACTAATAAACAAAGAAAATTTTCTGAAAGAAATTGCTAACAAGTTCAAACAGAATCAACAACAAATAGATCAACAGAAATCAATTACTTAGTGGTTTAAATTCACATGACCTAAGGTTACTTGATTTCAACATACGCCCTCCTACGTTATTTTTATTTATTTATTTATTTACAGGCTGCAGAAATGTGTACAACATTGCAAAAATATAAGGTGAAAAATAGTCACCTATCTGCATTTAGCCAGACAAACAATTAAAAGGTATTTGGGCTAGAAAAATGTCAGTATTAAAGTCTGAAAACCAAAACAAAATTGAATTATCCAACAGCCTAGGTGAGAAGTCTTCAACCAAATAAAAACCAGAAAGATTATGGTCAAATGCCACACAGAATATTACATATATTGATTTATAAGTCCTAACAGTTTTTAGAAGACAGGAAAAAGACTTGAATTTATATTTTGTACTGGAAACACTATTGATTTTCAAGCTTTAAATCTCAAACACTAAACAAGGCTAAAAAATAGAAGATTTACAAAACAGATAAAGAAAAAACATCATTCTGGCAAATCCATATTTTGACACTTTTACAGAGGTCTACAATTTCTTTTGTTTTTCAAAATCTGTATCTCCTGAAAGTGAGATTCCTCAAGCTTTAACAGCTAACAGTTCATGAAATGTGAAAGATCTGCTCACAGTCCAGTAACCTTTCAAACAAATGTAGGCTTACTAAGAACACGTTAGACTGCAAGAACTGGGAAGGGTGACTGTGACCCACCCATCCAGAATGTGTGGAATGGATTTTAATAACTCTCACTTTTCATCACCATCCTGTCAATTAATATCAGAAATAAAAGCACAGCTAAGTGATACATAAATGCAAAACGCTCAAAAATCTAAAGGGCCTAGTGAATCCTGTTACATCAACGTCTATCTGGCAGCTTATTGCTTCACTGAATTGTCCTAGAAAGCCAACATGTTCTCAAGAGATGTTCTAGGGAGGCACTGTGGCAAGCAGTGTGCTGGAGAGGCAGGCAGGTTGGCTGTCAAAGTTTTGGCTTAGTTATAAATGTAGTTAACGTTCTGACCACAGTGAGAAATTGCATTGGTTCTTCAACTTAAATAAATAATCTCACAAATGACAGTGAATAAGGGAAATTAGTACAATGTTATCAAGATATACAGTTTAAGTTTTAATATATATAAGTGCTACTTAAAAGGGCACATATATTAGCTTTCAAGGCAGCAGGTAGTTTTATTAAAATGGACTTATTTGTAAGCAACAGTTTGTTTAACGACATATCTTGCAGATCAAGCTACAGGCATTCAATTATGCTATGACTCTATCTAATTAAGCTTAAGTGAAAAGGTCTGCATCAGGTAAGTCTTACAACTGGTGATAAAAGTTTGTTGAATTAATAGGATCTACTTTAGTGTCTTACTTCCAGAATTCTTTCAGTTTTGTTGTGATAAAGTTATCTGATTTTGCATAACGAGAAAGTCACATAAATGAAAAAAAAAAAAAAAAAAGCTATAAATATTCAAAGAGCTTTATTTTAAGGAAGAAAGTAGGCAAGAAATCAAATACTTCTTCTTTTAGTTTGTCTCAGTTGTTTTGTTTTCCTTTTTGATGCCATCTTCAGTTTAAACAACTCACAGCAAAATAACTTATAACACTGACTTACTGTGTTACACTCATAGAAGTCCAGAAAAGTTGACACATTAAAGAAAAATTCAATTTTGTTCAGGCTTAGGGCAGTTCCAAACAGAACAGAAAATCATGAGCAAGAACATTGCTTTTACCTGCTGGAACTTGTTCTTTCTTGATCTTTTTGAACTTTTTGTCTCTCTTCTTACTATCTGGGAGGGGCTCTGCACAGGAGTCTGTCTGATTGTATTCTGGATCTTCTCCCTCTTCCACATCATCAGAACCAGTTTCTTCCTGAATAGGACTCATGCTTCTCTTTCCCACTGTACTGGTACCTGTAAAACTGAAATGCAGGTGAAATATTGTTATCGACAAGTTAAGAATAACTATTACATAGGTACTAGTTACTATACGTCTATTAAATGCTTACGAAGGTAGTAGAATAAACTAAGTGATATACCATGAAATTATATTACCTGGAAAATCCAACTTGCAACTTAGGGAAATGAAGGTGTTCATTGACCTATTGATGTCTCAGGCTTAGCTGTTATTCTGATGAGATTGCTCATCTCAACCGTAATTAAAGCTGTTCTCTATCCCTGCTCGAGTTTATTTTTTCCCCTCTTCGTCATGAAAGCTCTTGCATATAACCGAATATCTATTGAGAATGCTCATCACCTATTAATCCCAAAAACATACATCTTCATATTGAAGGATTTTACATGCTAAATTCATCCACTCTCCTTGAACTATATGCAGTTGTAAAAGTATTTATACTATACAGAGAAAACAACCAAACTCAGTGTAATAAAAGTTAAAAACGGGTCTTAAAGTGAGATTCCTATAATCCAACAAGCTGGTGAAATAAAAATCACAAAAAGTTGCACACATTTTGTAAGTAGCATTTAAATTGAAGTCTGATGAGCACATTACAAATATTCACTTAGAGCTCTATTTCATTCAGCATACATTGAAATAACACGGCATAAATTTCATCCAACTATAATTCAATTGTTAATCTTCCTTGAATGCCAAATGGAAATATTAAAATAAAATGAAACATAAGTGGCAAAGAAGCTAATTAAAAAAAAGAGTTCCCATCGAACTTCTAGATATGTAAATACCAGCTATTTAAGTGTACATTTTAATATTTTTTCAGAACAAGAGATTAAAAAAAAAAAAAGTAGTTTTAGGCTTATAAACCTTTATTTTTTTGGTAAAACCAACACAAAACACTTCTTTTATTGAACATTCTATTCAATGCTTATATTTTTAAAAAAATGAGTATCAAATTATAAAACAAAACTAAAATCCTTTTTATTTTTTCTTTTAATCTATCATATCTGGAAGCATGGTGTTTCAATAAAGTTTCAGCTAAAGGATTGTCAAACTTATCTGTAGTTTTGTCTTTGAAATAGACTTTTGTTCAGGTAAAGCCTGAACAATTTGCAATTTAAAACAGACTAATTCTGGAATGTCCAAAGGTAGTAAAAAACCATGAAACATATGATTATACTTCATGCTTTTACTTCCACTTTAGGGATGCACACACCATTTACTTTGATGAATGGCTGGCTTATCCTGCAAATGTTCACATACAGAACACCTTCTTGCATGATCTCTTACAAACCTTCATTTCGAGTCACACCACAACTATGATCAATAAAAAGATGTAAGCCAAAAAGCTGGAGAGAACTATTTGTCCCACATACACACTTCAATATTGCAAAACAGAAATAAAATATGTCTGGAAAACAAAAAAAAGTCTTTTTAAGAAAGTGCATTTAGAAAATGAAAAATGGCTTTTATATTTAAAAGAAATGTTTGGAATTTTTTCTAAGAATTCTACCTCTGGGAAATATATTCTGAATAATACATAAGGAAGAAAATTTAGGAGCCACAAATTACGATCTCAGAATTAGATAAATGATCAATAACTGTTGACTTTTATGCTTCCATTCACTGCATGGATTCCACATAAACACATATTAGGTGTTTTTTTGTTCTGTTCTTCTTTGACTGAAAATAAGGTTCAAGACTACAGGAACATAATTTTTTTCACTTAGCAATAGTAGTAAACCAGTATGGTTGTATATATAAGTTAGAGCACTACTCAGATCAAAGTTCAGTTTTCTAATTATACCAGCTATTTTGGAGTATGCCCATGTTTCTGTCTCAATTTCCTTACTCTGTTGAGAAACAACCAAACAAAGTGGAAAAAGCAAACAAACTACTAGTTATCAGTAATTTTCCAATTCAGATATACTGGTTTATACTTTCTGGACATCTGAAGCATTTAGGAGAAAGTGTTACATCAGCCATTAGCAAAGATGGCACTCAAGTTTCAGAATGCAAACGTACAACAGTTACCCATGCAATAATATGATTTTTCAAAAAGGAAAAAAATATATTTAAATAGGTTCTGAAGCTTCTTTTATATTCTGAATTAAGATTTTTATTCTTTGTTTTTAAGTAAAATTACTAGCCAAGTTTGGGGGAAAAGTAAGAAAAGCCCAGCATACACTGCCAGCTGGCAAATCTATCTAGTGAACACAATGCAGCTTTCATTTCAATTAGTGATGATCATAGGTGTGGTTCCGCACCTCTTCAAGAAAGGCTCAGGATCCACCAGTCCTTTTTTCCCAACCTCTCCCTTATGTTAGCCTATTTTAATGCCAGCCTGCTGGCAAAAGTAACTGGGATGAATACCACAGAAGGAAGATGGTAGAAATCTAAAATCTAGATTTTATTTTCTACTTCTATTCTTAAATACAACTCCAATCATCAAAGAATATAGTATTTTTGTTAAATCCCAGCAGCATGAGTAACAACATTAGCACTAAACGCAATTTGATGAATCGACAGGATGTGGTGGACTTACATAGAGCTTTGCTGCCCAAAAGAGCACACTACACCTGATTAAAATGCTCACTAACTCTGTAATGTCATTTCTAAATTGCGGCTACTAAATAGCAGCAATCCAGCTAGTGCTATGGTAATTACTTTGAAAGAATCAGAAAGTGGAGAGGAGTAAAAGTGGGGGAAACCCTTATGATGATGTAGCATTAAGCATTTTCCATTTTGGAAAGGAATGTCCTACTTTTGAAAGGACCAATTCCATCATAACTGAGTATCTTGAATAGGCCTAGATACAGACAGACTTTCAATTTCAAGCATTTCCCAATTCTTATCCTCTAACAAACAACTATACACAAGCATTTCTGTAGAAAATAAACTGTAAGAGAAGTCACTACAAACTCAGTAAAGGAATCATCAGCAGAAACACAATAACATTTCAAAAAATAAGATAAACTATTTTCAACAAAATTAAGGCATTCAAGAAACCAGTGCTACAACTGGGAGCCTGACAACAGCAGATGCAGCACTCCTGGTTTTAGCTAGAAAACTTGTAAGGCAAAATGACCTATCACTTTCCTATTCTTTATGCTCATGTGAGTCTTCTGCCATTAGCTTATTTTATTTTACTCATCCTTACATGATGATTAGGAAAACTAGTAACTGCAAGCAGAAAAGGATATCTAGTTTTACACAGAACATAACCTATTTTTCATGCCATGGTTTAACACCATTTTGCAGAGGAAAGGATCCCAATTCCATGCGTTTAACCAGTCAAGACAGTTGGCAGGCAGCTATTTGCTCAGCACAACACAGCTCATGCAGTACACAGCCACACAAGAGGCCATGGTCCATCCATTTTGGAAAGCATGCTCTGAAAAGGGAATGGCTTTAGAGGAGTGGATCCTATTAACTACTTGGAGTTTTGCATTTCCTCTGCTTCTCCATCTGACGTAAACTGTCAGGCACCTTTCTATTAAAACTAATTTTTATATGTAACAGTAGTAATACACTACATGCCAGGGGTATATATTAATTATAAATTGTTGTACCTTGTAGCTACTACGATACAGCATTTTCTGAAGAGAAGTTCCTCTGTAACATTGGAATATAGTTTGTTTCTAAAACAAGAATTAATAAATCCTCATTACATACTTACCAGTCTGACAATCTAAGACAGAAGGTTGCTTATAAGAAATAACTTACAACTTCTTTACTGAATGAAAAACTAGCCAGAACATATTGTCAGAAGCTGACAGAAGCTGATGCAGTAAGCTTATTAAATAATAAGTAATAAAGAATGCAGTAACATGAATCTATTATAAGAGATCAGCTGCTGGATACACCACAGCATTGAGTGCTTAACTATATATGATTCAGATTAATCTGGATGAATATGCACATATGCACACACAAATACATATAAATAACCTGGACAAATACAAATAGATATAACATTGTATAAAAATATTTATATATGCTTATGTGTAAATATATATTTATTTGTAAGATATCTCTGTCTAGAAACAAAAAGAAAATCTATCTACAGACAGTTTGAGTGAACTGAAAGACCACTGAGTGTGCAGTTACACGTTGTGTCTAACCTGGTGTAATTGCCAGCTCACACTTACAGAGGAAATATTTACAAAGGACTAATGCACAAGAGAACACAATCTAGCCAGTAACAAAGAGAAATAAAACAAACAAACAAATACATGTCAAAAGAGCTGCATGAAAGGGAGTTTGGACCAGAATAAAGTCACTTTATTCTTGGAATAACAACAGAACCAAAATTCATGTAATGGCAATTATAAAATTGTCTATAAACAAAATAAAAGACTACTATCTAAAGCTATCAAAGTGTTGATCATCAAAAAATAAGGATAGCAAGGCTGTTTCTTGAGGAATTTCTCAATATTAGAGAAAATAGATGAAAATCTTTCAAGGAGATAGTGTTTAGGCAGACAACTCACTGAGACATAACATTAAGGAAAGAATTCGCTAAAAAATTTATTCAGCTATTTTCCAAATTACATATTTGTGGTCGTCCCCAACTTCTTTGAAAAATAACAAGTCTGCTTTCCACATTTACTGTTTTCCAACATATCTGTTGAAAGAAGTTGTCTACAGTTCATATCATAAGCCACCACTCTTAGTGTCTTGCCTAGAATCTGTGAGATACCCGAAATACCTGTGAAAACATTCAGTAAGGAGAGAGACTTCCTCCAGTAGAAATACTACTATGACTTGGGATTTCTTTGTAATAGACTCAAGATGTTCAATATGTTCAGACTATTTAATACAGAATTAACTATAAGCTACAGACTTGAACCTTAGCCACCAGGTACCGAGAACACATGTAAACCAGTGCCAGGACAATCCTGAGCTCTTCCATCTCTTCACAGCATGTATTCCCAAGTTTTCCTAAGTACAATAGTTTAATTGAACTAACTTCATGACTTCATTTGATATGGATTTTATCACCAGGTTCTTCCATATGCTTTTTTAATTATTTTTTTTTTAAGGAATCCAACAAGTCTAACACATTTAGAATTCCCACCATGATAAAAGGCATGAAAATCTGACACCTAGGCAAAACACACACCTGTATTTAATTTTGCAAAGTAGGCAAATCATAAGCTCATGTAAGTGAGAAGAACAAGTTTAGTACATTTTTTACATGATAACATTTACTGGAAGATATAATGAGAGTTAGAACTTATCATAGCAAGAAAGATAAAGCAGGAAAAGCTCAGTGTTGGTTTTATGCCTGTCTCATTTGGTCTGTTCAAAGAGAGGGAGTGGAGGTGTGTGAGGAAGAAAAAAATTAACATCTACACTAATGTAACTTATGCACTCCACCAAAATGTGTTTTTTTTTTTTGCCAAATATATAATTGATAGAATTTTGAAAAACTAAGAATACCAATGACTTGATAGCTGAATTATTTAGTTTTATTAACACTGAAAGACTCTTTCTATTCACACCCACACAGATCACTGAAAAAAAAAAAACCAAACAAACTCATGTTCTCTTCATATCTAAAACATCTCTTCAATAGTGTGGGTAAAAATGGAACAAGAAATACACACAGCAACCTACTGTATTGGAATCAAAACAGACACCTCCTGACTTGGCTAACTAGCTAAGTATAATACTTATAATTACTTATAATACTAAGTAAATAGCTAACTATTTAAAAACAAAAATAAAACACTTTTCAAATTTTACTCCAAAAACTCAAAGCCTCACAAGCATCATGCACCTATAATGCATTGAAGACAATTTTCTGACACGGGTGGTGGAGGAGCCAATGAGGTGGCGTGTGCTCCTGGACCTTGTCCTTACCAACAGGGATGGGCTTGGTTAGGGATGTGAAGGTCGGGGGCAGCTTGGGATGCAGTGACCATGAGATGGCGGAGTTCAAGATGGAACTTGGTGGAAGAAGTAAGGCTAAAAGCAGGATTGCAACCCTGGACTTTCGGAGACCCAACTTCGACCACTTCTGGGACCTGCTTGGGAGTATCTCATGGGCTAGGCTGCTAGAGGGCAAGGGTGCATGTGAGAGCTGGGCTACATTTAAACAGAACTTTTTCCAAGCTCAGGATCGGTGCATCCCTAAGAGTAGGAAACTGGGGAAGGGGGGCAGGAAACCTGCATGGATGAGCAAGGAGCTCATCGATAAGATCAAAAGGAAGAGGAAGGTTTATGAAATGTGGAAAAAAGGCCTGTCCTCTTGGGAGGAGTATAGAAGTGTTTTCAGGGCCTTCAGGGACGCGACAAGGAAGGCTAAAAACCCACCTAGAGATGAGGTTTTCAAAAGAGATAAAAGATAATACTTAAAAAAAAAAAAAAAAGTATGTAAACAGTAAAAGGAAGATTAGGGATAATGTGGGTCCCTTGCTGAACGAGCGGGGTGTCCTGGTAACGGGAGATGCTGAGAAGGCGGAGATACTGAATGCTTTCTTTGCTTCAGTCTTTGCTTCAAGGACTCCCCCATGGGACTCTTCGACCCTGGAGGGAGGAGAAAGAGTCTGGGAAGTGGAGATCTCCCGACTTGTTGACAAGAGAATGGTTCGGGAGCATCTGAGTAGGCTCAACACACACAAATCCACGGGTGCCAATGGGATGCATCCACATGTGCTAAGGGAGTTGGCAGAGGTGATTGCCAAATGGCTCTCTGTCATAGGTCCTGGAGAACAGGAGAGGTGCCTGAAGATTGGAGGATAGCCAATGTCACTCCAGTCTTCAAGAAGAGCAAGGAGGAGGATCCGGGAAACTACAGGCCAGTCAGTCTCACCTCTGTCCCTAGAAATGTGTTGGAACAGCTTATTCTGGATGCCATCTCCAAGCAATTGGAAGAGAAGAAGCTTATGAGGAGTAGTCAGCATGGATTCACCAAGGGGAAGTCGTGGTCAACCAACCTCGTTGCCTTCTATGATGGCATCACCAGCTGGGTAGATGAGGGGAGAGCAGTGGTTGTAATCTACCTTGACTTCAGCAAGGCTTTCGATACTGTCTCCCATGACATCCTGATAGCAAAGCTGAGAAAGTGTGGGATAGAGGAGTGGACAGCAAGGTGGGTGGAGAACTGGCTGACTGGCTGAGCTCAGAGGGTGGTGATTGGCAGTGCAGAGTCCGTCTGGAAACATGTGACTGGAAGCGGTGTTCCCCAGGGGCCGGTGCTGGCTCCAGTCTTGTTCAACATCTTCATCAATGACCTTGATGAGGGAATAGGGTCTACCCTCAGCAAGTACGCTGATGACACAAAGCTGGGAGGAGTGGCTGACACGCCAGAGGGCTGTGCTGCCATTCAATGAGACCTGGACAGGCTGGAGAAATGGGCAGGAAGAAACCAAATGAAGTTTAACATGAGCAAGTGTAGAGTCCTGCACCTGGGAAGGAGCAGCTGCATATATCAGTACAGGCTGGGGGATGACCTGATGGAGAGGAGCTCTGAGGAGAAGGACCTGGGGGTCCTGGTGGACGACAGGTTGACCATGAGCCAGCAGTGTGCTCTCATGGCCAAGAGGGCCAATGGGATCGTGGTGTGCATTAAAAGGAGTGTGGCCAGCAGGTCAAGGGAGGTGATCCTCCTCCTCTACTCTGCCCTGGTCAGGCCTCACCTGGAGTAATGTGACCAATTCTGGGCTCCCCGGTACAAGAAAGACAGGGATCTCCTGGAAAGAGTCCAGCGGAGGGCCACAAAGATGATATGGGGCCTGGAGCATCTTTCCTATGAGGAAAGGCTGAGAGACCTGGGTCTGTTCAGCCTGGAGAAGAGAAGACTGAGAGGGGATCTCCTCAGTGTGTATAAATACCTGAGGTGTGGGAGACAGAGGGATTTGGCCAACCTCTTTTCAGTGGTTTGCGGGGACAGGACAAGGAGTAATGGTCACAAGACAGAGCACAGGAAGTTCTGCACCATGCGGAAGAATTTCTTCACGGTGAGGGGGACAGGCTGCCCAGAGAGGTTGTGGAGTCTCCTTCTCCGGAGATATTTAAAGCCTGTCTGGACGCCTACCTGGGCAGCCTGCTTTAAGGAACCTGCTTTGGCAGGGGGGTTGGACCCGATGATCTTTCAAGGTCCCTTCCAACCCCTTCAATTCTGTGATTCTGTGATCATCATTTGCCTTCCTGTTTCTGAAGCACAACCTCATCTGGACTGCCTAAGATGGTAATTTATACCCTTCACTGTGGCAGTATCACCATGGAAAGTCATAAAAAAAACAAAACACACAAGATTACCTTTAGAGAAGAATCCAAAGACAAGTTTTCAAAGTTTCCAAATGACACGTGTCCTAGTTTTGACTGGACTACAGTCAAATTTATTCCTTGTAGCTGGTAAGGTGCTGTGTTTTGGATTTAAGATGAAAATAATGCTGATAGCACACAGATTGCTTAGTTGTTGTAGAACAGATGGCAGACCTAGGACAAATGACCCAAAGTGGCCAAAGGGATGCTCCACACCATCTGGCCACATGTGGAACAACAAAGTGGGGTGGCTAGCTGGAGTGGGGCAGGGGACCACTGCTGGACATCAGTCAGTAGACGGTGAGCAATCGCATTGTGCATCACTTGCTTTGTTTAGTATTTTATTACTATTTTCCCTTCCTTTCCTATCCTATTAAATTGTTTTTATCTCAACTCTTTTACATTTTTGCCCCTGATTCTCTCCCCCATCCCACTGCAGAGAGGGGAGGGTGAGTGAATGGCTGTGCAGTGCTCTGCTACTTGCTGGGTTAAACCACAACACAAAAGCTATTTAGAGGTGTAAAACAAAGAGGGATGTAATTCTTTTACTTTGGTTGTAAGAAGTGGTACTACTACAACAAGCTCAGAAGCTGTGAGTTGACCTGCCCCTAGTATCCTAATATTTTAAAAGTTTGTCTAACTACTAAATCCCCTCCACTCCTTTACGTATGATCTTGTGACAGGTGATGTACCACTATCGATTCATGTGCAAAAAAAAAAAAAAAAAAAAGAAAAGAAAAGAAAATACCAGATAAAAACTACCTCAGAGGTGCTAGACTTAATAAAGTGCAATAAAGATACAACAATTTGCAATGCAAAAAAAATCTCACCTGTTAACACAGTAGTATCGACTCTGGGAAACGTAAGGTGTGCATTGAGTTTTTAACCGCTTTCTCTCCATCTCCTTCCAACTATCTTCTGTACATTTTCTCTTTGCCTGTTTTTCTTCATGTTTTTTCTCAACATATTCAGCATATGTCTGGATCCTATAACTTTCAGCATACCTGCTGGTGTTTACAGCTATGGGGAAGAAGAGTGATGTTATATACAAAATGCTTAAATTACAACACACCCTCTCCTGAGATAACTTAGTCTGAAAAACAGAAGGCTATTTGTTCAGTTCATAAAAACTACTTTTTCTAGTTCCACTATTAGTGGTAAAATAAGTATGTAAATAAATAAATGTTGTACTATCCTAAATTCACATTGTACATTTGAATTACACATTTAAAACATTTCTGAGTTAGACTTCTTCCAAGAAGGGTTAATTCTACTGAAGATTTCTCTTTTAAATTAGAAACCATCAATTCTTCACTCATAACCCTCTTCCAGATTGCTTGTTGGCAAGAAAAGAATTCCTGGATTTTTTCCCTTTTAGTCTCACTATTTAACCCAGCAGGTTTATTTTGCAAGTCTGCCAGGAAAAGACGACATTTGCACAGGCTTTGCCAAAACTCTGATTGCTGTGAAACACAAGCTCATTTGAGCTGCATTTTTTGTAGCACAAGATACCCGTGGAAGCAGCACTTAACTAGCACCCAGCTGTTCCATCCTTGTATCTTTCTAATGTTCTGTCTCCACTTAACTAAAAAAGACTGCCAGTTCAAGGTAGAAGGACTTTTGTCAACACAAAATTAGAATCACTTAAAGAAAACTTTCACTGCCTTCACTCAGCAACAGTTTACCAACATTCCTCCAAGTCCCAGCATCTTTGCAACTCTCAGCCTTTAATCTGGAGGCCAAGCTCTGGCCTGAAGTCATCACTATAACAGATGAATCAGCAAATTAAACTGGCTGTCAGCTGGTGTCCTCTACCACTTTCAGCCTAACTCACTGAAAGAAAGTATTGTAAACTAACCAGCAAACCTGTTTTAATCTAAAACAAAGAAACAAAATAACACATTCTTTTTCATGCATGTCTGCTGCACATTTTAAAATACCATAATAGTAAAATGGAGATAAAATCCCAATTTTATTACTGCACATCTACCATAGAAATTTCAGATGCATAACCAACCTTCTGATCCCAGCTGATGCACTGCCATCTTAAATACAGAGCATTCTGTACTACCCCTAGCCCATGCACAACACATATCATGCTCTGACATTGCAATTCAGACAGGTAAGGTAGTGGATTTTTTTTTGTCTTTCTATTCTGCATATTGGCTGCAGTAACATGAAATGAAGCAGCTGCAATACAAGTCATGGCACATAGATGTTGCTGTTACGAAGTTTTTCAAATGTACATAAAACTCGACAACACGTTTTTATATTTAATTTTAATCCCAAGAATAGGTGACTGTAATTATGATTAACAGTCTCATGAGACTGCTGCATTAACCAGATACATGTTAAACATACCTCCCGTCACCCCCCTTTTATTTATTTTGAACTGTGAAGTTATAGGATCTGTTTGAAGAATTAGGAGCATATTTATTGCCTATGAAGTTACAGTACAAGCATCATAAATGAATTAATAATGCTCACTGAAGTTACTGCATGCCAACTGACATTCCTAAGGGTAAAATTTGTTTAGGTAAACTCAAGCATGTTTTTACTTGCTAAAATCAAGCACACAGTTACCATGGATCATCTGATAAATACTGACTTGTTAAAACACAATAACCATTTCACATTGTTTGTTTTGCTATAAACTACAAACCAGAGTTATGGCTCGTTCATTTAATTCCCTGACAAACTCTGCTTATATATAAGGAAAAAATAATCCTTATGAATCAGCCTAAAGATAATTCTTAAAAATAATCAGTATGAAAGTTAGACGAGCTGTCTGTCCAAAAACACTATCTTGAAGCAAGACCTGTATTTTATGCAACATGTTCCTGTTGCCACATACATATTTTTACATATATGTATATGCATATAAAAAGCTCCAAAAAGATAAACGCTGGATATAACTCTACTCGCTACAAGAAGGACATGGAGGTGCTTGAGCGGGTGCAGAGAAGGGCGACGAAGCTGGTGAGGGGCCTGGAGAACAAGTCCTACGAGGAGCGGCTGAGGGAGCTGGGCTTGTTCAGCCTGGAGAAGAGGAGGCTCAGGGGCGACCTTATTGCTCTCTACAGGTACCTTAAAGGAGGCTGTAGCGAGGTGGGGGTTGGCCTGTTCTCCCACGTGCCTGGTGACAGGACGAGGGGGAATGGGCTTAAGTTGAGCCAGGGGAGTTTTAGGTTAGATGTTAGGAAGAACTTCTTTACTGAAAGGGTTGTGAGGCATTGGAACAGGCTGCCCAGGGAAGTGGTGGAGTCACCATCCCTGGAGGTCTTCAAAAGACGTTTAGATGTAGAGCTTAGGGAAATGGTTTAGTGGGGACTGCTAGCGTTAGGTCAGAGGTTGGACTCGATGATCTTGAGGTCTCTTCCAACCTAGAAATTCTGTGATTCTGTGATACACTGAATTTGACATAAAATATGCTAAAGTGCAAACGCTTTATGCATTGAACAACCGAAATGAAGGCACATAAACAATTTTATGGAGCCACACAGACAAGTTAATCTTGCACGGTTTTGATCTGAAAAACAGCTCCCTTAAGGGTTTTAAATACATTCTCTCTGATGCTCTTCTGGTGAACAATGTCCCTGCTGCCAAACAAACCAAATACAGTTACCTCACCCTGCAGTGCCCATGGAAGAAATGCATTGCTAGAATACCTGCTGAATTCTAACGAACTGAAGAGAACATAAGGTTTTTATTTACTTGTTTTTAAATCATAGAGAAGGCTTTTTTTTTTTTTTTTTTTTTTGTGAGAAACCTGACATACTAGCCACCAGCACCACATGGCTGCATTTCATTACCTTGGGTGCAGCTGTAAAGTTAAGTTTCTGCCTTGAAGTCGAATAATAGTAATTGCATATTATTTCAGGAAAGATTTCTAGATGATGGCATCTTCCCTAGTTATTAGGCAAGCTATTAAACAGGCTGGCTGACACTGAGTGACCCAAGAGGAATGTGTACAAAGATGCTCTTTCACCAAGTCATTACTGTCATACAGAGCAAAATCCTTATAATAACCACAATTTATAAATCACAAAGAACTACACAGATTAAAGTTGTGATACTAAACACTCAAATTTATGAAATGATAAAAGTAAAATATCACCTATGAAGTATTAAACTGCATAGATGCTTTTAGACTACTCCCTCAATCAGACTGAGGGTGTTCAAATTGTGAGTAGCTAATTCAGTGCTTTGTTTTATTCTCATTACTCGTGACTTACAGAAATTATTATCACAGAATTTCTAGGTTGGAAGAGACCTCAAGATCATCGAGTCCAACCTCTGACCTAACACTAACAGTCCTCACTAAACCATATCCTTACATGTGTTGTTTTTTTTTCCCCATTTGTTTTTTAAATTGTCCAATTTGAAAGTAAAGCTCCTTAACTCAAGAAGCTAACAAGTGCCTATTTCATAAACAGAAAGCAGAAGTAAAGACCACACATCCCAAACTAGAGAATATATATTTTAATTAACCTAAATGGAATTAAATTGGCCACTACACAAAGCATCCAGTCATGGCTGGGATCCCCCACACAAACATATTAACATATTGGCAGAAAAGTCATAAATGAAAATTCTCCAAAAAGAAACAGCACATGATCATGTGGCCATGGACTTTATCAATGGAAGTGTAATTGACCTCCATTATGTTAAATATTAGTGAAACTGGTATTGCAATATTCTCCCACCCCCACTTAGCTGATAAGCAGCTTTCAGACTTCAGTATACCTGGAAAAGTTCTACTGTAAGGCACTACGCTGTTTGACAACTGACTAGTCAGACCAGAAATTGTAAATGCATTTCTCCAACCTCTCCCTCTCAAATTATGAAAATTACTGATAGTTGCTAGTGCTGATTCAACATTTAAAAGGATTGAGTACACTCTGCTGGCTTCTCTCAGAAAGATACGTGAACTTGATTGACAAAACCCTTACCAATTGCCAATATTTCTGTTTACTGCTGCTCTTTTCCTACCCTCTCCGATTTCTCCCAGGTCAGCCTTTTCGTGGCAGTGTCTGTCTCATACTGGCCTCATAAACCACCATACTGTCTCATACTGGCCTCATAAACCACCATACCCCTAAACATTCCTTAGTGTTAAACTCATGGATCACAGTTCTGCTCCGGCCATGCACTACTCCCAACTTCTTTTACAAATTGCATGTTTCTGCTGCCATTCGATGCCACTTTTCCCTTGTGTTGCATTATCCAGTTCTGTTTTTTATCCCAGTTTTCTACATACAGGTTAGGCCTATCCCCTTGCCTAAAACAAGGGAGCAGGGCTGGCAGCAGGGCTGGCAGCAGGGCTGACACCAGGCGCTGGTCCAAGCACTACCACAAAAACCCTTGGTGATGCATAAGTGGTTACAAGACCCCATGCCTCATTCACACGCCAAAAGGACCAGGACATCCCAAACAAGTAAACAAAAACATATGACAAAAATGACTCCACTACCATTTTTTTTTCCCCACTTAGAAGTCTGTTTTGACAGCCAAAATAAAAACCACTGTAAGAACAGCGACAGGCTGGTAGTGCATTCCTTCCCCCAGAAAGTAAATGGACAAATTGTAAAACTATAAATAATCCTTAGGATTAAGAAGGAGGCAGGCTACACTGGCCCTAACCATGCCTTTTAAATGAACAATAAACTACTATTTTTTTTTTGTTTTCTTTCCAAAAGGTTCATCACTTGGTGCCTATGCAGTACCCCAGAGGAAAGTAAAAGCAGCAGCAATTTGAACACAGAAACACAGTGCAGACCCAACCTCATGAGCTTTGTGCACTTTTTACTACTTCAAGAGAACGAAATCCTAAACTAGATATCACAGAATCACAGAATTTCTAGGTTGGAAGAGACCTCAAGATCATTGAGTCCAACCTCTGACCTAACACTAACAGTCCCCACTAAACCATATCCCTAAGCTCTACATCTAAATGTCTTTTGAAGACTTCCAGGGATGGTGACTCCACCACTTCCCTGGGCAGCCCATTCCAGTGCCTAACAAATCTTTCAGTAAAGAAGTTCTTCCTAACATCTAACCTAAAACTCCCCTGGCTCAACTTAAGCCCATTCCCCCTCGTCCTGCCACCAGGCACGTGGGAGAACAGACCAACCCCCACCTCGCTACAGCCTCCCTTGAGGTACCTATAAAGAGCGATAAGGTCGCCCCTGAGCCTCCTCTTCTCTAGGCTGAACAAGCCCAGCTCCCTCAGCCGCTCCTCGTAGGACTTGTTCTCCAGGCCCCTCACCAGCTTCGTCGCCCTTCTCTGCACCCGCTCAAGCACCTCCATGTCCTTCTTGTAGCGAGGGGCCCAAAACTGAACACAGTACTCGAGGTGCGGCCTCACCAGAGCTGAGTACAGGGGGACGATCACCTCCCTAGCCCTGCTGGTCACACTGTTTCTGATACAAGCCAGGATGGTGTTGGCCTTCTTGGCCACCTGAGCACACTGCTGGCTCATATTCAGCTGACTATCCACCATCACTCCCAGGTCCTTCTCTGCCTGGCAGCTCTCCAACCATTCCTCTCCCAGCCTGTAGCTCTGCTTGGGGTTATTGCGCCCCAGGTGCAGGACCCGGCACTTGGCCTTGTTGAACTTCATGCAGTTGACCTCAGCCCATCGGTGCAGCCTATCCAGATCCTCCTGCAGAGATTTCCTACCCTCAAGCAGATCGACACACGCACCTAACTTGGTGTCATCTGCAAACTTACTGAGGGTGCACTCGATGCCCTCATCCAGATCATCGATGAAGATATTAAAGAGGACCGGCCCCAGCACCAAGCCCTGGGGGACGCCACTAGTGACTGGCCTCCAACTGGACTTGACTCCATTTACCACGACTCTTTGGGCCTGGCTATCCAGCCAGTTTCTAACCCAACGAAGCGTGCGCCAGTCCAAGCCAAGAGCAGACAGTTTCTTGAGGAGAATGCTGGGGGAGACGATGTCAAAAGCCTTGCTGAAGTCAAGGTAGACCACATCCACAGCCTTTCCCTCGTCCACCCAGCACGTCACTTTGTCATAGAAGGAGATCAGGTTCGTCAAGCAGGATCTGCCTTTCATAAACCCATGCTGACTGGGCCTGATCGCCTGCTTGCCCTGCAAATGCTGCGTGATGACTCTCAGGAGGATCTGCTCCATGAGCTTCCCTGGCACTGAGGTCAAACTGACAGGCCTGTAGTTTCCCGGGTCTGCCCTCCGGCCTTTCTTGTAGCTGGGCGTCACATTTGTTAGCCGCCAGTCAACTGGGACCTCCCCCGATAGCCAGGACTGCTGATAAATGATGGAAAGCAGGTTGGCCAGCTCCTCTGCCAGTTCTCTCAGTACGCTCAGGTGGGTCCCATCCGGCCCCATCGACTTGTGCACATCTAAGTGCCGTAGCAGGTCACCAACCAGTTCTTTGTGGATAGTGAGGGCCACATCCTGCTCCCCATCCCCTTCCACCAGCTCAGGGTACCGGGTATCCAGAGAACAACCGGTATTGCCGCTAAAGACTGAGGCAAAGAAGGCATTGAACACCTCCGCCTTTTCCTCATCTCTTGTAACTAAGTTTCCCCCCGCATCCAGTAAAGGATGGAGATTCTCCTTAGTCCTCCTTTTTGTGTTGATGTATTTATAGAAACGTTTTTTGTTATCTTTAACGGCAGTAGCCAGATTGAGCTCCAGATGAGCTTTGGCCTTCCTAATTTTGTCCCTGCACAGCCTCGCTACATCCTTAAAGTCCTCCCTAGTGGCCTGCCCACTTTTCCAAAGATTATAAACCCTCTTTTTTCTCCTAAGATCAAGCCACAATTCTCTGTTGAGCCAGGCTGGTCTTCACCCTGCCAGCTCGTCTTTGGGCACGTGGGGACAGACCGTTCCTGTGCCATTAAGATTTCCCTCTTGAAGAGCGCCCAGCCTTCCTGGACCCCTCTGCCCTTCAGAACTGCCTCCCAAGGGACTCCACCAACTAGTGTCCTGAGCAGCTCAAAGTCAGCCCTCCTAAAGTCCAATACAGCGGTTTTTCTGGTCCTCTTCCTGGCCTCGCCAAGAATAGTGAACTCCACCATTTCGTGGTCACTCTGCCCAAGACAGCTCCCGACAATCACATCCTCCACCAGTCCTTCTCTCTTTGTGAAGAGAAGGTCTAGCGGGGCACCACCCCTGGTAGGCTCACTAACCAGCTGCGTCAGGAAGCTATCTTCCACGCTCTCCAGAAACCTCCTAGACTGCTTCCTCTGGGCTGTGTTGTGCTTCCAGGATATGTCAGGGAAGTTGAAGTCCCCCACGAGAACAAGCGCTGAAGATTTCGCAACTTCTGTCAGCTGCCTGTAGAATTCCTCATCCGTCTCCTCATCCTGGTTTGGCGGTCTATAGCAGACCCCGACCAGGACACTAGCCTTGTTGTCCCTGCCGATCCTAACCCAAAGGGACTTGACCTTGTCATTCCCAGCCTCGGGTGCTACAACCTCGAATGACACTCTAATACAGAGAGCCACACCACCACCCCTTCTGTGCTGCCTGTCCCTTCTGAAGAGCTTATAGCCAGGCATTGCAGCACTCCAGTCATGAGACTGGTCCCACCATGTCTCCGTGATGGCAACCAAGTCGTAGCCTGCCTGCTGCACGATGGCTTCCAGCTCCTCCTGTTTGTTACCCATGCTGTGTGCATTGGTGTAGATGCACTTCAGCTGGGCCATTGCCTTATCCTCCGGCCTTGCCGTTGTTCCCCCTGGCACAGCCCCAACAATCCTAGCTTCAGCCCGATCCCCCTTCCTACCTCTCAATGAGCCCTGCCAGCTCCTGGCCCAGGATCCTTTTTCCCCTAAAAGATAGGGACCCGTCTGTGGCCATCAGGCCAGGTGCTGAGTAAAGTGCCCCATGATCGAAAAACCCAAGATTTCTGCGTTGGCACCAGCCCTGGAGCCACGTGTTTAACAGGTAGGCTTTCCGTGCCCTCTCTGTACCCCTCCCTGCCACCGTAGGGATGGATGAAAACACCACCTGCACTCCCGCTCCATCCACTAACTGACCCAGCCCCCTAAAGCCTTGTTTGATAGCCTTCAGGCTTCTCTCTTCAATGTTGTCACTGCCTGCCTGGACTATCAAAAGAGGATAATAATCAGAGGGGCGTACCAGGTTGGGAAGCTTCCTGGCAACGTCCCTGACCCTGGCCCCAGGGAGGCAGCAGACTTCCCTACGGGTAGGGTCAGGCCGACAAATAGGTCCCTCTGTTCCCCTAAGAATAGAGTCTCCAAAATATTTTATTGTATTATCTAGCAATTTTCAGAGAAATGACCTTAAGAGTAACTGCCCTACGTTGCTCTTAGCTCTGACAAAATAATTAAAAACGAACAACAAAACCCAACTAAACATAGAGGACAAAACCACTTTCTCAAGTATGCTTTTATATTTATGCTCATATAAATGCTTTTTTTATACAGGTTCGTTGGTGTCACAGAATCAAGCCTCTCCTTGTAAACAGGTATGCCAACAAAGTATCGGAATGGCATCATTGCCTCATCTCCACAGTGCACAGCTGCACGTGCTAGATAAGTCATTTGGCATTCACAGAGCAGCTACTGGGGAAAAAAAAAAATTCTCTCCACAGAGAACACAGATGACGGTACAGTCCACTGAGACATTTCACACTACATACATGTACACCGATTGTTAGGATTTTAACTTTCTTAAAGTAGCAGTTTAAGTACTAAAAGAAGTCAAACTGTTTTGCCTTTGCACCCTGTTTAAACGCCTCAGTAATAGAAACAGAATCTTTGAAATAAATTAACCCATTTGAAAAAAAAAATCCTAAACAGATGAAAAGCTAGTCAAAAGAGTTCCAAGATTATATTAATAAGAAACTTATTATATTCAAACTTGCATGGCACAGGGTTAGTTTTTTGTTAGTTTGTTTGCTATTTGTTTTTTAAGCAATGAGAAGAAAACATTGCCACAGGTGCCTGACAGCAAGTCCATCCCTAATCTATCCTCTACATCACTAATGTTGAAAGTTGTAAAACAGCTGTGTTGTGATTTTAGATCTCCAGCTCCAATGTAAGACAAGGACTAGAATATATCATTCAACAATTTCACTTCTTGTTACAGACAAAACTCCTGAACCACACAAGTACAAAATTCACCATATCTCGTTGCCAGCACTTACTAGCACAGAAATGCTAGTAGAACTAGTAAAACGTTCAGATCTGTTAATATACATAAAGCATACAATGTACAGAACACTTCCTTTCCCATAAGATAGGTCTTTGAGTAACAGTAGATGTTGGGAACGGATTGCTCAGATCTGAGATTTTTTCTGGAAGGCATACCACAGTGTGGGGCTAGCTAGCTAGGCAGCTGAATTCATCTAAAAGCCTGTTACCAGACGGGGTGGAATCTCCTTCCTTGCTCCTTAGCCCCTGCAAGCCGTATGGTCTCATGCCCTTCTTTATGGTGTTTCTCTGGTTTATAGACCTGCTGATGAGCTAGGTGACCCCAACTGAACCAGCAGCAATTTTATTTATTTATTTTTTCTGGGCACAGAATCAGCAAAAGGAAAGCAGTCACTGTTAGAGTAGGACAAGAGTCATGCCCTTTATACATGAAGGATTACAACTGGCACAAACCATTAACTACATTTTAATGCCAGCAAATTAAGTATTTCAGTTAAGGCAAAGCAGTCACAGGAAGCAAACTCGTGCAAATCTGGTGACATTTCTGATGCTTGTTAATAACTTCAGACCAAGGAAGTAGTGAACAGAGCTTGGAGACATCCTCGAGGCAGTGCTGTTCAGTGACAGAGGCAGGTTCACAGAAATTCAGGCAGTTCTCAATCCAAGCCTATTAATGCTCCAGGTCACTGTTAAGACACAGGTAACAAGCCCACCCACCATACTGGGCGATACACTGGAGAATGGCTGCACTGCATTGCCAGAAGTAGCATGTTCCCTAATGCATGAAACAAATGCACTGATACCATCAATAAAAGAAAACCTGTAACTTTTCCATTTTGATACCTCTTGTTGCCTATGAGGAGTGCAAAACCTGCAGACTCACTGCTCAGGCACAATTTCTGTCTTAGACATCCCAGTGAAACCATTTCACTCAGGCCCTTACGTTGCCTGCATACACATGGAACAAAGATCCCTGCAATCTTCTGTAAAACAACATGCAGCTTCAAGGCAACATGGTTTAAGAAATCCAACTTGCATGAATATAATTCTTCAAAGAATCTAGGTGATGCAGTAGATGCTACTTACCACTTCCTCAAATTCAGTGAGAAGATATTGAAATGCACACAATCTCAATACACTCGTATACAACTTTAAATTGCATTGGTAAGTATTCATGCTAAGTAGAAGATTGTACAGTAACCCTTGTAATACCCTGGTGAAGTATGAAGTCTGGCCCTCTCTGAGAACTCACAGGTTCAGAAAGATTAACGATTTAAACAAAAATCATTGAAAGGCTATCACAGTTTCAGCTGCTGCACCTGCTTTAGTCTTTTGCTCCCCTGCTGTCTAAATACATTGCTCCCCTCGGTGCCTAGAGGAAGAAGATATCTTGCATGCAGTAATTCTGTATGAGCTCATGTATCAGGGCATTAACACATGGAAGAACTTAACATTATTTCAATGCTTGCCATTTAGGATGAGCAGTTACTTTTCACATGTACTTAAAATTTCTGGTTAACTGTATTTATTACATTTTAAAACAGCGAGAAAAAGGTTCTCAGGAACCTTTTCAAAATTAAAATTGCTTTTAAATTGAAGCTGTGGTCTTAAAAGTATTGTAGGACTTGCTTGTAGCCAGAATATAGACATTATTAAACTGCACCTAAGTGTACCATTTCCAGAATATTTGTATGAGATGCAGGTTCCTCTAAGTGAAGATGCATTGAAATAGTATTTATTTCATAATAACCTTTCCAGAAGAAAAAGCCAATTTTATAAATATATGAAGCTGAACAGCATCCAAAAGCAAGCTTATCTATCAAGCTGGAAGTCATAAGAGCCAGAAGTTGTGCACCAAGAGTTCATTCTGAAGTTTTTTATATTTATCCAGGCTCATATTGCTTTATCTTTTGTCACTCACTTAAAAAGCATGTGCTCAATGTTTGACAGAAATATTGAGAACTTATGAAGTGCAATTTGGCAACAGCGAGCCCTGTCTCCCATATGTTCACCAAAAGGAGTATCAACCAACAACTCTTTAACAAGCTCTCAGTAATTACCTACTCTGAACAGCAAACCTCAACAGAAAATAAAGAATATTTTTCTTTCACAATGTAAGTAACTTAGTTTACAGCAAAGCATAGTGCAAAAAGTGACAACGCATGTAATCTACACCACCACTTCCACAGACTGGTTACTCCCTTTGGCATGTCAATGTGGCAAGTTCAACAAGAACTGACACTAAGAGCACAGCCCACCAGAACTCAAAATGCGCAGGCACAGCTTGCACATACAGACACCAGGGATGGAGCATCGTGGTACCTATGAGTGGTTAACCAGCATTTGTCTCAATGCAGCTCCCACTTTACACCGAAGCTTTCGGACTTTGCAGGGTAATATTGTCTTAAACAAGGCTTTGCTGCTTCTGCTAGCTACCGGAATGCTGCCAACACACGAGTCACATGAATAACCAAATTAAGTGACAATTCTTGGACATTATTATAAAAAGCAAAATGAGAAGGTTAAGGAATTTGCTTTTTGTTTCCTGAGGTTTTATGTGTTTTAAGCATGCTTTATTCGGATTGAAACTTAAGAGCAGCTCCAAAACTGCATATAAAAATCCTGCCCTTTCCCCTATTTGTTTCAGAGGGAAAGAAAGAGAAAGAGGGAACAAGTCTCTTTATACCATGCAAAGATTCAGATACTTTGGGCTAACACTTCAACAACTAGGAACTGGAATCTGCTCTTCCTTGCCACAGACACGCTACGGATCGCCGTGTCAAACAGTTTAATCATTAGTTTAATTTAGCAAAACAGGTTTATTCTTTCCAAGAAGAAAAGTCAATGGACCGATGTTTTATCAAGGGTTTTTTTACTGGCTCTTTATGGTTACCATTCATTATTTATGTAACTCAGGAATGCTGTTTTGAAGACCACTGGGATGAATAGATACATTTTATCACTTACATATTTAAAATTGATTTTCATGCATATTAACATGAGATCTCCAGCATATTCCTAGTGTGCAAGATGAACAAGTTTTTAGTCCATAAAAAAAATAAAGCCAGGAGAGACAGAAGCACCAGAAACAGCACACAAAAGCCTATACAAAGCATCATGGTTTAGGAGATCTGTCACTTGTTTGATGCAAAGGATAAGCATGAGAATCAAAATTAATTATAATTTATTATCTGAAACGTAAAACACAAACTGAAGAAAAAAATCCCCTCCTCATCAGGTAGAAATTAATCTCAAATGAAAAGCAAAAAATTTCAAAGACGTTATATTTTTTTTAACCTCAGAAACACTTACAAAAAGCCAGCTAATAAATAATTTAGGCAGATGCTTTTAGGAAACCCATTCACAGCTAAATGGTTCCAACAATGGGATATTGAGCTAACAGAAGCTGTTTTATACCAAAGCAATTGTTTCAGCTTGAGAATTCAAGCAAAGAGGTCACTTTATTATTCATTTATACTGAATATTTATTCAATTCTTTTGATTAGTTTTTGAACAGCTGCATAAATCTTGCAACATCTTACTGCTATACTGCTAGACAAACAGGTCAACATGACTCAGTAAATCAGAAACTGGTTAAAATTTCCAAAGCACAGCACACATCGGTTATGTAAAACTAGCACTTGCACAGTAAATACAGGCTAGCACACAGTTTGGGGAACTGAATATAGCTCTTAAGAACTGAGAAATCCTGGCACTAATTGTGTCCAAATGGAAGCAGTAACTTGACCAATCACACCTGTGGAACCATCTGAGATCTTTTTGCATTCATTTATTCCACTCATCAAATTTCAGGAGTGTCTTACATGTATTTCATTGAAACAAAAGTCTGACTGCACCCATGCACTCACCTAGGGTTTTTTTTTGTTTGTTGCTTTTGTGTGTTTTAATGATGTTTTTAAAATACATGTATTTATCTCAGATTGACCATAGAGACCAACACAGCTGCCTTAGGACAGTTTTCCTACAGGGCAGGGCTCAACCTGAGGGCCTTCAGAATTCTCATTTTTGGGAGGAAGAGTCCTCACACAGGGACAAGCAATATTGCATCAAGACTCTGCCCCTTCCCACCTACCAGCAACATTCTCCCCTGCCATCCTGTCTCAGTCTAGTATGGAACCAACCACCACCTTTTCTTTTCTGTTCTTCCTTCCCGTGACTCAGATGGAAAGTGAGAACAGTTGTGGAAGAGACGGCTTCTTGTAGGGGCAGGATGTTTGATTTAAGAGAGGGACTTGGGCTCCCATCTCTGGAATGGAGGAGATGGGTAGCTTACAAGCAAGCAACAGATTGGCCCCAAACCCTGAAACAGTCCTCCCCTGTCTTTTATTGTCCCTTCTTAGTCTTTGCCCATTCACATCACCACACCTTCCATTTCCTTCACCATCTGCATGCCAGCTGTCCGCTCCCAAAGAACCTGCTCTGGCATTATCACACCCAGCTGGGCATGTTGATTGGCACAGCCTACAGCAGCAGCACAGATACACTGTAACTGGGACACGAGACCATCACAACTTCAGTGCCACCTTTATATACCAAACTCATTGTATGAGTAATCACAGATGTCAACATTTTTTTTTTTAATTTATTTTTTTTTTTAACACCTACAAGGATGAAAAAAGAAAAAGGCAGAAGAGGAAAGTTTGTAACGTACAAACCAACTGTATCAACTGGCTATCCTGAGCAGACCCATGCAGGGGTGCCTGCGAATCAGCCTTCAAATGATCTGCTGTTCAATTTTATAACTGCACATTATTTCAGTCCAATATTCAGTATTTGAATTACTGCTGCAACTGAAAAATAAGGATACTTTCCAAATCTGAACGACATTTAAAAAAAATTGGTAGGCATCCAATCAGTTAACACTCCATCCAGATTATTATAGAACAAATCAGATTTTCATAATTTTTCCCACACATTCTCCTCATTAAAAGGATTCAAAACAAATCTGAATTTTATTTTATTTTTTTTACAGTGTTTAAACTCATATCTGAGGCCAAATCTAACCACCCTATAAATATGGGGAAACTTCCACACATCCATCATGTTCTCATTTCATTTATTTTCCATAAATGTTTTTGTTGCACGTGTTACATGTATTAATACCAACTCAAAGCCAGAAGCAACTCTTAAGAGGTAAGCATAAACATATGTCTGCAGCAACATCTTGCTTTGTATCACATTGTTTGACAGCTCTGATGTTGTTTGGTTTTTTTTGTTTGTTTGTTTTGTTTTATAGTCCAGAAGATGCAGACATATTTATATAAACAGGTTCAAAACAGGCCACATCATTAGTTTTTCCTAGGTTCTTTACCTAAACACAGCCCACTAAATCACGAGGACGAGTAGTGACTTTTATTGCCAAAGCCATTCATTAAAGAATTTTAAATCAGGAAATAGAATAACAGAATTGATTTTATGATTTATTTATTACAGCAAAAAACAAGAGACAAGCAATTTTACCGTAAAAATCGCACAGCTTTTTGGTAATTGAAGTTGCTGTAGTTTATCAGCTTGGCTGGCTGAATACTTTCAGTATATAAGATTTTACTAACCTGACTTCATAAAAATCTATGAAAACTATAATCACCTGAGCTTTCAAATAAATAACTTGTTTCCTAGCACATAGGCCACAGAACAAGCCTCCCAGTTTGTCAATGCATTAAAAAGAAAGACACAGGTGCCAGAAAGATTCAGTTTATATATTGTGGAAAGAACTGAATGTCTGCAGAATATCTATTTGCTGTAACAAAATGAACTTGAAAACAAAAAGAAATTGTGATGGTGGTGAATGTGTCTGAATGCTTGGCACACAATGGGCTATTAACTCAGTTGATAGTAGTGGGGAAGTTACTGTAGCACTATGTGTGTATACACGTACATGCACACAAGTATATATATAAAACTAATAGCCTTGGAAGTCGTGTCCAGAGAAACAAGCAAGCAGTTTGAAAAGGCGGTGGAAAATGTACAGAGAGAAAGTTGCTTTTGTGATTTACAGATATCCTGTACATGAAGGTATCAACTTAAAACCAGAAAAAAAAAAAAAATGTTGTAATTCACCACAAAGACAAATCCTTTTGGAAATGCAAAAAGGTGACACAATTCCAACCCTTCATTCAATTCTTTCTCAGCATATACCTCGCACATCGAGACCAAACTGAGTAAGATTAATCAGTCTGAAATAAAAAGTTGCAGACATTTCAGATAAGTTCCTACTTCACAAACATCATTTGCAAATACACAGCCCAGAGTACACTTCTACTGAACATAATTTAGATTAAGTCTAAACTTCTAACGTGCTCACTACTGCATGGCGTGCTGGTAGCACCGCTGACTATAATGCGGAGATGATGACATGCAAGGAGTGTCAGCAAGTTACACAGCTAGCTAAAAGAGGACCACTTTTGTTTTGACATAATTCTTTATTTGTAACTTCTCACTAGGAGTTATATGGCCCATTTGCCTAAATATAGGCTGGGTCAACAATGCTCTTTCTGCTATAGGGAGGCTGATGTACTCATAACTCTCTGCAGAGATAAGTATGTATGAGGAAGTATGATAAATACTCGGAGAATGTTAAAGAATTAGATAATAACGCAGTATTTATGCATCCTAAACCTGAAAGCTTCTTTATTTTAGCTTTGTAAGACAGATAATGGTGATCTCAGTGGGTTTTTCTACTGCTTTTTCTTTTTAGAACTTAAGTGTGGGAATTCACACAGAATAATTCTAAAGTGGGATAAGATTTCAGTCACTTAATCAAAAGTGTTATCTACACTGCTATTCTTACTGGCTCCACAGCATTTGACATGAGCATTTGAATAAATAAGGATGACACTCGTAGAACTATCATGTACAATGGTCTATTTCCAGTCATTGTTCTCAGCAGTAAGTTTATGGGTAGTTCCTCAATCCAGAAACCACTAAGGGCTCATGGATCCAAATACAGTCAACTAAATAAAAAATATCTGAAAAACAAACTGCTTTTCTTCATAACTGGAAGCAATACTTCCAGTAAATTCAGAGACATTTGTCACTTTTCATTTTTTTACCATGTGCATCTGAGCAGAGAAGTAATGTCAGACAGCCTTATGAAAGTTTGTAACTCACTACAATCTACAGGATCCTCATAACCCATGTAAACAGCCATATTAGCTTGCACCTCTTAAAAGCTTAAAACAAAAACAACCATAAACATGCTCAACTAAATCCAGTAATTCCAATCTTTTCAAGAGTCTGTTACCCCTCCTCAACCACAACAGTAGTCCATTCTTTGCCCTATATGCAAACATTACTACTATGCAATACTTGCCCCGGTCTCATTTCATTCTATACAAACCACTGCTACTAAAACCATTCTGTTTGCTACTAATTAGAATCAAGCAACTTGCTTTTTGCTCTGACCAAATAATTGTCCTCCTAAATCCTCCAGTTCTTGGCATTTTATTTAACCTCATGCTCATTGTTCCATTCAGCTCCGATTTTATTTACATTTATGCTCTCATTAGCCATTAAATGATACTTAACCCAATTACTACTATCTCCTCTCACTCCTCAGGTGCAAGAATCACCATCTGAATAGCTTTCCTAGCACCAGATACACCCTAGATTATCTTCTCATGCTTCTTTTGACTGGCATGTTAAAGCCAACTCTTTCCTATAGACAGTGTAAACAGAACAGACATGGATATGGAAACAGAATGAACACAGTAACTATAACAATTTATCCTTTACTGTGCAAAGCAAGTGGATAATCTGAACATGAGGTATGGTGTTCACTGATCTATACAATGTGAAATGGGATTATCTAATTCCCAAAGCATTTACAAATATATTTGGCTAATTCTTGATGCTTGCTCAAGAGTGTTACCTTGCACAATACTTAAGTAACATGTTACTATCTATAGTAATTATATGAATTAGGAACTCAGGTTTACAAGTTGTTTATACAGTCACGCAGTTTTTTCTTTAAAACTAACTCCTCTCCTAAAATCCAAAATATATAAATCTACTGAATAATGAAACAAGAAGCAATATGAAAAAATACAAAAACAACTTCCAAGAAAGTTAAACGTGCATTTCCTGTAGGTCTTATCTCCATTGATTTGTCTCAAAGCTAAGCTCAGCTCAAAAGTTCGAATGAAGATTAAAAAAAAATCTGGAGACTTTGCATGTTTATTAATACACAAATTGTAGACACATTAGCATCCAGACTGAGTTATGAGATTTAAGTTATTTTACATGTGCTCTACAACACACAAAAAGGCTTTCTACTGCAGCTTTCACTTGCAAATGGAAAGAAATCAAACATGCATCAGTCCCACGGATATCTGGAGGCAAAAACAGATCATAAAAGTCCTGATAGTTTTGCTTTGTGCAGAGTGACAGTAAATAACTTTAAAAGAAAACAACACTGCATCAAGTGAAAAAAGTAGCCATACTCTACTTACAGGTTCGGCTCCTAGGAGGGTCATGGAAAACTGTCAACTAAATCCAGTTTGGGCTTGTTGTCTTTGCTGCAACACATGCAGGTAGTATGAGTTTTGTTCCTCCTAAAGGATCTGGACTAGCTCAGTGGCTTTGCCATTCGAATCGCAGACACTGTTAGCCTGGAGGATTTTACAAGAGATAGCTGAAGTCCTGGCTTAGTACTGAAGTAATTTCAGAAACACTTACCTATTTGTACTTGTTCTGGCTGGCTTAATGATACAAATGCTGATGTGTCATCTATCCACGACACCTGAATGTTACCTATAAAAAGCAAAAGAAATGGTTATGACCACAAAAAAAGAAGGTCTCAAAATTGGTCACGTATTTTATATGCTGGGCCATGGAAGACAAAATAGTCAACTAAGCATATTTTCAGCAGAGAATATCTTTTTTTGTCAACAGGAGTCCGTGGTAAAGGTGTATAATTACAAGCCTGGAACTGTTCAGAAAGCAGTGGCCATTAGGGCTGCATGTTCATTCTGTTTACTATTAAACCCTCTTAGTAAGGGCCAAAAGGAAAAACGTAAGAGATGCGTAACACCTTTCTGATCCTATAGGATTTCTGCTTCTTCATAGCTTCAGCTTCACCCCCCAGTCTTTTAGCAATTCAAGTAATCTTAGTGTTTTGGTTTTTTTTATTCCTCCTTCCACGTGTCCTGTATAATACTGAAACAAAAATTTGAAGCAATTTTGCTAGGAAATTTCAGCTCTGTACTGAGAAAAAGAACAGCTTTTTGGGTTTAAAAACCTCTCCATCCTTCAGAACTGCAACATCTCCTGAAGACACAGCATGGAATGGCTAAGTTATCACTCAGTTTCTTTCCTCATACAGACATGCAAGATAAGGGATTCCAGTAGAAGAATGGGGCATGGGGGTAGAAGATGGTTCACACAAGCGGAGAACTCTAGGTATTATAACACTCTAAATCATCAAAATCTGGTTTGTGCCATACTACACACAATTTCCTGGATGTGCAATGAAAACTTAATTTGAGTAAATACGAGGACAAATGCAACTGCGCACCTCATTTGGAAGCTGTTACCATGGAACAGTGACTGGAAAAACATTCCTCCACTCATCAAGCAGCAATTCCATTTCCGATTCCATTTTAATGTCACATTAGCACAAAAAGAGCTTACAAACAAGCAAAAGCATAAGCAAGGATTCTCATCCGAGACACAAGGACTTACTGTAGTCTGAAATCCCTTTACATCTCCTGTCCTTATCTAAGTGCTTTATTGTTTGTATACTTGTCGTGGTTCCGCTCGAGTGGGCAGCCGAGCTCCACCACAGCCGCTCTCTCACTCCCCCTCCTCAAAGAGGAACGGGGAGAAAATATGTGAAAAGGGGCTCAAGGGTTGAGATAAGGACGAGAAAATCACTCAGTAATTATTGTAACGGGCAAAACAGACTCGGCATAAGGAGATAGTAAGATTTATTGCCTATTACTAACAAGCTAGAGAAGTGAGAAAACAAAGGAAAAAGCAAACCAAAAGCACCTTCCCCCCCATCCACCCTCTTCCACCTCCTCCCCCCGAGCGGCGCTGGGGAACGGGGGAATGGGGGTTATGGTCAGTCTACAGCACTTCTTCTCTGCCGCTCCTTCTCGGTCACTCTCGTCCCCTGTGCTGTGGGGTCCCACCCACGGGATGCAGTCCTTGATGAACTGATCCGGCGTGGGCTTCCCACAGGCAGCAGCTCTTCCAGAACTGCTCCAGATATGGGTCCATACCACAGGGTCCGTCCCTCAGGAGAAAACTGCTCCAAACTGGCTCCCCTACGGGCAGCAGCTTCTGCCGGGTCACCTGCTCCTGCGTGGGCTCCTCTCCACGGGCTACAGGTCCGGCCCGGAATCTGCTCCGGCAGGGGTCTTCCACAGGCGGCAGCCTCCGTCGGTGCAGGCCCACCTGCTCCACCGTGGTCTCCTCCACGGGCTGCAGCATGGAACCCTGCTCCACCGTGGTACTCCATGGGCTGCAGGGGGACATCCTGCTTCACCATGGTCCTCACCACAGGCTGCAGGGGACTTCTGCTCCAGCGCCTGGAGCACCTCTCCCCCTCCCTCTACACTGACCTTGGCACCTGCAAGGCTGTTTCTCACTCCCTTGACTCTCCCGGCTGCTGTCTGGCGCAGCGTTTTTTCCCTGTCTTAAATATGCTCTCACAGAGGCGCAAACAACATCGCTTATTGGCTCAGATCTGGAAAACAATGGGGCCCTTCCCAAACATGAGGCAGCTTCTAGATCTTTCTCACAGAAACCACCCCTATGGCTCCCTGCTACCAAAACCTTGCCACGTAAACCCACTACAATACTTCAGATACTGAAAATTGCTAGCACTTTTTTTCAGGGAGACTAAGGAAATCAAGTTTATATAATGTTACATCACTGTTCAACCTTCAGACATTACAAGGTTAAAAAAATGATGCAAACTGACTTAAAACGCTTTTTATTTTCAGATGTCTAATCTATTAAAATTTAATTTAATTACAGGTTACAAGGTTAGAGAAGTCTCTTCTGAAATCCAGCCAGATAATAAGCAGATTTTCTAATTATAAAAAATAAAAGCCTAGTTAGATTTAGTTTGCATGCTATACATCTGAGTAGCCAGCTATTTAGAACTTTAAGTTGTGATCATTTTGATCATTGCCAAAACCATACTCAAATCAGTATGGTTTCTGACATTTTCGTATATTAAAGAGCTAAGGCTGCTAGTAAGAGCAGCTTTCACTGAGAAGGCAAATGTTAGAATTTCTTTAAACACTTCATAAGGCAAATTTCTAATAATTCAGTCTTGAAAAACACAGGTCTTCACTGCCTATGGGTAAGGATCTTTACTCTATGGAGAACAAGATCTAGGCAACTTAACATTTCACAACATGGGAACTGCCGAAGCTGATTTAAAATTGCAGCTCAAAATTAGTGTATGTTTGATAGCTTTCTTTAAATATTAGAAACTACTGCAAAAATTACCGTTGCACTAAGGACATTGGCAACTTACTGCTCCAAATTTCTTTAAATATTGAGTCCTCCTTTTTTGCAAATTTTTCAAATTACAATTTTTTCTAATTACAATTTAAGATTTTTTTTTTTGAGACAGCTGACATATTCTTCCATAATTCTGCAAGACCTAAGCGCTGTCCAGATTCTGTCCCTCTCCTATATGGAAATTAATGAATTCCATTATCTATCTTGAGCAGACAACAAAAAAGACCAGAAAGAAAAATTATCCTGCATAACTTACAAATGTATCTATCCTTAGAATAAAACAGCACAGAGGATCAGCGATGGACCAAAAATCTCTTGAATGAATTTAGCTGATACCAAATGGACATCAGTGCCCATGTTTCCATTAAGTACCAATTAAAAATAAGTAAATAAAAATCAAATCTAATGATGGCACATGATTTCAGGATCAGACATTTATTCATTGCTACTGTAAGGCTGCTGCACTCTAAATGGCTTTGGTATTTTAGATAATTAAGGGTTTCAATACCTGCCAACATATCTTTATACTTACTATCTTTATACTTACATTTATTCAGTTTAAATATATAATTGTAAGAGCATGTCAAACATTAAAGAGCGAACACTGAGCTGCAGTCTAAAGAGAACTGCAACAAATGGTCTTTCACAATTCTCCATGCTTAACAAACACTCTGTTCGGATATGTTGCCTTTTTATTTTTATTTTTTTTTTGTTAAGAAATAGGAATTTAAGAAACAAGATTGATAAATGAGGCCATCCAGAAGTATTGCTAGGTACTCAGTAAATATTGTGTATTTCAAAAGTATGGTGAAAGGACAAAACAGATCTGAAAAGCAAATGCATCTGTACTTGAAGTGCAATATTAAACAATCAACATAGCTGCATGCCAGCTTACTGCAAGGCTAATCCAAATAAGCAACATTCAGCAATGTAATAGAATACTTCTAGAATACTAAAATATTTCTCTCTAGAGAACTAAAACAGAAGATTTCTTCTTCTGCACTTTCATAATAGGTCAAATGCCTTCAATACTTTGAAATGACCACTGCTAGCTAAATGACCCTTGTCTATTTGCTACTACACTACTACAGGCAAAAGTCCCTTGCTAAAAAAAAGTTAATGTCAAATAAAGTATTAGAACTTGAAATAAAGAGATCTTCACCTAGCTAGATTAAAACCTGATTTGTTGCTTCTGAGATGAAGGTGGAAAGTAATGTGTGTGTTTGGGTTTTATTATTATTTTAAACAAATAAATTTTAAACCTTTCTATATAAATACATACAAATAAGCAAACAACATTAAAATCTATAGAATAAAATTATACTGTTAAATCATGTCATTCAGACAGGGTTTTCTTCATTTTTTTTGTACCACAATGATAAAAGGTACGGAAAGTCTTCTGTATAAGAGACTAAGTAAACTAGGATTCAGACTTAAGAGAAATTCTTAGAGAGATGCTCGTACATATTTATGGGGAAGATACAAGAACATAAACCATATGAAGGACATACAGGGGGAATTCACTATTTCGTTACTAAACAACTAAGACACATTTAATAAAATATGTGAAGTTTTAAAACGAAAGGCAGTTGTCACAGAGCAGTTAATATCATGTATAACTATTATACATTTCTAATCAGCTGCTACTTACAACTAAAGCCTCAGCACAGATATTAAAGATTATATGGATCTTCTTTAACAAAAAATAAAAAATTAAAAGAAATTAACACTCACTACTTCGGACAAAAGAAACTGCTGAATCTTTTATTCTGTGAAGAAGGCTTGAAGCCTATGTTAAATGCAAACATTAACTGAGAAGGGCTAACAGAGCTTCTACCTTTCTGGCTGGAAGACAGTACAAAGAAAGCAAGAACAGCTGAAGGAAATGTTGGCATGAGGAGGGGGAAGAAAGGCCAGAAATCCATAGAGGAATATAAGATTAAAATAAAAATAATACAAATAATAATAATAAAAAAACACTATACAAAGCTCAAATGTCTATATGAATGCGTGCTGTAGGAGAATACTTTGCATATACTGTGTGCTAGAAATTTTTGTTATACTATATTCATTACCTTTGAAGGGGATATTTTTCAAGTTTTTTTTTTTTTTATATATTTTATTCTTAAGCGGAGTTAAACAGGGAGATAAAAGTACAGGGGGAAACAAGAACAAGTATCATAGTGTATGGAACAAATCCAATTTTGAGATTCTATGATTCATTTTAAAAAGGTCATTTAAAACTCACATATGTAGTAGCTTGGACTACCAGCACAAGGTTTAAACACACAAAAGGACTGGTTACATTTAAAAGCAATTTATGCATTACAATCACTATGATTCCATGAACTACACTATACCAGTGTTCCCCTCTCTCTCAGAGAGAGATTACTCTCATACTCTCACAAAGTGTAATACAGGGGTTTGACTCCTGAAAGTACTTGTACAGTGAAATTACATTCACTCATGAGACTGTAAAAACATCTTGCATGAACAGGTATCCACTTGGTATGCATACAGTACTGAAAGACTTCAAAATCATGAGCAACCCTTCTAGAGTAGGGAATGTAAAATAGTACCAAGTTTGACACTGCAGTCCCTTCAGCTGTCTCACTGCTTTCATCGGAGAGTTAAAGGAAGATTACAACTCTGCTTCAATTTGTACTAGACTAAAACAAGTTCAAAATGATTTTTCTATAACATCAGATTAAGGTTGCTATTTAATTTAACAATTGATTTATAATTCAGGTAAAAGTTTAATTTAAAACCAGGTTCATTCAAATGGCATTGTAAATTGGGATAATTGATGTCTGTTGTAATTGGGGTAATTGATATCTGTTGCTGCCATGATTTTTGGCTTCTGGCAAGTCAACCTCACATCACCCCATACTCTGTGTCTCTGTCCAGCTACAGCTGAAAAAGCATGGGTGCTCTTAGAATTTTGGAAGATATCACCTGCAGTTTGCATGGCAATAAGACCTAAAATAAAATGTGAATTAAGCACTTTCCAAATACCATGAATTTGTAAATCCAGATCTGAAATCCATAAAAACTAGAGAAATAACACACAGCTCTGGAATCCGTAAAAACTAGAGAAATAACAATTTCAAAATTGTTCAATATTTCAGATGTGTAAGCCTGACACCTGGTGGTAGTGATACATACTCGCGTTTCATAACAGCACTGAAAAGAAGGAATTGTTAAAGTAAGTTACATAGCTGAGCCTTCAAAAGCCTATAGAAATAATACCAAACTGTACAGGTTCTTAATCCTGTAAGTCCACCTCTTGAAGAATCTCAGCACCTTTCTATATTCTAGACTTACCAAATGGGAATATTAAGTTCTATTCTGCATCATAATGGCATCATACTGCAGAGCAGATCAAGTCAGAAAGAAACAAGTCAATTTTTATACGTTCAGAGACCCTGCATAGAATACTGAATCATAATTATAGGTGAAGAAGAGACAAATGCTATTACTATGTAAATCAGAGTGGCAATCTACAGCAAGCCCAAGAGTAACAACAGATTATTCTGAAGGACTTCTATCCCTCTACTTGTAATTAAATATCCTTATGGTTAGCATAGTAATTTTGTCAGTGGAGGTTAGTTTCAGGCTTGCCCTGTATCTTTTTGCCAAACTGCAAACTGTGACTTAAGTCATTAAACATGGAAAATCAAACATTTTGAAACACCTACAGTATATACTGATCAAGTACTAGCCACAGCAATCTCTTCATTTGCTTTTCTCCAAAAGGGGAAAGGTCCGTTTCATAATACAGACAGAACCAGTTAGTCACTTTTCTACTTGCAAGACCAGAAGATGTCTTTTGAAGTATTACCTTACTTATCTGTAAGCAACTAGAAACTAGTCTACAATAAAAATCTTGGAAACAGCAACCAACATAAGGCTACAGACCTATGAAAGATCACTCCTGTTCTGTTTTAACAGCACAAGGCACAACCAATGCTTTCTGTTGCAAGAATTACATATCAAGAGATCAATGCTAGTTACAAAGGACCTCCATGTCCTTAAATTATATACACTATTACTTAGTAGAGGAGTAATAGGACTAGCCAGTTATTGATAGCTTTTGTTGTTATTGTTGTTTCCTCCAACTTGAATGGTGTTCACAGTATCGAAATCAAATTTTAAAGCTTGCTTGACTAAACACACGTAAGTTGCTGTTTTGCTTTAAGTACCCGATGGGATGAACCTTATTCCTCAGATCTTGATCTATCTTTCCCATTCCCTTCAGCCACCTATATAGTAAAACCTTAACTCCTCCCAGGAGACGCTATGAAAAAAAGGGTCAAAGGTCCACAGTAGGGAACAAGCACCAGGTAACAAAGATTTCTAAAGAGCAGGTCAGCAAGGCAGACATTTTCAACACATCACTACAAAACAAGTCCACAGGACACCATTCAAAATCACTAAAGATCAATTATCGTTGCCTATACTAGGAATAAATCTGCATCCACAAATTAAAAATAAACCCAGAGGTACTTGCTAACAAAAGAGGAAAAGAAAAGATGTAAGTAAGTATAGATCATATTACTCACCAAAGGCACTAAAAAGCTGGTAAAGGTCACTCGTCTTCCACTCTTTGGGAAAAGTAACATGAAGAACATGATCTCGTTTAGGCTGTACTGCAAAACAAGAAGTTACTTATTAGAATAAGAATTACCACTGGTATCTTTAGAAAACCCTAAAAGAAAAATTACCTAATATGGTCCCATAGCTTTAATTTTTTTATTATTATTTATTTTTTAAAGAAAACATGACAAGACTTATAAAACTACATCAGGCACTAGTGAAAACATGTTTGCAATTATGCATGAAGTAGATATACAGATAAGCTAGTACAAGGAATTGAGGCAGCATTTTGTGGGCAGTTTCTGCTGCATGTAATTCACATCTTTTGTGGCAAGTTCTAGGACAAAAAAAAAAAAAACATCCTCCTCGTGCTCTAACTCTAGTTTAAGCAAATTGTTAGCAATAATTCAATGATACCATTTTTCTGTCAATAAAAAAAACTTACTGTGAAACAATGTTCAATGTAGTTTTTTACATAACAGTAGGCACAAGCTAGAATATACACACTAACAGACTTCTTTAAATTAAAACTACACCAGGAGAGGCCAACCTCTAACAAAGAGGCACCAAATAAACCTCTGGTGTACATGATTTACTGCACCAATTTCTTAAAGGCAATTCAAGACATAACTACACACAACTATTCCCCAGGGTTTGGTACTGGGGCCAGTCCTCTTTGATCAATGATCTGGATGAGGGGATCAAGTGCAGCCTCAGTAAGTTTACAGACGACACCAAGTTAGGTGTGTGTGTCGATCTGCTTGAGGGTAGGAAGGCTCTGCAGGAGGATCTGGATAGGCTGGACGGAGGGGCTGAGGTCAACTGTATGAAGTTCAACAAGGCCAAGTGCCGGGTCCTGCACCTGGGGCGCAACAACCCCAAGCAGAGCTACAGGCTGGGAGATGAGTGGTTGGAAAGCTGCCTGGCAGAGAAGGACCTGAGAGTACTGGTGGATAGTTGGCTGAATATGAGCCAGCAGTGTGCTCAGGTGGCCAAGAAGGCCAACACCATCCTGGCTTGTATAAGAAGCAGTGTGGCCAGCAGGGCTAGGGAGGTGATCGTCCCCCTGTACTCAGCTCTGGTGAGGCCGCACCTCGAGTACTGTGTTCAGTTTTGGGCCCCTCGCTACAAGAAGGACATGGAGGTGCTTGAGCGAGTCCAGAGAAGGGCAACAAAGCTGGTGAGGGGTCTGGAGAACAAGTCTTATGAGGAGCAGCTGAGGGAGCTGGGATTGTTCAGCCTGGAGAAGCGGAGGCTCAGGTGCCACCTTATCGCTCTCTATAAGTACCTTAAAGGAGGCTGTAGCGAGGTGGGGATTGGTCTGTTCTCCCACGTGCCTGGGGACAGGATGAGGGGGAATGGGCTAAAGTTGTGCCAGGGGAGGTTTAGATTGGATATTAGGAAGAACTTTCCTGTGAGGTTTGTTAGGCACTGGAATGGGCTGCCCAGGGAAGTGGTGGATTCACCATCCCTGGAGGTCTTTAGAAGACGTTTAGATGTTGAACTTAGTGATATGGTTTATTGGAGGACTTGTTAGTGTTAGGTCACGGGTTGGACTCGATGATCTTGAAATCTCTTCCAATCTTGACAATTCTGTGATTCTGTGACAGAATTATATAAGATTTTTACTTAACCACAATGAAAAACACTCAGGAAAAGAGTCTCTCCTCTTTGGTATACAGATATGCGAGTGACTCACCACAGTGAATTTCACTCCTGAATCGTTTTTTGATATGAACTTCTCTAGTTTCTGATGTCATTTGTTCTCAGCATTAAAATAGGATAGTTTTTCACAGTGGACCTTACTCATAGTGCATACGTCCAAAAATTACTCCACCAACCACTTATTATTGCTATATTCAGGTTTCACGTGTACTTAACCCAATTATGCAAGGGCAAACCTGCTCGGTTTTATTGCCACATTTGGTTAAGATGCAACTTTGCACTGTTACTGAACAAAAGACTTGTGGACTGCTCACATCACAAATAACTAAGCATTAGTAATTACTGAAGTTTAATTTTGGCTGGTGGTTATAAACAAAGTTTGCTTAGCCTGGTATGTGCATTATAGCAAAACAGATGTATGTTTCTCTATTCCACCAACCAAGGTTTTCACTTTTGCATGAAATTGAGAACCATAGCTTTCAATAGTTAGTGTTTCCTGAATAGATGGCACAGATTTTAATAGGCTTTAGTTTTAAGCCTTCCCACTCACTTCTAAAATGCCCATATAATTTTTAATTCCCAAATAATTTTTGAACCCCTTGTGTAAAGTCAGTAGGACACAGCAGCTACTTGGAGGCCTGTAAAACAAAAGTTCCTAAAACAAACAAGGCATGGCAACAATACCAATTTCTAAGTGCATCTATTTTCTATGGAAATAATTGCAGAATAACTCAAGACAATGTCAAAATACTAAAAGAAATCTTCACAGAAGTTCCACTATGAACACACCAACAGGAAAAATTACAGTCCTAACTCAGCATCTCATGACTAAAATACTGAATGCTTAATGAAGTCAGTGGAAAATAGGTTTCAAAACTTTTGTGTTGAGTAGACTACCGATGTGGAGCAAAACCAAGTAAAGAGACCAATTTTTGAGCTGCCAAAATATGGAAGACCAGAACATGACCCTGTGGTATGTTGCAACGTATCTACTTGGTTGGTTAGTGAAATCCATGCAGCTTAGAAAAACATGAAGTGGTCACCTGTCTGATCATGGCAATTGAAATATAATTTAGAAGCAACTCACAAGTTGTGTAAGTGCTTTAACCCATTTCACTGAAAATGAGCCAGGCTAGTACGAGTTTGCTAGCAATTCCATGTCAACGAATTACAGGTTTTCATGAGCACCTCACCATCTGACTGGATGGAAGCAGAAGCAGCTAAAGAAAATAATCACTTCATGAGCACAAGTGAAGTCTTGTTGATTTAATCTACTACTTCAAAAAACAAAAAAGGGCACAACATGCTTTTTTTTTTTTTTTTTTTTTTTTAAATGAGACAAGAAACTCCTCATAAGCCTCCAGTATTATCTTACTCTTAAAATTCACTTTGAATCCTTTGTTTAAAGCTCCATCCCTTCTAACTACCAAAGTGAGAAATATTTGAATCACATTCTACTTTATTTGGTGGAAACTTCAATCTTTTTAAGGAAGTTTTTAAAGCGCAGTAACAAAATAAGATCATGAAAGTCACTTTCATATATTCAGTACCATTTGACCTAGCATGTGTTACTGAACTCCAATCTTTCTGGAAAAAACTGCACAAACTGGCTATAATACTACAGAATAAATGAACTGACAAACACAACAATATTTGTAACAGTCACCTAGTTTACTGCACTTTTTTAAACAAACAAACTAAACTAAGTATACCTACCTCAGAAGTGTAGCCTTATTCTTTGTGTGGCTTTACTTCTCCACAAAAACACAACCTACAAGCAACAAATGACCAGCTAGCTTCCCCAACCTACAGTAGTGTTGAAATCTCAGAGTGGAAATAAACTTTCTAAAGTAGTCAAAGTGCCACCTTACATATACTTTCCTCTCTGAAGCTTAGAAAGTATCCCTGGTTCAGACTTTGCTGAAGCAAGCCCTAACAGATTGATGCAGATGCTTTCAGATAAAAGAGACAGACTTTCAGAGACAGACTCTTTGGCAACTCTTCTTGGCAAAGCATCAAAACAATCCTGCAATTTGACTAGCAAGTGGCAGTAAAATCTTCACAGCTTAGCAGCTTGGTCTTCTCTCAATAACCCAAAGTACACTACACTATCCTTCCACTCAGTGCTGAACAACTGAAGAAAGAAGTGTGTAACATAATTAAATAACCATTCCAATAGATCTGCAGAGCCACTGATTAGTGATCTAAACACCTACTAAAAGTATGTATGAAAGTTACATACATGCCTTTACAGCAGGCATTTTCCTCTCTAGCATTTACTTCTATCTTTCTAGAATTGCTTTTTTTTTTTTTTTTTTTAATACTATTAAGCTAGTATTTAACAAAGGGTCATCCTTCATTCTAAGCTTTTCAATGCATGATGTGGCAAATGTCTTCCCATAGAAATGCTACTCATCTGGAAGCACTATAAGCACTATTGAAGACATTCACGCATCTCTAAGACATATTACAGAAGTAGTAAGTTAAGCCTTCACCTAGTAAAAGACTTGATTGATTGGCCTGCAGGGCTTTACTTTTCTTTAAGTCACAGCATCAGTGGTAACATTCATCCACAGTTCACAATGAAATAAGCTACTTACAGTCTGGTCCTTCCAAATTCAGATATGGAATGTCCATTACTCTCATAAGAAATAGCCTGAAGCAAAACAGAGAAGCACCATTAGCAAATTTATGCCTAAAGACCTTTTAATAAGCTGTCCTTTCTATCATTTATTTCAATGTTGCTTTTTCAAGGTAGCTAGAAGTGGGCTTTAACATCCTAAACTTAACCTAACATCTTAAGCTATAATAAGACAAAGAGACCCTACAAATAAGTCTAATCCACTATTTAACAATCCAGATTCAAGAAATTATTTGACATCTTGCCAGTAATTTTACTTATTCAAAAAAGAAGTCTAAAAAGCTGCAAGCCCATTGACTGTTACTGCTGAAAGCTATTAAAATAATGAGGAAATGAACAAATGAGAGAAGTAGCTCTGTGCAGTAAATTCCAGGTTCATGGCAGACAGGGTGAAAGCTCTCATTACAAACACACATATTCTTTCCTGTGTTCTGAGCATTGCATCATGCTTTAGACAGAATTGATCTCAAAACCCTAAAACTGCAAAACCCAACATGACTCTATAGTGGAGATCAACCAGGTTACTCTTTTTGCCCTTTAACGTGTAATTAAATGGTTTCAAACAACGCTTATGAAATGCTTTCCATATAAGCTCATATTCAGTTCATACAATATTTTCCTCCAAAACAAGAATTAAAAGTAGTCTTAAATCCTGTTATAGGCATAGATGCTACAGTACTGTTACAAAATATTTGCAATGCTTTACATTCACTGGGAAGCTAAAATAAATTTTTCTATCATGGCTTCGAAAAGCTTTAAAAATGTTTACCAGATTAATTACAGTATTAAAGTAAATAAAAATCTCATGTAAATAGATAATAATAACAACGTATTAAGCACGTAGACTGATCTGTAATTCCCTTGAGTCCTTGTATCTTACTATATTCACTATTAGTGTTTATGATTTTGAACATAATGTTCTTACAGTTACTCGTATCACTGAAGTCTCCAGGAATGCAGTTTGTAACTTGTCTTTACTATAAATACTTAGGCAAAAAATACTGGGGGGAAACAGATTTTGTGATTGGTGTAGATGTGAGCGAGAGGGTCTTCAGAGAGCTGGCAGCAGTTATGGTGCACACTGTCCTATCTAATTTCTCTTCCTAAGCCTCAGGGCAAATATGACATAATGTGTATTGTGCCCCTGAGCACTGAGGAACCCCAAAGCACTTTTTAACATCAATAGACATTAGAAACATTCAGATCAATTAACTTTAGAAATTTTAGCAATGCTAACATTCCACTGAGTGATTGAGACAGTTTACAAAGGAGTCAGAGTTTCTTCGTAGGTTTAGCCTTAGCCCCACTTGTACAACTTTGGCTTCATTATAGCCACTTGTCTAAAGGGGACAGGAATGACATCTTGAGAACCAGGCAAGCTTCAGAACAGATTCCATAAGGAACCAAAAAAAGCCATTACTCTGATATCTCCTTAACAACTCCTAGAGATCCAGAGTAATATTGACAGGACACACAGTGCTATTGCTCCCAAACAAAAAGCCACCCACCCAGACAAAAAATGGACAGGAGGCTTTGCTCATATCATGGTTGTCTCCGAGCTGTAAAGATACACCTTACAAGAATAAATTAAAGGAAGAGGGAATACAAAGAGGCAGTGTGGGACAACTTGACAACTGGGTGAATTTTACTAAAATTCAACAAAAACTTCTAGCAAAAATTCTTGGTAAGCTACCCTCACCCAGGTTTTATGATGTTTAGGAAAGCAATACAAGGCCCAACAGCAAAAACAGATTTATGCCAAAAATGCGTATGCCAGAGACTAAGATCAGTTTTTCATTCCCTGCATCAGTCCTACATTTATCTATTTAGTCAAAGAACTTCTCTAAACGGCATTTACACACGTACAAACACATACACACACACTCCCTGAAGAAGTGGTGTAAACACTGATTTTAAGTGCATTTCAAGTATGTTACAGCAGCAACGACATCTTGTAGCACTAATTTATATCATATGGATCATGTGCACAGAGCTGCAGCATAATCTGTAATCATTTATCCATGATTATGGCTGCAAGATTCCTCATCTGCAAAAAATTTAAAGTAATAAGGTTGTTCTGTATGACAACACAAAATCTATATTAAGTTAGCTAGGTTCTTGAAGTTGTAGCTATGGCATTGGTTTTCATTACATTAAGCTGTAATTATTTAAATATAGTAATCAAGTTAAGAAAAAAGTTAATTCCTAATCTGTTTAGAGGTTACAACCAGATCACATGGTCAGAGATCTATTTCTCAATGTACAACATCATCTTAGGAACTCTGATGTGTTTTAAGTCAGCTACTTGAAAGCTGATTGCTTCTGCAGCAATTCAAGCAAAAGAAGGAGAGAAAGGCTACAAGCAGGACATTTCACAGCAAGGCATAAGTAGTCTCAAGTAGTCAACATCTTTCCTCTGCACTGAGCTAGGATAAAAGTTTTCACAGCTGTTTCATGAACTCTGTAGAGAAACCAATGCAGCTAAATAAAGGCTTTTTTTTTTTTTAAACCCAGATGGGTTTACCAGTCCTGCTAGCACTGCCACACATGGCTGAAAGCACATCAACTGTTTACTTGTACACTGTGTTTGAAAAGCTACTGGTCAGGTGGCAGAAGAGCACACTGACATTCTTTTGCAATTCTTCTGAGAAGAAAATTAAATTCATATAAAAGCAGAGAGAAATTAACTGATTTGCAGTACACGCTGGAGAATCTGACTCCCACAAATACAGCACAAAACCAAGCTATTTGCACATACTTCAGATTTTGGTTACTGATATCCCTGTGTATGAAAAATATATTTCTAAGACAATTTCTACCTCTATAGATTATCATGCTATCCAGCTCAGTAAAACACGGTGTTTTCATTTGTTTCCACCTCCAGCTACATCAAAAGGAAAAGAACACATACAAATAACCTAGAGAGATCTGAATTATAGCTCTCAATTCCCATCGCTTGTTGACGGGAAGCAGAGAATAATTGGTTTGTTTGTTTGGTTTCCCTTTCTCTTGGCTTCCCCATGACCTTTGTTTCCCCCCTCTCACCCTCCCCCTTTTTATTTTCACTTTAATTACATTATCCCTATCTCAACCCATGAGCCTTTTTCTTTCCATCAAACTTTCTTCTCCCCTCCTCTTCTTTAGAGGAGGGTGAACAAGAGAATGGTTGTGGTGGAAATTTAGCTGCTCAACAGGACAGAACCACCACACATGATGAAACACCTGAACTATACAAATAATAGCTTAGATATTAAAATACAAAGTCTTATCATTTCAACTCTTAAATTCATCAAGATTGGAAGTAGGTGACTTACAAAGACTGCGTATATAAAACGAAGCATAAAGATTACAGAAATGCATGTCTTTCTGGAATTCCTGTCTTATGAGTTGTTTACCATATAGCTTACTCCATTATATCTACAAAGAACACAACAACCCTAAAGGAAAGTTTGGTTTTAATTAGTTCTGCTCTTACAAGAAGCTGAAACTAAAGATTTTACCTACATTCATCATTAACCCACATGAAAATTAACTTATATGCTGCTGGACACCGCTCTTGAACAGCGAGCCAAGAATTTCTATTATTGTAGTGACATAATTAAAGAGGTCAAGCTAACAAACAAAAAAAAAAAAGGTATTACCTTCCCTTTGTTAAGGGATGTTTGTAATAAATAAATAAATAAATAAAATCAAAGCTCAATTTTTCAGTTTTCAATTTACTCCCACTGTTCACATTAGTGAAAAGTCTATCTGAACAGAAAACATTTCCAAAATCCTATCAGTCACACCAATCATTTAAAAATTTCATGTTTGAACTGTTTAAATATTAACTTGAAGAATTCAGATACGTTGAAATTAAGACTTTATACGCAACCCAAAGAATCATAAAGAAGTGGTCTGGTTTAAAGAACATTTTTCAAAGCTTTATCTTGATAGTTCAAATGGAGAACATTGCTTCTAAATAATACAACTACTCTGTTCACCTTCTTTAGGAAAAGCTTTTGTGACACATAAACTTTCATTAATTTAGCTTACTGTTTGCATGTTGCAGTTTGTATTTTGCTTGAAGAACATGACTACAGCACAAAGAAAAAGGTTTCCTTGTTCTGACTGTTGCCCACGGGATCAGGTAGAACTTCTGGAGGAAGGAGGAAGATAGTTTTTTTTCTCCCCAAGAAGATAAGATGCTCAGCTAGGGAATGTTGCTAGACCACAAACTAGAGAAAAGTAGGAGTAGCAGAAAGCTACCTGGTAGCCCCAAGCACACCTGCAAGAAAGCCCCATAAGCAACATACTTACTGGGGACTTTAAGATAACTCTGTAAATTGCATAAGCCCTTGATGCTTCTTAAAGATGCTAAAGAGACCAAGTGCTGTAAATAGATATCTGGTCTGCAAGGACATACTGCACAGAGCAGATGACTTGGTCATTTAGATATCCAACAGATCTGGCTTCTGGTGTGTACTTTTATCTTAAAAAAAAAAAAAAAAAAAAAAGTCACCTTATTCTGGTTTGTTATTTTTATATTATAGCAATTAAAAAAAAAAGCTTTAAAAAATGCAAGCCTTGGCCTACTCATTGTAAGGAAAAGGCGATATAGTCTCACCTCCAAGCTCTGAGGTAAGGTGACAAATGTTAGTCAGAATACAGCAAAATCAAAGTAAGTTCATGTGAAAGTAAAGTATGGCAAGTCTTCCAAGTTTCCTTGATTCAAAAAAATATAAATAGCCTTTCAGAAACAAGAAGCTACAAGCTCTGAATAATGACAGAATAGATGAATATCCTTTTTGTAAACTGTAATTTTCAGCTTTTGCTTAAGAAAAAAAACTAAAGCCGTTCTTCTCCCTGTAATTTTTTGGGAACTTTCCCTTTTGTTAGTTAGGCAGTGTTAACTATGAAGCCAAAACAGACCAATTTACAATCTATGGTAGGCTTCCTCTAAAAACTTTGAAATGCCGTTGTCGGAGGAATGCCACATTTAAAGCAGCCAATTTAAATTACTTGAAAAACTTAAACTAAACCTATTGTTGTGACAATTTTAGAAGCCTCAGATTTTACTTGCTACAGATATCCATTTCTAGGAAGAACTGAAAAAGCATATTGGTTAATGACTAAAAAAATAACTTCTGCAAATGGCATCTACTAGCTGGCACGCGTCTGCTTGTCTGTGTTGGTGTTACAGAAAGCAACTCTGTGACAAGTCTTATCTTAAAATGAAATTATGCTGACCAATTTTATCACAACCTTTACATTCAAATCAAGTGGTTATTGTATCAAAAACCATCCATAAAGACTCCTAAGATTTCTCAAGTCTTGTATACAATTCATGCAAGTACTAGCATGAACATCTAATTCAAAAATCCTGAACAAAGCATCATCCAATAAAATTACTAATTATATGTACTTACTATGCCTTTAAAAAATCCATTACCTGATAATACAATAGCTTTGTGTTATTTCGGATATTTTTTCCACATTGTTTAACCATACTTAGTGTTAACAAATCAGCAGTCCCAGAGAGTGTCCTACAACAAAGAATACTTGACCAGTTTCTCCTCCACTAATCCCAAAGATTACTCTAAAAATAATTTTCTAAATTATAATTGTATTCTCAACAATGGCATGGACAAAACCATTAAAGCAACCTAGGTACAATTCTCTTTTAAGTTTGCTTTTACAGGCTAGCGGAAAGTAAACCATTCTCTTCCAAAGAAAAGGTATTTCCTGTACAAATTCTGGCCTCTTTGCAGCATTACTAGTGTGAAGAAGAAAGTCAATCAAAAAACTGAAGTGTAAAGAAACATGAAGTTAGCCATTATGCCAGAGTTACATATTCTAAGACTAGTGTTATATTTCCATGTTTTAGCATTCTTTTTTTAATACAGCAACTACTTACTTGTTAAAAAAGGGTTCTATGAGTTTTGATCTAGCAGACACGTGACTTTTTGGAGGACTGAGGAACGAACCTGATAAAAAAAAAAAGAAGAAAATCAGTGTGTAATGAGTAGCTATAGATAACACTCAGGAAAAGGTTTGAAAAAGATTAGGTAGATACCTAGGAAATTAGCCATGGAGATGAAGCACAGTCCAGTAATGTAAGCATCATATCCCGCTTCATGAAGCTGTTCAGAAGAGGTATCATAACTTGGAAATCCTTCTGCACTTTCTGAGAAGAAAAAGTACTTTGTGAACAAATGTCACATGGATTAAATGTAGCTGTGTATGTTTACCCCCCGTATTTATTATGTCAGACAGTATCATTTGTACTAAGTTTTATGATTTTCAGAAGCTCTGAACCAAGCACAGCTCTTTTTTTTTTTTTTTTTTTTTTTGAATAGGTTCCTGGGATAAAAACCTCTTCCTATTAAAAAGCTATTAATCTCCTCTTTCACAGGCCTACTTAGCTACAACAGAATATTAATACTAATACAATGACAGATTTCCCCTCGCACCTAATTTTCTTATGATTGTTTTGTATTTAAGAGAACAGTCACTCAGGCTGATTGAAAACTAACACTAACCCCTTTGCTAGCTAACCAGTTGAACTATGGCCAGATTTTTTAAACTATCTAAATGATTAAGATGCAACTAAGTGACTAAAGGTTATCTTATAGATGAACATCTGTGGTGTTTCTGTGGTCTTGAAAAGTATTTCTTGAATCATCCCTGAAGGCCGAAACCTCAATATGCACCTGTCTGAAGAGAAGCATCCAAGAGTGCCTAAGTCTCACTACCAGAGATGCGTGTGCATATCACTTCTTTAGTTAAAATTTTCCCTCTCCCAACATAAAAGTCATTTCACCTTGGTAGCTAGCTTATCAGCCTCTAGAAAGATGTTTCCTTTTCCTCTAGAAGTTATACTGAGGATAGGAATGGAAGAATGCTTTAACTGTTTAAAAAGCCTGAATTGTGACCTTTACATTAAGGTACAGACTGATGAGCAAACTCTGTAATTTCATCTAATTTATTATATTCTATCAGCATGAAAAGCTAAAACAAGAGTGAAACATACATACATGTACGACTTAAAACAGTAATACAGGAATACTATCATAACTTATATAATGTAAATAAGTAGATATACTTGTCTTATAACATGTCTTTTTAAAAAGAAACTGGAATCCAAATTTGATAAATGAGCAACAAAACACCAGGCATTTTTCAGATGAGCCCTTGTAACTGAGTTAACCTATAGGAACATATTTTGCTCAAGATAAGAAATTTCAAAAAAAAAAAAAAAAAAAAAAAAAAAAAAAAAAAAGGTAAAATAATAACTCTACATAACATCATAACATGAGCAAAAAAAGAATACTTGACAGCTGCCAAATTATGTTACATCCTCAGGAGAAGCTACAGGGGACGCAACACTAGAAGGTCTGCATGCAATTACTGTACGCTCCATGTGCATGGTACATGTACTTCTTCGGTCTAGGCATAAGGGACTTGTGGTCTTTGTCCAAGATTGTAGAAGTAAAAATTGGTCATACATCTTATTCTCTCTCCTGTTACTACAGCTTAACTGCATCTGCTGTGCACATTCAGCAATATAAAAAGTATCATTCATCTTGATTTTGACTTTCCCTCCCAACAAACTCTACTGTTCTGTACTTCCCTCTTTCTAAACCAGCAGCTCAAGAGAAATTCCAGAACCTTGAGATAAACTTGTCCTTTGATAACATCTCCTTTCTTTCACCTCAAAGCAAAGAAAGCTCTAAAGGAACTTAGCTAATTTCTAGAACACACGAAAATAGTTGCTACTTGCAAATTTTCTTGGCTTTCTTTGTTCAAGTGCCTATCAGAGTACTCTGGCTTCAATCTGAAGGACTATAACAAACAAATTAAACAGCTTGAAAGAGTTTCAAGTTACTCACCAAAAATCAAGCTAAAGAACAAATGCCATCATTAGAAGATGACAGAACTGCTGCTGTTCACTGAAATACTCCCATTCTTCTATTATCTGAAATAAAGTGCAAGGATTCCTACCGACTTCCACTACTAGTTCTAAAAGTAACTTTATTTATTTTTTAAGGTCCTTTTCAACAAAATACTAAATATTAGTAGGGAAACCCACATTTCAGGTAAACAATGAAAATAATGAAGACATTCTCTTTCCTCTGCTAGAGGAAAATATCTCCAAAAGAAGACTGTTTTGATATATCCTTACCAACTTTAGGAGGACTGAATGGAACTTCTTTTAAACGTTTTTCCAGTTCTGCAAGGGACGTATTATTAATGATCTCCTGCAAGAAAGGACAGCATTAACTTCCAGTGCCAAGCACATTTTCTCCGAAAACTGAAATCAAGTAGGATAAAATGAGTATTTACTGCTGCCACCTTGTGTCCTCTAAGGATTTATACACAGCCTCATTTCAAATTAAAACACCAGAGAAGTCTGCCAAGACAAGTTTTAAAAAGTTAACTTGCCTAGCCTACAACATACTCTCTCTGAGTTACAAGCATTTATTAATGCTCTTCAGAATTCTTGAGTTCAAATTATGCCAAAATACTATTTCTGTTTGAATCTGTCACCATGCAGGGCATGCGTGGTAAGGGAAGGCAGCACAAAGAACAAGGTAAAATACCCTAAATATCGATCATAATGTTTGAATGCATTCAAGGTGAGTATCAAGGTGTGCTTGCCAACTGGAAATTCTTGAACATTTGTATGTGTAAATACTGCTCATTTTTAAGTAGTTCAAAGACAGGGAAAGAAGTTTTACAATCAGAAAGCTCATTTCATCAAATCCTACTTCTGCTCAGCCAAGATGCAATACTGAATGTAATTTATGCACATACAATGTAATTAAGAAATATCCAGATTATTAAGTTTATTTAAACCAAACTTAATTCACATTATTGAATAATCAAATATTCTTTGTCAACCAGTACAATGGAAAAACCATGCAGAATCAACAGCAACAGAAAACAAAAAGTATCACACAAAATATTTCTTAAGCAGAATTGGCTGAAATTTGAGGATCAAGTTTTGCTTTGGTTCTAAATCGAGACAGCTGTTTACAGTTACAATCAAGTCTCTGGTCTGAAAAGGTATGAAGAATTCCATAGCAAACTCAACTCATGCATTGCATTGGCATCCCAAAGTGCCATTTGGCAACAGTTGCCTAAAACCTGAGCATCTACTGTAAAAACTAAAAATATCAACATAACTGTACTAAACATAAAATTTGTGCTGGATTATTACTTTTCAGAATACAAAAGCCTTACTATTACTACAGTAGTATTCAAGACAAACTTGAAAATATCTAAGTAGATCTTAATGAGATTTTCTGTTATGCAATATTCTTAAGTAAGAAAAGTATGCAGAAAGAGATGCTGCTCCATCAGCACTTTTTTTTTTTTTTTTTTTTAAATATTTAATTCAATAGCTATACAGGAGAACACAAGAATATGCTTGTCTATGTCAATACATCTTCCCTGGAAAAATAAAACTCATACTGAAAAAAGTTTTAAGAGAAACCTGTAATTTTTTTTTCTCCTGCTGACTACCCACAGGACGTAGTAGAACCTAATGATGTTCCAGGGCCATTTTCTAGACAAATCTGAGTCAGATTCACAGTATTTTGAAGCTTTTCATTTACAAGCAGCTTTTGTGTCTTATCTGTTCCTGAGTAACACTTCCCCTACCCTGAGTAAGTATGCAGTTTTGTGCTAATTTACAATACAAATACATATCTAATCACATTTTTAATTAGCCAAAGCTGTACATTTTGGAATTCAGAGCTGCTGTTATGTTAAAACTGCAACAAATACATATCACTTGTATGAATGTAAAAGCCTGTATTCCAAAATTTTCAGAAGTTTCAATCAGGGGTCAAGGATTTTTTTTATTTATTTGCTTTTAAACACAAAAAGGAGCATTGCAGAAAAAAACTGTTAGACATTTATCTCAACGAAAATATTTCTTTCAATATACATAATGCAAATTTGTATCTTCAAATCATTCTATAATACTACATTAATTTACCTTAAAAGGTTGTGTACTTGCCATCAGTTTTGTATCCAATAGCCTAGAAACAAAGTAAGAGTTAAGTATATTGAAACACAATAATGTCATTTTCACCAAATCCTCAAAAATGTTTTGGCTAATTAGCTGGGAATCAGCAGTTTCACCCTACTGTAACATTACTCTCTGGTCCTGGAGCAGTCAAAACATTACTTGTCTTTGTCCATTAACTAAGTAGAAAGAGATGCAATCAGTATCAAATCTTGTTCCAAATGTAGTGCAGACTCAAAATGCCAATCATCGTGCCGAAAACGAGGGGGTAGCCAAAAACATCTTTTGCCAATGAATAGACTACCACTACTCTTGTGAAAGAGATGTTGTGAAACACTTAAAACTGTATTTAACTTGTTCAAAATTTTACTTCTAGTCACAGTGCTACAACAAACAGTATCAGCTTGATAAAACAATATCGAAGTTACAAGTTTGAACTAAGATCTTACCGGGGAAAGACACATGATGTTACTTCTTTGAACTCACTTAGGTCCTAAATTAACAGTAACAAGAAAGTAAAATTATTTCTGGTTTGTTCATGATTCAAGGAAGAAGCATTCTATCACCTCCAATACCCTATCCTATCATATATCCTAGGCTACCTCTAATTCCAGCTGCAACAACAGTTTTACTTAAATGTCTGAAAGGATGTTCCCGGTGTTTAATGTGTCCCTGGAAGATAAGCCATCACTCCAGGTGGACTGATGACTTCTATGAGTTTTGTTCTCCCAAGATTCAAAAGTGCAGGCATAACTGATGACTGCTTCTGTTCAACACCATGTGAACATGTCCCAGACTGCTTTCACCCACCAATCAAGTCTTTCCCATAACATCTACAAGCCCTTGAAGATCATAAGTAATAAAACTACCATGTAGCCATTCCCTCCAATGAAACATTTGGCTTCCTCTGACACCATCCTCAGTGCCAACGCATTACTTAGCCTGACTTAATTGTAAGACTATTGCACCCATGAATTGTCAGACTGCCCTGGGGCAGTCACGAATGCATGCTCCCTCCAATTATTCAAGCATTCCAGCTCTTTAACCTAATGGATATCATCATAAATTTCTGTTATGAGATTCCCTATCATTCTATTAATTTTACTATATTTTAAAGACATTTTCCAACTTTATAACTACAAGCAGAAAAAATAACATAATATACAAGTTCCAGTCCGGTCTCCTAACAAATTTATGTTACATTTATCTGCCCTTATGCAAGCAGATTTTGAAGGGCTAACAGACATATGCAGAAGACACAATTCACTTCCAACATTTAACCCAAACGTTTTAAAAAAGTAAAGAATTCAGCTAAACTTTTTACATGAAGATTTAAGAAAATAAGGCAGTAGCCCTGAAGCCACAAGTGTTCTTTTTAAAATACTTGAAAAAACTCTATTGTTCTCAGATTAAACACATGTATTAATGCATTTATGTCATCATCTGAACACTGAGAAGATCACTTACATCAGGAAGAGGACAATAGAACTGGTGTATAGTATGCATAACATCAAGCAGCATGTTGTGCCCAATAACAAGCTTGCCCTGTGAAAAGTAAGTTAAATGTTAGTCACACTTCTAGCCATGGACAAAGCAAGGGCAGTATGTGAAAAGCACCTGTCACAGATGCTAGCTGAGAGCAGCTGGGAACAAACAGAAATCAAACCTCACAACTTGCTCTCCACCTGCCCCACAGACTCCTCCATTCTCTGTGGGCTGCTACTCCTCTCTTTCCTCTACTCCCAACCACTTATTCACAGCCTTCGGCAGCAGCTTGAAATGATGAGAAGTAGAAAATAACACTAAGAAAGCTTCTCACAACTTTAATGTATTAAAGATTAAAGTAGTATGTCAGTCTGCTAACTTTTAATTCACAGCTTGTACAACAAATCACAATATATTCTTTATGGTTGTAATTAATATATGACAGTTATTAAGGGTGTGACATGGCTTCTCACAGTGCGGAAACGTTCATGCCAGATGCTTTACAAGTTCCTTCTTGAAAAAGTGCAAGAGTTTTTTTTAACGTTAACTCTGCTTCATTTGACATGACAACTTTTTCTGCTTCCATGCATTCTTCCTTAGCTAAAGAAAACAATATGCACACACATCTGTTACCTCAAAAGCAGGCTGTCTCAACTACTTGAAAATAAATCAGGCTGAAAGGTACACATGTCAAACTATAGCCCACTTAAACTACGTAAGTAGAAAAGACACGGATGACCTTCTCTGATTAAGCATTTAACTGCGGGAAAAATAAACAATCTTTTTGGAACATAGGAAAAACCTGAAAGCTTAGTTACCTAAGAGAATCTTGTTTTTAAAAAAAAAAAAAAAAAAAAAAAAAAACTGCCATTGACTCTTACAGGTAATGAGGTCATACACGTCAATCAGTTTATGAGCTTACTTAATCTAACATACTAACCTATTGTAAGCCATGTAACACTGTCAACTAGAAAAAAAGAAAATACCAAAAAGAGAAACAACTTTAACATGCATTCCACCTTATCTTGCAAAATATAACAACAAAATAAGCCTTTGTTGGAATTATTTTTCTAAAGGTACATTAAAAATCACATTACTCACAGAATTTGCAATAGCATGAACAACTCTGGAAAATCCTACTGCATCATTCAGTTCTTCCTATAAGCAAAGATTCTGGCGTTAGTGAAATATAAATACAAATACTGTCAAAATAGTACCTGTAAACAGGCACACTGAAAATTTTAATCCCTGTTTGACTCAAATGTTTTCTCATATATAAGCAAGAGCAGACCACAACGGAAATGTTAATGTTTGGAAAATACATGAGGCCAAAGCCAGATGCTGGTGAGAATTCCAGTTATAATAAAGCTTTGGTTCACTGCAAGGTTGGACAAGTTGCAAGCTACTGCTGTAGGTTGACTCTAGCCAGCAGCCAAGTACCCATGCTACCTTTTGCTCACTCGCCTCTCCCAGGGACTGGGGAGAAATTAATATTAATAATAATTAAAAAAAAAAAAAAAAAAAAGTAAAAGGAAGGGTAAAAGACAAGTGGATCAAGATTACAACAGGTTATTAAGAAAAGCAAAAGCTCCATACACAAGCAAAGCAAAAAGAGGAATTCATTGACTACTTCCCATCAGCAGGTAGATGTCTAGTTACTTCCTGGGAAGCATGGCCTCAGTATGCTTGCTTAATGGCTGCTTGGGAAAACAAACACCATAACCACAAACATCCCCCCTTCCTTCCTCCTTTCCCACAGCACCACATATGCTGCTACGAGGAAAGTAAGCTTCATCTAAACCGGACCCAGTAAAGTTATACCCGATTTGTTGTCTATACAGTATTTTCAGTAGTGCTCACCAGTTATTAGACTGTAAACAGCTCAAAAAGATACTAAAACTGTTATGCATCTTCGGTTTCACTTCATTCTTCAGCTTAGTTTCACTTAAAGCACTTTTCCCCCAATAGGTTCTTATTTTTCAAGTATTTTCTCAAGTAATTTCTGCCTTGCGTTATTTGTCTTTGCTCAACCGTAAGTGAAATTCAACAAAGCATTCACTGTTATTTTAGTTCAGCTCTTAATGCCAATAGTCAGACTGATTAATACACCTAAAAAAGCTGCTTCAGAAAAGTCTACTGCAGTAATAAGTTGTTCCTAACATTCCTTCATCAAGAAGAGATGCCACTTTAGATAAGGTCTCTATTAGATAGCTCCTTCCCTCTTAAGAGGGATTCTGCATGCAAACATTATTCACGCCATGCAAGTTGATTTTATCTTGAAACGGATATGCACAAATGACAAGACATCAATGGAATACAAGTGATCAACCATAGCCACAATTTCAGTCTTAAGACTCCCAAAAACTTGCTTCAGACTTGGTATCAAGTCCCATAAATAAAGCTGAGAGTGACTGAATACCACTTATGACTTGCAGTCAACTTGTTACTATAGTAGTTGTGTGCAGCATGTTTCTATTAAGAAAAATCAGATTACATTAATTGTACAACTAAAAGCAAGCAAGTTTTTTTTTTTTTTTTTTTAAAACAGTGTACTACATCAAGGTCAGATTGCAAATCAAAATAACATGAACACTTGCTCCAGAATTTTTGCAAGACTTTTTGTAAGGACTGTTGTTGTAGAGCACTAACAAATGCAATTCATCTATGTTTCCTATGTCCAGACCTTGCTTTTCTGACAGAGAAGATTCACATAAGGAGGAATCCAGTGCTCCACAATATAGGTTAAGTATTCTACAATTACTTACTCTTTAAAACTTTGTAGAGTATCTTGCAATTCTTTTTGCTATACTGCAAAGCAAAAGATATCTGAGTAGAATTTGGAGAATCAGTTTCAAACAGCTACAGCCAAGCAAAAGGGAAATATTACCAAACCCTATCACATGCAATTTTATACAGCTGATTGAACTCATAGATTCTCCCCCTCTCTTTCATTCAAACTAAAGAAATGGAACTTAATGCAAATATTTACCTGTTCCTTTGCTTGTTTCTGCTGTTCTCTTCTTTTTCGTTCTTCATCATCTACCTTGCTAATAACAATATATCTCTCTTTCTAAAATCAGAAAAGTATCATTTGAGGAATGAGCCTAAGAAGTTCATAGTTACAACCATTGCAAGATTTTTTAAATTAAATTGTAAAGAAAATTAAGTCATATCTCAGCAGCAGTAGCTTGGCAACATGACTGTTTCCACTTTAAGCACCACCTTATCATCCACACCCAAAAGTCTAATTTAGAAAGCTGTATTATATATACCCACTAAACCTAACGTTTACTAAATTCACTTTTTACTTTTTAGAAAGGTTATCAGAAGGTTATCTATTTTTAGAAAGGTTTTCATTATAGCTAACAGTTTTCAAATATTTTTGAAACAGAGATTTGATCTGTGAAGGGAGGATTCAGTATGCAATGACACTATTGTTCTCATAAGATCAAGAGTCACTTTTCACCCATATACATACTCTTCACCAACACTAAATATCACAAACACTGCATTTTAAAGTACCCTTTGGTGGCCCTCTTTAAATTTTTAAGTAATAAACATATACTTGTGTGGCTTAATATAATTCATATATAATTCATATTTAAAGACTAGAAACTAGTTAATCATATTTTATTTAAGATGTTCCACATTTTGCATAACAAAGCTCAAGTTGGATGTAGAAATCAGGACTTTTGGTCAGACCTAGAGATCTGGAATGTTAGTAAAATTGAGAAGTACAATTTCCTTTCAACAGGAAAAATGTTACAGGCAGTAACTTGCCTAGTTACCTTATCTGACTCCAGAGTTTCAACATGGATACCTTTTGGATACCTACATATCAGAACACATGAAAAAGTACATGTAAGAAGTTATAAAACGAAAACACTTGTTGGAAAGCTCTCATTTATCTGCAGCCACAAGCCAGCTTCTTTGGTGGCAGCATGCCATTACCATGTCATTTATTTTAGTATTTATAAACCACTCTGAGTTTCCTGCTAATAGTAAGCTCTAGTAGTAAATATTAATATAAATTTGGTTAGCTCTGCTAACCACTGCACTGCAACCACATTTAATTACCAAAGTGCTGCCACAGAACACCCAAGCAAGGCCAGAGAATATCACGCCTTGTTTTTAAGGCATCTTCTTCATCTTCTGATCTTTCCATCATAAAAAAATAACCACAATTATATAACCCACACAGAACCAGAATGTTACCTTCATCCTCTGGCTACTACTAAATCTAGTATTAGAGAAACTGTAGTATTAGAACTACCAAACAGTCCTTAGAGGACACATACTAAAGTACTATTGTGTCCTCTTCACCATGATTTCCTACACAATTTTCAACCTAGGATTCACTTCCAAGCTGTTTCATGTCATAGACCTTGGATGCATCAGAACATTTCCACAACAGAGCTCTTGAAAAGAGAAAGTGACCTGTGAAGAGTTCAGGACTGCATCACTCCCTTCAAGAGAGAAGGGCAATCAATAACCTCATTGTTTTCTGTTTTAATTATCTCCAAGCTAACTTCACAACTTCACTTTCTCTCACCAATATCCCCACACAGCGTACAAAGCTGAAAATTAAAAAAGAAGTTTGTGAACACACTTTTCTATACATTGCAAGAAGATGCAAGAATAAACATCAGACAAGCATAACACCACGTCCTACTGGAAGCTACAGATATTTTATCAATATATTCAAAAACATAGAGTAAAATTCTTGAAAACACCTCTGTTCTCAAGTTAGTTCTCAAGTTCACTTATTGAGATTCCATTTTATAAAGAGCAGCTTTATTTCATCCAGTTCCAGTACAAGTAACAGTGCCAGATACTGTTTACAACACTGAAATAACTTAATGTACAAAAAAAAAAATTCCATTATTTTCTACCTTTTACTAGTGTAGTTGGAGCAAAATCTCATCTCTAAAGCCCTAGTCAAACAGCCTTACAGTTTCTTGTAATATAAGAAATTATATATATATATTATATAATTAGGATATATATATGATATATATTATATAATTAGGATATATAATTAGGCAAAGATATAGGATAAAGGAAGTCAGAAGAGGGGAACTGCCATTAGAACTAGGATTTTTTAAGGTCAAAAATGGTTATACTTGGCATCTAACAGAAAAATTAGACGTTCATATGAGCAATATAGAAGTTTTTCCAAGTAAAGCCCACAACATACCTAAGCACATGCACTTTCATTTTCACTAAAAACCTGTCAAATTGCTTTTATTACATAACTCTAGGCTTCTGCACTTTGCTGTTCTATTCACAGGTTTTAGACAAGAATGATAAAATATTAAGCTTTAAAATATTCAAATGAATCATCACAAACCAGTTTAATGCAATTTATCTTTAGAATACCACAAAAATCTTATTTTAAAGGAAAAAAAGAACTAAATTAATCACCTCTGAGATTAAATAGATCAGCTTTTACCCCCCTCCACTCCCCCCCCTTTTTTTTTAATCGTTAATACTGAAATTACAGAGTAAGACAGAATTATCAGTAACTTACTTCCAGCTCAAGGTCTGATAAATTAATTTCCTCTGAAATCTAAAACCAAAAGATAATTATGTTACTAAGTCTTATTTTACATTTGTGTTTCAAAGTAATAATGTTCAAATAAAGCCTGCTTTAGTTCCTCTGTAGAAATATTTTTAAGTTAAGAGTGTAATTCGCTTATACCAAGACCTGTAGGCCAGTTGCCAAGTTGTGAAGGCATTTGGAACGTTTTGTACAGCTATTCATGTATCTTCTCACAAGCAAACATTCTGCACTCATGATTACTGAATATAGATGCAGCAATGTAACCTTACTCCAGTTTCAAAATGCTCTAGTATCTGAGTTTGGATAACCTTTTTTTTTTCCCTGAGATAATAATTGTACATCTGGATTCCAAAGCTAAATAGGCTAATAAGTAAGTTTGGGAAGGAGATCCACTAGAAACAGTTTTAAAACATGGTGTCAACAATGAACAAAACAATTAATAGCTCAATAGATTTGAGGAAGTTGTTTGTAAAACGCATCTCCAATGCTTATAGAGCACTACAGCAACTACAAGAGTAGGCTTATGTATGCGAGACAATTCTTAGCTATACTTACATATGTTGACACTGCAGGCAGAAGTTACGGCTCATAAAGCAGAGTTCGACAATCATATAGATTACCAGGCTTTCTCAACATTCAGAGATAAGTCAAGCGTAGTTTTTGTTACAGTTAGCCCAGGTCAGGTTATCTTTCTTCTTCCCTGTAACTCCCCTAATTCAATATAGCCAAAAAAAATCATTTTTAGAAGACAAATTCAGAAACTGACCCTGTACATGGCTCCAGTTCCAAACTTTCATTTTCTTCATTCTTTAACAATTCTTCTATCTGTTCCCTGGAAAAAAAAAAAAAAAAAACCAACAGATTAAATAGATGATTTGCCCCTATAGCTATTGTTTTCTTTTTGCTGAGATGTTTACAGCTCTCCCCAAAAGAAAACACTTAAACATAAAAAAACATTCAATTTACAAACATGTCACTATGTTTATGTTATGTCAACATGTTTATGTTTTAGTTTCAACAACATCGAAGAAAGCATTAAACTGTCACTTTAGTGGGGGGATGTCTTGTTTTTCACCTAAGACCATTAAGTGTTGCTAGGCAGATACAGATTTAGTAGAAGTATTAGCTAAGTGTTTCTTCCCCTAACTCTGTTCCGTTTTACAAAGGAGGAGATTGCCATCAGATAAAAAACACCCAAACCAAAATTCTACACCTCTTTATGTTGAAGGCCAACTAAAGGGTTTGGGTTTCTTTTGCTAAACAAAAGAAACTTATAATGGATTTCTCTCTGTATTTTCTAATTTGTCTTTCCTTTCACAGAATATTTTATCATAAACAGTAGGAAACTAAATATTTTAAGAGTTATGGTTTATTGTAATATCACCATATGCATAATAAAGTTTCATTTTATATTAGAAAATTTTACTTACACTACTTTCTCAATGAATTTTTTCTGATCTTCAGGAATTGTGACAGGACATTTTGTGGTATTGGGAGAAATATAGGAGAGAGATCCTGCACCATTGGCCTGAGAACGTTTTTCATCATACTGTTCCCTTAGCTGTCTTTCTTCTTCCTGATTTAAATACGGAATTCCTAAAAAAAAAAAAAAAAAGACAATTAAAAACTCATAATAATTACAACTAGGTTAAGGATGTAGATTTAGGAAAGAGTTATTACTAACCAAGAATCTGCCAATGTTACCCCCCTGAAAGCTCAAAACACATTCTGCTCTTTCAGTCACCCATTCTAGATCCCATTCTCTATTTATGGGTATAAAAGCTTTCTTCAACCACATGTGAGATTAGCTGGTACTGTTGGATTCTTAAGATCTGTATGCCTCATCCACACAAAGCATAAGCCTGAGAACCCACAGAGCTGTAGATCATGATCACAGGAACACTTGGCACTTCTCTTCCTTGATATTTGCAATGCTTTGATGATAAACTGCAGTAGCACCTATTACAAAGCACTGATACCTTTTCTAAAAATGTTACTTAAAAGGCCTTACAATTGTTCCATTACCCTGTAATGTAATTTATTACTCATCTATTTATGTTTAGTCAGCAAAGAAAAATAACCTACTAAGCACTTATTTAAATAGGAATTCTATTCAGTTGAACTCAATATAATTAATTTTTGAAAAGGGAGTAACTATCAGCATAATTATAGAACCAGATATGAATAATTTGGAATTATACCCAGAATTTAATAATTTAGAATTACTGTTACAGAACTCACTCTGTGATAAGAGAATACTGTGAACAGCTGCCTTTTTTTCTTTTTGCGTAAAATGAAGAAATTAATAAAATGAATAAATTTTGCAGATACAGAAAGAAAAAAAACTCACCGTTGCGAAAAACTTTATTAAAATCAAATCCTTGGTTTGCTAAAAAATCTATACTTGAACTCTGTAACAAAAGAAAATAACTTTACAATTGGCAAGAGTATCAATGGCTTACAAAGATCAACTATTTTTAAGTTACTTAAGTTTTTAAGAAATTATAGTAAGTTCTGGATCATGAGCAACTAAGTTTGTGAACCTAAAGAAGCCAAAGCAAATTTAAACTGTGTTACTTTTGTTATGCACTTTCAGCTTCTATAGGGTATCTCAAAATCAGCTGTGTCTCCCAAAGCTATTCTGACACATGGGTCAACCTTAAACAATTTAGGGTTTCAATGCTATATATGCGCACAAGATACATCAACAACAAAAAAGCCAGTGAAAACACTAGTTTCAACTTTACTTATTGTGTGAATTTTCATTGGCTTTGTTTTCTGAATCAAGACAACCAAGTTCAAAACTGGACAACTTTTTAAGGCAATGACTCAAAGAATACATACTGAAGTTTTAGCAATGAGAAGCCTGGTTTCTCTACTGCCCGAGATACTATCCGATAGAGTCCTACCATAGACAGTCCAAAATTTCTTCTTGCACTGTTCAGTGTCATTAAATCTAGAGCAGTTATCCACAGTTTCATTTTAAATAACTGGTTAAGGAGCACTTATGCTCTTTTATTAAAGTCTAAAAATCAAAACAAACATCCAGGGGATACACAGAAGATCACACAGGAATTAACCTGTCCAAGCACAAAACTTAGCCAAATGAAGGAGGAAAACACAGTACAGAGAAACACAGTACAGATACAATGAAAACAAACAAAAAGGAATGAAATTACTAGCAGTGAGTCTCAAATCCCAGAAAAAAAAAAAATCCATCTAAGATAAGCAGTATGTTTGGCTTTTACAGTAATAACACTGCATAATAATACATAATACATAGAGAATTAAATGGCATTGTTATTGCTAACTGAATAAGGAGGCTTTGTTTAGCTCTTTTTTTGTTTGAACAGAAAAGTTGTAGTAGAAGACAACCTCATTTCTCCAAATCAAAATGAACTAAGAGACCATACTTCTTTGTCTAGCCATTCAGGCCAAAAAGGTAACAACCCGATAAACTTAATCCAAGCACAGAGCTCACTAAAGGCTTTTTAGGTATCTATCTTTTATTACAATTTTCCTCACAAAATACATACATCACCATCTCCTAGGGAAAAACAGATGTAACAAACAAAAAGCTCTGTTGCTGCAGCAAGTTGGAGTAGAAAGTTTCAGTAATTCAGCTAAATGCAACATTTAAGGAGACCATATTCTAGATTTTCCTTTCGTTTCCTCAAATACTGATCTCAAACTGTAATTTCTGCATTAGTTTATGATTTATTTTTTACTTACAAAGTAAGAATAGGTACACTAAAGGGATAAAGACGAAAAACCGAATTACATAGAAAAAGAGTGAAAAATATGGTTCAGTAGAAAAAATCTGAAACCAGGAAAATCACAGAATCACAGAATCACAGAATTTTCTAGGTTGGAAGAGACCTCAAGGTCATCGAGTCCAACCTCCAACCTAACGCTAACAGCCCTCCACTAAACCATATCCCTAAGCTCTAATAGTTTGGAAAGCAATGAAAACGAGATAAGCAATTGAGAATAAAGAATAAAAAAGGAAAGAGCAAGGAAACAGGAAGTCAGACAAGGGGAAAAAAATAGAATCATCTTGCCAGGTTTGAAACACTGTCTCCAATTCCAGAAACAATAGGGAATACAATGTAACATGTAATGAGACTTAAGTGAAGTCACAGGTATTCCCTTGAAGCTCATTTGGGAGGATTTTTCTTAACTGATGCTTTTATTTCTTCTTTAAGAATACAACACCAAACACAGAAACTTATCTGTCTTTAAAACTGTCAAAAGAACCAACCACTTCTCCCTCTACAATGATTTAGTATTTTCAGGAAAACCTCTCCTTGGAAGCCTCCTGCAGGTATATCTTCCCCAAGAAAATTCAGATCATTTTTCTACTAACCTGACAGACAAACTTGACATCTGGTGAACTTCTGTTAAAGGGTTTTGGAAAAATATAGAAATTAAATGACTTCATTATATACCTGTGAAAAAGATGAGTTGCATGTCAATACATCTTATCTATATTTATAAATTTCTCAACGAGCAAAGCAAGGAATAAGAAAATTACATACTTCTCTTCAGTGTGGTCATATTTAAAAGTGCAAAGGCCAAACTGAAAGAGCAAAAAATCCATGGAATGCTGGAAAGGAAAGGAAAACTTTGCATGAGAATAAAAGCTGTACACATTTAAAAATAACTGGGGTGCACCCAGAGTAGGTATTTCTCTTCATTTCAAATTTAAACAGATCTGGATCTTCATAACCAACATTTGCTCTGTTGGTAATTTTGAAGTAAATTCATCAGATCTTAACTAGTTTTCAATCCCATTTACCTAGGGATCATCACACTACTGCCTAAAGATGACTTGTAGAATGCATTTTTATTCCCTAAACACACAAGAACTAATGGAAATCCTGTATTTCTCTACCTGTTGCTCACACACAAGAATAAGATGGTGTACCAAAAGCAGCTGTCAGTTCACCTTCTTACATTCACTTACACTCCAAGTAGTGTGTCAAGAGGCTATGAGGGATGCTGGCTGCATATTGTTTTCAAATATGTATGATAATACTTTTAATATCCTTCTAATACATGTGGCTAACAGTGATAGAAGTATGAGACAGATACTTATCATCCTGTCCTCTATTTCACAAGTGTTGAATCAGTATTGGAAATGTTTTGAACACTGCTGTAGGTGTATAGGAAAATAAACAAGCATCCTGGTTGCACTGTCTCATTCTTCCTAAGGGCCAAATAGCCCTTTTAAACACAATGAACACATAGAATTATTCAATTCAGTCGTGGGGGGGGATTGGGCAGTCACAGGATATACAACACTAATCTTCTAATCTCTGAGCATAAAGATCAAAAATATCAATAATCATGTTAATTCACTGGCTGGCAAAAGAGAAATTTTAAGAAGATTATAACAAAATTTCAGGTTAGGCTCAGATACACCAGACTGTTTGTGCCTGCAGAGCCTAAATCATCAGCTACCCTGAAGCTCTGAAAGTCTTGAGTGGCTCTAGCACATTTTGGGCTTCCAGCCCATGGCAACTCTTGCAGGTACATAAACAGTAGCCAGAAGCTCTGTTACAACAAGCAAACTAGGAGCCCCATTTACATTAACTATCTGCCTGGTCTCCAAACTGGGCGGAGCCACAGAAGTCTTTGAATTATTTGATCCAAAATTATGCATAAAGAACCCCAGGTACCTGCATAATGATGCTCACGCATGTTCACCTTTTGGACTTTGTCTGCCTTTACAAACACATGCCAGAGGGAAGGCTGGTAGACTGCAGATCTCCTGTGGTCTTAACATAGCTTTTCCTGTCTCCAAGTTGTCTCTAAAATATTATACGTAAGAACGTACCATTGCATAAAAAACAATAAATAAATAAACTAACATTAAGTTCACCTGGCCTTTCTCATATGGAGCCAGAGGAATAGCAGGTGGCATCCACTAGCTTACTGGATGCTCTTCAGAAACCAGTCTCCATTAGTGTCTTCTTCTGGGTCACTTTTTGTCTTTTTTTGTTTGTTTTCAAGCTATAGCCTCTTCCTTAGTTTTTGCCATTTGTTGTTCTAGTTTCTCAATGGCTACCCCTAATAGAGAGGAACAATAGGAACACTAACCAGCAGTTCCCTCATGCTGCAATGCCTCTTAACAAAATAATAGTAAGCAGTGTTTATTGACTCCCTGCAGCTCAAGAAACAGCATGTGCTAAAACACTTAGCACTCCTCTTTTCTGATCCCTCTCCTATAGGGGGTAAGGGGAAGAGGAAAGGAAAAACAACCGATAACATCACAGTTTTGACCATTAGATGCTCACACGCTACATGTTATCTCCCATGATCATTTGGCTGTTTTTCAAGACTCTTTTGACTTCTTTTAGCACCTCTTCTCTCCCCTCTCCTCCCATCCTGCTCCTGCAGAGAGGCAGACATGGTGACAACTTGCATTTCAGTTTGCTTAGCAACAGTTCCTGCTTCAGGGGAGGTAGTTCAGGAAGGACCTTTGTCCTGATGTAGTTTCTCTGTCACTGAATTTCTCTTACCTAGTCCCATTTCAAACTGATTAACACCCTCAACATCCTTTGATAGCAGGCGCTACATATCCACTATCTCTTATACAAAGAATCATGCCCCTTTGTTCTGACCACAACTCCCACCAGTTTTATGCAACACTCCCTAATTCTTGTGTTAGCAAGAACAATGAAACAAGCAATCCTTATCTGCTCTACTTAACTTAATTGTACAGACCTCTATCATTGTCTCCATTCTGAACTAAGTAACTTTTTTCCAGCATTTTCATTTTAGTCATGGTAAAAAAACTTTACCTTTTTAAGTTTCTGATACCTTTCTTCTGGAGTGTCAAAGCCATTGGTTAATGCACTAACAGAAGGCCCATCGCTGATCCCTGAAAAAGCAGAATGTATTTGGCTTTGGGTAAGCTTTTCAAAATTAGCCACAACTAAGCAATGTCACAACTGGTAAGTTAAAAAAAAATGTTTTTGCTTAAAACACATGTTAAGAGTATTTTAGTTAAGAACAAATTTCCACTGTGTAAAAACATACATCTTCAACAGAGAAGATACCCAATGTAATAGTACTGTTCTAGCAGTAAAGCCTTGCTGCAGAAGTCTGGTTCCTATCCAACGAGATACTAACATGAAAACATCTTCTACCAGTAACGTAACATTGATGTTACAACACAATGGAGGATCAAAGTCAAACTACAAAACGTTTAGAGTGCAGAGTAGAGATTCATTGAATGACTTGGCCACCTTAAGCAATACAAAATACTAACTGTATTTCCATAATCACCACAGCTACTGAAACCATTTTAAAATCATATTTACTTCTCATGGTTGCCTAAAGACTACATCCCAAAGCTAAAACTGGTCTCTTACTGGTCTCTTTCCCTGTCCAAAGGCTTGCAGGATCTCCCTTATTTATCCCAACCTCTTGTTTTCATGAGGCACAAAAATCTCTACTTATTTCCTGAGGTTTATTTGACAGCGGCAGCTGAGAATCAATTAACGTGGTCAAAAATTACTGTGGGGAGAGAGTAGAACTGTGGGCATGACACGTTCCTTTTCTTGACCAAAACCATGCTATGATACATAGAATAAATGTTTTTTTCGCTTTCCAGTAGCCTTTGCTTCAGCTACTTCAAGCCAACACTTGGATATACCACACAGCAAACTCACGCACCTGGCACTGCACAGATACTGCCAGAACACGCGACTGTACCTGAAAACTCCCCATCAATGGCCAGGAAGTCCGCTTCTTCGATGGCTTCACAGACTTTGCTCAGGTTATCCTTAAAATCTGCGGGAAAAAGTCAAATCACGCCTGAGCCGCCCGCGGCCCACGTCCGCCCGCCGCCCCTCAGGGCTGGCCCTGCGGGGCGAGGGGCGGCGCGGGGCCGCCCCCTGCCGAGAGCCTGAGGCCAAAGGAAGGGGAACTGGGAAGCCGGGACAACAGGGGAGCCCTCAACCGCGAGGTGCGAGACAAGCAGGGACTGCCGCTCACTCACTGCTTCTGATCACCTCCATCCCTCGCCCGCACTAGCCCGCCTGGCCAGGCCCGGCCCGGCACCAGCCGCAACCGCCGCCGCCGCCGAGCGCTTCCGGAGAGCGGCCCGCCCCGCCTGGCCCACCCCTCAGGAGGCGGGCGGCCGACGCCATCTTCTGGGGGCAGGCACCGCGCTTCATGTGGGGTGTACTCCAGCGCCCTGCTGCGGTGTGTAAGGGGGGGGAGATAGCCCCGGTTGCCGCTACAGAGTCCTAAAATATTTTATTTTTTTTTTAAAGAGCATTTTTAGTTACTTTATTTTTGTGGGGGAGAGGTGTTTCGAACTGTCACGGGTGTGGAGAAATATGTCCTTTGAAAAAGGTGAAGCAGTTAACACAACATAGATGGAAGCGATGCAAAGTTGGTAAGATGTTGAAATGCTAACACTGGTTATGGATTCACCTTGGTGATGGAGCAGGGGTGTGTGAAAGTGCTGCAGATGAAACATTTGTCATCCCACTGCATAAAACCAACACTTCTGCAGATCACTGTAGATCATTGTAAAGCTCAATGCACAGCAAAATACCCCCACACCTCTACTATGGAAGGAAATTCTGAAATAAGGCCTGGTACAAGAGCAGGAAACTAAACTCATGAGGAAGAATAGTATGAAACCCAAGGGGTCCAGTTCACACAGCAAATGAAAGCTCTTTTCCAGCATTCCAGCAGAATGAAAACAAATGGGAAATTCCTAACGAATTGGGAGATAATTTCTGCATAGAGTGGATGATATGGAAGTATGCAGGACTGGGCAGCAAAAAAGGAGAACTTTTAAATATTCTTCAAGATGAGGCTTTGCCTCTTCACTGCTAGCAATTTATTCTACATGTGCCCACAGCAAATCATCTATATGATTAAATGGTGCAAAGCAAGACATTAGTTGAAATAGTAGTAGAGATTCTTCTATTTTGCAGTAAATTGGCTGAAGCATGACACTTGAATCTTGCTCCCATATTTTTTTTTAAGAAATGCTCCTGCTGCTTCTTGTTAAAGAGCTTAAACAAAAGACTCAGAGGTAGCAGCGGTGTTCAACTAATGGGTAGCGAGCAAATCAGATTTTGAGATGCCGAGCAACCTGCTCACAACCCCCGTGGTCAGTGTTGAATGTGTTCAGCTTGAACGTGTGTAGTGCCATTGCAGCCCCCGTGGTCAGTGGTTGCAGAGCCTGTGCTAAGGGAGAAAATAGCCCCAGGCTAGCAGTGTTTGGCCCAAGGAGAAGAGGCGCTAGGCCCAGCTGCAGAATTGGGCCAAGGGCAGCACAGCTGCAAGCCAAGGCTTTGAGACAGAAGGGCTGTGCTTCTGAGAAGGCAGAGCCTCAAGGGCAGCTCTGTGGTGGAATGGAGTCGGGTCTCCAGGGAGGGAACACCAACTGATTTTCAAGAGCAACCTAGTTTTCCCAATGCATGGGCCACAATTGTAGTAATATTTGCTTGGTGACATAAACCATGTGTGTTAGAGAATGAAATTTGTTTGCATCATCTCCTGGGCTCAGCTACTTGATATACGCAACAAATCGAGAATTAGTAGTAACCAATGTACCTGTAATCAAAGTTGAACTTTAGATATAATATAGAAAAAATGCAAATGTTATTTCAAGGGAAAAGCAAACTGCAAGGTAACTTTGCTTGAAGTTTGAACCTCTCTTCGAGGTTCATAAGTCACTTAAATTTAGTAGGATAGATCTTGTGTTTTCTAAACAGTTTTCTAGAATGCAGTGTGGTTTTCACTAGTTGCTACCTGTTTTCATTTAGTTGTAAAATTATGATAATCTGTATTACAGAATTACAAAAAGTGGTGGAATGTTACATTACTAATAGGTAGCGTAAATCTTTGTACTTATTCTGGAAACAAAATGATCTGCATAGAGCAGTACTATGTGTGAAATAATATTAGAGATAACCTGAAAGTAAGTATAATGCTGTGACCCTTCCTAGCTCAGAGAGATCACTGGCTAATAGTTTTATTCATACTTAAAGCAAATTGTGTTTTCTCTCCTCTTTTCTCTCCCTTCAACTCACATGCATACAATTTATAGAATCATAGAATCATAGAATATCCTGAGTTGGAAGGGACCCTTAAGGATCATCAAGTCCAACTCTTGACACCGCACAGGTCTACCCAAAAGTTCAGACCATGTGCCTAAGTGCACAGTCCAATCTCTTCTTAAATTCAGACAGGCTCGGTGCAGTGACCACTTCCCTGGGGAGCCTGTTCCAGTGTGCAACCACCCTCTCTGTGAAGAAACCCCTCCTGACGTCCAGACTAAATTTATTAAGGAAAAAAAGAAAAAAGAAAAAAAAAGAAAAAAAAAAGAAAGAAACAAAAAAAAAGAAAAAAAAAAAAAAAAAAAAGAAAGAAACACAAAGTTTGATGGCTGTTTTAGAAATTTAACGTTTTTCCCCAAGTGGCTGAGCAATCCAGGAAGTCTGTTTCAGTTACAAAACAAAGCTAAATAAACTGCAAATAAAAACGTCAGATGCTGTAATAAAGTGTGGTTACTTAATATTAAGTATTATGTATTACAAGCAAGAGAGATTTCCTGCTTCAAACGTAGGTATTATTATTGTGTATTTAAAAGGAAAATGTGAAACTGTTAACTATCCTTTGGGGCTTTAGCTATTAAAAAAAAAAAAAAAAAAAAAAAAAAAAAAAACCAAACACACACACACACAAAACAAAACAAAAAAACAGTTTCTTCTTAACTTGGAGGAGAAAAATGAACTCATATAGCAGGACTAAAACAGCACAGTTATACGTAGGATTGACTCCTCTGCAGGTGACAGTAGCTACAAAAATATTCATGTAGTGATATATGTGGCGTAATAATCTGTACTACAAGTTAATCCAATTTTACCTTGGATATAGTATTGTATGCTCTGGTTTTAAGAATGCAGCATCTTGGCAATGTGCCACCTATATATGGTAAAAAGCATATTATTATTTTTTTTACATTAAAGCAGAATACCCTGCTTAATTAGGGTTTTGTGAAGTCTGGCAATTATTCATCACAAGTACTTTCTATCTAATTTATAGTAATTTGAACTACTGTTTGATTCTACACGTCTTTTCTCATTGCTGGTCTAATGTCCAGTTAATCCTCTCATATTTACTTTTGGATATTTTTTAAACAAAAAGTTTGTCCCAAGCTACAGAACTAAAGTTCAAATAGAAGAGAGTCATTTGTCTTCCTTTGTTTTTATGAGAAGGTCTGCTCTGGAGAAAAATCAAATTCTGTATGACCATGTTTACAGCCTAGGCGGCTCATTCTTTGATCCACTTTTGGAATATTCTCCTCTTAACTGTTTTCCTATAACAAGTTTATTGCAATGAAAAGGAAATGCTATTAGGTGTTAAAAAGAATTTATAATTCTTATGATATTTATTCAAGTTTTAATATCAATTATTGTGTAATTGTCCTTAATGTTTCAGAGGCATACATCTTCACTTCTGTTTAGCTTCAGAAGATAACATATTTACCTAATGAAATAAGTGCCTACCTGATTTTTTTTTTCCATGTATACATTAGTAACTGCACTTATAAAAACATAGCTTGTAATCTTAGTTCCTCAAAACTCCCATTTTTTAATGACACAGGAAAAGCTTGGCTGCTTTCCAAATGACTGGGTAGTCTTGAGAGAGAGCAGGGCAAACAGCTAATTACAATGTTACAGGATGAGGGGGAATGGGCTTAAGTTGCGCCAGGGGAGTTTTAGGTTGGATCTTAGGAAGAACTTCTTTACCGAAAGGGTTGTTAGACATTGGAACAGGCTGCCCAGGGAAGTGGTGGAGTCACCATCCCTAGAAGTCTTTAAAAGACGTTTAGATGTAGAGCTTAGGGATATGGTTTAGTGGGGACTGTTAGTGTTAGGTCAGAGGTTGGACTCGATGATCTTGAGGTCTCTTCCAACCTAGAAAGTCTGTGATTCTGTGATTGGTTTTTTGGCTATGAAGCATTGGAAGTTAGCTGGTACAGACTTACCATTTACTCTGTGCTGATAGTGGAATTCTTCATTGTTATTTGACTAAAGCTGAAATCTGTTTTGGAGTCCAAAATCATTCCTATGATCCCTGAACCATTATAACTAAAACTGTGTTTAAAAAATCTAACAATGCTGTGTATGATTGAACAAATATGTCTGTTTATTCCATGTCAATGGAAATTTGTTTAGTACCTTTAATATATCACTTTAAAGAAGGTCAGAATTGGATGCTCCTTTTTTAATCACAAACAGATCCAAGCAATAATAGCTGCAGTATTGCTAATGGAACTCCACTTGTATGTGAAGAAGCAATAATTGGTAAGTAAACCAAATAAATATGCAAGTGTGGTATGCAAGTATTGGATTGTTGCTCAAAGAGTTGATAAACTTCTCAGCTATGTGTTTTTCTGTCCCGGAAGAAATCAGATTAGAATAGTTCTAGAGCAAACAAAAATAGGACCGTGCATGTGTCAGCACAGGAACAATTGACTTCTGGAGACACCTGGATAATATGGGAGAGGAAGCAATGAGAAGCTATTACTTTCATTATTGAAATAGGCTGAACTAATGGTAATGTTCGATATCTGATTTGGGTAACTCAGATGTCATTTGAACTGGATTTGTAGCTTGTACCAAGCCGAACATGGACAAAATCTTTATGAAAATGTTACTTCTTATCACACACTGAAAAATACATCTCAATAGTACTTAAAAAATCAGTTTGTTTTGGACTCCAGTCAAAAAGAAATACAGTAAGGGAACAGAGACATATAAATATTTGTGAATGTGTGTTATATAGAGAAATACTCCCAAATGTGGTAAAAATAGCCTGTGTGAGCCAGCTCACTGCAGTATGTATTAGCTCTGCTGTTGAACAAGCCTCTAGAAGCCTAATTGACCTCTGCAACTAACCCTCTAGATCTCAGCTTGTAAAATAAACCTCGTTTATTAGACCACGTTTCCGTGAAGGAAGATGAGCGTGGAGACGTGTGTTCAGCAAACGCAGCCCAACTCACGAGTGTGGGAGTGCATTAAGAGCACCGTGACGCGTAGCGGTGCCACAGCATGGCGCAGCGCGGGGCTTAAAACGGCCCGAGTCGGGCTGGGCCTGGGCCTGGGCCTGAGGGGGAGTGGTGGGGAGCAGGGCCGCCGGGCTTTGAGGGGGCCGGGAGCTCTGAAGGGGCTGGGGTTAGCGGCGGTGAGGGGAAGGCGGGCTTGAGGTGTGCCCGGCCCCGCCTGGCGCCGCTTCGGGGGGGGAGGAACAGAAGGGCGCCCTGGGCCCGGGCCTCGGCTGAGGTGGCGGCACCGGGGCGGGAAGGAGCGGGCGGGCAGTGGGGAAGCCACCGGGGGAGCTCTGAGGCTCCTGGTTGGTGCTGAGGTGAGGTAGGTCTGCGGAAAACCCCGCTGCCTCTCCTTTAGAAAATTAGGAGGACGTTTTCAGACGCAAAAGAGTGGTTTGGTTTCTTCCTCTTGGAAGTGATCTGTCGCTTGCTTTACGTAGGAAACTGACAGCCTGTGCTTGGCTGGGAAGAGAAGTGGTGGTGAGCGCTTTGGGGAGCCTGGCTGCACTATCGGTATGTTGCGCTGTACTGCTTGTCGGCTTCATTATTCTTTTTTCTTACAGACTCGCATGTTTACTTCTTTGTGTTTGGTCTGGTCTGGATGGAAAGATAGTAACCCGGTAGTGAGCAGCAGTCAGATGGGGTAGAGCGTAAGCGTATTTAAGTTTGTTAATGTACAAGGGGAAAATCTTTCAGCCCTTGGTCCTTTCTCACGTGTAATGATAAGTCATCTGGATCAATGTGTGTTCTAAGAAACTAGATACGACCAGTTGCCAGAGTGTAGTAGGAATATAAAACAAATGGGATGATATTTTTGGCAAGCTGGGGGGGAAACTTACACTGGAAAAGATGTGGAAATCCTATGCTTTTCTCAGCTGTGCATTTTCAGAAATACCAGCAATGGGTAATTACTAGTAAAGAAATTAATGCAGAGCTCAGTCCTTCACTGAGATGGCAAACAGAACAATCCCTTATAATTTTGAGGCATGTGACTAAATGAACTGGGAGTTTTTACATTGCCTAGCATTGGTCTTTGTTAAATTTTATTCCATATACTTGTAAAGAATAGGGCCAGAGTAAATTAGATCAAAATGTTGCACGTATTCTGGTGTTTGTTTTATTTATTCTCTCCTGGTATTTTCTAATGATGTTTCTTTTGATTTTGGCCAAAGCCAAAATAAGATGGGTGTCTCAATTGGAGAGTTGGTGAGGTTTTTGGTTTCACTTTCATGTGCTACCTAGCACTGGAAAAAAACATACAGGGAGACTGAGCTCAACACTTTACATCTAGAGTCTGATTTTGATTGTAGTTTGTAACAAATACATATTTTTAGAAAAAGTAGATAATGTTTCATTTTGGAGAGAGTTAAGTTAGTTAAAAAGTTTAAAACTATCAGAGTGACAGATGTTATGATGATAAAATAAACTTCTTGCAATTCTAAACATCTTTAGTAACTTTTCTTATTGGGACTTATCTTGTTGCTTTACAGAAGTAATGCTGTACCAGATTTGAAGATCTGAGAGAGCTTTTGGTTTGCATAAAGTATAAAAGGAAATGGAAGAAGATGAGACTTCACGAGGTGAACCAGAGAGGGCAGAATTTAAAGCACGTGCTACCCCTGAAATCAGTCGGCGAATATCAGTTAGTGAGTTCCATTGCCATTGCTGTTATGACATTCTGGTTAATCCCACCACCCTGAATTGTGGACACAGTTTCTGTAGACATTGCCTAGCCTTGTGGTGGGTATCCTCCAAGAAGAATGAATGTCCAGAATGCAGAGAAAAATGGGAAGGATTCCCCAAAGTCAACATTCTTCTCAGGTAATTGTAATGTGCTTTTCTTTAAAAAATTATTTCTTAAACAACCAAAATTAACTGTCTGGTTTCTTGAATCTGCTATAAATTCTTGTATTTTATTGGTAATTTGAACTGTCACAAGGATGTTTAGAGCCAGAAGTCTTATACCTTGTTGCCTTTTTTTTTTTTTTTTGAACTGTTCAAGCATGTTTTTCTGCATGAAAGTAAAGTGTTGTTTGCTTGTTTGTTTTTCTTGCATCCGTTAAAAGTATTAGGAAATAACCAGTTATTTGAAGTTAGAAGGATCCTTGATAAGTTTGTGATTATTTCTGTACTAAGAATTATTTGTAGGAAGAAGTATGATCTTATGGCAGAAGAAAGCTCAAAATATCAAACTGTTGTCTTAAATTACCTGCAAGTTCTTGCAGTGTGTTCAAGACAACATTGGCCTACATTAATAGGATTTTAATAAATAGTTTATAGAATTAATGGTATACTTTTATGTTGTTTCTTGCTTAGAATTTTGGAATGATCAAGGCATCCTAGTAGTGTACACAGTACTGATTTTATATATGAGATAAGGATTGTTGTTTTTAAATGTGAGATTTTTAACTTCCTCCATCTTTAAAAGCTAAGAAAAATAAAGTTTTAAAGTAATTGGTTTAAGTTTAATTTTACTAAGTATTGTTAACTGATGTTTTCTTGCTTTCAAAGATGAGTCTTCAGTAGAGGCTGGAAAACAAAAATCTTAAAATTAATCCCTTTTCTGAATGCTAGGCCTCAATGGTTATAGGTCAATGACAAGTATTTTTCCCATTAGGGATGTTATTGAAAGACTTTTCTCTGATGCAATTGAACAAAGAAAAGAAGATATTCAACAAAACAGTGATGTAGCACGCAGCTTAACAACCTTCCAAAAATATGGGAATGACCAGATTTCTACAGCTCCAAACACGGGAAGAATTAATCCTCGAGGAGGAGGGTTTTTCTCAGGCGTTCTGACAGCTTTAACTGGTGTAGCAGTAAGTTTTGTTGGGATGGTTTTCCATATACTTCATTTAATATGTAAATAAATATACTTAAATTACATGCACATAAAAAAGGGTTGTATAGAAGATATTTTAGCTGAGCTGAGTAAATAAGGTAGCAGAGTTGTCTGTCAGCAGCTATAATTGTAATATACAACAAATGGAAGTTAGACAACTTCAAGATAGTTCCTTGTAACCTAAATATTCTCCAGGGTTCTTAGCATGAAAGATTTTGCATGTTAAGTCCATCAATGCACATTTATTTGTGTGATAATATATTAGCTTTGCAAAGGATCTCTTTTTTTTTTTTTTTTAATCTACATATAGGTAGTACTACTTGGGTATCACTGGAGTAGCAGAGAATTTGAAGATGATCTTCTTGTCCACAAGCCAGTTGCTAAATGGACTGCTGAAGAAGTGATACTTTGGCTAGAGCAACTGGGTCCATGGGCTTCACATTATAAAGAGAAATTTCTCCTGGAGAAAGTAAATGGAAGGTGAGGGGTCTAATTGTCAGGAGTGGCTGTCATTTGAGTGGACTACTAGATAGTTTTCTTTAGACATGGTATATTATGAAATGACCAGGCTTTGTTCCATAGATAGTGGGAATATTCTATGGATGTAGCAAAGGAAAATACAGGGTAAGTTTTAACACTTATAGTTGAAAACTTTAGTAGTAGACACTAAGCAACCTAACAGAAAATTTTCTAAGAACTTGTTTAAATACTAACAATGTAGACTGAAATGATACTGAAAGTAAAATTCTACTAATGCATTATCTACCCCCCACCTTTTCTTTCTTGCGGAAATATGTGTGCTATATGCATTGTTGCACTCAACCCAAGAGTTCTAGGTTTGATGTCAGGAGACCAGACTAGATCTGTGATGTACTGAAGAATTGTGTTCAGTGATAGCCAACAAGCTGCTAAATTTGCGTGCTGAAAGCAGGCAAGAGAAAACTTGAAAAGAAGGATATTTAAAACCCAGGCTCTGAAACGCAGTTGATTCAGAATACTCCATGTGGAATGTAATCCAAAAGGTGATAACTTCTATCAGTAGCTTATTGTTTCATTATGTAATTACTGATTTGTTAGTCATATCTTTTTGGTGAAGAGTCACTGTTTACCTTCTGAATTCTTCTGCTTTTGTAGGCTCCTTCTCACACTGACAGAGGAGGATTTCACAAAAGAGCCTTACAGTATAGTGAACAATAATCATAGAAAAGCTATTATGGCAGAATTGGAATGTGTCAAAACTTTAGGTGTTAAGCCACCACAGAACCTTTGGGAATATAAGGTAAATTCTTTTTAAAGTCTGTAATCTATATAAAGTAATTTTAAAATGTATTTCAAATAAAATTCTCTTAAAGTCAAAAGCAATGTTAAGGAACTGTTGTATTTGAAAAATGATCTTTTTAAAAAGTCTAAGAACTGATGTGTCCCTTAATTTTTTCATTGTTTTAAATTTGATACCTTTCAGGCAGTAAATCCAGGAAAATCACTCTTTATTCTGTATGCACTGAAGAGTTCTCCGAGACTCAGTATGTTGTACTTGTATCTGTTTGATTATGCAGAAGCTTTCCTACCTTTCATCCACACAATTTGTCCTATGCAAGAAAACCAGTATGAAGATATTGTCACAAAATTATTAGTAAGTGTTCAAGTGCTGCATGGTTGAAGCAATTTGAAGCAATTTAGTTGCTTAAAATTGTGATTCATCATTTCATCTCATTACCATTCAACTTTTTAAAAAGAAATATTGTAAAGTAAATGGTTCCTCTTATTTTATTGAATGAGATTAACAGTGTTACAACCTTTAGCAAGATATTTAAGGATTTTAAACACGTGAAAACGATTCTTATGATTTTTTTTTTTTTTTTTAAGGTCACATGACTGTAGAAAAACCTTTATCTGAAAATATCCACATTTAAAAAATGGCATTATAAAGTCTGGACATTTGTGATGTTTTGTGCTACTCCAATGGAAATTACTGTATTACAGTGCTATCTACTAGAAAGCATTAAAAAAAAAGATTAATTACTGCTTTCATTTAAAAAAAAAAAAAAAAAAAAAAAAAAACACAACAGAGGAGTAGTGGAAATAAGCCAGCCAGTATTGTGTCTATTTAGTAGGAAACCGTTTAACAGTTTTTTTGTTTTGTTTTGTTTTTTCCTAATTTACAGGACCTCAAAGATCCTTCTTGGAAACAGTGGAGAGAATTCATTGTGAAGTATTTATTTGTGCCATACCAGTTGATAGCTGAGTTTGCTTGGGATTGGCTGGATGTGCACTATTGGACATCAAGATTTATAATTGTAAATGCAATGCTGCTCTCTGTTCTCGAGCTACTCTCCTTTTGGAGGCTCTGGTCAAGAAGAGAATTGAAGTAAGTCTTACTGAGCTTGTTGAAGGGTTTAGGAAGTACGTGACCTTATAAACTGGAAAACAAGTCTCTTATGACTTCACACTTGCTTACTGAAATTACATGTAGTGTCTAACCACAACTCTGAAACTAATAAGAATATGTGAATTTAAATCTGCACATGCACTAATTTCCAGTCTTGAATATATTTCTTGCTGTGAATACTTGAAAGGATTTCTTACAGCTGGTTTTACTGATCAGATGTAGCAAATGCAGTAATGGTAATATACATGTTCCTAACCATTAGTTCTCAGGATAAGAGTTAATGTGTACCTGCCTTTTATGGTAAATGGTATTAGCTGTCAGCTGAGAACTAAACATGCAAGAATTCTGTCAAGATATACTTATGGTATAGTTACTAAAGGATGTATCCTCAACTTAGTTTAGTTAGACTGATATCACCTCTGATGGTGATCAGAATTGCTAGAAGTAACAGGAAAGTTACACCTGAAGTAAGACCAAAGCAGTATTAATATCACTTCATAATTGCTTGATCTTTTGTTTATAGTTTTTAGAAGTCGCATAGGAGAAAGTCTTGGTTTGACATACATGTATATGGGGTATTCGCTTTCTTTGTCAGCAGCTAGGGGGCAGAACATCTTCAAACGAGAAAAGAGTATATGAACATAATCTATGACAAATCCAGAATTTTACCACTTTAACTGCTGTAGCTTGTAGTCTGAATAAATTGACTTAACACATCCTCACATAAAATGTAGTATTACTATATTTAAGAAAGTTTCTACGGGGTGCAGAATGATGCTTTGCAGGTAACTGAGTAAGCGTTGAATAATTTGAGGCTGCAGCATGTATTAACTTGGCTTAGAATGGTTAAAAACAAAGTTCCATTAAGCCTCTCCCTTTCCTTTTCCACAGGACTATTCCTCACAGAATGTGGAGACATTTCTGGAAAGTCTCAACCCAGGGTCTTTTTGTTGCTATTTTTTGGCCTTTTATACCTCAGTTTGTCTGCAATTGTTTGTTTTACTGGGCCTTGTACTTTAATCCAATTATAAACATTGATCTTGTGGTTAAAGAAGTAAGGCGCTTGGAGACACAAGTGCAGTGATTGGCATTAGAAATGTTGAGCTATTTAGTTTCTAAAAGTGGTTATTTGAAAGAAACTTTGCTTTTTCTCCTGTATGTATATGGCAGTGAAAATGTTGGATTACATTAAAGATACAAAAAAGCCTTAAGGTAAGTTACTCTTAAACAGTTGATTCCAACTCTGAGGATGGGCTTTATTATCCAGAATTATTTTTATAGTAAAAAAAGTATATCTGTATTCCTGATTTTGCCATTTAAAACTTAGTCATGTCATCATATTTTTGATCAAATCAAACATCTCTATTCTGTCTTAAAATTGGTGTCTTCTGAACAGCTACTGTAGTGTTTAACTTAGTATTTCATACCAGGGAAATGTGTTGCTCAGACCTTAAACTTGCCAAAGGAGAGTTCCTCCTAGACAGGCTTGATATTGAAAGTACTTCAGTGTTTTCAGCCTGCTTTACATGTGAAGTTGTGACTGTCAAATGCACAGTAAAGTTTGTTCTAGAATTCCCCGTTGAAGGCAAAGACTGCGTTTTCTTGCACTTTGGAAGATATTGGTGATTTGCGATTCAATTTGCTTTGTTTTGTTCAGATCAGTTAGATTTCATCGATAGTTTCTTTAATGCTCTCCTCTTAAAGTCTGTTGCTAATCCTTAAATTCAGGATTATCTCTTAAAGGGATTATTTTGGATAAGTGACCTGACACTGTAATTATGTCTTACTGCAATGTGTATCTAGATCTGTGAGTGAATGTTGACTGGAAGGTTATTTTGTATAAACTGGATTGCCATTTTTTAATGTATTTTTTTTTGACTGAAGGAGAAGCTCTTAAATATTCAAGAGCTGTGTTGCCTTGCATTATGTTGTTGATTTTTTCATTTGTATCATTAATTTTAAACTTTAAATCTGCCTATGAATATTTTTAAAGATTAAAAATACCTTTTTTAATCCTAATCCTTTCTAAAGAAGTTGTATTTATTTTATATCAAAGTGCTTGACATTTTCTTTGACGGTAAATGCTTCAAAAGAAAAAACTATGTTGAGCAATTTTTAATACAGGTAGGACCTCTTAAGTAGAGTGAGATACAAAAGTTGAATTAGATTTAATTAACATTTAATATGGACAAGAGGGCTTTTTACGCTGATGCTGTCACTTTATGCATTCCTTCCTGTCAGTTCAAATGTAACAAATGTTAAGATAAATGTTAGTGGAAAAGTGTGGATTGTATCTTACATTCCAGGGAAGTGAGGATAGAAAACTTAGAGTGAATGATATTATGAATCTGAATATAAACCCAACAATATTAGATATTAGGAAGGAATTCTTTGCTGTAAGGGTGGTGAGGCCCTGGCCCAGGCTGCCCAGAGGAGCTGTGGGTGCCCCATCCCTGGCAGTGCCCAAGGCCAGGCTGGATAGGGTTTGGGCTTTGGGCAGCCTGGTCTAATGGAAGGTGTCCCTGCCCACAGGAGGGGTTGGAACTGGGTGGTCATTAAAGGTCCTTTCCAACCCAAACTATTCTGTGATTCAAACAAATTTTAAGTCAGTTACTCATTAAACTGATAAATACTAAATAGGAATTGAGATAGTAAATAAAAGTTTACACCAAACTACTGAACATGCTTTTTTTAGTCCATGTATTGTAAAAGATAAATGAGAATGTAAACGTTTACTTCAGCTGTTCTGGGACAGAGAAGCTAGAGTGGCAGGAAGGAGAATCAAGAAAGCGAAAAATCATTTCTTGTCAATACTGTGACAAAAATAGTCTTTTTAGTTTTAAATGCATACGGAGTTTTCATAAAGGCTGATGTTTTGTACCTAATATCTACACACAGGCTGAATCTCACCACACATAACATCTGGCCACAAAAGGTACTTTGTATGATAGGGAGCTTTAGAAAAACATTTGGCAGCTTGGCTATCGCATTCACATGCCATTTTTTGACACTTTTCTTCTATTGATTCTGAAAGAAAACAAATAAGTTTGATATTAGTTTGAAGTAATTAGAAATAACAAATGGAACTACGGCAATCATTACTTCCTATTCTATGTTTGGCAGATAAATAATGCAATCCTTTACAAAACAGCAATCATACTTTATTTTACTCTTGTAGTTCAAATGCAACAGGAACTATACTGAACTTTAGTAAGACAGTTCTTTTGCTTATTGGGAAATCTGTTGTATTTAGACTGAGCTCCATGCAAGGACAGCTCAGCAATAGAGGATACATAAGCATGGTTTGCTTTAGCAAAAGTTCTCTACCTTCTTTAGAAAAGGAACTCTGGTAACTAATTCCTCTGGAAAGTGATATGTAACCCTCTTTGCCTGCCCTTTTGCTCTAGTGAAATTTGAGTTTGGGAAGAAATTTCCATTTCACATGTGCTTTTACTCCATTAAAGGATGTAGCATTAAAAATTATCTATGTGTAATAAAGAATGCAAAGGTGTTCCATCTTCAGCTTATATTCTCCCCCCTCCCCCCCCCCTTTTTTTTTAATTAAGGTATTCTGTAAGAAGTTAGGTAAAGTATGTTAAAGTACAATAAAATCCATCTCTAGCCATGGTTGTTTTGTAATTGTAGTCCTTAACAGAAACTTAGTAGGGTTTTTTGCCATGAATGCTGTCTTCTAGCATTAACGTTTCTTGTTGGCATGAACGGTTTCTTCCACAGCAGTATGTTTTAGTCTTATTGTGCCAACCCAGAAACGCAATTTTTTTTTTCCTGCAGCAGTCTGTAAACTGAAAAAATTTTGATTATGTTTTGTCAGAGTGTGAAAGCTTACCTCAATCTCTGCTTGAGATTTGTCTAGGAGCAGAACAAGCATTCAGTTTTGTGATGAAGAAACTCAAATTCTGCTATGAAATGGGACTGTTTTTAATGTATATACGTTGATGTTGTAACTAGCTACCCTATAAGCTTCTCAATAGCGTAAGTAGTATAAATAAAATATTAACTGAGAAGACTAGAGAAGAACTATTCTTTTTTTTTTTTTTTTTTTTTTTTTTTTTTTGGGGGGGGGGGTTGGGGAAGAAGGGGAAGGGTTATTGCTCCAAACTTTGCTGGCATACCATTTGAGAAAGTTATTTTATTATTTTGTTCCAACTTTATTTATTGCTGATATGCTTATTGTCTTGACTAGTATTTCAAAATGTCAGCTTCTGGTCTGGAATAGGAGCAGAACCTTTACAGCCAAACATAGGCTGACTGCAATTTGACTGTTAGATAGTTTAAGAGAGAAGATGCTTAGCACTTCCGGAGCGGAGGAGGAAATTACTAAGTAGAGAGTCTATATGAGCTAGATGCTTGGGCAAAATAGGGGTTGAATGAAAAGGAGGAAAGAAAATAACATCAAAAACCTTCATCTGACTTCAGGTCAGGCAAATATTAAATTTAGTTGTGAAGCGAGGGTTTTTGTTTTGTTTTCTCTGAATGACCTACCCTGCTACCTGTAAAATATGTCAGTCTGAGAGTTAACTTTTAATCAAATTTATAAAAGGGCCTGCACTTTTGCAATGCAAATAATAAGATACTAAGCTGATTTGTATTCTGGGTCGTAGCATACATGCAAAATAACTTTGACTTAAAAAATATATATTTTTAAAGTGTTAAGTGTTTTAAGGGCTTGCAAAGCTTGGGGGCTTCTTAGGTGTTATAGCTTCAAAAAGTTCTTGTATATGTGAAAACACTGAGTGTTGTAAACAAATCATGTAAAAGACATGCTGCTTCTCCCTGTTACATATATTTGTTTCATTTCTTTATCATCTCTTTGTCCCTCCCTTTTATACTGTAGCTTGGCATGTATTACATTCATATTTTGGAGCAATCAAACAAGCTTTATCAGGTTGAATTTTCAAATCTACATTTTATGGCTTGTGGACACGCTATTTCAATAAACAAATATACTCATCAAATAACTTATTACCTCAGTGTTTGAACTTTTAAGTTTTAATTGCAGTCACTTGTGCATTGCAGTCACTAGCAGTGTGGTGTGCAGTCAGTCAGTGGTAAGTATGTCAAAAATGTGTACATTATGAACTTGGAAATGGTATGTAATATTTTCTGCTGAGTATAAAAATGATCCTTTTTAAACAGCTGTAATTTTCTGTCCCTGTTTGTAGTTGCTTTCCAGTTGGAGACCATGGCATAGCGTGGGTTCCTTAATATATGTACACGTTACACAGCTTGAGTGAGAATGGGTAGGTTGGTTTGTTTATTTTTGAAGTATTTTCTGAAAAAATAATAGGAACTTGTAGATCAGAATTTTGCTTGGTTATGTCAGCAGGTGGGGATTTAGAAAAAGAAATTGCATTCAGTTGGTATAGTCATGCTTTCTAGAAAAATAGCTTACCCTGCAAAGAGGTTGCAAAAGGAGGGAAGGTAAAATAAGGATTTTGCAGTTAAGGAAGCATCTCTTTATGAAGTCCATGAGGCAATCAGTGCAAGAAAAACTAAACCCAAAAACATTAACCGTCCACTCACCACACATGGCAACATTGTCTTCACATTCCCAGTGGTAACTTTCTATCTTAGGGTGACAACCTGCTCGTTCTGCCTTACCATAGCAGCAGTCATGGTTAAAGCAGCACCTGAGAGAAACAGAAATGGGTTTGCCTTAATTCATACTGTGGTAATTTACAGTCACATAATCCAGATGGCTTTTATCAGCATATTTAGTAGGTTGTAAAGTAATAAAACAGTAAATGTATGAATGTGCAAAGAGTTGCCTAACTGAATCAAAACAGGATAACTGTTTAACAGATAATATAGACATTAAGTATTCTTTCAGGGGAAAAAAGTGTCTGATACACATTGATTTAGTTGAACTTTCCCTTTCATCTGTAAGCATCTATCAAGTATTCTCAGTTTTAAACAAAATGCCTACCCCCTCCCTTTCAGCCCCTTTCAAGAAGATGATTAAACACCAGTATAGTTTGTCAGATAATAAGTGACTTATTTTTCTGCCAATTATTGATGACTTTTGTAACAATTTCGGGGGGGGGGGGGGAGGGTGGGTTAGATGAGAAAACTTGTTAGGCCAAAGCATACTACCAAAAATGTCTTTTCATGGCAAAGTCCTTAGATGGTGCAGGTGAACTGTTCAGTAACGCATAGGCATGGTTGCAGTTTAATGTCATATACCTAAAACTGTTTACTCCCTATCATACAAAAAAAAATAGAAAATTACCCCAGATCATGCTTTAAAGGTTATTCTTTTCACATTTGAGACAATGAATTCATAGACTTTCTATCACACTGTGGAACTAAACAGTATAGGTAAGTGTTAATGGCATATTTTAATGCTTAAAAAAAAATAATTATTCATATGGTGTGGAGACACTGCAAGCCCAGAATAGCAAGTAGGGAAGGACCTGAATTCAGATAAATAGTTTGCAAGTCTTTGCTGCAGACTGTTCTTTTTCCTTAGTGGAAGAACAGGATGCATCCGCAAGCTTTTTGCATTCAGTCATTCAGTTACCTCCTGGTAGCCTACAACCATCATATTATAGTATGTACGTGATGTTTAGCAATGGTGTTTAGGTTGCCTGAGGAATCTGTTTGCAAGAGACCTCACGGCATTGACTTTTTCTCACTTGAAATGACTTTTTTTTGTATGCTTGTTAAATAATTACTTGGTAATTGTACAACAATCTTCACTTAAACATCCTGCAGTACTTTACAGGCATTTTGCTATTCAATTTTTAAGTAGCTCAATACATCCCTTTTACATGTATGAGTAAGTGTCTTCCAAGAAACAAAAGAAAAAAAATGGACTCAGAGTCTTCATAGCAGGACTAAGGTAAATAAACCAGGAAGTATGGCCTTTTCTTTTCTTTTTTTTTTTTTTTTTTGCCACAGTTCAGTCTATCTTCATGTCTCTACAGAAATAGCAGTCTTATTAAGAATGCCTCTCTTATATTTTTAGAATAACTTTAGACCTAATTTAAGAATTTAATATAAAAAACAAATGCTTCTGTATTTTATATGTCTTATAAAATCAATAAAAATTGTCTCCATTTGAAAGTTTATTTTTGTGATAGGCATAAATTTGAATTGCAGTAAGTATTATACAAATAATTCCATTACAGACATTCTTGCTTCTGATTAAGTATTTCTGTAATTTCACTTAAATTGTTTTCAGACCTAATTCTGAATGTAAACAGTTCACAGTGTAGCTCATGACTATAAGAAATACAATTTGGTAAGAGTGTTTGATGCTACGTTTTAATTAGTGCCAAATACTAATTTGGTCAAATGCAGAAGCAGAGTAATAAGCCACTTCTGGCTTGTTCTGAATGTTACATAGCCATGGCTTGTGCAGAATAAGCTTCTTGCTATTACGGGACTTCTGTGAAGTGAGAAATAGACTCACAAGGAAAGATTAGCTTACTATAGATGCTTCGCCACTATCTTTGGTTATGCAATTAACTATAACTAATAACAGATCCTTCTTTTCATGTGTTCCCAGCCATAAAGCAGCAACCACAAATACTCTCTTTTAAAACAACAGAACTTATGTGCAAAAGCTTGAAATACATATGAAAAGATCCTAAAAGTTTAAGGTCTGATAAGCACAACTACTCTGTGCAAAAAACTCAGATGCAAGCTTTCTGTATGCCTTTCTGTATGTTCTACCCCAAATGTAAGTGTCAGGTATTTGTTTTAATTTGTTTTACAATATAATCTGGTTGGAAAGTGATAACCAAGAGGTAACATATGGTGGGGAAATTTATTGTTATAATGATAACCTTGAAAATGTAAAACTTTTATTTAACTTTTATTTAACTACAATAACCATGAAATCATCTCCCTGACAGCTAACATTCAATTATTAGTTAAATTGACGGTAGTCAGTATAATAAGGTCTCATACTAAATTTAAAAGGACTGGTTTTATAATTATTGTAGTAATGATTCATAGCTCCTCTTATTCAAAAGTTATTTTTCACAGGTTGAATTTTGCACAACTTTCTATGTACTATTCATCCCATTTTATTAGTGTTCAAAACAGAATTAGAATCAAAAGACTTGCAATTGGGGCTTTTTTAATAGATAGTTTGAATGTTTTAGTTTTTAAAACGTCTCTAAGAAGACTTCAGTTTTCGGCCAAGCAGCAACAGCAAGAAAACTCAGTTGTACCATGAAACAAATATTAATGCAGTAAGAGTTTGAGATAAAGACTCATGTAGGTCTACAGTGATACTATTTAAATAACTTCAGAGTTTCTTAGCATTCTGAAGAATTTAGAGTCAGTTCCTGTGTTGATGTTAAATAGGCCTAATTCATATTTTAGTCCTTTTTCTCTGTCATTTGCAAGCATTCAGCACTTTGCTACTCAGATAAATAGTTACTCTTACCAATCTACTCTGTCCTTGGGCCATCCTCTTCCTCCCAGTCCACAGTAGCATCCATAACGTAGGTAGGCAAAAGGAGATCGTCCTGTAGTACATCTAATGGCTCCGGCTAATTCCAGAATTCCTCTTTTGTTCCTTAAATGGGCTTCCCCAAGAGTGCCTCTATAAACTATGGAAGAAAAACTTTGCGTTGAATCTAATGTGCAGACACAGTCATTTACATTATTAGTATTTATTTTAACTTTGATAATATATATCAGTACTTTGAAATAATGCTCCATTCTCTTTTTGAAACTCTGGGGCACAGTGATTGACTGTCCTTGACCCAATCCCTTTTCCCCTACTTGGTAGTGAGCAGAATACTGAACAGCATTCAGAAAAGGTGTTGTGTTTTCCTCCCATGAAGGCAGCATATAATGACAGACTTCAGTCATTTCTGTTCTTAAAACTGGCTAGAGCTAGCATGTTCTGTGGTCTAGATCCACAAGTCTGCTAGGACTAGATGTCCTAAGTGATGACTTTCTCCTTATCCTAAAATGCAATTTTGCCTATGTTATTACTTTATATAATATAAAATTCACACTTGTACAAGTATATCCTTTTTCATGGGGTACTTTTTTTTTTCCACTAATGTATCCTAATTTCTAGGTTAAGATGCCAAGTAACTGACTTTTCTGGGGGAGAGAGGAGTTTCTGTTGTTATAATAAGTTGAAGGGATGAAGGGTGTGTGTATAAATTTGGGAGGGAATTCTTTTTGTTGATGTATGTGAAGGTTGTGAAGACTGTATGATTAATGTATATTTTAATGATAATTCCCCTTCAGGGAGCAGAGAAGCATGTGGGTGCTTGGAATCATTTATAGGGAAGTTAGAAAAAATGTTGGTTGTTTAAGGGATTCTCACCATCATTTCTACAGAACAAGACTATTGAAGGACTTTATTGTAGCCATCAGTTCAATACTAAAGCTGTTAGGTCCTGGGCAGATTAACGTTGGGACACCATGTGACTCTTTTTAGGGCTTCAGGTCATCCTTCAGTTTAAGCTAACACATCAAAGACCCTGGATGGTAAATAGGCAGCATTTCCTTATACTGAAGGCTCCAATCTATTTTCAGAAATTTTTAAGTCTTAAGTTATTTTTACACCAGCATTGAAAACATTTACCTTTGCTATCAGTACAGGTTCAATAAATTACTGGAAAAAAATGTTGCAGTAAGGCTGCAGCATTACAAACTAAAACAGCTTATAATCTTAAGTGGTTAGTTTTGCTAGTCCTGTAGCTAGCCAGTAACAACTGAAGGAACCACATTAGTGGCTAACAGCAAAGCCAGGTTTGCTGTACATGTTAGTAACTGACGAAACCCCAGAAGCAAGTGAAGAATGTACAGAGTGTATCTTGGTTCTTGGCTGCTGGGGAAGGAAGGTGTAGGAGGGCAACAAGACAGAAAGAGAAAGGTAAGAACTTCCAAATCACATTTCTGGTTACATCACAGTTGTCTGTTAACTTCGGAGAAATGACAGTCCCATATTTAAATCCAGGTAAAATGGAAGTGATGAACTGTCTACTCCATGGCAAGCTCAAGTATAATTTTTTTGAAGTATGCCACATAAATTAAAAGGAAATGAAATCTTTATCCTTGGAATTTTTCAATGTTACAGCATCTGGACATCCAGGTATAAAGCAAGGCTGTATTGTACCAGATGCTCAAAATGAGGCTGAAGGAAAGGTTTGTTCCAACAGCTTTATAACCCAAGTATAATAAAAGCAATGAAGGATGCTCCTAGAACTCACATAATGACAGAAACAGGAGGAGTATTGGCACGGTAATGATAGCGTTAGTGTATTAGCAGCACAATAAATGTTTACAAAATATTTTATCAGAACTTCTGTGGAATAAAGCCAAAGAAAATATTAAAATTTCAGGTGTTCCTGCTCTCAAAAGAAAGCTTTACAGACAAGTATTTGGAGGTTAGGGGGGAAACAAAACTAACGAGATCAGCAAACTCAAGTTTAAATGGATGTGATATACCTGATTTGGAAGTAAAGGTTGAAGGAAAAACAATGCTATACCAATTTTAAGATTACTTTACACATTAAAAATAGCAGGTGGGGACACAAACACAATCTATTCAGTTCTATGTGATTCTAATGAACAAACCACAGAGATTAAAAGCCACCAGGTGACTTTTTGAAGAGTGAAATTAAGTTAACAGTGAAGACAGCCTGAGAGAAAGTAACAGTAAGTAATCACATTATGTTGGTGTCCTGCCTGATTTCAAATCAGTAATTTTGTTGCCCAAATTGGAGTCCTGCCACGTTTGGAGAGTTTAAACTTCATTGTACCTTCATGGTTTGTCACCTGTATGAACTCTTAAGCATTTTGATTGTGCTGTACATGGTTATAGAATTATAGAATACTTTGGGTTGGAAGGGACAATGTAATAATTAACATGTTTTTCTGCCTCAGAAATGGTCTTTCTCACCTCATCTTGTTGCACAGACTACTGATATGCTATCTCTATGAACTGTGGTCGCGTATAAACTTTGAACAGATAAATTTGCCTGGTACTGTGGACCAAGCATTGAGAAACAGGTAAATTGCATTTCCCTTCCTCCTCACTGCCTACGGAATGGGTGACTGCGATGCTTGACTCAGCTGTCGGGCTGAAGCCAGGCTCTCTCTGTAATGATTGCTCTAGGCTGGCACAAGCAGTGAAACAGTCTTTCATTGTTTTCCTTAATGTTCTTGCTGAGGTTTGGGCTGTGCAAAGGATGAAGTCTTGGAGGATGATCAAAATGCAGAAGGAATAATAGGGGCACTCTGAAGTGAGGAACTAGAATTGGGGCAGTGAGCCTTGTGGAACATAAAGTTGGCCCCATTATGCAAGCACATTACCTTGTGGTCTTTAATCAGGTAATGTTTTTTTTTTTTTTTTCCCCAGACCCCTGATTCATTCTGTACAGAGGGTATGCTGTAAGAACAGGTCAAGGCTCTTGTCCTTAAGATCTTTCTATTTGTGAGATTTAGTTTGCTGAATTTGCCAGTGGTTTAAGAATGTGTGGACAAGTGCAGGAAGACAAAAGCGAATCTCTTAGTTAAGGCAGCTGAATGCTATTCTGGAAAACTGGATTTTATCCTTACAGCTGTTAGAGAGGTTCAGCATGAGGTTAGTTTTAACCCTTTAAAACAATGCCTCTCAATGGTGCCAGCCTGCTGAATATCCCAGGGCTAGAGAAACAAATTACGAGTGTACTGCTGAGAGCTAGGCTTTGAGCAGTTGATGTTTCCTGTCATTTATAGTAGCAGAAAATAAGATTGGGTTCTGTCATTTCACCATGGAAACCTAAAATTAGTAGATGCTTTTATTTATGTGTTAACTTAGCTACCTATCTGTAAAAGAGGGATGATGATGGTATAGTTTCAAAAAAGCATGGAGTAAGTACATTCAGGCACTATGCTGATGAATGCCTCAGAAAATCTATGAGGAAATGGAATAAATTATTACAACTGGTCTCTAATACTGTTTAAGAAACAGGATATTAATTTAATAAGTAGGGGACAAAAAAAAATTAAATACCTGCTAAGTGAGCAGTCTGTTATAGTCAGGTACGAGGCAGGGGTCCTTTAACTACATTCCCGTGCTGTAACTTACTCCCGAGGAATGAGTCAGTCTCTATGAATAAGCCCGCTGTAGCTGTGCAGACAATCCTAGCACCAGCAATTCCTTACTTCAGGACAACTTTGTGCCTCGGGTGTCTTAACACCCTGAGATGGGTATGGTAAAACATCCTGCCTCTGTGGAAAGGTTATTGCACCTGCAGTTGGGTTTTACGTACCAAACTTTTACACATTTTGCCCATTACTGATGAACTTCTGTTAAGGGGGGGGGGGAAAGGCAGCAAAGCTCCCCCCCAAGAAGCAAAGCCCCCTTCCAGCCTCCCCCCGGCCCAGCAGCTCCCCTTGTCGGGGGCAGGTCTCAGGCCGGGGTCGCAGCCCCTGTAGCCCTGCCCCCGAGCCCCGTCCGCAGCCCCAGGGCACTCACCAGTCAGCAGCAGCAGCAGCAGCAGCGGGCCCGGGCGGGGCGCCATGGGCAGCGGGGGCGAGCAGCGCGGCCTCGCTCTGCGGCCGTCGTGCGGGACTGAGCCGGGGCCGCCCTCGCCGGCCCTAAGAGGCTGCCCCCGGGCCGGACACCGCGCTCCCGAGAAGGGAGGAGCCGCGCTGGGGGCCCCGGCTGAGCGGGGACAGCCCCGCTCCTCTCTCAGTGCGGCTCAGCCTCGAGGCGAGGGGCCGAGCAGCTCGGCTCTGCTGCGGGGTGGTGCCCAGCGCCGGGTTCGTGCGCTGAACCGGGAGGCCGGGGAGGCAAAGCTGCCCCTGCTGCTGCAGCCGCCCGTGGGCTCCGCAGCTCGATCGAAGGGACTTTTTAACCTTCCCTCTGGCAAAGTAGGCTTATACTGAGAGCTCTCTCTCTCTCTCTCTCTCTTTTTTTTTTCTTTTTTTTTTTCTTTTTTTTTTTTTTTTTTTCCCACTTCCAGATCATTCACTTTTTGTATATGCTTTCCCTTCCAACTCTTGGATTATTTTGCAAAATCTACAGCTGGGTTTCACATTCTGATCGTGGTGTCATTGCTTCTCAACACACAGACAACACTGCTTGCTTTTACATCACTTTTCTTTGCTGCTACATTCCAGGTATTTCATTAGAGTTTTTATTGTTGTACTAAAACCAGTGCATTTCTTCATGCACCCCTGAATATCTTGTGTATTGATTTTTTTCCTCTCTCTCTTTTGCATGTAGTATTATTACATTTCAGTATACCACACCCATTGGATCACACTACAACTGACTGGATAAAGAAGTAGAGAGAAGAAAAAGAGACAGCTGGGGTTCTGTCGGTTGGTTGATTTTTTTTTTTATTTTTTATTTTTTTGTGTGTGTGTGTGTTTGGTTTTTTTTGCTTGTTTTCAACAGGATTTACCAAGAACTTGTTCACACCATTTTACTATTGGAAAGCAGCTTGTAGTTTTGTAGTAAAGGCTATTTTCACCAAAGAAATAAAATGTTTTTGGATGTGTATTGAAGTATGATTCTACTTTTGCATCAAAATACCCTGTTTTCTGCTTCATATCGCTCCTCTTTAATCACAAGGGAAGTGGAAAATCATATGTGGTCTGATTGCAAGAGACAAAAAGCACGCACAGATGGATCAGGTTTGTTTTTTGTTATGTTCTCATTAACCCACTCTATGAACTGTTTGTGTTGGCACAGAAGTTAGGGTAGTGCGGGATAAATGTGGAAACACATCAGCTGAAGGTAGGATATTGACATACCTTTGCACACCTGACACAACTTTGTGCAACTGCCTGCAGAACACCAGAAGCAGTTCATTAGCCAGGCAAGGCTGTACATTGTGCCCAAATAAACAGACACACTCATGGCGTGAAGTTTTCACAAACCAGAAAGCATGGTTTCCAGCTCGAGAGGCATTATGTCGAGGCATAGGCATCGATAGTTCTGGATCCTGGTAGAGGCTCACTCTGTGACTGTGCCTTCCCACTGACTGATGCCAAGCAGCTTCTGATACAGGGTGCTACTGTGCACTGCCAGCAGTTCCTTCTATCCCTACCTCATGGCTGTTCTGAGCACAGCAGAGCTACTGCTGTACCTCCTGGGGAGCTGGACTTGCATGCTGGAAAAATGGGATCTCTGGCAATCATAACTGTTGTCAATGATCCTGAAAGTTTTGCTAATATATGAGCCATAGCAGATAATCCATCTGTTGGAATAGATTCTATTTATTTATTTTTATTTGAAGATTTTGTTGCTACTGCCATCAACTGGGTCAAAACAATTTTCTTATTACTCATGGAGTCACGCTGCTAATTACTGTTACACTATTTTTATATTGTCACTTATACATTATTTGTTTACTGACTCTTCCGGTCAATAAGTCACACCTATTAGAGTGTTTTAATAGTGTTGAACTGCAGTATAGTGAAACTTCCAGTTGAACAGTATCCCATCCAACATACCACTGGATATGACATTAAAAACAATATCCAGCGGAGCAACGTGAATTAAATGTCATGTTTGCTCTTCAGGAGACTGCCTGATGCAATGTGCTGGTGCACCTGATGTTGGCTTAGTACAGCTGATGTGGATTTTTCATCTAAACTGGCTAATTCTTCTCATATGCATGTTATCCAACTGTCACAAAATTTCATGCTATTAACATTTAAGTGAGGTGGTATTTGCAGAAGTTATACATAGAGTAATAGAAAGTATTACAGCAGTGTATTATTTATCTATCTGTACCTACTGAATAGTTTATATGTAAATAGTTTGAACTGGAATAGAACCATCCTCTTGGTGTCCTGCGGCCCTGGGAAATGTTCTACTAAAATGAGCAGGATTGACACAGAAGTGGGCTGTCAAAGTTCCAGTAGCTTCTGCAGCATTTATCCAGCGATCATATAATCAGTTACTTTTAAGAAATATATTTATCTTTATGTAGAGACCACTTAAGAGGTTACAGCTGATTTGATGTATTTCTTAGGTCGTGAGGTGGTGATAGTGCTTGCGTGTGAGTACTTTTTCCCATGCTCTATATTTAAATATGCTTCCTAAAATTTCATCTGTGATTTTAAAATGCATTTTCCCTGAAGGAAGGAAAGCAATCTTACAACCCTTGAAAAATCACATGAGATTGAAATGCTCAGGCTACAGCTGCTTCCATTAGAAAAGAGAAAAAGTTGTGAGGTAACAAACTATATGAAGTAAGGAATGCAAGTCAGGATTTCTGATTCACAAGAACTGCAGTAAAAGGAAAATATCTAGTGAAATCAGGACAAAAATTCTGAAAAATAAATACTTCAAGGGGAGTTAGGTTGTCCAAATAATTGCCATTGTATACAGCTAAGAAAATATACTAGTAACAGATTGGAAGTTATTACAGATTATGACGATTGTTTACTTAGTTAATGGGACTCAAAATTCCCTTTACATTTTAAAATAATATTTTATAGGACAGTGGAAATGTCATATTCACTCTTTCTAGTGTCCCTTTCTTCTTTCTGAAGCACTTGGTAAGTGGTAGAAGGTGTATGCAAGAAATGGCATTTTCTTTCTTACTGGTGAATTTGTACATTGTGAATTGGAGCCGTGCAAGGGTAGGGAGAAGCATTTTCTTTTCAAATATCCTTTCTCAACCAAGGCTGCATGTGCTCAACGGTAGCTTTAATTAAGTTGTTTTTAAATCTGAGGAATAGATTAATATAATTGAGGCAGATAGTTGCACTGAGGAACATTCTCTCAGAACAAAAATATTATGGGCAATCTTGTTAAGTTGTTTGTAAAGGCCTGGTTTCTGGGTCTATGATTCAGTTTCCTTATGTGTAGAATGAGGATATTAGTCTGTATACACAGCAAGATGGTAACTTTTTGGACTAATTTATTCTAAAATGTTGATGAAAAGTGTTGGAATGGTCTAAAACAGGAATAAGTGCAAGGTATCCAGTTCCCCTGTGAGCAGGTGAAGGTGGTGATTTTGAGAAAAACGATAGTGTGTTTGCCATTGACCAAACAGCTGCAAAGCTGTATTTTTTAAGTAACAGAAAAAGTTGCTTTCATTAACACTTTCTATTTAGTAAGAGCAATTATTTTTACTGAGAAATTAAAAACAAACAAAAAAATTGACCTCCTACCTTGGACGAGGGTTGGTTTATGTACTCAGAACTTAGCTATTATGAAGATCCCTAGTAATGATGATGATTGTAGGAGTACTAGGGTGTGTAGGTATCTAAGGCAAGTCCTACAAAATCGGAATTCTACTGTGTTAAGCATGTTGCAATGTACATGACATATTCCTACCCCACTGAATTAATGAGCTAAGCAAGCAACTAATAAAGAATGGTGGAAGAAGTTATTTCTCCCATTGTTATAGATGGGAATGGAAGCAGGGTGATTTGGTGAAACTCTTATGTGAGGGTTGTGGTAGAGCTGGGAACTGCACCTTGGTGTCTTATTTATCATCATCTTCATAAAAAGAACAGTCTTATTCCAGAATTTGTTTGGAAACAGTTATTGGCTTTGTTCCCACATCTTAGAGGTTTGGCTGGCTTCCTTCTCTTTCATGTCTTTCCGTCCTCTGTAGCTCCTTTTCAGAACCAACGCTTCCTGTTTACCAATGTTTTCTTCATCTCATGCTGCTGGGGATGTTGTTCCATAAATGGTAAGAGTTATAAAACATAACCTGGAGAGAGAGATGTTTGAAATGATTTGAAAATATTCTCCTGAACCAGTTTATAATATTTAATAACATACTTCACGGTACTATCTCAAAACTATTTCTAGCATACAGAACAAAATTCAACTTTGATTTAAGACTATACCAGCCTATGGTATGACTTACACTGTTTTTGTAATGGTAAGTCTATGAGAAGAATAATATGTTCCAAGAGAATTTTGGGAACCATGTTTGTAGCATCCTCAACATGCCCTTTGGCAACAATGTTGTCATGTCCCTCCCGTAGAAATGTTGTGCTAGTGCGCAGCTGACCATAACAGACTGTTGCTGGAAAGGTTATTATTACATAAATGTTCTTTGTTCTGTTCCAGATTCTACCCTCTCCTTCTCAACTGTAATGGCTACTAGCACAAAGTCCATCCAGTGCATGCAATCACCCAGGTAAATAACAAATTACAAGTATGTTATTGGAGCACTATATATATAGTGATGTGGATCTGTCTGTTTTATGATATAGAAATATCATCTGTCTTTGATCGAAGCCATGAACTGGCAGATTGCAGGGAAGGAATCTGTAAATAATTTCTGACTTTCTTAGCTCTTAAGTTTCAACAGTCATCTGTGCCTTTCTGAAGATTTCTTACACACTGTAAGCAAAGTTCTACGCTGTAGCATGTGTACCCAAGGGACCCAGGGCCTGATTCCCATGGAACCTACTTTTGATTTTTATACCTAGGTAAGAACAGAGATAGCAATGCAACTCTTCCATTTTTCTTGTAAAGCAAAATTAGAAGGCTGTAGCACAGCAATTAAAACATCCTTCTTGTGATTTCTTTTTATAGAGGTTACATCAATGTGTATTCTTGAAATGGCTGCTGTAATGAGCGGGATGATGGGATAGAGTGAACTCTCAGCAAGTTTGCGGGTGATAGCAAATTGGGGGGAGCGGTTGGTACACAGGAGGGCAGGGCTGTTACTCAGATGGATCTAGTCAGGCTGGAAAAATGAGCTATCAGGGACATCATGAAGCTCAGAAAATGCAGAGCCCTGTATGTGGGCTGGCATAACCCCATGCAACAGGACAGGTTGGAAACTGTCTAGAGAACAGCTTCACAGAAAAGGATCTCAGGGTCATGGTGGACAAGTTGAACATGAGTCAACAGTGTGCCCCTGCAGCAAGTGTGTCCAGCTGCATACTGGGCTGAGTATAGCCAGTGGCTTTGGAGGGAAATGATTCTTCCCCTCAATTTTGGTTTCTGTGACATCTGGAGTGCTGTCTGTAGCTTTGGACCCCTAGTAGAAGACGGATGTTGACATACTAAAGCAAGGCTCGTGAAGGTCACTAAGCTGCTTGGGGGCTGCAGTTCACAACGTGCCAAGGAGAATCTGACAGAACTACATTTGCTCAGCATTAAAGATGATGATGTTGAGGAGAGTTGGTATTGTTGTCTAATTAGCTACCTAATAGAGGGAGTAGAGAAGGAGGGTGTAGAGCTTGGTGCTTCCCAGAGGTACACAAGAGGCAAATGGGCACAAGTTCCAACATGGGAAATTCAACATAGGGAAATACATATTCCTTTTATATATGTGTATATATGTATGTATGTATATAAAAGGGTGGTCACATACCAGAACAGCTTACCCAGAGAGGCTGTGGTAACTCAGTCCTTTAAAATATTCATAACTGGACTACACATGGCCTGAAGCAATGTGCTTTCATGGGGCCTGCCTTGAGCAGAAAGTAACGCTGCAGACTTGCAGAACTCCCTGACCACTTATGTGTTTCTATGGATTGTGATCTGATAGCAGGTAGCTTCAAACCGACAGTTCCACCTTGCAGGGAAAGAGACTCTAATAACAATTTTCTTTTTGCCTAAATGTTTTCATGAAACTATGCCCTGCAGGCAGGGAAGGCAGTACGTCTGTTCTACTGCAATAATAAATTAATTGATAATTATTTCTGTATGTATCACCAACTAAGCTATGCAAATGCACAGGGGGAATAATATGTACTGAATTCGAGGAAAGCTGAGACTTTTGTCTACTTTTATTATCTAGACTGCTTTGTCATAAACAGAAACAATGTTCTTTTCATAAAGAACTACTTTCCTGCCATTTTAATTCACTATTCTGAAATTTCATTTCCGTGCATTTGTCCTCATCCAAATATTCCTCCAGTTCTGTTATATTTTTACTGAGATGTGGGGAAACTGCAGAACTGTAAGCAGTACTAAAGATGAAGGTAGACTTTAGACTAACAGAGACTGTGTAGACTATTCCACTGAGAGGGCTGAGACAAAAATATACTTATTATCATTTTGTGCAACCCTTTTCTTTTTACCTCTTCATTACATCTCATTAAGTGCTGTAAATTGCTTAAAAATTAAGTGCATATTTTTGTCTCATCTATTTTTTCTTCCATCTTTTGTTATATTACTCTCCATCCCGTCAGTGGTGTAACACCCTACTAGGCTGCTTGTATTACAACTATTACAACTTTCTTTATGATCTTTCTGTTCATGATGTCTGCTTTCTCATCTGTCAATAATTTTATGGCAATTGGACACTTGGGAGAGGACAAAAAACCTAAGTTGTGTGTCCATCAAAGGAAAGGTGAGGACAAAGTACCCCTTGTCTGCTCCAGGCTAATCATCCAATGAGCTATCTTTAACTTGTTTAAATGCCATCCAGACTCCTTTGGGAACTGGGAAGTTACTGAATGTATGATTGGGAGACAAGAAAAATGGAAGTACTGAGGAGGGATGTGGGTTGCTGGGAATAGCCAGAGAACTTCTTATGAGTAGGAAAAAAGTGAAAACTATAAAACTGGGATGTTAAGATACATGGGTTCAAAAAGGCAACGCAGCTCAATAGTGTTGATAAATTCAAGAGTCACCTGTCAAACAGGCTTGGATTTCTTTCTTTCCCATTGGATCGTTTCCTACCTTTACTGCATTTTCAGTGTGGGTGGGTGGAACAAGGAGTAAATGAAACAGAGAACCGCCAGCTCCATGACCGTGATTTTCTACACCTCAAGTAAATCAGATTCTTCTGAACTAGCCAAGAATTGGAACAGTCATTTGCTGAGGATTATGCATAGAATGGAAGTGCCCAACATGCAGGTCAGCATTCAGTAAAACATCTGTTTAGCTGCTATTGTTTAGCCACTAGTTGCTATTTTGATTTCCCAGGGAGAAGCTAGGATTCTAATCTCAGTAGAAAGTACAAGTTTAAGTACATTCTCTAATCTGTGTCATGCTGACAAACATATTATGTGAGTTTTCTATGAAGGCCTGTTTACCACTGTATTTGTACAGCAACAAATGCCATGGGTACTTTATAATGTGAACAATTTAGAACAACTTATGTAACCTGTAATTATAAAGACGTAAACTTATGCTTCTTCATAGTGTCAATTACTGGATTAAGAATATTTTTTTTCCTAAAACTAAGAAAGAGTTTTTATGATTCTATAGGCTGCATATTCCCTTAAAAGTGACCAGTTATGGGTAAGATAAGACATGTTCAAGACATTTGTGAGCGAGAGACTTCTTATAGGCTCACTGTCAGGAAGTGCTAAGAGAACAGTTGAGTCTGAAGGTTGCAGTTGCAGTGGAGTCCCAATACCCTATAAATACGACAGTGTTCAAGCAAGATGATGATACCTAGCTCTTACAGAGTTCACTGAATCTTCAAAGAGATGTAGATATGTTGCATAATTTAATTTCCATTGTCCAAACTGAAAAATAGGACACCAATGGTTTTGGCAATCTTAAGCCTTGGTTATTGTTTTTGTTTTCATTTTAATATAAGGAATATGACCTGAACCAAATACTTCACTTAACTTCCTTAGTTTACAATACAACAAATTCCTAATTGCAATGCTGTATTTACTAAATTTAATAGAAAACAAATGTGAAAAACTCGTCTGCAGGTCCTGTAATCTTAAGGCTCATATCATCCTAAGCACACAGAGAGACTGTATGCTTTAAAATGGCATGTATGAAAAATCTTATGTAGAAAGGAAAAAGTTTTAACTTCATGTTGAGATGCTATCATCAAATGCCATGGAACTACCCCATGCGTACTAGCAGTGATTGAACTGTCATTCTCTTTGCATTTGCTATAAGGGGCTGTGCTATATTGAGTGTAATAGGCCTTGCTAACTGGCATCAGGATGTGCAAGACAGCATGAGAAAGCAAGGGAGCAAGGGATTAAAGGTGTGAATCTTGCTAAATGGATTTACTTCTTTAAAGCACTGATCCTAAAGCATATATAGCATCAAGTCATAGGTGATATCGAGCAGTCAAAAGGAGTTTGGTAACATAGCATTTCATTCCTCTAAGACTTCCTCGTTTAGGATGTATGCTGTAGCTTTCACTGATTAGTCCTTCAAAGCCTGGAGAAATAAACAGCCATAAAACTTAGCACATTCTAATTGTATTAATTGTTGTTTCGATTATTTTAATGCAGATATTTTCTGTCAAACTCTGTTGAACAAGTAGAAATTTTGTCTAGATTTATTTTGTGACTATGATACCCCAAAATAGGGTGTTATGGTGCTGGATATTGGCATCATTTTTTGTTTGCAGATTATCATTTAAAATATAAAATTTCTTATATTTTATGCTTTAACTTTACAGAGCAGAACAGTACTGCATACAGGGAGTACTCTGAATTTTGTGTGATCTGCAAGGCTGCATTTCTTAACCTCAATGCTGATTTGATATTGCTTTGAGAATCCTAACCTTTTTAATTTTCTAGTTCTGTTTGGAATTCTTTAACGCCACATTAATGTTTTAATGTTATTCTGTTTATTTCCTCCCTCAGAAAGAAGAAAAGCTAAACCCTTATTAGTTTATGCTCCATGTAATCCCTAGGAAGGATTTGCCAGGAACGGATAATCTTTGCTTGATTCCAAGTCTTATTTAGATTGGAGGGTCAAGGGGAGACGTACCCCAACTTAATTATATAGCAATTCTAATTCATGTTTATTCTGTAGAATACCTTGCAGAGTTTTTGTTTTGATTTTTTTTCTGATAGCCACCAATATAAAAAGCACTGATTTTTCCGATAGCCACCAAAGAAAATAACTGTATTTATTAAATAAAAAAAAAGTCAGTACTGTACATCACTGTTTCAAACATATAGATGTTCTCAAGTAACTGTGTGTTGAGATACTAAAGGGTCATTTTCTCACTTTCAGTAAGGTAGTGTTTTTTATTTTTGAATTTATGTTGAAGCAGTGAATAATTTGCCTATGGATATGTGGAAACATTTTGCTTTATGCATGCAGTGAAGTAGACTTAAAATGTAACGCAAAGTGGTTAATTATCTGTAATATCATCCCTGATCCTAGGGAAGGGAATGCATCTTCCTTTGGCCAGAAATAAAACAAACATTAAACAACTGCTTTTATATAAAGAAATAAATATTTTTAATTGTAGCACATATATTGTATCCCCCCAACCCCCTTCATTTTTCTGTAATCTGCGTACCTAGCTGATTACCCCACAACTGGGAGAACTGGTATTAGGTGGGTGCCTTTATGATCATTATGACTGCAGGCTGAAAGGAAGAGGAGGAGCTGCAGGAGCCCTAATTTTACTTGAAATACTGGACTTAGGAAACCATGTGAAAACACCAGGCAGTATGATTCCTTCAAGAAGGGTCACCAGCAACACAAGAAGTGTGACTACTTATTGGTAAGCTGCTTGTTTCTTTCTTTCTTTCTTTCTTTCTTTCTTTCTTTCTTTCTTTCTTTCTTTCTTTCTTTCTTTCTTTCTTTCTTTCTTTCTTTCTTTCTTTCTTTCTTTCTTTCTTTCTTTCTTTCTTTCTTTCTTTCTTTCTTTCTTTCTTTCTTTCTTTCTTTACTTTGATGTTTTATCTCAATAAATCATCATTTAGATTTGACCTCTGCCCACCTCCTTCTTCAGCTTCTTAAGTCACTTGTGATTTATTCAAAGAGTTGACATTCAGATCATCTCATCTGACTTGTATGCCATAGCTCCTGAAATTTCTTGTACCAGCCCAAGTAATTTATTTGAGCAAGGCATATTTCCTATCTGCCTGAAGCATATAATTAAATTTGGAGTCACACAAATTTAGAAGATAAGGGACATCCTGTTCTGTTAACAGAACCCTTTGGTAAATCGGTAACATGTTTTTAGTAAAAATAAAATCTAATCAACACAATCATTTTTTCTCTTCAAGAAGAAAATTTATATTCATTATTTATTCATTAAAATATTTATTAAAATAATTTGGGAGAGCCTTTGAGAAGGGGAAGGAATGGCAGTAAGTTCAATACTAAAACATTTCAACTGACAGGCAGAAAAACTCTGGTCGTGAAAACATACAAATAAAGCATATGCAGTATGTACTACAGGTTAGGTTCTGTTCTCAGTTAAAACAGTTAATTCCTATTATCTCTAAAACATAAAGAAAAATGTATAAAAACAAACAAACAGAAAAAACCACCACTAAAGAACAACAACAAAAAAGGGAACTAAAAAAAAAAAAAAGAAAAAAAGAAACAAAACACCAAAAACAACCAACCGAAAAAAAACACAATAGCTATCTAGTATCTGAAATTCAACAGTTTAAAGAAATATTTTTTTTATTTAAATCCCTGCAACCACTGTGTAGGTTTAAATGCTAGCAGCTCAATTTTACAAATTTCAGTAATGAGACACAGAACAACGGAAGCCCCATGCAAAGTAAGGTGAAGAGAAGAAAAACTTAGAAAAGCTTAGCTCATTGTCTTATTTTTAGTGCTTTGAAGTGGGCTAGTGCTGCTTATTCTATCATGATAATAATGTACTCTTAAAGAGACTGTATCAAAGCTGACGTGCCTAAAAAATATATGTATCAAAAAAACTCAGATGGTAGGCAACATTGCCTTTTAAAATAGCTTCTAACAATGACTTAGCGTAATTATATATGCTCCAGACTGAGGTTTGGAAGAATGTTAACTCTCCTGTCAATTTAAAACCTTCTTACGTATACAACCCATGGGTGGGGTGCTACATTTTAGAATAGAGCATTTCACTTAAATGAAAAAAATAAAAAAATAAAAAAAAATCTAGTGTTTGTTTTGTTTAGGTCTTATAGCATATAAACTCAAATTTCATGGAAGCACATGTGGTTATAAAGCCTCTTTTGAGTTCCTACCACAGAGTAAAAGAGTACAAGAAAAATGAGGAAAAAAAAAAGATTAGCAAAAAGGTATGAGAAAGCAACTTCTATGACTTCATATCCTGCCTTGCTGGGCACACAGTCCCTAGATGGACTCACGTTGTTGTCAGAGGTTGTGCTGCTCCATCAGGGCCATTATTTTTAATGGACACTGTACACTGCCCATTCACCTGGATTCTCTTCTGTACTGCAAAATGAGAACTCTGAAATTAAATATATTATGTCAGTTAATTCTCATATGACTCTTCTCACTTCTGAAATTGTGTATATTTAGGAGTAATGTGTGTATACCTATATGCTTAATGATATGGCTTGCAGCAGAGGAAAAAAAAAAAAAAAACTGTACTGGCTTGAATACCAAAATGCCGGACTGAGGGACGAAATTATTTTTAAAGAAAATATTATATCTTTATATAAAAAGATATATATTTGAATAAAAAATAGCTTTAGGGGTTCCACGGCAGCATTCATTCTTATGCTTTTCTACTTTGAGGATATGAGTTCCTTAAAATGGTAATCTTTCTAGTTTAACAAACAAGAATTGAAATACTGTTTTAAATATTTCTCTTTGATAGGCTTTCAGTTATGAAGTATTCTGCATTTTTTCTAGTTGAACCAAATAGTCTACCTTTTCTCCCTAGAAGAAAGAGGTGAAAGAAAATTATTATACAAGTTTCTAATATCTAGTTTCTACACTTAAACATTCCAGTTGCTGGCCAGAACACTTAGCAAAATGAGTATTGGTGTCTGATGCTGATCTACACGTTGCCAAATTTTTCCAGTATCAGTTTATGTCCTTTCAATGCATAGCACTTCTTATTAGTAATTTCTGCATTTTTTTGAAATTACTATATTTATCCTTGTATTTTAATGTTTTTTGTTCAAGAAAGATCAAAAATTGAAATGAAAATTGCCAGGAAGGAATAAAGGGTGAATCCTACAAGTAAATTTTATCTGGGAAGTGTGTGCATGTTTTGTGAGAGGTTACAGACTTTTTCTCTCTCCTTCACTCTAGAAAAGCTGTATTTTAAACCCTGTATTTCAGTAACAATGGTAAGGGAAAAATAGAAACATCTCATCAGCTTGATGCCCAGCAATATAAAAACAGAAATAAGCTAGATCAAAGATACCAGCTAAGTTCATTCTCCTTTGTTATTTTCTGTTAAAAAGTATTTTCTCTGAAAGAATCTAGTCAAATCTGGCCCCTCCTTATTTAAAGTTGTATTTAAATTCAGCTTTTTAGTGTATAATTGCTACTTTTGCAAAGCAGCTTTTGTTTCATTATGTTTTAGGTGACATGATGAAAAGCAAAATCATTGTAATAATGTACTCTAACATGAGGTGGAGTGACATAAAGCAAAAAATAAACACTACCGCTCAGGACTTGAAATATGTCAGTGGCAAAACTGAAGAATTCCTTACATATGTTATACTCAGCTTGAGAATACTTTGCCATTTTTACTAGTGCTTATATCCTGAGTCTTGGATGACTTCTTGACCTTTTGGAATAATACTGACAGCTAAGATCAGCTGATGAATAATTGCTTATATCTATAACTAGGCATTATGGTGGTTGGTTCTCTGTGTGAAGGGTCTGAGCTTCCTCTGAAGTAAAAAGACAAAGTTAGGGATTCACAAGAGCCAATGTACTGTTGGGGGACTCCCTGTTTTTGCCAAGTAGATATGATTAAGAGAGGCGGAGAGGTGTAGCATTTAGCCACTTTGACCTAAGCCTGCGGGGAGCAGACAGTTACAATGTGTTAATAGCTTTCAGGATATGAGAGAGACAGTTTAGAATCTTTGAAGATACTTATCCTACTTAACTCACCTATGAAAAGGATAATCTGATTGCCAGCCCTAAAGAAGTTTTAAGCAACTGTTCCCTCTACTCTTTCTGTTGAAATTGTGAGAAGAATGAGATTTTCTTATTCAGAGACAGAAAGATGTGCCAGCAACAGTTGAGCTTGTGATTAGGATACCTTACTGCAAAAAAGAGAAAATCTGTCCTGATACCTGCTTGTTTTAATGCAAAGGTGCCCTACAAAACTCACAGGGATTGCTTTTTAGCAGGAATGATCGAATTGGTAAAGTATGTGTCCATGCTAGCATTTTAGTTTGGCTCAGAAGTAAGCCATTGATTGCCACTATTTGGTGTGCTTTGGGTCGCTGTGTAGTCATCTGTTATTATGGTAGGGCCCCCTCTGTGGATGGGGGTATTCTTCAGTTCTGGTTGTGTTCTTTCCTGAACAAACTTAACCTCTGGGTTAGATTACAAACCACTGGTTTCACCTCCTCCATCTTCTTTATGGGCAGATTTAAACTGCATATATAAGCTGTGATAGAAAAAGAGATCAATTCACTTTAGCCATAATCCATCTTTTCAGTTACGTTAGAATTCTCTAGGATTAAACATATGTTCTTCTTATCTTCCAAGTATAAAGCCAAGCAAATAAGGACAGGACCATGGAGGTGGAAATCAAGATACTTAATCTAACAAAAACACGTAGCTCCAAAGTACAGCTAGAATGTGTATTACTCCTCAAATAAAACACTTATAGAATATCCAGAGTTGGAAGGGACCCATAAGGATCATCAAGATCTAAACTTGAGATAGATTCACGCTAACAGCGGATGCAATGACGTTCTCTTTCTCTCAAAGGAAGTAATCTACATGCCTTACATTATTAATCAGCACAGCCATAGTTAAAGAAAATGATAAAATTAAAATCAGATGTAAACAGCTGAAGCTCATGATAATGAGTTAGCCAGTTACAACAGTGATGTAAATATCATATTACCAAGCAGGCCAGAAACTGTGTGTATTTTCCTCAGTTTAACCTCCAATGCCTGTTTGTAATGTAGAAATGAATAAAACAACGGTATAGAAAAAATGGAATATAATGAAATAATCCAATAAATTAAATGGGCATATATTGCTACATTTAAACCTTCTTAACCACAAAAAATAATAAGAAAAATTGTAGGATTTTTTTTATTTTTTTTTTATTTTTTTTTGAAAATGTAATGAAACATGTAAACATTGAAAACTTTAAAGCTACTCGGAAAGAAGAGAGTTGACAGATTAATAACTTCATGATGTGCTTTTCTTGTATCCTTAAAGTACCTTTATATGTATATATATCTATATAGATAGATAGATATAGACATCCTTTTTCAAGATATATTAGGCACCGTCAGTGATTGTCCTTAAATCCCTGGACATGGAGAGGTGCTGTGAGAACTGCCCACAGAACTGTCCCAACTCCTGACTTTTCCCAACCCTAGTCAAAATTCTGTAACCAGCTAGAATAGATCAGTTATTATTAAACCAAGAATTGAAACAATATATATATTATTCCTATTGGAATATAGCCTTTATGTCCAGACAGATACATTTTTTGTGATCAAAAGAGAGTTTGTGAGTTTGCAAGTCCCTTATGAAAATGGTAAAGCACCTCAAAAGATTTAAAAGTCTTGAGTGCATGCAGCATTAAGGCTCAGTAAACAGGAAAACTGAAGTTAAACTACTGAGACCTTATAGAGCAGAACTGTTTGTTTCAGAGTCTCAAATTTATTTCCTCTTTAGTATTTCTGGTATGAATTAATACAAAATGCCCTGCATATTCCCTTTCATTTTTAAATCACGTTTTCAAAACCGTGTGGCATTTAAATTTTCTAGTCCAGCTACCAGCTACAAGTTTTACTCTTTTTTTTTTTTTTTTTTTTTTTTTTTTTTTACATACTCTGGACAACTAACATTTAGGAAGGATATCTTAGCTAAGAACCTTGACTATAATGATATAATGATGTAAAAAATAAAAATTCAACCAATGCATTTTCAGGACAGCATGCTTTTGAGTAGTTGCTTGTTCATCTCAAGTGACTTTCAGGTATGGCTTGATGTGGTTCCAGTTTTGTCACTCTTCCTGTTGAAATGTGTGACAACATCAGGAAATGGTCTAACCTGTAGTAGCATACCCTGACAAGCACTTATTTTTCTTGTTCCTTCCCCTGCCAGCCTGAGGTGATACACTCTGATTGTTTTCAAACATGCAAAGAGAGAGAGGCCTGAGTAAGCCTTAGGTACATTATGGAGCTAACTGGGGAAAAAGAAAGCTTAAATCCATCTCCCTCTCATTTATGGAGACACCTACCAGTTATCATCCTTATTATTCCTCAGAAAAGTTTAAAAGCAGGGACTGGCACTCTTTCTTTCCTGGCTAAAAGAAGACCTCTAGCTGATCACCCATCCTGGCAAAGGGTTACCCTTCTTCTTCTTACCCTCATCAGACCCGCCATCCACACCTTTGTCGTGCTGCAGCATGTTTCACTCAAGATTATTGTCATGGGCTGGTTGGAGGCCTCCAGCTAATGCTCACAGTGGTGGCTGGCATTAATGTCAGCTAGCCTTGTGCAAGACAGGGGTCTTCTGCATGCTATAATATTACACTGAAATTGTTGGGTTTTCTTAATTCAAGAAGTCATTTCTAATTCTGAACCTTTCAACCTGCAGGAATTCCTTTTGTTCTAGCTCTGCTTATGACACCTGCTATCGGTTTGTAGATACCAGCACCCCAGGAACCCTGGAGTGGGACTTGTGCCCTCTGCTGGTCAATTGGTCCTCACAATGCTGCTGGAGCAGGCAATCCGTTCTCCTTAGGCTCAGTAAAAGCTGTATACTGCTACAGAGTGACTGTTTATTAGTTTTTAATTCTGCCGCAGATTAACACTGAGACACTGAAACTAACACGGGATACTCTCCGCTGCATACTAATACTTCAGTTTAATGTAAAATATGACAAGGATTTCTACTTTAATTCCTAGACACAAAAAAAATGTAGATGTCTTGCTTGCTTAAACATTCTAAATGTTCTACTCAGCAAGGAGTTTTAAATTAATTTAAAAAATGCTAAGTTTTTTCCTAAGGAAATAAAAAACGTTCACAACTAACATCAGGCTCATATAACAAAATTTGCAGTTTCACTTGCTGTTCTTCAAATACTCAGCTGCCCCTCTGCCACCCAGAGCTGCTCAGTGATAGCAGAAATCATTTCTCTGTTAGGGTATTATCAATTCCTTTACTTTTTGCATACAGTAAGTAATTATTTATGGTTACAGAGAGAGTCATAAGCACAACTTGGCAACATAACGTGTGTAGGAAGATCTTGTTATGCTGTTTAGCTCAAGTCTAAGAGTAACTGAATAAGGATATATAAATGTTTTAAGAAAGAATAAACAAGAAAGTTAAAAAAACACACACACACACAAACACCAAAACCTTTTTATTTCTACAGAGATTAGTTAAGTATTGTCTAGTACAGAATATTCTGCTCTCATGTGACTTAACTTAAAAATTCATCTTATTTTCAGGGGTCAAGCCTGTATTCTGACCACTAACTGTGAAGTGACAGTATACTATATCATCAGCATTTGTAAAGGAAAAGATCTTGCTGTGTCAGTAATGCAGTCAGTTAGGTTATTCAACAGTGTGGCATGCACATGACAGAACAGATAAAATGCCACAGAGTATGACTTGCATGCCATACTCAGTATTTTTCCATGGGGGTATAAAGGATTCATTAATTCATTGGTATTCATTAATACCAATAAATAAATAAAAACCTAATATTTTCAATACCTTAGGTGGGAGTCCTCCTCCATATGCTGTCCAGCTACAAGAATGTGCACTAGGTCTTCCTATTTTGCTCAAAGCACTTTTCACTCATTTCTGTGTATCCTAAGGAAAACATCAAGATACCCCCCAAAAAAAACAAAAAACCAAAACAAACAAACAAAAAAAACACAGGTATAAAAAATACCAACTGAAAATTGACTTATAGAATGGATTACATTAACCAGATTATTTAAAATAAAGGACATTATTTTTAAGGTTCGTCTTCTCATAAAGATTTAATATGGCTTAACTGTTACTATCTGAGTAATTCAGGCCAACACTTCTGAGCATGCCTTTCATGGAAGGAATCCTGTATTTCATCCTGTTGTTTTATGTTGAGCTCTACCTTGGAGAATTATTTATAGAATTTATATATACTTTTTTTTTTTTTTTTTTTTTTTTTTTTTTTTTTTGGTGAATACTTCCTTTCATAGTTGCTAAAGCACATATTTATGCCTGACCCAAACTGGCTGCTTGTACAGAAGTTAAAAAAAAAAAAAAAGTTTTTTTTAAAAAAAACTTTTTTGAAATTTCCTGTTTTAATTAGTCAGGAAATTTCTTTTTCTTCCCAAAATACATGTGGAAATGGAATAGCCATATATTTGCAAACCACTGCTTATGGAAAGAGCACAATGTCACCATGCATATGTATGATGGAATTCTGTGTCTGGAAAAGAAAATCAAGGCCTCTTTCAAAACGACAAAACCAAAATAGTTTAAGGGAATACATTTCCTGGAATTATCTCTACACATAAATAACTTATTTACATTAGAAATTTCTATGAACTGAAATCCTAATGTCAGAAAATGTTCAATGATAAGAACTCAAGATGCTGCAGAAAATGCAATGCACTGAAAAAACAAGTTACTTGTCTTACAATCATCTGATGCTGCTATTCATAGCTAAGTAACTCTCCTGATTAGTGAACGCAAAGATGGGCTCCAGAGCATTTACTTTTTAACATTTGAATTATAAAAATAAGACTGTTCTTTTGTTTCCTCTCAGAAAATAATTTGTGGATTTCAAGGGAAGTCCCTTTGCCTGGTTTGTTTTATAAGTTTATTGGGGAAAAAATACTAAGAAAATCTGACCATACTTCTGGTAGTCAGCTGCATAAATGACTTAATTTCTACTAAGTCCCAACTCTTTATTAGCTCAAAATATCACTTAAACCAGAAAGGGAACTACTCAATCATAGATGTTAGGTTATTATAACATTACAAGTTATAACTTAGATTAGTGACAAGGAACATATCTACTTGTATTAAAGTGGTGAAAAGGAGAGTACGTGCGTTCTTCTGGTCTACTAACTACTACTAAAAAATCTACAATTACACATTTTTCAGGCTGTAGATTGGTTCTTGGTCAGTCTTATAAAAGCAACTAAAATATGCACTTCTGAGTAACAATTCTACTACAGTGGTTAGGAACAATCAAAGAATAACAATTTTCTCCAAAGCGCAAAAAAGCTCTATAACTTCCAGCTACATTGAGTTTTTCCTCTTTGTCAAATAATTAACCTAGATTGTTTGTTCAAAATCATCAGTACATAAAGCGATGAAACATCTCTTTTAACAGGTTTTAAGATGACAAAAGATTAATTCTCCAAGAAAGCAACTCCAAGATTTTCTAGCTGACTTTAGTGATGTTCCAGCAAGGTACAAGGGTCTTTCCTTCTTGATACAGAAATGCAGTGTTTCCAAATTCCTTTTAAAGGGTATTTAATCTCTCTCTCTCTCCTGGAATAATTCTCTCATAAGCAACAATAACCAGGTTCCATGTCCACATGTCAGTATAACTACATAAGCAGTTGAAATTGTCAAAAAATAATTAGTCTGGTAAGTTTATGTAGGCTTCCACAAAGAGTAATTTAAAGTGAAAGATAATCAGGTTATGTAACAGGAGTAATTATCACTTGTTAACCTGTGACAATAAGTCAGTTCAAGATGGTTGAAGTGTAACTACTATTCTGTTCCTCTGAGTTACTATACCATAAAATCAATTTAAACAAATGAAAATAATTATGTTATCTACTTCCAATTTATATAAAAGCAAAATATATTATTTCCTCAAAAGCTTGGTTTTGGGTCAATACCTTGCCACATTCTCCTGATATTTTGCACATCTGGTACATAACACGAAAACATGACTCCAAAGCTCCCACTCTCACAGAGTGCCACTGCTGTGTTGCTGGAGCTGCTTATAGGGTACAATTTGTTTTTAATAAATAAATAAATAATGTAGCTTGTTCAACAACATAATCATTCTAGCATAAAATCTGTTTTGCTTCCTAAGTGTTTGATACATAGCGTGTTCTTACAGCGTTAACTGTTCTTTAACGTCATCCCACAATTTTCAGGCTCACTTCTGCAGTCCATCTGATTCAAAGATCGAAGCCGAAATTTCCTTAAGTGTTATATTCTTTATTGCAGTGCTGGATGCACGGGGAATCTCTCCACCTATCGTGCATACCCAAAGCAGAAAGCAGTCTTGAATTTATACAATCAATCTATCAATACTCTACAAGCGCCTATACATATTCATTACCTATCCCCGCCTTCCCTCGCTTCTCATGCTAATTAGCCTTTTGGCACCTTGCGCCTGCGTAGAGCCTCCCAAGAATTGTGGGCAGGGGTCTTTGGGAGGAAGACCCCAAGTCTTCCTCACAGTGTACTTTTCACCTTTGGTCAGGAATCTGCTGAGTTGGCAGGTTTCTTAATTGCAAGAGCTGGTTGTTGCTAATTCTTCCGTTTGTTGTATCTTTATAATGAATTCCAATGTCCAGTTTTGAGATTTATAGTCTTTACATTTGTTTCTCTGTCCTTCTGCCGCCTCCTTATCATGAGTTCCAGTGTCTTGTTTCAAGATACACAGTCCTTGTGTGAGGATTGTCCTTGCCTCCCCAATACCTCCTTAATATTGTCCTTGCCGCCACAATGTCTCCTTAATCACATCCTACACCTGAAACTCTCACAGATTGGTCAGCCCATGGGTGGAATTCTCAGCAAGGCATCTTTTACCAGTGAGTGATGTGTACAACATGATTTATGCAATACACATACACAGAAAGGATTAACAACTAGGACCAATATTTTTAACATGCTTCTATCAGCTGAAAGATCTTACCTGATCTTTGGTTTGTTGTTCTGGATGAGAACGATTGTATTGCTTGCTTAAAGCTGCTCAGTGTTCATACAGTTATAATGTGGAATCAGCTAAGCCTTCTTTCACCATTTTCATGGTCCAGCTCATAGTTTATTATCCATGAGTACAACCATTGGCCTGGGCATGCTTTTTTTCCCCCCTCTCACCTTCCTTTAGTTTCTGCAGTGAGCAACAACCCGATTTTTCGTTCAGTTTTAGAGGACTTTTAAAGTTCATCTTATATGCTTAACTCTTTCATGGCAAACTGCTGCAATTAAATTCTCACACTTAGTTTCAGGAATTGCAACCTTGCATCAGGTTAACCTTGAATCACAAGCTCACATCAGCCAGGTTATCCGGAGGCAATTCAACTACCGCGGCTTAGAAAGGCCTCAAAGCCACGCTCAGCAATTTATGCTCAGCCTTTCGGCAGTAATTAGATCAGAGCTGATTAACGCTGCCGAGCCGAAGGCATCTGCCAGGGGCCTGACTGCGCCCGAGACACCACTTCCCGGTGCACTAGGCGAAGGCCCGGGACGTTTTGCTCTGCAGGGCTCTACCGCACGGACACGTGCCGGCACCGGGGCGCCCTCCAACACCCGGTGTTAGCGGGGCCGCCCCGGCAAGGGGCCCGCGCAACCTCCCGGTACCGGGACGCACACACGGAGCCCCGGCCCACCGTCAGATCCCAAGGCAGAGGTGGTGGGTGCTCGCGAGTAACGAAAACGCAACGGTTCGGTTTACTCGGATTTTATTTTTCGGCAAAAAAAATAAAAATAAAATAAAATAAAGTTTCCATAAACACGGACCGGGCCCTCAGGCCGCCCTTCACCTTTCGCTCCTCCCCTCAGGCCTCCCCCACGGTTCCCTCAGGCGCCCCCGCCCAGCAGGGGGGTGACGTCACCGTCGGCCAGCACTCCCGGGAGGCGCCGCGGGCAGGCTGCTACATCACGCTACTTCCGGGAGAGCCGACTAGGCACCACCCACCCTCCCCGGCGGGCCCTGGCGGCAGCACGGTAGGGCGAGCTGCGCGCAGCGGCAAAAAAAGAGGCGGGGCTTCCAGGAACCCAGTCAATCAGCGCCAAAGCCCCCCCGCGCCGTCACCAATCAGGAGGGCGAGTTTCACAAACAAGAGCGACGAGCCAATGGGGGAGCGGGCGGTGCTGGGCGCTGCGGCCAATCGGCGGCCTCCGGGCGGCAGGGGGCGCGTGCGCGCGCGGTGGGGCCGGGCCAGACCGGGGGAGGCGGAGCCGCAGCCGCGGGAGGCGGAGCCGCCGTTGTCGCTGCCGTGGGGGCCGCGGGCAGTCACAGCCACAGGTAGGGTCTGGGGGGCGGCACGGGATGGGCCCCGACGCTCGGCTCTTCGTCCGCGGGTAACAAATGTGGCGGGGGGGTGCCGGGCCCAGTGCGCCCGTGGGAGAGCGGGGGACGCTGGGCCCGCGGGGTTAGCAGGGCGCGGGCAGGCTGTAGGGTCGGAGGCAGCGCCGCGGGGCCTGGCTGCTCGGTGGGGTAGGGCCTGGTGCCCGCGCGTCCCGGCCCGAGGAGGGGCTGTGGCTGCCCCGGTCCCGGGCTGGGTCCGGTGCTCGGCGCGATTCGTGCGCGGAGCGTGACGCGCGGCCCCGGCCGCCGGGGGGGGTGAGGCGGCCTTATGCGGCTCCTTTGTTCGCCCCCGGAGCTCCCGTGGCTCGGGAAGGTGCAGCGAGGTGTGGGCACGGCGGGCGGGCGTTGCCGTTGGGGTACCGGGTGTGGGGGTGCAGGGAGGTGCCCGTGTGAGTAACGTGGGGTGAGTCGGGGTTCAGCTTGCGGCGCGCTCTGCTCTGTTCGCGGTACGGAGACGGTGCCGTGCAGCTGGAGCTGAGTCTGCTCCTGCAGGAAGAAACCAAGCCCGAGGCCGAGCCGCGTGTCAGGGGTGCTTCCAACGTGGGAGCTGGCTGTGCAGCTCTGGTACCTGCGGAGTGGGAGCCCAGAACTAACAAAACCCGCGTGTTCTGCGCTGCTCCCTCCCCTCCCCCTGCCCGTTACCCTGACCTGCCCGGGGCAATGCCCAGCGGTGCGTGGCCGAGGCGCTGAGCTCATTTGTGCCCGCGCTGCCCCAGGAAGATCCTTCTAAAAGCCCTTTGTGTCAAGCTCTCTGCTTCCCCTTCCTCATCGTGGTGCCAACCCGAGAATGCTAAGCAGTTCAGGCTCTCGAGAAAGGGCTGCGCTTTGTGATCTGCAATGACCCAGTTAAACGGCCGGGCAACAGGATGAGCGATGAGATGGCTTTGAGGAGCCTGCTTTGGGCTGTGTGCATCCCCTTGGGGCAGGTGCCCGATGTCCAGCCTGGCCGTTGCTGAGGTGGTTTTGCCTCTGACTCTGGGAAGCAGGTAGGGTATGGTATGTGCTCCCAGATGTGGAGTTGTGTATTTACAGCTCTGTTTAGATCCCAACACCCAAACACGCTGCGCTCGCTGCCCTGCTCAGAGGTGCCGGGCGTAGTGACAGAAACAGGCTTCAACTTATCATGGAAGGAAGGGGTCTGTACTGGCTTGGCTGCCTTTCAGTCAGTTACTCGTGTGCCCTTCAGTCTTCCCTGTCCACTTTGCAGTATTCCCTTTACCCTTGGGCCCAGAATACAACTTTCTTCTTCAGGAGTACGGTTTTCCTATATGTAAACAGTGGTGAACTGTTCACATTTTAATTTTACAACCAGACTTCTGGTTTGACAACTTCTGATTGCTGAATAAAGCTTTAACATATGAAGGTGTAGATGATAGATTCATTTTTGGCTGAGTTAATTTTTTTAGTCTGTTGCCTTTTTATAACTTCTTTCCTGCCTTTGACATATAAAGGGGGAGAAGGTGGATACTATAATACAAAAGGGGGTCTTAGCTCAGTGTGATTTTCATTAGACCTGCACCCTGTCAAGGTTTATAATTCAGCTGTAACAGTGAGTCCAGTACAGACCAGCAGCAATCACAATGAAATTTTCAATGTGCTTTGTACTGTGGAAACATCTAAGTTAACATTCTTGTAACCCAGTACTTGCATTAATAGTGAACTCAGTGGTGCATGGCAAGAGGATATGCTTCCATTATCTTAAAAACAAACAAACAAAAAACCCCACATCTATTAAAAAAGCAAAGCTCACATACATGCACACAGAGGAAGGAACTGTAACAATCATTTGGCCACTGACACCCTGCGTAGTAGTTCTGGTCCCCAAGTAATGTTGGGCGTTGAGAACAGAGGGAATGCTCTGTGCCCTGTTTGCCTGTCAATGAGTTGTCCACACAGCTGGATGCGGTAGGAGGGAGGCTCCATCCTGTCCAGCTCACTGCCCTTTGGAACCGAGCTCCCAACTGGGGGAACTCCTGGGCACAGCAGGTTGGCTGGCCATCCCTTGGGTTTGTCTCCAGTGCGATCATTCTGTTCTTCATAATGTCCACTCACGGGCTTTACTGTTTCTGTTCAATCTCTTGATGTTAGGATCTTTGTAAAGCACTGTGTTGGGCCTTAACTGCTGGTGATTACTTAACTGGTGACTTGAGATTTAGCAAAGGCTGGGTACTGTGACCTTCCCCTTCACAATGCCCAGCGCCTGCCTTCCTTCTGTAGAAACACTGAATTCTCTGTGAGTTGATTAATTTGCTTTCAAAGATAAATTTTACAGTACAAGATGATCTAGCGCTGATTGTAGCATTGATTATATTCAAATCCTCAGTGCCTAAAGAATTAGCCCAGGCACATCCTATATGTTGAGAACGTCCTTTAAAACTTACCTGAATGCTGCAGAAGTGACAAAGTTTAGAAAACAAGAAAATTGTCCTGCTGGAAGGAAAGCAAAGAACCAGTAAGAGGTGTGAATGGCTTTGTACAATAGAGACATGTTGGTTTCCCTGTCTGCCAGAGCTGGCACAAACGTGTTTTCCTCCATATCTCCTGTTTGTGTAACTGGGCTGGTATCTGTCTGAAAAGGTGACATTGACTGCTGGCGCCGTATTTTCTGTCACTTTGTCTCTGTGTAATGTGATTGAGATGAAGCCTGTGATAAAGATTTAACAGTGATAATTGTTCTTTGGGTTTAGGCAGGTGTTTTTTTTCTGTCCTAGGTTTAGTAAATGGAGCTTGGATTGGTCACTAGCAGCAGTTGAAGAAATAAAACATTCCGTGCAACACTCAGTTCTGCCTATAATCTTAATTACTGGTACATTAGAGTGTTGTTTGTTTGTTTTTTAACATCCCACACTACTTCTCTCCTGTAGCTTGTCTCTGTCAATGACTTGTACACAGCATAAAGCCACCGTATGGGCTGTGCTTTTCTAATAGTAGTTACAAGAAACAGGGCAGCATTTTAACTTTCAAAAAAAATATATATATATATACATATGCATATTTGTTTTAAATTCTGTCCCTTCAGATGAAGGAGAAGAGCTGTTACTAAACAGGTGATTTTTCTGTATTTTGAAAGTGAATGGATGACTGAAAGTCAAGGCACCATTATTTGCTGTGTATAACCGAGGCTGATGTGTTTCTGGTTGCACAAGAGGATCTAAGAATAATTTGGATGGGAGAGATGCTGTTGGAGGCATTATGTGAGAATTTTAAATCCGCTGCAAAATCAAATATTGGGATAAAGTGACTGCCCAAGTATACTACAGAAGGATAATTTTTACCTGAATGTCTTATGGATACAGATGAGTTAGGAGGAAGAAACAGAAAACTCCTTTGAATAATAAATTATGCCACTTGCATATGTTCGTCACTTGCTGGCATTCTTTTAGCTGTGATGCAAATCTGTAACAGTTCCATTAACTTTATTGTTACGGAGAAATTCCAGCATCAATATGTGAGTTATTCTTTAATATTTTTTGCTACAGGTGGTAAATAAATGCAGTTGTTACTATGCTGGACTTCACCACTTTGCAAGTTGGTGGAGTGTTGAGGTTGCTTAGAATTAGTAGAGCAAAGCTAATTTTATGCTTGCCCGGATCTTAACATATACAAGAGACTTGTGTTGACAAAGTAACACAACCTTATTAACAACCTTATCAGTTGTTAATTCAGGGAGAAAAAATGCTTTATTTAGCTTCCTTATTTTTGTGGATAAGTGTATGCTGATACTGCTGCTTGTTTGGTTAGCGTGAGGGTTTCTGAGTCTTGTTAGCCTTGTTTGAATTCTCAGTGCCAAACCATGAGTTAGTAAATAACGTATTCAAATGGCCAATAAATTTCCTTTTGGCATTTATATTTAGATTTCTTCATAGATATGCTATTGTTAGCCAGTAAAACATTTCTCTCATAATAAACATCCTTTGTATATATGGCAGAAGTGGTATGTATTAATAACCTGATAAAGAAAAAAGGATGCATGAAATAATGTGAAAAACAGCTACAAAAAGCGTTGATGGTTATTTCCTTTCTTGGGAATAGATTACTGAGTGTTATTTGTATGTCAAAACAAGCAATATCTGAACAATTCATGTCCATGAACTGTTGTAGCTGCTAGTTATCTGCAGAGACTGACTTTTTATTTATGAATTTTAGCTTGCTGGTGGTAGAGGACGCAGTGGGAAGCTGGGTGAAATGGAGCCCTTGCAGTGCTTCCGTTAATTTGCTCAGTGACCTTAAGAAAATCCCTCTTTTTTTTTTTTTTTTTTTTAATGGTGGTTTTAGGTATGTGTTGTCATGGGACAGACTCTTGAGAGCTCTCATATGTTTGTTTAAAATCCTCGAGAAATGCTTGTAAACGTTATTATTCCAGATCAGTCAGGCAAAGTAAGGTGTCTTACTGGCAGATTGCTGGTCTCGGTTGGGAATTTATTGAGTTAGCTGAGGGTTGTTTTGCTGTTTTACTTTTTCATTCCTTCATCATTGATATGAGTTGGTAACACAACATGTGACATGGCAACCCAATGCAAAATGCATTTTTTTGGTGGTTTTAGCTTAGTTTCAAGACTAACAGAAGCGTGCTGCATGTAGCTTAGTATTTATAGTTTAGTATTGTTTAATATAAATTCCTACATCACATGTTTTTGTGAAGCAAATTAGCTTTTTTTCAAGCTATTTTTTTTTCAGAATTCTAGATTTCCAGAATAAAACCTGGCCCTGATGATCTTTTTGTTTAAAATAAATACATTGTATTTTTACATTGTGATTAGGGACAACTGTACGCAACCATGAAACGATACTCCAAGTAGCCTTATGTTGAGGTTATACCAACCATTTTAGCCTGTTTAACTTGAATAGTTATAAATGCATTGAATGAAAGACGTGGGGGGAAAAAATCAGTGACTCAGACTAGTTGACTGGGATTGAAATGTGAAGTTGACAATGTGGAATTGACCCAGTTTGGCTTTTGAGATGAAGCCAGAGCTCTGTGCTGCTGGTGCAGGTTTCAGTAGACTGGCAGCTGTTGGCCGCTGGTGCCCATTTGTGTTGTTTCTGAGTACACCTTGGTGCTTGGCTGGCGATGAGAGACTCGAGTTAGATGTTATAGTAGTTTTCTGATCAGCTTGGGTTTTATTAATAAATATACTGGGCTCTTGAGTTTATTTCCACTTCAACAAATAAAGGAAGTGTAAAGCTATTAAGGGGCACAAGGTGGAAACATTCCCCATCAGCTTGGTTCAGCAGCAGTGCATGCGAGCTGTACGTGCGGTTTGGTTTGGTTTCACTAGCATGACTGTGTCATCTTGAGTAAATAAGCAGAAAAGCAGTGCTAAATAGAAGTTGGAGAGGGGTTTTCAGGAGAAGCAGGTGCTGGCAGAGAGAGTGTTGCTTTTGGGGCTCTGCATACTTGGTGTTCTCTGCAGGCACGGTGCTGCCAGTGCGCGATCAACTTGCTGTTGCTGTGAGATTGGGTCCTTGGGACCCACATGCTAACTGCTGCATGCTAACAGCCATTTCTCTTCTTTCCTTTTTGAGGAGTTGCATATCCAAAAAGTGGATGTTCAGGATAACATGTCCAATGTGTCGGAAGAGAGAAGCACTAGACAACAGGACATTAAGAAAGGACTTCAGTTTATAGAGTATGGTTCTGTGTTTTTATTCTTATACATGCTTATACACCCTTACATACAAGATGGATGGAGAAGTCCTTTTAAACAGTACCAGGGGAGGAAGATAGTGAACCTGCATTTCTCCTCAGAATATTTGCTAGCATCAACGTGGAAATGGAGAGCAGACTTCAAGAGCAGACAGCACCCCGCTTTGTTCCTAAGCAGAGCAGACTGGAGGTGGGAGGGTGTTCCCTTTCAGCCTTTGAGGAAAAATCAGCACTGACGTTTTTCATGGGTGGATAAAATCCACCTTACCTGTATGGACGTTTGCACCTAAGACTAGGTTGCTACTGACAGGGCTGAGTTTGCTCACTGCTGCCTCAATGTTTCTGCTCTCTTGAGCTAAAGTTTAACTTAATAAAAAAGCTTAGCAGTAGTTAATTTTCACTTGGGTCAGTGCCAAGTTCTCCTCTAGGAGATCCTGACTAGCTTGAACTGACTGTGAAATTTCACGTTAGTTCACTGCTCATATAAGACATGGGGAAAAAAAAATATCTAGAAAGTGGTTCCCAGATAACCTGTATGGGAAGAGATGGCATTCCTGTTTTTCCTTTCCAAAAGTTTGTAAGTAAATACAGGCTTGGTGCTGGAGAAAATCTCTGTAGTGTGTCATGCAAAAGAACTTTTAAAATTCCTTAAGTCTTATTGGTATGACTTAATTAAAACTGATATGTTCTTTTAACAGATAATTTGTAACTTTATAATGCTTACAGAAAGATTTGCAGTTCTCATGTATATGAAATGTTTTTGCATGTTGTAAAAGAGAAAGAAGGGAATTGTTTTTAAACAAACAACACTGAAACGTTAAATCCAGCATTCAAAATCTTGATACGTTTTGAATAGCAGAATTAGGGCTGGCCATGTAACTTCAAATTAAAATGACTCAGTAATTCTAAAACGTAGCCATTTAATCAAATCTACTCTGCAGCTCTCCTGCCTTGTTCAGTGCAGGCAGTAGAAAACATTTGGTGTTTTAGCCTGTTGCAGCAAGTGAGACTGCTTTTCATAATCTTTTCAGCAATGTGTACCATAAGTAAATTTTGTAATTTCTTTTTCTAGATCTACTTTGCCCTATCCAGGGACACAAGAACAATATGAGGTAATGAAACTACTTTTGCATTTCTAGAAGTGTTTTTTGACATGGGGTTATCTTATTATATTTATTGTTGTTTTCAATCATCATTTAAGTAATAGAGTATGAATGTTAATTTACAGTGTCTGAATATGGGAGCCGGAGGACTACTTATATGTAGGACTACCTGTGATAGAAGTATTCAGATATTTGGATATCTGGAAGTTGCTCACAGAGCAGCTCAGATTAACTCTTTCCCTACTAGCCCTGCTAGCGTTAGGGATGAATTTGAGGCATTCATTGGATAAAGTAATGTGCTCTTCTGGGTAAACTTTAGGGTAGCACAGTAAAAGTGAGGTAAAAGGACTTCAGGCATATATGTCTTCATGACACATGTTATTCTTATATGTGTTGCTATTTTGCATAATTTTTGGACTTACACTTTCACATTCATCTTTCTAGCATTTTTATCAAAGAAAAGGTTGTTTCACTGGCTTTGAGAACACATTGCTTAAAAAGTAATTGTTCACATTTTAGAATGAAAAAATCATTTGTTTTACAAAAGCAGCCTTTGTGTAATACTTGTTTGCCAGTTGCTGGGGCTGCTGTTTGCTAAAAGAATGTAGGGAACACGTAGGTATGTCTTAGAAGTTACATGTACAAAATAATTCTTTTATAAGTAGCTCAGCCTCTTTTGTTTCTGTGTATTGTTGTGTTGAGTATTAGAGACTGAAAAAAATGTGAAGAAAAATAGACAAAGTTTTAACTTGATTTTGGTTCTATTAATTTACAAATATAAATTTTCTATTTAAATATATATTTGGAAATATGGAAGATTCACAAACAGTATTTATTTTGTGTGTTTCTCTTCTTTGTTACAGTTATTTATACGAGAACTTGTTAGAAATCTTTTTAATGAAGGGAACGATGTATATCGAGAAGGCGATTGGAGAGGATCACTGAGTCACTATACAGAAGCTATAAACATAGCAGATTATGCAAATTCTGAAGAAATACATGTTTCTGATGATATTTTAGAGAAGTTACATGTAAACAGGATAGCATGTTTTTCAAATATGGTAAGCTTCTACTTAAACTGTGTGATTTCTTGAGAACAGAAATGAAGGTATGGAGAGCTTAATAGTGAAAAGCTCTTGGTTTGAGAATTGGAGTGTTTCAAATAATCATTTTGGCATACTCTTTAATCTCATTTTTTTACAAGTATAATAACCTAGATATTTTAGCTACTAATATTAGAATTTAACCAAAAAGAGTCATACTGGACTTGAAAGTTGGTGGAAGAGTATTTTTGTCCATTTATATGGTGGATTGCATTTGAGTCTGCCACTTCCTCTGTGGAATAAGATGTGAAACAGCTAAATTGTCTATGTAACACTAAATAGATTTTATGTGAAAGATAGCTAAAAAGAAGCAGGGTTATGTTGGTTGGTGGCTTAAGAAAATTCACCAAACATTCACCCACTGCAGCTTATATGAATGTTTTACAGTGTTTCAATAGCTTAATTTAATACAGTTTACATGCTATATTCTAACAATAAAAACTGATCTGATTAGTTCCTTTTTTTCCTTTTATCCCTCGTAGGGACTTCATGAAAAGGTTCTAGAAGACTGTGAGATAGCATTAAGGTTGAATGAAAACAATTTCAGAGCTCTATATCGGAAAGCAAAAGCTTTGAACGAACTGGGAAGGTATAAGAAGGCTTATGATGCTGTAGCAAAATGTTCTCTTGCTGTGCCGCAGGTAGGCAAATTATACTTTTTCTGATATTTTAAATAAATTAGTACAGAAAACCTGTACTTACATCAAGACCAGTACAGTTTTGTTTTAAATGCAATAATATGTATTTATTCCTCTTCTTTTTTTTTAAATTGTGGATGTTAAGGCTGACAGCAGATACTACAAGCCTCAAATTCAGTTTGTTACATTAACTTTCAGCAAAGGAAATACTAACTTCTCCATATGTATGAACTGCTATAAACTTTTGCAGTAAACACTAGAACCATTTAACTATTGTTTAAAATTCTCTAGTTATTATACTCTAAACATTAAAAAGAACCCATAAAGTGTAGCATTTATTCCTGTGATAGCTGTTTTTTAGCTTTTCATGAATTTAGTAATGTAGGTCTTACCTGTGCATTGTCCTCCATCTAAATCCCTCTAAGTTTAGGCTATGTCTGTATTAGCAAGCAGTGTGTGGCATAACAGGAGAGGATCTGTAGACTGGAATGATGATACTGAGGATCTGATTTCCATGCTTTTTGTGGTTTTTTTTTTTTTTTTTTTTTTTTTTTTAAGAGTTGGAGTGCATCAGGTATGCTCCTGCAGCACTTCTTTCCATTTAGTTTCATCTTAAATGAATCTAATTTGGCTCTCTGAGACCATTCATAATGCAAGCTAAAATGCAGTGAGTGAGGATGATTAAGAGATTCACTTCAGAACTGCATTCCTGATTTGATCTAAAATGCTGATCGAAACTTACATGCTGTGCTCAAAACAGACTTAGGACAGATTATTGAGTTAATTTTTTTCTTCTCTGTACATCAAAAATAGTGAGAGAAAACACACACACTTCTCACCATCTCTGGTTTTGGAAAATCTTTGTTATTTTTGATTCAAATAGACAGGTGCTTTCTCTTCTATTTTCTGGTGTTTTTTTCTTTCTTTTTTACTTCTAGACATTAGAATAATTTTGCTTAAGGATAGCTTCTATATTTTTTCAGTGCAGCTTGTAGTCCTATGTGCTTGTGAAAGAACAAGTATGCATTAAAAGGCATCTGGCATATAGAGATCTTGCAGAATATAGATTATTTGAGATGCAAACAGATGTCTTTGACCAATTGTTAATAGATATACATTACGAATTTTTATTTATTTCCTTTAGGATGAAAGTGTGATTAAACTGACTCAAGAGCTAGCTCAAAAATTAGGGTTAAAAATAAGGAAAGCATATGTAAGAGCAAAGGTAAGACTTCATTGTAACTCTTACAAATTTCTACTGTTTTAAAAAATTCATTGCTTTCTCTCTCTTGATCTCAGTTTTGTACCTAATGAAGATATCTTTCCATTGCAGCCACCCTCTTCAAATTCAGTTTCTAGTGATATATTAAATCAGGTAAGTTCTCACATTTCAAGTGAACGTTGACTTTAAACTATGGGGAATGACTTTCATAATTTCACAATGATTAAGTAAAAATTGGGCAATTCACATTTTATTTTGCTGTTATTTATTTATGTGCTGTTATTTTGGATTTCAGGGTTCCATCAGTCTTTGTGTTTGATTTTGCTATATGCTTATTGCAAATTAGGGCATGAGATTGTTCAAGTTATCTCTGTAGAATAAATGTTAGCTAGAGCTTTAGATCCAATGTAGGGAATATATTTAATGCCTTGAGACAATGGCATAGTTAATGTGGTTTGTTTGTTTATTTATTTTATATTACTGAGAGCAATTCAAGTGAAGGGTGCTAGACCTTTAACTTGCCAAAACTTGACCTTGCATTTGAACTTAAATATATCTTCATATTTCTAATGTATCTGAGTAGCACTAATGAAGAAGAGTTCTTCATCTTCCTTACAGACTTCTTTTCAGGTGAATATAGACAACTTAGTTGTAAACAGAGGATTGTGAGTAGAATGAGGAAATAGAGGAACAGCACATTTAAGTTGCAATTTGGACTCTTTTATTCTACCAAGTATCAGTCTCACTGTTGTTGGTTGCTTACAGATTTTTAGTGCTACAGTGGTTGTATTTCAGTCTGCAAATGGATACTTTATCTGAAAAAATGTTTGGTCTTTAAATTCCTAAGCCTAAATGTGAGGGCTTACCTTCTTAGTCTGTGAAACAGGTTTGAACAATTTTAAAGGCTCTTGTGCAAAGTGCTGAGAGGTATTTTTTTTTCTCACTTGCAGAGTTCTTCTTCTGTAGAAGATATTGAGTTAGGTGAGTCTTGTGTTCCAGTATTAATGCTAGGAAACTAGATTTATCATGTGTACCTACTTGTATTTGTTAAGAAACTTCTTCATAAGAAAATGTAACTTGTCATTTGAAAGATCTGTGACAAAAAGTCTGATCTGATTCTCTATAAAACTACATATTGGAGTGGCTGATCCAATCTCCAGTGGCATTCCCCATCTTGATATGACTAATTGCCATTAATGCGATTGTCTTGCAGATCTCTCTAACTTGGAAAAGTAGGAAAGTGAGAATATGCCAAAGATTTAGTAAAGTATCAAGTCTGTAACTTTTGCTGTCTTTTAGTTTGAGAAGTATATAAGCACTGAGATAGAGGTACGTGTCAACTGGAAGTTAGAGGAAACAGAATACATTTATTTGCTTAAACATTCTTCACGTTTCTCTACCCCCACCACCCCATGTCAGCATGATAAACGTTATGGGAAATATTTTTACATTTCTGACTAAAAGTTGAGCTCATTCCTGTGTTATCTGTTTCAGATTTATCTGACCAGAAGCAAGAAATGGTTTCTGCTGCTTCTTCATCAGTCTTTGTTTCTGAATTGTCTAAAGTGGCATCAGTACCCCTGTCATCCTTATCTTCTGTTATGTCTCTTCAAGTGGAAAAGGTTTCTTTGCCTTCTGCAGTGTTGGCAAATGGAGGAAATGTTTCATTCTCTATGCCAGAAGCATGTTTAGATTGTGGAGATGGAGATATAATTATTGGGGAAGAACTTGACGAATTACTTGATTCTGTGCCTGATCCAGATGAAAGTGTAATGGTAAGACTTTTCGTTGCTTTCTTTTCAAAAGACTGTTCTTTTGAGTGACATCTTGTGTGTTGTTTTTTTCTTTCTTTTTAGTGTTTGTTTGTTTTGTTTTTCAAAGTGGGCAGGTAATGAAATGTGAATTAACTTTCCCGGTTACATCGAGCTGTATTTGTGTACAGTCAACTTGAGTCTCTCGGATGTGCATGCTTGCAGATGTGTCTGTAAAGATAACATCAGGACCCTACAGGGCTCCGAGGACAATCACATTGGTTTTATGTGTTGGAAAACTTAAGTGAGGTTGCAGGTGGAGGGTTGCTACTTTGAGAAATATTTCTACCAGTACTACCACTGTGGGGAGGGATACTAATTCTATTAGTGTGGAAAGTGAGGCAGGCATTTGAAGTCTGGCAGATGTGTATTTGTTGCAAATGAATCCTCAGTGAACTGGAGGTTGTTGAAGCGCCCACCCTGGCCCTTTAGAAAGTCAAATTAAGCATATGCTGATAGCTTTGCAGGACAGTGGTGCTTATGCTGTGGTCTGCTAGTGCATCCACTAGAATCTGTGTAATCGGAGCTTTGCCCAGTCTTGTGTCCTGCATGACCAGAAATAGCTAGATCATCATGAGGCTGACCTTTTATATTTCTTAAAAGTATTACAGAAATTTAGGCATTTGAAGAGTTGTTTTTCATTACACTGTCATTCTAGAGTGTTAGAACAAAATAAGAAGCATACAGAGTTCCTCAGCTGTCAGTCAGAATGAAAGCTCTGACTGATGACCAGAGATGGCTAAACTTATTAGCAAGTTTACTGACTCTGGGTTCTGGCTCTGACAGTCATTTGGAGCCCTTAGGATCACAGTATTAAATGAGGCTCTGGCATGTTCAATTCTTTAATTAGTTTTGATTTAAATTTCTCATTCAGCTATGGATGCAGCTGTAAATAAGGTTGATTACAGAAGTGAACTTGTCTTGTGTGATTTCTTAAAATAAGTCCAAGCATTTTTTTATTTAAAGTTTTATGTGGTTTGTTTTGTGTGTTAATAGTAATATAGATCGTGATTGTTAAGAAAAACTAAGAAGTTTGCCATAGTGAAAGCCAAGAGGAAATACAATCCTTCAAGACAGACTGTGGTCTCATGTAGTATAGAGCCTGAGTGGCATGTAGGCTAAGAACTTGGGACCAGACATTACCTGAATTGTGCAGACCAGCTTAGTCAACCTGTAGACAAGGAGGGAGCTTCCTGGGGAGGCAGGGAAAGAAACTCCCAAACTTGGTCATGTGCTTACCAATGTTGTATGGTTTTCCTTGGGTGAAGAAGGTGAATTGGCTTATACAGAGCACAATATCATTTGATTCAACTTGAAGATTTGTTTCAAAGCTAACTCTTAACTCCTTACTGTACTGAAATTTGAATTATGTTCTCTTTTTATTTAGAAGAAATCATGTGGGTTGGACTCTTCTTCCTTTTCACTATTGTCTTATGCTTCTAACATAATTTGGTAATTCAATTCTGATTTTTAGTTCACAAAAAAAATCAAATCCATTATTAAATTCAGCTAACTGAACCATTAAAGTGCTTAGTTCATAGAGAATTTCTTGATTAGGGCACTGATATGTAATTTCTGCACTTCTGTAAGTGTCCTGCAGTTCTGCACAGTACCGAAGGGTACCTCTTATTGTTGTTTTGCTGTAGGTTTACCAAAACTTAGTAGAAACTTCACTAAAAGAAAAACTGTTACAGATTGTGTTCTTGAGAGTTTGTTTTTTTCCTCCTGTGCGTGAACACTTTTTTAAATTCCTTTTTATTCAGCAAACTACAGGTGCCAGGGGACCTATTCCTGCAGGAAGTGTAGCTCCCAGTGTTCCTTTCTCTGCCTCACTGCTGGGGACGTTGCCAGTTAGCACAGGATTTGTTCCTTCGCCTTCTCTTTCAGAAATCTTTTCACAGCCTTTGGCTTCTTCACTGGAAAATTTTTGTTCACCATTAAGCACCTTTTCAATCAGTGACCCAAAAAGAGGTAAGAAATGAGTCTTAATATTTGACCTTATGATGAGTTAGAGTTGTGAATGAGCCAACTGGCTTCCCTTTTTAACAAAGAAATTTTCACCACTATTCAGTAATATTTAGTACTTCCATAAAATTTGGTCTGTGCTCATATTTAAGAGTACTGATGATCAGTATTGGTTATACACAAGATTTTATAAATAAAGCTGCAGTTTACTTGGGGTCTGCGTAAGTATGCTCTAAGCTCCCTCTGTGCATTTCTTTTTTTAATTTGTTGTGGAAGTTAGTGGTTTCAGGTGAAAAAGTATAAAGAAGGAACCATGCTAACTTCAGGCTTTATTTACTTAGGTATTTATTTTAACAAAGATGTACTCACAGCTTAAACCATTTCTGATGATTTCACGATAAACAGGAATCCTAGAAGTCTAGTATAATTGTGTTCTCTGAAAATATAGCAATATTTCAGATTTGGATTCAGACTCCAGGTACTGTAATTATATAGTAAAGTCATGTGAAATACCAAGAAATAAATAGTGAACTGGAATAGAAAAGAAATAAGTTTTGTCTCTAATCACCAGTATTACAGAGCATGCTCTCTTTAAAACGAGGCCAAATGTACAAAGCAAAATTTAAAATTCTCTAAACCCTCTTTCATCTCCTTATTTTTGCTAATCTGGTATTGCTTATCTATCTACTGTTTTTGTACTGCACGGGTATCTTTATATTCCTTCAGCATGTCTGCAAAACTACCGCTAGTGTTACTTAGATGGTTATATTGAACATGATTGCCCAGTAATTTGTCAGCTGAGTTGCTTACAATGGGGCTTTTGCATAATTGAGAAAAATAAAAAAATAAAAAAAAAACAACCAACTAACTAAACAAAACCCCATAGAAAACAATAAACTTCTCTGTTTGTCCAAAAAAAAAAAAAAAAAAGCACCTTTGCTTATACTTTGTAGGAATAATACATAATTTTTGGGATAGGATGCTTTGAGGAACTGAAACTTCCTTTTATTCCTTTAGATCTCTCAAGTTCAGCTTCTAGAGATGGAACACCAACTCTTAACAGCAATAATTCCCCACTGTTTGTAAGTATTTTTTTTTTTTTTTTTTTTTTTTTTTTTTTTACATCAGTTCAAATCTTAATGCCTCACAGGCTTAACATAGACCTTAAAAGAATATTCTACTATGAAAAATTAAGAAAATAATGGCACTTTTTTCCATACCAGAACCGTATGCTAATAGTTTTACAGTAGCTCAAAGCAGCAGTAATTGAACACAGGAAAAAAAATAATTTTAAAATACAGTTGAAGTGTAAAATAACCAACCAAAGAGAGAGAAAATCTCTGTATGGTGTGGGTGCCAAATGTTAGGAGTCCTGGAGAACTGTCTTAGTACAGGAACAGAGCAGAGGCTGCCTTGTGTCTAAGAATCCATTTGGTCTCTGTGTCATAGTCATGCCATGTATTTCCTGCAGATACTGGCCCTGCTGGCCACTGACAGTGTGTGGAAGGGTGGCATGAAGGTTTGCATCCTCATGGGCCAAGATGGAGCAACAGCCTGGCAACTGCTGCTGTTCACCCTGTACTTGCTTGGGTCTTGTTATATGCTTGGTTTGCTGTGTGTATGGCTTTTGTGAAATCTGTCCCATTTCCTAGATATGTAGTTGAGTTTGTACTTGATTTTTTTTTTTTGTGCAATCTTTCTTATTCTTTGAATAATAATTTAAATTTTAAATGTAGAGAAATGAAATGAGATGGATCAAGTAAAATACACTTTTTTCCAACAGATAAATGGCCCTAGTAGTTTGTTTGGGTCTGAAAATTACGTGGGAATTGCAGGTCAAGCTAGAAATGAGTTTTCAAATGTTTTTAGCAGTGCAACTGCTAATATACCTGTATCTTCAGTACTTGCCGGAAGAAACCCATTAGAAGGCACACACGAGCTAAGACAGGCCTGCCAGTTATGTTTTGTCAAAAAAGGTAAGGGGCCTTGGGACTCAATTGGGTTGATTTTAAAGTAGTCTAAAGCATACATTTAAAATATTAGTGTACATAAAATACTCTTGGCTTCCCAATAGTGTTCAATTCCAACTTGTTTTTGCGGTTGTAGTATGATCTTATTATTAAGGAACTGGTAGAATGTTTCAAGAACTCTATTGTCTTTCTTCTTTTCTTTATTTCTTGTCCTAATAGGTTCTTGATTCCTAAAACCACCACAAATCATCACATGCCTTCCCCAACCTGTAGGTTTACTGTGTAAGGTCATTCACATTCTGTATTCACTTTCCTCCCAATGCCCAGGGTACTGTGAAGAATGACACCTTTGCTCAAGACTAAAAAAAAAACTTGCAATACCCTCTCTGATTGGCCATGGGGAATTGAACTGCAGTTCAAAGTACCTGGTAACCTTCACGTCCCATCTGTTTTATTGTTTTTTTTTTTTTTTTTTTTTTCTCCAAACTAATTCTAAATCATAATCATGAGGCTTCCAAACCTTAGTAATAATTAACTTCACTGTATAGACTCAAAAGATCTTAACCTGTACTGGGCTTTAATATAACTAATCTAGGTCTGAGCTGTTGCTGTTAAACAGAGCTGTATTCTAGAAGCAATAGCTTTTATTAAGACTAATCTTAAGAAAAACACAAAAAAGCACCATTTTGTTTCAAGTTACAGGTGTCAATAATGAAGTACAGCATAGTAATCGATCTTATAAAGACTTGTATTGAGACATTTGGGGAATGAATATTGCAGTTTTAGGAACTCCTTTATTTGGTTAAAATTATTTTTACAAGAAAAATCCATGTCAAATCCAAGTCATATTTGAAAAGCCACAGAACATGCTCTGTTAAAAGCCAGAGCTATAAAATGTCGGTGGAAATACTTGTTTATATCTTGACTTCTTATATAAAAACATCTATTTCTTCTCTTCTTTGCATCTCTATCAAAGCCTTTAAGTATTGCGTCCTTATGTTACCTGCTAGTGAAGTTGTGCTGTGCCATCAGGTTCCGCAGGGAAAATGGGTCACACTCTTTTTTTTTTTTTGTAGTTTCTTAAATAGCAAAGTTCACTGAGCATTGCTAATCTTCAGACTTACTCCCTGATTTCTTTCTTTCAGAAGTAATACAATCTTCACCTGGGTATCATCCTAAAAGCAGAGTTTAAACGTAGGCACATCTTTGCTTCCAAAATCACAAGGCTCTGGGAGGGGCATTTTTATTTTTGGCATGTATACTCCTTATCTAGTGTTTTGTGTCTGAACATAGTAACTGTTCTAATATAAATAAATAAAGGTTAAATTGGATCATTTACGCATTCTTGGAGTTCATCTACATTGCCTTCTTGTAAGTAAACAACTTTTTGTTGTTTTAAACAAAAAGTTTTAAATCAAACTTTAAAAATAAAGTTTTAAAATAGTGTTTTGGGAACGCATGCTAAGGAATTTGAAAAAATGTAGCAATTTGTACATTGTACAAATCCTCCCATAGTACTTCTAAGGTTGTAACACAGCACCCCCTCCCCAAATAACTTGTGCTTTTTATTGCCAGGACTGGTCGTTTTGTAAGTATTTATTTATTTCATTCTGCTCAATGTGATTGTTAATGAGTTTTGGTTCTTCAGACTTGCTGGTGCAAGTAAGAATTCAATATAGTGTGTTTGTGTACTTTGCTTTTGGTTGTATGTGCCGTCTGTGTGTGGAAATGGTACAAGTATGCTGCACTTTATGTGAATATAAGCAATTCTCTGTGATCATTTCAGGTCCTAAATTATTGGATTATGCTTACCATCCCAATTTAGAACATAAATGTAAGAAGGATATTCTAATTGGCAGAATTAAAAACTCTGAAGATAAATCATGGAAAAAAATACGTCCAAGACCAACAAAGACACAATATGTAGGACCATATTATATATGTAAAGGTACGTGTTGTTATAGACAGTAAAATGTTAATGCCTACGCTCAAAGTAATGCCTTTTAGCTTTTTCACAGTGAAGTATAGAATGAGTTTTTGTTCTTCTTCATGGGAGGTGGGGAAGAAGGTTCACTGGGCTATTTATACTTTCAAAGGCCATGAGGGGAGCCATATTTTGACGATTAACAAGATTATTTAGAAAAACATGAGATGTACTTCTGTCCTTAATTATGAATAACTTCTCTTCTGAGTATGAAGTATGAGGTGATATCCTTACTTTTGCTTCATTTTACTGTGTCACTTTGGGCCTTTTTCCTGTAAATTATGCATACAGTGATTACTAAGAAAAGGCACAGGAGTAGTGCCCCTCTGATTTCTAATATTTCCCCAAAGCTTTGGTGTATGTATGTGTTACTGTTTGGCAAGCCAGCACAAGGAAGGAGCAGAGTCCAGAAAAGTGGATCCCACTGTCTTGACTGCAGCAGGTCTTTCAGGGTGCACCCACCTTCTCATGAGGAGTTGTATTCTCACAAAGATATGCTCTGGACAGGGAGGGACATGCAGGACAGCTTTTTCAGCTTCTTGTCAGTTAGCAAAGAAACTGGTCTGGCTGTTAGGCAGGCTTGGTACACCACCCAGCCACCTGCAGCTCTGTACAGTGTATTTTGGGCACTTACTATTAAAAAAACAACAGCAGAGCATTCTTGTTAGACTTGTGCATTATGAACTTCTGCTTATGGTGTGAGCAAGTTGACTAGTATATTAATTAACAAATATCTGTATTTAAACAGAAGTATTCTGGGCTCTCAGCATTGTTGTCTTAGAGTAGCGGAGGATAGTGCATCAGTCTTTTTGAGGAGCTCTAAATTTTCATCAAGTCATTCTGTATGAGGTTCTGCTACTATCTGTTAGAGTTTAGTGACCTGTTTACAACAGGTATAACTTCTTTATTTAACACTTTCAATGGAGATAGTAAAGATTTTCAGATAAACTTAAAATAGGAGTTATATAAGAGCAGTGTCAAATTCAGTGGTGTTATTCTAGATGTTGCTGCTGAAGAGGAATGCCGATATCCAGGTCACTGCACATTTGCGTATTGCCAAGAGGAGATAGATGTGTGGACACTGGAGCGCAAAGGAGCCTTTAGTCGAGAAGCTCTTTTTGGAGGAAATGGAAAGATCAACTTCACTGTGTCCCGACTTCTTCAAGAACATCATGGATTATTTATGTTTCTTTGTGAGGTGCTGCTTATTTCTAATAAAATAAAAATTATAATAGATCATCTATTTATCTGTTAAGAAGTGCTTTGGTTTGTGACTAACTTGTATATTTTGAAATGCATATTGAGTAATAATCTGAATAGCTCTAAAGTAGAGACTAGTTGAAGTCTATGATAAAATATTTAAGGTGAGGTATATTCTTAATATATAAAATATATACTCTATAATTACTTGTTTTGTATTCCAGAAATGTTTTGATCACAAACCCAGAATAATAAGCAAAAGGAACAAAGATAATTCATCTTCTTGCTCTCACCCTGCGATGCATGACTTTGAAGATAACAAGTATGTCTGAAATACCATCTCTTTAATTTTCAAATTAAAAACAGATTTCAGGGTGTTTTTGAATATTGAGTTTCATTTTTTACCTGTTGATTAATTTATCTTCTTTGCTGATTAACTGTGGTGCTTTGATGGTATTGATAAGACAAACTTACTGAACAAGGATTGTTTCACATAACTAAATTGGAAGTGAGCTCTATCTTTATCAATGCATTCAAAAGTAGTGGTGTCTACCCTCATACTTGAATCCTATTGCTCGTCTACCCAGTGAGCTGCATTGCTGTAATGATACGTGTGATGTTAAATTCATATAGGATTTCATAAGTCTGCTCTTTCTTCAGTCTTACTCAATTTTGCTTATTTTACATTAGTTTTAACCCAATCAGTTAAGAATAGGTTTACTTTAATTACTTGAAATTAATTACCTGAAATAGACTTTTAGGCCTATTATTTCAGTTGATGAAAAGTAGTATGACAAAAGTGTCTTTCATTATTACTTGAAAGCTAAGAAAGATTTTATAGCAGTATTAGTGTTAAATAGGTTTATGATATTAAATATATTTTATTTCTTATGTAATGGAATCACAAATGAGAGTGTTTTAATTGCTTTGCTTTTACTCTGCTTCACTCTAAGCTCTAAAAGCAAGGCTTTTACTTTGGTGCATCAACTCTTTAATGATGCTCTACCAAAGAATAAGTACTTTGTGTTTGTAATTTGATTACACTATATACTTGAAAGTAAACATGATGTGCTTTGCCTTTTGGAAACCAATGATCCAGTTGGATTGGGTTCAGCAATGTTTTGCAGAAGAGGAACCTCTTTTTTTTACCTGGATTTTACAAGAGCACTAATTCGTAATGCTAGTTTACCCAACCTAGAAATGATGATTAGGTGCTACTTCCTTTTGGGAAGGCTTCTTGTTTTCTGATTTCAAGTAAGAAATGTTAAAAAGGCACTTGAATAAGCTGTGATAAAGAATGGTTATTTTATGTTGTTTTGCCACACACAAAAGTAATTTTAAGGCATGTCTAAGACTGACTCTTCTTGAAACAGGTGCCTTGTCCACATTTTGCGAGAAACTATGGTGAAGTATTCCAAAATCCGCCCTTTTCAAGTTCGTTGTCAGCTTGACCTGTGCAGACATGAGGTGCATTATGGCTGCTTAAGAGAGGATAAATGCTTTTATGCTCACAGTCTGGTAGAGCTTAAAGTCTGGATAATGCAGAAGGAAACAGGTATATTCAGCAAAGTGCTCACCTTAATCTGAATCCTGCTTCTTCCTTGTCTCACTTCCTCCTGAAATAAGTAATTTGGGATCAGTGCATTGACTGTCAAACTGCTGAAATCTTTCACACAGAATATTCAATCAACAGTTGTATAAATTTAATACAACGTATTGAGTAAGCCTACTAGCTTTTCAAAATCAGAAAGGTTTTAGTAATAAAAATTGTCAAAAACAGTTCATTTTCATGTGATTTTTTTTTTCTTGAAATAAAACCAAAAATGTTGCACAGTTTTTTACCAACCCTCAAACCAAACACAGATGGCAGTCTGTGTTTGTGTGGAATGATAGCAAATGTTATAGTATGTGAGCATGCTGTGTAGCTGCGATGGGAGCCTTAGCTGAAATAGTTGTAAGAATGGCCTTTCTGAAACAAGACCTAATTAACAAGACTTGTTTAAGATCTCTTTAAAGAAGACAGGGATAATCTAGTTTCTTTCAGCTGGCAATTTGAATAATTTTTGGTGGTCTCCAATAAAATCCAGGTTTTCTAAATAGATTCTCAGTGGATAAGTACATTATGTTTACATAAATACTCAAAGATGTATCTTAACTTTTTTGAGCAATCTGTAATTTAAGAAAAAACACTTCTGTGTTAGCTTTTCAATGTGATCATATATACAGTATTTCTATTTTGGAGGCCCCTGTGAGATTCTTACGAGTTTGTGTGTATATGTGTATATATATATTAAAAAAAAAAGTATGTAAAACATGTAAAAAATAAAAATAAAACATTGTGACTTGAGTATCACTCCAGGTTGGGCATTTCTGCAATTTTAGGATAGTCGTAAGTACTTTTTATCTTCCTTTACAGGCATTTCACATGATGCTATTGTTCAAGAATCAAAGAAATATTGGCAGAACATGGAAGCTAGCACCCATGGATCACAGGTATTTTAATTTTGCCATGAAACTAACTCTGTAGCAACTCTGGTAATTCTTTTTCTGGGTCTGTATAATGTAGTATATTTCAGAAATCACTTTTAACTCTCCCCGAATGATCTTTCAGTATAGCTTTTCTTGGTGCAATTATGCTTAAAATGCCTTCTTTGCTTCAATGCAATTGCTTTTTTTGTTTTTCTTATCCTGTCATAGGTGAAACATGAAACCTAAATGCCATTTCAAAGGCAGCTGCCATAGGGCTGTTGATTGTCTTTTGTGTAGGACCTTTATCTATTTAGTTTATACATCATATTCATATTATCACAACTTCTGTGTACATATAGTTAAATCAGAAATAAGTTAAATAAAAAGGCATTCCTTAAGAAATGTCTAAATATGAAATTTAAAGCTGAACCATTACAAGGCATGTAGTGTAATATCTGCTTCAGGACATAGATTGTATACTTTTATTGTAGGGGTAATTCATAATTATGTGTGGATTTCTTTGCAGATACAAAATACTTTTATTGTTGTTGTTATTTTTTTGGCTTAAGATCCTTGGGAACCAAATGAAATATGGATCACTTAATTTGAAGATTAAGTTTGTTTGTGGCCAGTGCTGGAGAAATGGTCAAGTTAATGAGCCAGACAGAAACAAAAAATACTGCAGTGCAAAGGCAAGACACCCGTAAGTAAGACAGAACAGTGAAATTTTTGCCTTTTTGTAGCTGTTTAAAGCCTCTCTTGGGAAACTTTGTTACTGCTAAGGAAAGAGTCCATACAAGGAACTCAAAAAGTGTATCGAAGCACAACAGAGTAAATCTCTGTCGTGGTTTAACCCGACCGGCAGCTAAACACCACGCAGCCGTTCGCTCACCCTCCCCCCTCCCTCTCTGGGACGGGGGAGAGAAATGGAAAGTGAAGCCCGTGAGTTGAGATAAAGACAGTTTAATAAGACAGGAAAAAAAAATAACAAAAATAATAATAACAATAATAATAATGATGATACAATGGTGATAATACGAAAGTAATAATAGTATGTACAAACAAGTGATGCACAATGCAATTGCTCACCACCCGCTGACCGATGCCCAGCCTAACCCCGAGCAGTCCGGCCCCCTCCCCCCGGCTAGCCACCCCTATATATTGTTTAGCATGACGTCAGATGGTATGGAATACCCCTTTGGCTAGTTTGGGTCACCTGTCCTGGGTCTGTCCCCTCCCAGCTCTTACTGCACCCCCAGCCTGCCCGTTGGCAGGACAGAGCAAAGGCTGAGATGTCCTTGGCTTAGTATAAGCACTGCTCTGCAACAATTAAAGCATCGGGGTGTTATCAGCACTCTTCTCATTCTAAGCCAAAACACAGCATTCCACCAGCTACTAGGAAGAAAATTAATTCTGTGCTAACTGAAACCAGGACAATCTCTTTGAAGTATGTTAATAATTTGTAATGAGAAATGCTACAGTGGCAATTTGCTTTTTTAATTATAAGTTATGGTAGAGTTTCCAGCAAAATTCAGTTAAAGCTTTCCCCGCCTATTTGAGATTTACGAAGAAACATTCGTGGCTTTCCTGGTTCTACTTCTGTCTACACACACTCTGTCTTTTCTTAGTAATACTTTTTTTTTTTCATTGCATGCGTCCATTTTTAACTAGGTGGACCAAAGATCGCCGTGTGGTGCTAGTGATGTCTAATGAACGTAAGAAATGGATGACTATTCGTCCTCTTCCAGCAAAGAAACAAGTGCCTCTGCAGTTTGATGTATGTTAACCTAAAACTAACCTTGTTGGTTAAGAAAATGGGGGTAACTGGAGAATACCAGTAACTGAGCTTTTTTCATCAGTTTTGCAGAAATTCTCATGGGAGCTGGTGGGGATGTGCTAATAGTGTTTCTGCAGTGCTAAGTCGTAACATCTGAGATCAGTCCTTTTCTGCTACTGAAGCCTGTTCTCATCAGTGGCAGTTAGTCACTTTAAAAAGTGATTTAACTAAATTCTAACTATTTACAGTAAGCATTTCAGAAATGGTTTAAACATCTGTATGCTCTGGTAGTTTGGTAAGAGGCAAAAAGTAGTCATGTAACTTGCTTCAAACAGTTTACTCTTTCTGACAACAGTAATAGTGGTTGTTTGTTTTTTTTTAATAGAATAAACACAGTTTTACTTTTCAGGTGATATAAATGTCAATTGGGGGGAGAACACTAGCCAAGACTTAAAAAGCATTTTCTGGTATCATTCATTTACTCTTTATATTCATAAGGAGTATTTTTTTAATTCATGTTCCAGTTGTGCAATCATATTGCTTCAGGCAAGAAATGTCAGTATGATGGAAACTGCTCATTTGCTCACAGTCCCGAGGAAAGAGAAATGTGGACCTATATGAAGGAGAACAGCAGTAAGTTTTTTTTTTTTGTTTGTTTTTTTAAAGTAGACATTTAAAGGCATGCTCTAACTCTTTTCATTTTTTTCCTCAATAAGTTTTTAATCCACTTTAGTCTTTTGTAGTAAGCCTTGCAGGAGCTTCTTTTTTAATTTGAATATACCCAGGCTGGATATTCAAAAATAAATAAAATGAATGATATTACCTATTCATGGCCCACAGTGTATTTTAGCAGTAAAGTAGTTTGTATCTTATTTTTTAAGGTGTTAGAAGCAGCATATTGATCTGTGTATTAGTAATGTTGTTTAGTACTTACGCTCCATATTACTGTGTGAACACACAAGGATTCTGTGGCTAGCATATGGTGGCACGCTATTTGTGGAAGCATTCCCTGTTGTCCCCTTGGCCCTCCTTCTTGCCCTTGGGTGTTTACTGGGAATGACTGTGCATGTTCAGTTGTTGATTTGTTATCCCATTAGAGAGTTGCAGGGCAGGATTAATCAAAAACGATAAGTAATACATGACATAAATGATACTGGTATTGTCTGAAAGTAAGCAAACTAAATCCAATCAAAGTTGTAGCATACTTTGTATTAGCATTTAGAAATACAGGTATTAATATACCGTGACATAGTTGTTATCTGGTGGCATAGTTGTTATCTTTACTCTGGGTGTCTGTTCAGAAACGTGTAATACCTTCCTTTCCCCTAGATAGGCAGAAATGGGTCTTGGTAAGTAGCCAGAGATTCATATTGCTCTTGGCTCTTATCTCTAAGCTCTGTAACTGTCTATACCGTGTCCTTCCTTTTTTCTTCTTACCATAGATGGGAACTGAAGTAAGCTTGCAAACTCAGTTATTTATCTAGTATTCTCAAACTCCTGCCTTAATTGCTAATTACTTATTTTAGCTTCTGCTCTCATTAGTTCAAGACTTGGAGCAGTTGTATGACATATGGCTAAAAAGTCAAAAACCAGAAAAAGGAGATGATACAGCTGCTCAGGCAAATAAAGAAAATGGGAAGCAAATTCACATGCCGACTGACTATGCTGAAGTTACAGTAAGTAAATATAGACGTAATTCTAAATTCAAGTGCCTGTTCCCTTCCCTCCGGTCAGTAACACACTGTTGTTCCTACTTTCTTGGTGCTTCTTTAGATGATACTGGCTACACTAAATGAAAACTTTAAGACTGTAGAGCAGTATTCTGAATCCTATAAAAACAGTGAAGTTCATAAACTAAAGATGATTGTTTAAGTAGGAGTATCTGATGAGCTAAACAATAGGCCAACATAAAGAAAACATTTAAAATGTATTAGGAACAGTTCTGTGCTTATTGTATTCTCAATGTTTTGTTTTTCGTATAAATTTCTTATAAAACAGGTGGATTTTCACTGTTGGATGTGTGGGAAGAACTGTAATAGTGAGAAACAATGGCAGGGTCACATTTCTTCTGAGAAGCATAAAGAAAAGGTTTTCCACACTGAGGATGATCAAAACTGCTGGCAGTATCGTTTTCCAACTGGATATTTTAGCATTTGTGATAGGTAAGTGTTTTTTTAAGACATCAAAAATGCTGAAGAGTGACAGTTCATAGTGTAAATAATCAGTGCAGTTACTAGTTTTAACATGAGATGTTCTAGTATTTCTTGCTTTGTAAATATCTTTCAACAAGAAAGTAAGTAATGGACAGTATTTTAGCATGCACTGTTACAACTTAGGGAGTGACAAGCTTCCTAAGCGTGGAACCAAATGAATTTCTTGTGTGGCCTTAATAAAAGGTCACAAGTTAATTGCAGCTGGGCAAAACTTTGTCAAAAAATACTGTTGTTATTACAAGTTTATTTAGGGATCTGCCTTTCATTACCCATGGAACACAAGAACAGTACCTAGCTGGATACTGCTATTGGAGCTTTAAGGCAAGTAGAAATTTTGTTGGCACAGACCTGTTGTTTGTTTTTTTCCCCTGCATTCAGTTGTACATGTTGATGCTCCCTTTGCTCCTCTTAAATGCAGCCTGTTTTACCTGACTGCAGTAGATTTTGGTAAGCCAGTTGGCAGTTCTTTCCAGCGTTGGAATCTTCTTGGAAGGCTAAAACCTTGGGAATCTGCATTTTGGATTTAAAAGTTCACTGTGCTCGTCCAGAGACCTTTGTTATTCAATATCAAGTTAAAGATTTTGAGTGTTTTAGAGATTTAGAGAAATTGCATAGCATATAAAGCAAGTTTTTTTTGTCTGGGTGGTCTTTGCGTGGAAGTTTACATGCCCCCTTTACTAAACTTTTAGTAACATCTGGAATGTATTTGATGCTATGTATGCTAATGGACCTCAGCTGTGCAGTATAAAGTGAATGTAAACTGGTACACTTACCACTTAATGGAAAAATACTAGAATAAAATGAGTTTTTAAGTCATGCTGAGTACTTCAAAACCAAACTTACTTAGCAAAGGGAAAATATTTTTTAACATAAATAGTTTTTGAACAAAAGTAGTTTATCTTAGTGGATTAAATGTTAAGATATTAATTTAACTGATAATTTGACTTTACCAAATTAAAGATGTGTCAATCATTAAATGACTTGGTAAAGTAGGAGCATGAAGAGCAGAAAGAAAAGGGTCAGCTCTTCTCTGCAAATACTTTACAGCTACTGTCTTGCTTAAAAGGTAGAATACTCTTCTAGTTAGGTTTGTAACCTTAAGGTTTTAGTGTATCTGAGAAACATGACTGGGAAAAATACCTAGATAAAATAGTTGTCATGATAACGTGATAAAAGCGCTATTTGAAATGTGTCTTAACAGATACATGGCTGGTACTTGCACTGAAGGAAACAACTGTAAATTTGCCCATGGAAATGCTGAACTCCATGAATGGGAGGAAAGAAGACAAGTTTTAAGAATGAAGCTCAGCAAAGCAAGAAAAGACCACTTGATTGCTCCCAGTGATAATGACTTTGGAAAATATAGTTTTTTGTTTAAAGATTTAAACTAATACTGAGATGACATATACATGTTACCAGCTGGAAGCATAAACCAGAGAATTTGATAGTAATCAAAAGCATGTGACAGAAAAGCTGCAGGTTTTCTGCTTTTATTGGCATATATTCCTCCTGAACAGCAAAAATATAGTAGATTTAGGGGGATTGAGTGGACCTGTCTATGCTCCCATGAAACAGAGTGGTGATTAAAAAAAAATCTGAAGTATTATGTGCTTACTCACCTCCTGTTGGACAGAAAGATAGGGAATAGAAGGGGGGAAGAGAGGTTATGTCTAGGAAGCCCCCCTAGTATCAGTCCTTCAGTTGAAAAACTTTAAGGCATCAAGGTATTACAAAACTGAGTGTTATAGGTTAAGAAGAAAATGATGAATGAAAATTCTTCAGATCTGTTAATGGAGAGGATTTGTTTAAAACAAAGTTTGCTACTTATCTATATGTAGGTTGCTAAAAAGGATTTTCTTATTAAAGATTTTAAACAAAATAACCATTTAACTACAATATATGTTGAATGGGTATTTTTTTCTCTATTTGTATGTTTCGATATCATTTACTGAAAAAGGATCTTGAGAGGAAAAACATATTAATTTTTGAAAATGAAGTAGTTAAAATTCTGTTTCTTGGTATTTGCTGTTTAAATGATGATTTTGAAAGATTACACTTGTATGTCAGTATTGTGTATTATTGTATGAACTAATGTTGCTTGTAATAAAGAGAACTTTACACAAAGCTGTTTTCTGCATGTAGCCTCTCAGGACTGAGGTTTTGTAAAAACAAACAATGATTTGCCTATTAGCAAAAGCTTGAGCACCTATAGCTAAAATTTAGAAGGTTGGTATCTGTATCACCGGCTGCTTGTTTGCAGTTTTCTTTATTGGCGTCAACTCTTTGGACTCATCACATTATTAAAATAACAAAAACTGCCAACTTACTTGCAAAATTAGATGAGTGTTTTGGAGCTACATGGTGCTGGGACATGTTTTCAGGCTGTTGACTTCAGCATGATCAACACCTCAGCTCTGATGTGTGTGGTGCTCAAGATTCCCTTTCCTGCAGACCACAGGTAATGGAAGCCATCCACGGGCTGAGATCAGTTCTGACACATGAGCCTTTGGGCTTTATCGTCACTGGAATTCCTATTTGTTTCATTTTGGCTTCTCTGCAGATCATACTTCCAGCTTCAATTTTGTGTTAATTCAGTTTTTGTTTGTTTTTAAATGAAGCATCTTTCAGTCAGTCATTCAAAATAGCTAAAGTGAAGTTTCTCCTCCCTTTTGTTCTCCATGCCTTACCTCTCCCTCCTCTCAAGAGTATTTTTATTCTCCTCTCTTGGCTCACGTATCTAATTAGAAGAGCTTTAAGAATGACTTAAATAGTTGTAAGAATGACTTAAATATGTTGGCAATATACTGTGTATGTAAAAAGTGTTGAACCAAAGTTCAGTGAGATCCATGCAAGTGACAAGCCTGGATGTTATTTCCCTTTCACTTTACGAACTAAAAGCACAGTGAATAATATTAAACCAACACCCTCAGCATGGGGGAACTTGTGTAGTAACTATTCCTCGCAGACTCGGCTGGGGTGCATTTGAATACAATGTACAGTACGCATACAAAATTAGCTTGGTGCTTGAAATACCACCTGTTGTGATGCTAATTTTTTACATTGTTTGTAATAAACTGAGCTTGAAATAGAGTACTAAGACACTTATTTCTGTGACAAAACCTCATTGTATCGTTGCTTTCTCAATTTTATGCTTTCCTTGTTTAATGTAAGTGCTCTGTAAATTATTGGAAGTAATCCTAGACAAAACTAAACATGAAAGCCTTCTTCTATATGGACAGTGTGAGAGCTTTAATTAATCCGTGGGGGAGGGGGGGAACAGCTTCCAGGGGGGCGTGCGGTCCTGTCAGGAACGGAGGGAACCCCTGAGGAGGAGGACGAGGAGGGGGATCCCCTGAGCAGGCGGAGTTCCCTGAGGCGGAGGAGGAGGAAGGGCGCAGCCTCCCCGCCCCTCCCGGCCGCCTCTGCGCCTGCTCGGGGCGGCGCGACGTGGCGGCGGCGGGTTCGCCGGCTGCCGGGCGGGCGGCGGGGAGCTCCCGGGGCCCGGTGTCCTGCAGGCCGGCCCCGCCCCGCCCCGCCCGGGTGTGATGTCGTTATGTGGCGGCCCCGGCCCTGCGGCTGCCTCCAGCCCGCGGCCCCGCGCCGCCCGCATGGCGCGGCGGCCCGAGCTGCTGTGCGGCGCTGCCATCGCGCTGGGCTGCGCCTTCCTCGTCGCCCTCAAAGTCACCTGCAGGTAATGGCGGGCCGGGGTTGGTAGCCCCGGCCCGGGGCTCCCCCCCTTGGTGGTCGGGCGCTGGGCCTGCTGCCGGACGGGGTTTCTTCGTGGCAACCGGCCTGACCCCAAGGGCTCCGGCCCCTGCCGCACCGGGGAGGGGCGGGGGGAGGGCTCGGTCCCGTGGTGCCACAGCTGGGCCACGCGATTCTGGGCCCTAAATCGGGATCCGGGTGCCGTGGATGGGATTTTAGGGCACGGTGACTCCTGGCTGCGTGCTGTGCTGGGGTAAGGGCGTTGCTTTGGGGTCCGGATTTGGGTGCGGGAAGGTGGCACGGGGCTGGCTGCCTCCCTGCTGCGCGGAGGCCGACATGTGTTGGCTGAGGGGCCCTGCCCGCAGGGAACGTGGCTGAGAAGCGCCGAGGCCTGCGCTCGGTGTTCCTCCCATGGGTCTGCCCGAGCCAGGACGGACCTTTAGGCTTTGGTCAGTGTCGTGCCTCCAACGGCCGCTGAACCACAGTCATTGGACGCTCAATCATCTCCCTGTTCAACTGTCCATTACTATAACATACATAATACGTTTTTATTGTTTTTTCTCCTGTGCTGGACACTTACCGTGATGCTTTTGTTCTCTTCCTGTGCCCCTTTCTTCAAAAACTTGCATGTCCCTTTCATTTCAATCCTAGCTGTATATGAAAGCTGACAAGTTGCTCCTGGAATGAGCTTCTCACCGCTCTATACTCTCAACAGAAAATTTGGTTACAGTGTTTTGGCTTTTCATAGTACAGTCAGACAGAAAAGCTAATACTGGGAAAGTGTTCTGCATTGTGTTGCTGCCAGAAACAGAAAATTCAAGTGTACAAATTCCATGTGCGATTTGGAGGATGGTTAATTGTACACATTAACTATGACTTAATGCTTAATTTCTCAATTCACATCAGTTCAGTTTGTAATCAAGTCTCAGCACCCAAGTACAGTTATATGTTGTAAGTGGCAGGAACTTCTACAACCCATGAATAAAGTGTATGGAAGGGAAAATTCCCTTACTACAAGGGAATCTGCTAGTGGGGACCAAGGTATTGCAGGTTTGTAGACACTCAAGGAACAGCCAGCTGCTGCCTGAGCTAACATGTAATTGTGAAAAGTCTGCGGTGTAGAGCCTGAACTATTTCTGGTACCATGCAAATGTCTTTTGAGGCAGCCTTACGACTTGGCAGACGAGGGGCCTGATCAAAAACATGCTTGCATGTGCTTTCTGTTATTATCAGGTCGTTCTGTTGAAATGAGGCTTAGTTTGTATGTAAAAACTATGTGAAGGTCCTGTGCTATACATCAGAGGGAGGCACTATTGAGCAAATCAGAGTAAGAAGCTGGTGGCTCTTTGTTTGTTGTGTGGTGCTTTTTTTCACAGAATCATCTAGGTTGGAAGAGACCTCCAAGATCATCGAGTCCAACCTCTGATCTAACACTAACAAGTCCTCCACTAAACAATATCACTAAGCTCTATGTCTAAGCATCTTTTAAAGACCTCCAGGGACGGTGACTCAACCACTTCCCTGGGCAGCCCATTCCAATACCTAACAACCCTTTTGGTAAAGAAGTTCTTCCTAATATCCAACCTAAACCTCCCCTGGCGCAACTTAAGCCCATTCCCCCTCGTCCTGTTGCCAGGCACATGGGAGAATAGACCAACCCCCACCTCGCTACAGCCTCCTTTAAGGTACCTGTAGAGAGTGATAAGGTCACCCCTGAGCCTCCTCTTCTCCTCCAGGCTGAACAATCCCAGCTCCCTCAGCCGCTCCTCGTAAGACTTGTTCTCCAGACCCCTCACCAGCTTCGTTGCCTTTCTCTGGACTCGCTCGAGCACCTCGATGTCCTTCTTGTAGCAAGGGGCCCAAAACTGAACACAATACTTGAGGTACGGCCTCACCAGAGCCGAGTACAGGGGGGCAATCACTTCCCTAGCCCTGCTGGCCACGCTGCTTCTTATACAAGTCAGGATGCCGTTGGCCACCTGCGCACACTGCTGGCTCATACTCAGCCAACTATCAACCAATACTCTCAGGTCCTTCTCTGCCAGGCAGCTTTCCAACCACTCATCTCCCAACCTGTAGCTCTGCTTGGGGTTGTTGTGCCCCAGGTGCAGGACCTGGCACTTGGCCTTGTTGAACTTCATGCAGTTGACCTCAGCCCATCGGTGCAGCCTATCCAGATCCTCCTGCAGAGCCTACCCTTGAGCAGATCGACACACGCACCTAACTTGGTGTCATCTGCAAATTTACTGAGGGTGCACTCGATGCCCTCATCCAGATCATCGATAAAGATATTAAAGAGGACTGGCCTCAGCACCAAGCCCTGGGGGATGCCACTAGTGACTGGCCTCCAACTGGACTTGACTCCATTTACCATGATTGGGCCCAGCTATCCAGCCAGTTTTTAACCCAACAAAGCGTACGCCAGTCCAAGCCACAAGCAGCCAGTTTCTTGAGAAGAATGCTGTGGGAAATGGTATCAAAAGCCTTACTGAAGTCAAGGTAGACCACAGCCTTTCCCTCATCCACCCAGCGGGTCACTTTGTCATAGAAGGAGATCAGGTTCATCAAGCAGGACCTGCCTTTGGTAAACCCATGCTGACTGGGCCTGATTGCCTGGTTGCCCTGCAAGTGCCGCGTGATGACACTCAAGATCATCTACTCCATGAGCTTCCCTGGCACTGAGGTCAAACTGACAGTCCTATAGTTTCTATAGTTCCCCAGGTCTACCCTCCGGCCCTCTGTCCCTTCTTGTAGATGGGCGTCACGTTTGCTAGCTGCCAGTTGGCTGGGACCTCCCCTGATAGGTAGGACTGATGATAAATTCATAATTACTAGAGTTTTTTTTTGTTTTGTTTTGCTTTGTTTTGTTTTCCCTATTTGAGGATAGACATGTAGTTCCTGAATCATTCGTGCTATGGTATATCTTCTGTTGACCTATTTTACATATTTTCTTTAGAGCCAATTTCCTATGTCATTTTTAAGGCTTATGCTGTCATACCCTGTGTCCATCTGTCTGCCCATTCACCATAACTCTTGAACCGATTGTCCACTTCCAGTTTAATCCAGTAGAGGAAGCAGAGGTTTTTAAGCAGTATAATGAAAGTGGACAACCTGAATATGTGTAAGAGGAGAAATTCTCATTTAATGTCTCCTAAGAAGCAGGTGTCAGTGTGAGGTTAATGCTTATGGGCTGCGTTTGGCTTTCAGTGCCTACTCAGCACGTGGCCAGTGAGTTGGGGTAGTGCTTCTGTACAGGGAAGAAATGAGTGGTTTGGCTAAAAGTGGGGTGAAGGAATGGGAGGGAAACAGGAACTGATTTGAGGGGACCTAAGAAACCAAGGGCTGGGGAAGAAGGGTTAGTGAGGGGCGAGACAAGAAGGACCCAAAATAGAAGTCCATGGGACAAATGAGATTTTTGGCCATCTGCGTGAAAACAAATTGGTTTGTGAGTAGTGGAATTAATGAATTGTGTACATGAGGAACCAGTTTGTATTTTAAAAACTCTGGATTTGATATGAGAAATGCCTCTTATGTTTGAATTACGAACTTCCATAACTTTTAGAAACTTTTAAGTCTTGAGCTTTAATTATGTACTAAATAACCTGGAAATGAGAGGAGCTGTTGGTTTTGTGGATCTGTTTTGTTAAAACACAGGCACCAACCAGGAAGATCGTAAGATTTGAAAATGTAGCGGTGTTACTAAGAGGTTGCTTAAAGTATGAATTTAACAGTGTTCAGGGCTCAATAATTTATTGGTTACTAACATTCTAACCTGAAAAGAATCAAAAGAGGTTAAAATAAAAATATTTTTATGTTTAGCTTTTTGTTGTGATACAAGGCAGAGAAATGCATAATCTTTCCTAAAACTTCCTGTGAAGGAGAAACTATGGCAAAACGGATCAGTACAGTGATGTGGTCCAGTTTTTAATCTAATTTGCTGTAGTGTAAATATAGCTAGTTCAAGAGAACTAAGAAAAAAACAGAAAGAATACAATCATACACTTGTGTTTAAGGCAGTTTATACCACTAAACACTTCTGAACACGTTGGAAATGCTGAATTTTGGAATGGTTGATTCTAGATTTGATAGAAAGCAGTTTCCTGAGCACTTAGTTTATGCTCTTGGTACTGTTGGTCAAACTTGTTTCTCTTAAGAAACTTTTTCTATCTAAATCTTACATTGTATAGTCTTTAAACACTTACTGGTAAGTTCTTTTTGCTGTAGATGAAACATGCCCTGAACAGAGTTTGTGATCCCTGCTCTAATCACTGACATCAGTGAAGTAAACCAATACACATTTATATAATGCTAAAAGTCATTAGTAAAAACAAATATTTTTTCATAATACAGTACAAAAGAAGCATAGAATACTTCAAAGCATAAGCATAGTAATAGTCTCTGTTCATACAAACATCACAAATCTTTATGACCAGTGTCTCTTCTCTTATCAGGGTGCTGTTACCTAAAGTACAAGTGTTAAAAGAGGATGAGGCCAGGGAAGAAATCCAAAGAAATCACTCTTCCTGGTAATTTTATGATCTGCAGCAACCAGCAATAAGAGTGTGAGCTAACACAGCCATAAACTGAGTGCATGTTATGACAGTGTTACTTTCTGAAGCTTGTTAATAAGGGTAATCATTAGATTTTAAAGTATTTATTGAAACTAACTCAGATAATTGAAGTTGTAGTCATTTTGCATCAATTCTTAAAGTTTTGTCATTGCATGACATTCACTAATGTGAATGAGGGCTTTGGGCACACTTTTTTAAACTCCTGTTTTACAGTCTCAATAAGCCCTCTTACCTTCCTTCCCACAGCCGAGCAAAAGACGTAACAATGCCAGCAAAGCTTCCCATGAATTTCTTCTCCACGAGATCTCCAGTCATTGATTTTTTCCGGGGACAATTAGACTATGCAGATCACCTTCGTCAGGATTCAGAAATTGCATTGTATTTCTTCTATGCACCGTGGTGTGGGCAGTCTGTTGCAGCAAGAGAAGAAATAGAACGTGTGGCCAGCAGGTTGTCAGACCAGGTAACTCTAGAGAAGATGCGAATCTTAAATGTGACCTGATAGCCTCCGTTTAGAGATCAAAGAGCTGATTTCTGTCAACCCATGGGCACCAGTAAGACCTGAATGTCTGTATCTTTGAGTAACTAAGCTAGTCATCTTTACATACGTAGTGTTAGAATAAATGGAGAAAACCTGTGTTATTTCTGCTCCTGAATGGAGAGCCCTGCAAGTTTCTTCTTAGAAGTGTTTCTGGATTTATTTGTGTGCCTTCAGACACAAACAACAGGGAGTTTGCCTCCAGTTCCACTATCACTGGAGACAACAGTAATCATAAAAGGCCTTGTAGCCCTTGCATTGCTGTCTGTCGGGTGATTACCTCTGAACACATACAGTTGTCCGAAACCTCCACTCATTGAGCTGCTTTATGCAGAATAAGTTATCAATATGGGTTATGACAAAGTTAGTAGATTTGGAGGATTTCGGTTAGGAAGCTTAAAAACTAGAAGTAAAAGTGACCATGACAGATTGCTATTACAAAGAAGTGACCAACAAAAGCAGGAAACAAAAGAAAAAAAAAAACTTGGATGATAGAATTAAGAGGAACAGATATGGAATACTGCCTTGAAAAGTCATTTAAAAATAGCAGATGGAACAGATTGGAAAAAAACATGCTAGATAAAGAAAGTCACAGTAATGTACTTCGCTAGCTGTGAATTTTTATCTGCTTTGCAGGTGCTGTTTGTGGCCATTAATTGCTGGTGGAACCAGGGGAAATGTAGGAAGCAGAAGCATTTCTTTTATTTTCCTGTGATACACTTATACCACCGGAGGTAAGAGTTTCATATATACAGTCTGGCTTCTTTATTGGTACTTCGCAAAACAGAGGTTTTTTTTATAAAATGTTGCATTTTCAAGGTGCTGCATCTACAGTTAAACAGATGAAGAGGAGGAGATTCTGGGTGAAGCTCATTATACATGCTACTTAGGTGTTGAGAAGGGCTGTAAATGTCAGTTAAATGACATGCTGCTCAGTTCATTGTTCAGGAAAATTTGTAGTGCACACGCACATCTCCTGGATATTCTCTCTCCACAAAATTCAGATTTATATTTTTATTTTAGATTTCTGCCTGCTCTGTAGGTGGATTATATTAACTGGTCCCAATGTTTAGCAGCAGCCAAGTATGTATTTAAGGGCTGTTGAAGGTAGTGGAATGTAGGTGCATGTTTAAATGGAACTGTATACTGAAGGTGTTCTTCTAAATTTGAATTTCACACTCATTTTTTAATTCTCTAAATGTTGAGATACCATCATATAGTATTCTATATAATCTCGTTTTTATTTTTCTAGCATTTGTATGTTTTTTTTGTGTGTGTGTGTGTGGAGCATAAAACACTTTTCTAATGCTAGGTGCAATAAAGTTGGATGCTGTGTAGTTTCTCACGTTTTTGCTTGTGCACCTGAGTCTTGCACTGCAGCTGTCTTCCATTACAGAGGCTGATTTTGTTTGGTTTGAGGATTTATAAATTGAGGAGAAGCAATCCTTATCTTTGTCAGCTGGACTTTGAATCACATTAAATCACATTAAATTGCTCAATGGGAATGGACTAATTCCTCGTGCTTTTATGTTTGATTTCTTTTTAGTTTGTGATGCTTTGTCCAACCTAATGATAGCAACTCAGATGCAGGCTTTCAAGGTGATGGAGGAGCACTGGAGGCCATACTCCCAAGGCCCCCATGTTTTAGGACCACCTGATGTGGTGTGGGCTGGTCATGGGTGGCTGGGAGGAAGCTGTAGACTTGCTCAGTCTGTCTGTCAGCAGTGCGACTGGATTTGTCCATGCCTTACTGAGGTATACTTGTAAATGTCTCTGTAAAGAGATCTTGCACCTTTTCAGGTTGATACTGTTTGAACTAGTGTAAAAATGTAAAAATTAAAGTGAAAATAGTAGCATTTTTTCAGATCTGTATTTTTAAGTCACATGTATTTACTTGGACAAAGCAGAAAGATGTCTCTGATTACCTAAGTCATTCCTGGCTTTTACCAGCTTCTGCAATGGGACTCAGAAGCGGTCCTCATCCCTTTGTCCTCACCAACACATCTTGCCTACCCGTAGTCACTGCAATTTCAGTTTAGGAGTGTAAGCTGTACTACAGTAACACTGTTGTGTAACACAGCTCCTCTATCAGTTACAGAAGCCACTGATAATTGGGGGCAGTTCCCAAGAGGCTGAGCATGCTGTTTGTATAACTCTTCTCTCTGCCACCCCCAGCAGGGACTCTTTCTATTTCTAAGTCTTAATGCTTTATTATTTTTTTTGGTACTAGTTTTGGACCAATTGAGTACAAAGGCCCTATGAGTGCTGTTTATATTGAAAAGTTTGTTCGCCGGGTGATGACACCACTACTCTACATCTCGTCTCGATCAAAATTACTAGATTTCCTCTCAAATTATGAGGTACTTGTCTCTCTTCTCTAGCTTTACTGCAGTGGTTCAGAAAGGATTTGACTTGTTTTACGATTAAATTTTATCTGCTACAAAGTACTAGTTTCTTTCCAGAATCTTGAAATCAGTGCCATGTAAATTTTGTTGAAATCATAAATACATGAAATGACAAATTCATAATGCTAGTTCCCTGTGTAGTGCTTACCATAATTCAGTGATGCTGTTAATTTGCAGGACTTTATTACACAGAGGCAAAAATCATAATTGTAACCTCATAAGAAAAAAATAAATAAACACATGAATAAGAAAAATGGGAGAAATATTTTCCCAAAAAATCTTGCAGTCTGTTGGAAAAACATCTGAGAAATATGTAATAATTGTTTTATTTTTTAAAGGAGCATTAAACCTTTCTAATAAGATAAGTCTGTAAAGTAAAAACAAATGTGAAAGCAGTTAACATAATGACTTCTGACCTCTTTGTAAGCTCTTACTTTGTGATCTCAGTTCACTGGTGCCCTGTGTTTAATTAATTTTCATTTTTTTGTGTTCAGAGGTGTCACAATGGGTAGCAGTACTAGTGGGTTAATAACTTCCAAATGGACAAAACGCACTTAGATCAGAGTCATTGGTAATCCCTTTGTAACCGTTCATTCCTGTAGTGCACAGTGGGAAATATTATAATGTTACTAAACTCCCAGCTACTGGGGCAGAATGGAAGACCTACATGACCAAGTGATTCTGTAGTAGTGGCCAGCACACTGGCCTTTCCAGTGTTTCAGAATGAAGCCCAGTTCCTCTTTGAGTTATCTCCTGTTCTGCCGCAGGATGGAGTGCGATGTGTGCTGTTAGGTGAGAGCTGCCATGGCAAAAGGGGGTACACGCTTGCAGTTACCATGGGTCGGTGCTGTGCTCTTTATTGTTTAGTTCATCCAGCTAGAACTACTCATGGGTTTCATTTGTCAGTGTTTCAGCAGGGACTTGGAGTCAGGAGTAGCAAGTTCTGTCTCTGCATCTGCTGCCGATACTTTCTGTGATTGCAAACAGTTCTGTTGTCCTTCCTGTGCTTCAGTTTGCCAGTCTAAAGCTTCGTTACTGGTTTTCTACCTCCTTTGAAAAACAGCCGTGCTTGGGTTTTGGGAACTGGGGCTGTGTTCTCTGAATTATTCTTGGTAGTCTGCAAAGGGCAGCTAATAAGCATAGTGCTGGTAAGCTGAAATTTGCTTTATAGTAGGATGTGTGCTTCCAGTGGAAAAGACTAAAATATAAGAAATCTATGGTGGGAAACCTTTTTTCTTTTTTTTTGAAATACTGCTTAACAATTGAATGTCTATTTGTACTTACAGGCTATGTTCAAACTTCCTTGCTTCCTGTGCTTTAATTCTATGGCTCCAAGTTCCCAGTCTCTACGTTCAGTATTTATTTGTTCTTTTTCCTTGAAAGAACTATGAGTTTTCTGAGCTGTTGTGATGCCCTGCCTGTATTCATTTAAGGCTGAGGTTATTCCCCAGCTGGTGGCACTAGGTACCCAGTGTCTTGCCTCTCTAAAGTTAAGCCAAAGGGGATACTGCACAGGGTGCCTGCTGTGTTTGTAAGATCTGTACAGGGAACAAGTGTGGTGGTTTTACCGTGCTGGGCAGCTGAACTCCACCACAACCGCTCTCTCACTCCCCCTCCTTAGAAAAGGAGGGGAAGAAGTAAAGGAAAGAACAACTCACAGGTTGAGATAAGGATAATTTAATTAAAGGGGAAAAATAATTATTAAGGAAAGATTATTATTAATTAAACAATTTAAGTAAAGGGAAAAAAGGGAAAGGGGAAAAGGGAGAAGGAAGGGAAAAAAACAAAACAAAACAAGTAAAGGCTGTGTGGAAGTGCAGAGGAAAGAAATTACTCTCTACTTCCCACAAATGAGTGATGCTTGACCACGTCCTTGAAGCAGGGCCTCAACAAATGTAGCCAGTGTTGCAATGAGAGCCCACCCCTCCCCTCTTCTTCCTTTTTCCACCTTTTACTGCTGAGTGTGACATCATATGGTATGGAATATCCCTTTGGTTGGTTTAGGTCAGCTGCCCTGGTGATGTTCCTTTCTCACTTTTTTGCCCACCCTCTAGGAGGATTAGAGAGTCCTGATGCTGTGCCAGCACTGCTCAGCAGCAGACAGAACACTGGTGTGATACCACTGCTGTTCTAGCTATACAGGTGCAGAGCACAGCACTGTATGGGCTGCTGTTTTGAATTTGATATTTTATATATAAAAAGGGTTAGTTTTCAGCAGAAGGGAAAGGGCAGAGGACTGTAAGTAGATCTTTGGGACATTTTGATCAGTCTCTGCTGCTTGATCTTTTCTTTGTTATTTCTTTGTTGAAAAGCTAATTAATTTGGAGTTCACAATAGTTTCTGAAAGATTTGTCATTAGTATCTAATCTTCAATTGTGTGTTCTGCTAGAAAATAGATTCTGCAGACTTAGGTTAGGGATATTTGCTTTTCACTTGAAAACTTCTGTCAATAATAGAAAGGGCTGGGTTGGAAGGGACCTTAAAACCCACCCAGTTCTCCCCCTCTGCCATGGGCAGGGACACCTCCCACTACATCAGGGTGCCCAGGGCCCCATCCAGCCTGGCCTTGAACACCTCCAGGGATGGGGCACCCACAACTTCTCTGGGCAGCCTGGGTCAGGGCCTCACCACCCTCTGAGTGAAGAATTTCTTCCTACCATCTGATTTAACTCTCCTCTCTTTCAGTTTAAAACTATTCCTCCTTGTCCTGTCATTATCTGACCGAGCAATAAGTTGCTCTCCCTCTTTTTTCATAAGCCCCCTTTAGGTATCGAAAAGTTGCAATGAGGTCACCCTGGGTTCTTCTCTTCAGGCTGAACATCCACAGCTCCATCAGCCTCTCTTGGCAGGAGAGGTGCTCCAGCCCTTTGATCATCTTTGTTGCCCTCCTCTGAACCTGCTCTAACATCTCCACATCTTGCTTATGCTGGGGGCCCCAAACCTGGTCGCAGGACTCCAGGTGGGACCTCACCAGGGCAGAGCAGAGGGGGGACAGTCCCTTGACCTGCCGGCCAGCCCTCTGTTGATGCAGCCCAGGATGCAGTTGCCCTTCTGGGCTGCAAGCACACACTGCTGGGTCATGTTGAGCTTTTCATCCACCAGAACCCCCAAGTCCTTCTCTGCAGGGCTGCTCTCGGTGAGTTCCTCTCCCAGTCTGTGCTCACGTCCAGGATTGCCCCGGCCCTGGTGCAAAAAGGATGCTTTTGAAGCTGATCCCAGCTGCACTGAGCCAGTGCATGTTCTTGGCTGTTTCATTCTACTTCTGCTGTATCTGCTTTTTAAGACCTACTAGTAGTAAGGTCTCCTAGATTTTCTGTCCAAAAACAGCACTATGTAGAATTTGGAGTAGACAATAAGTTGGTAAGTTATTAGTATAGTAGGTGAGTGATTCATACGCAAAGTGTCATGTTGAGCAGGAGGTCTTCTCAGCACGTGTTTCCATGCTAACGTGTTGCTGTGCTTATCTTGTTTCCAAGGGCACTTTATTATTGACTGTCAATTTACTGATAGCTGGGACTTCAAGCCTGGGATTGTCCTTTTTCCATTTAATCTGTAAAGCTTTTTATGCTTTAATCATCTGCTCAAATTCCAGTAGTCAGTTTTTGACAGAAAAAGGGTCTAGCAAGGCAAATCAGGAGCTCTACTCACACTCAGTCAGGTGCTGAAATCCATTAAGCATGTTAACATGTTTGAACTAGAAAGGTCTGTAAAGGTATCAAATTAAACATTTACATCGTTTTTTTTTAAGTTAAAGCATATAAAGAGATACTGCAATCTAGTAGTTAATCTTGTATTCAATTTTTAATTAGCATGTTTTTATTTCTAAGAAATGTTCATGAACACAATCCAGCTAAAAATAAGGAGCAAGTGGTGTCATTTTTATGGTGCATCTGTTCCCCAACCAAGTGATGAACGTGTTGATGACACAAGAGGGCGCTCAAACACTATGAAAAATGTTGACTTGAAGGTTGAGATTCTGCATTTTCTGATGTTGATTAGTTTTTTTATTGTTTGTGGGATGATACTAGTGCACAATTAAAATCAGATAAAAATTATAAATTGTTTTTTGAGAGCAAAGGAAAAACATCCTAGTTGGAAAGTACTTACAATTGTGGAATGTATGGGAAAGTTTAAGTAACATCAGGAGAAAGATGTGGTTCCTACATGCCTGTTAGAACACGTGCTCAGACTCCTTGTGTTTTATTAGCTGCAGGGATGTGGTGGCTTCGTTTGAATCCAAACTGGCCTGTCTAATTCCTCATCTGACTAACACAGCTACTAGAAATGGCCTCTTCCTTCTGAGGCACAGACAAGAAACCTTGCTGCTTTTGCAGTTGGACAGAAAGCTTCACTGAGCTGTGAGAATTAAACATGCCCAGGGAGCATGTTGCTTTCTGGCATGGGGAGAGAGAGGGAAAGAGGCTGTCTCTCTGGGAGGTAGCTGGTGTGTCTTAGCTTGGTGTCAGCTTGCTTCTGTGCTCCACGTGTGTAGAAATGCTTCCTGAGCGTTAACCACCATGTGAGGTCTGACCCAGACGTGGATTTGACTTTGCTGTTGTGTTTGATGCTGATGTTAAATGATGAGGTGACCATTTACTTTCTGTCCTGGCTACATAATATCACTAACATCATTAGGAAATGAAGAAGCTTTTACCAAGTTCATTCATCTAATAGCAGTCAATACAACTGTTTCTTTGCATGTAGTATGGGTTCTTCTGTCCCTCTAAATATGACATTTCTCCTTGCCTCTTCCTGTGTTCTTTCCTGTGTTTACAGATAAGCTGAGGCAGGAATTGCATGTCAGCACAAGTCTGAAATAGACATGATCCAGCCGGAGACCCATCAAGAAATAGGCTGCACTACAATTAATAATTCTGTATTTTCATATATGAGCTTCATTTAGGAGATGATATTAATGAGTTTTCAATTTTGAAACATATCAACACTATCCCACTGTCGTTGGACAATCATTAAAAGGCCATTACTTAAACAGGTTACTGATTAGGCACGTAGCATGAGTTAACCTACATAAGGCATATATTCTCCCCCTATACATGTAGTTTCTTCTTACTGAAGAAACGTTTTATAAAAATGACTCGTGGCAGCACATTCTTCAGGCAGTGCATACAAATCTTAACCCTCTGTGGATAACAGAGCTAGCAGTCAGAATCAGAGCCTCACCATTTAAAATAATTTTATAAATGTTTCTAGATCTGCCCCTTTCACACTTTGTCAATTTTGACTTCTCTTTCATTCACTGGGTGGTGCCATAGGTTTGCTTCTCAGAGTAATGGTATTGAAAAATGGTCCTAGGAAATGGGAAGCTATGAATCTTTAATAGTTATCTGCCCCCTTACTTTTGTTTACTTTACTTTACTTGACTTTAAAAGTTTTTATGAGATTTTTTTTACTTAATTTTATATTAGGAAAGATCATTAAAAAAAAAAAGCAATTACAATGAATGCTGTTATATTGCTGTATTTTTTCCTTTTTAATTTATATTTTTATTTTCTTCTTGACAACTGTTACTGGGTAAATTTGCCTAATTGTTCTACCTCATTTTTATTGTTGATAATTTTCTTGGCATACTTCATAAGAAATCTTTATGAGCAAGGGTCTTGTGTTTAACATTCACTTTTTGACAGGACAATTCCTGCGTGAAAGAACAGGTCAGTAGTTGGAATGGAGATGTTTTTATTGGTGAAATATCCCAAGATAATATTACTAATAGCAGTAATAGGCAAAACATTTGTCCATGTTTTAAAACAAATTTTTATATGTAAAAGTTAAATAAATAATTAAAGCATTCTATGAAATATAAAAAAAAATATATAGGTGGGAAGGCTTTTGCCACATAAATGGGTGATCAGTGAATCTAGAATCATTTGTCCCACAGTGATACCTGTGCTCTTGCTCTGTGCATCAAATGCCTTCTCTGGTGGAACTGGGAAACAAATAACACAGAATAACCAAATCCCATCACTTACTCTGTCCTAAAAGTCTATTAGATCAATTTGAGTGGTGAGGTAAAAAAAAAAAAAAAAGTGATTAATAATCAGTGTTAAGTTTTGCAGAATATAATCTATTAAGACCAAAATTTATTTGAAATTCTGGAGCAGGAGTCTATTCTTCTGTCTGTTCCATGTCAGCTTCTCCCAGATGCTCTTCCTGAATTTAATCGGATGCCATGCAGGCTTGGTACCTGACAAAGACATGAGGCCTATTCAGAGCTGAGAATTACAATTTGTCTGGCAATTTGAAGATCTGTTCTTATGTATGGATATGCAAGTGGGATGTGGGTCTCATTATTTTTGTGCAGCTGTTCTCTAAATCTCAGGAACAACATAATGAAAGAATTTACTGACTGATAATGATAGGACGTTAAGTTGGCTCAGCAGTTCAATTATTCACTCAAAAAAAAAGTGTAAATTCATATGTAGTTGTTAATTACATGCAACATAGTAAATAATTAAAATGTTAAGTTCTTGATAGTTAGAAAAATCATCTTTTATATTTCAATTCTGAGAAAAGTCTTTATGATGATTATTGTTCTTATGATTCTCAAATTAATTTCAAAGCAAAGATTGTTTTTAGAGAACTTTAATAGCTAACACAGCAAATATGCAGCTTGAAACTCATTCCTCAATAGTCATAAACCCCTCTCTTGTGATATGTAGGGTTTAACAACATCCTTAGTTTGATTGTTTGATTTCCAAACAATCTTTTGATGTTAAAATATTCTTGCAGCATAAAATGACTGTTCTTCAGTAAATATTGTTTTGTTGCCTTTTTATAATGTTATGTTTCATGTATGTGTACTTGAAAACAGATTGGCTAACTAATTTTTATTCTTTCAGCCTGGAGTTATAGGATATTTTGAGTTCAATGCTTCGCCTCAGCCTCCTGGTTATTTAACTTTCTTTACGTCAGCTTTACATTCATTAAAGAAAGGTAAAAGCTTCATCTTAAAAAATATAAGGCATCTGTGAACAATTTATGCATATGGACTTCAGTGGTTCTTTACAATATTTTATAACTTGAAATGTAGTCCCTTTTGAGTGTTGATCTAATTATGAAACTATCTTTTATTACTATGTAAAGACGGCATACATTAAAGGTGTATTGTATATTTTGTGATCAGCCATCATGGAATTAAAGTATATGACAGTTTGCAATTCAAGGATATGTTAAGATACACTTTTTTCAAAAAACTAAAGGTAGCTGTAACAGATGTAACATAATCAGACTAGCACTTAAGTAATTTGAATTCAAGAGTATCTTGTGCAACAACTGAAATGGCAAGTTCAGAGGGGTGAATGCATATGTACAGAAAATAAGTGCGCTTAATACAATATGTGTAGTTTTCATAACTCTTAGAGGTTTTATTTTGGGTTTTATTATAAGTGTTAGAGATTTTATTATAAGTGTTTCTTAAAACATCAGTATTGTACACTAAATCTTCTATACAAAGGTGTAAGGTGCTCCTAAAGACTATGCGAGCTTGACTAAAAGGCTGTAAGGAACAGGCTTATTATACCCATTTAGCTAATTAATAACCTAATATAGATCACTCAGCTCTGTTGTTCTGAATACATTTATTTGAAATAAAATTATAGAGAATCAATTTCCCACTGCAGCAGTGGTTTTAAAAGCCACTACAAACGGTGGACTGGCAATTCATAATGGAGGAGTAATGCCTTCCATGTGTGTCAGTATGCTTAGCCAGCCTTTGAGTATTTCCATCTGATTAACTTGTGGGTTTTGATGCATCAGAGACTGCAGTGGACCGTTTCTTTTGTAAAATCTGGATAGTTGGTAACAGGCAGCAGCACTTCTATTTTTTTTCTGTCATCTACTTGCTAATCACCAGCACCATGCTGTTAGTAATATCTCTGTACAGTAAGTATACAAACACATTTGTTCTGCTGATGGTAAATTCCAGGCATAGATTTTATGTGCTTTTATTAGTAGCTATTATTCTTTCGTGACACTGGAGAGCTGAATGCATTTCTGGGTTACTTTGCTCTTCTAAGTGCTATTTTACAACTCAGGTTAGTGAGAATTTGTTATCTGTGTTCAGAAACATTTCTTCATGATGCACTGCTCTCAGAGAGGAATCTGTTCTGAGGTTTTCTGTCGATTACCAAGCCACGTTCCATTAAGTCAAAATACTACTTTAAAAGTTTAATGCACTGTGGTGCTCTTTAATCAGGTCATAAAGTGGTATTGTAATGTACACTATTCTTAATGTGCTTTTCCTTTTCACAAACCCCATTTTTAAACTTCACTGCATGTACTTGCAGACCCTGATTGCTTACAGATTTTTGAAAATAAATGGTCTTGAATGAGTCAGTAGTGACACAGCTGTACATTGTTCATCAAAACTATTTAAAATAAGCAGAAAGCTGCTAGTTTCTCTTCCAATGTTGATTTCACAGAAATTCAAACTTCCTTAAGAAGTTTATGATGCTTATTATCTTAATATTATCTTAAGAACATTAATTTTTTGGTAGCAATTCTTTTGTCATAAATTCTGGATGCAACTTTCTTAAACTTAAGATTAGCATATTTTAAGGATATTTCTGTCAGCAAATGAAGTAAATTGATACCATTCTTCTGATTTTTACTTTGCCTCTGACTTGGTGTATGATATAAAACCTAATCTCCTATATTTTGTTTTGTAATTTTCCCAGTTTTGTGTTGGGATAGTTCTATACAATATAAATGTGAGAAGTGTTCTGCCCTGCCTGCACTTTTATAAATCTAGAAATATTAAAATAGGTATTTAAGTGTTGCCTATTTACTGCAAATAATATACATCATATACATCTTGTGTTTCTTCTGCCTCGCTTCATCACTAATACTGGCAGTTACTATTCAGTAAGATTTTCTGTGCCTTTACACAGCATCCTTCTGCGTTTTGCTTTGAAAGGAGATGGTGTTTTTGCATTTTAAAAATAAGATCTGTATTCTTCTAAGACTTTCAGGAGAGAAGTTCAGTGTGTATAATTATATTTAAAAACTGAAAATTTGCCCTTTAAGATTACCTTGGAACAATACGCTTTGGAGTGATCACAGATAAACATGTTGCAGAGGAGATCTCACTGGTGAATTCAGGCAGCGTGTATTTGCACAGACATGTCAACACATCTCTAGTGAGTATTACATTTATGTTGTAGTAACTCTGAGACAACACCTGGAGATTGAAACTCTTGTTACACTGCAATCATAATGTCACCCGGACAAATGTAAAATAAATGGGTGTTCACAAGTGGAAAGTGGTGGAATAAAATAATTTTCTTAACTAAATGTAGTATCTATATTTATCTGAGAAATATTTCAAAAACTGTAATACACAGGCTTTTAATTTATTAAGGTGTGTATATGTCGTGGTTTAACCCAGCTGGCAGCTAAACACCACACAGCTGTTCGCTCACCCTCCCCCCTCCCTCTCTGGGACGGGGGAGAGAAATGGAAAGTGAAGCCTGTGAGTTGAGATAAAGACAGTTTAATAAGTTAGGATAATAATAATAATAATAATAATACAATGATGATAATGGTACTACTAATAATAATGTGTACAAACAAGTGATGCACAATGCAATTGCTCACCACCCGCTGACCAATGCCCAGCCTAACCCCGAGCAGTCCGGCCCCCTCCCCCGGCTAGCCACCCCTATATATTGTTTAGCATGACGTCAGATGGTATGGAATACCCCTTTGGCTAGTTTGGGTCACCTGTCCTGGGTCTGTCCCCTCCCAACTCTTGCTTCATGCCCAGCCTGCCCGTTGACAGGACAGAGCAAGAAACTGAGATGTCCTTGGCTTAGTATAAGCACTGCTCTGCAACAATTAAAACATCAGGGTGTTATCAGCACTCTTCTCATCCTAAGCCAAAACATAGCATACTACCAGCTACTAGGAAGAAAATTAACTCTGTTCTAACTGAAACCAGGACAGTATACTTCATTAATAATGTTTAAATTCACAAGGTATTTGTGACTTAGAGATTGAGCTCTTTATAAAGAAAATGTATACTAGTGAGAAAAGTAAAGATTATAAAGTTGTAGTGATAGAAGGGGTTTGCCTGGTAGAAGTCTTGTTGCCTAAAAGATTGTTTGTCTATCTGATGAGAAATTGGAAAGATTACCCCTTGGGAAAGGATATATGAAATGCTGAAGCATGCTGAATAGTGTCATTAAATTGAAAAAGAGTGTTTTAGGCAATACAGTAACAAAGCATGGTATATTTGAGAACTGCATTCATTAGTAAACAGTGTGTTTTAGTAAGTGAAAACAAATAGTTATTTTTTCTCTTTTCAAGATCTATCCAAATGATGACATGAACTATACAGCTGAGAATATTTGCAAGTGGGCTCTAGAAAATCGAGAGATGCTCATACGCTGGCTGAGACCTCATGGTGGAAAAAGTCTTCTTCTAAACAATGAGCTGAAGAAAGGACCAGCACTGCTCATATTTATACCTTATAATCCCTTGGCAGAAATTCATCCTCTTTTAGATGAAGTAAGTGAAATAACTTCAGTTTTTAACTTCAAAAAATGCTAGAACTTGAGAACTCTACCCAGGATTCTGAGACAAATTGCACTGCTACTGTGCAATACCCAACGTGGGTGAAGTGCTGTTGGGGTAAACTGTGCTCAGACTTGTTGACAAGAACTATTTTTACCTTGTGTGTTGTGGTACAGATTGGATATGACATAGCTTGAATTACTTTAAATTTTCTGTTCAGGTCTTCTTGGACTTTAATATAAAAAGATATAGAGCTAACTGTTACAGAGAGAAAAATCAATGATTTAAGGCATATGTGTTTCATAACTGTATACATTTGATGTTTCTGAGAAATGGAAATTGCCTTCCGTGAAAATAGAGGATGTTGTTTAGGAACATGAGCATATAAATCCTGAATTAGCTCTTGGTATTATGAGGGGTTGGAAATCTGTATACTTTTTCTCTATATTAAACTTCCTTTCATATTTATATCCTTTGTTAATCTGCTCTGTTAAGGATGATAGGCCTGTTTCTTGCTGTGTCAAGTAACAGTAGTAGGATCATTTATGCAGCATAGTGTCAGTTCAAGGTTCAAAGCTGATTGTCATAGTAATGAAATTATATTTGGACATCTGGTACTAGAAATCACTTTACTTTTAATTGGAGATGTTTTCTGGAATTGGTAGAGAATACTTCCCATTCAGATTTCTCTCCTTTGTGTGGCTCAAATTAACGCTGTTCCCTTCCTTCCTCCCTTCCTTCCTCCCTTCCTTCCTCCCTTCCTTCCTCCCTTCCTTCCTCCCTTCCTTCCTCCCTTCCTTCCTCCCTTCCTTCCTCCCTTCCTTCCTCCCTTCCTTCCTCCCTTCCTTCCTCCCTTCCCCCCTTCCGTTTTCTCTTTTATTCATGTAGTAGCAATCAGTCCAATTGCTCCACAGTAGGTCCCAAAGATTCTTGCCTAAATGCTTCTGAAGAAGTGACCTAGCAAAGTATCTGCTGCCTGCCTGTCAGTTCTTCCTCATGGCATGCATTTAGACAGAGCTTTTCCCTTGTCCAAATGGACTAACTCTTGACTGCTACTTGCCAGCATTTTAAAAAGGCACGTGAAACAGAGCAATAAGCATCAGTAGTACAAGCTGCCTGTGACATTCCTGTTATGGGTATTTCAGTGTTCAAAAATTCTCTTTCTGGGTGGCAGGTAAGGGATTTTATTTCACTGCTCCAAGTATTCAATTTTCTTTAAAAACACACTTTCTTAATCCATTTTATGATGAATCCTGCATGTTAGTTTGCACCACACACAGTGTGCCTTTGTCTCCTGTCAACAGTTGTTGAAAACAAGAACTTAACTTTTTCCGTTTGAGCGAGTGCTGTGAGAGACGGGCAGATCTTTGGTCTTCTGGTGCAGCTGACTTAATTCAAATAAAGACTGAGAATGTTTTTGAGTGTTGCAGAACTTGTGTTTTGTCCACCCCATTCTATTTCTTCTCATCTTCTTTCTTCCCTAAAGGTGGTTACATAGGGAAATACAGTCCTTTAATTAAACCAGACACTATTATTTGAACTCTAGCCCAACTGAGAAAACAGTCAGAGCTAATATGATATTTATATCCCGTGTGTGTTCCTTAGTTTCCTTCCAGTTTTCTTTCTCTGTCATTATTCCCATTTTTGAACTGTGCAGGACAGGAGTTTGTGTAGCTGTGTAGCTATGCAGTTATAGAAACTAACTTACCTGATTTTTTTTCCCCCGGATTATTTTTCAGCTGGAACCTATTGTCCCATTTAGTATGTCACACAGCTGTACATCACACTGGTGATCACACAGCAGTAAGAAACAAGCATTTGTGGAAGATGAAAAGCAGGGCAAAGGTTTGGAGGCAACGCTGACTAGTGTACAGAGCACCTCTGTTCTGGAATGCGTGTTTTCCACAAGGAGACCTTATTAATTTTGCAGTGTCTGAAGCAATGAGGAAAAAAATCACTTGTGGTACAACATCTAGTCAAACTAGAAATAGACAATAAAACTTAGTCAGCTACAAACTACGGTATGAGGAAATCTTTGAGGAGAGACTGGAAGAGAACTGCAATTATTCTTATACTAATCTGTCTTATTTCGGCAGACTTAATTCAATGATGCTTGTCCCAGCATAAGCATTGTAGTAACAGGTGCCATTTATTTAGATTAAGTCAGCGTAGCATAAGATGTTCTGTATCAGATTTCATCCAACTGAAAAGAATATCTACTTATATCAACATTATATCAACAATCTCATGGAAGAAGATAAAGATTATTCTGGTTGATGTTGTATTGCTTCACTTCCAATAGAGAGATATTATTGAACTTTTTTTTTTTTTAATTTTAGCTAGCTGTAGGAGTAGATGTTTATTGTAACTGTCAGGAGTGAGTTTCATCAAGCTTTGAAACCACTTGACTGTAAGGCAGTTTCACAGAATGAGAATGTCAAGTTGCATGTTGAATGCTCAGGGCATTTTTTTTTCTGGTAATAGCTCACTGAAATGGGATTTCCTATTACAAATCAGTTTTTCTGTTCATAGTCACTGCTCAAGTTTGTCTGTATAGGTAGTCAAAATCTCCAGGCTAGATTTTAGTATGAGGGGTCAAGTATATGCTTTCAGGACAAAAATACCTAACAGTGTGTTCTTAAAGACTAACAGAAACTGTTGCTGAAGTCTACATTTTAGTACTGATGATCTTGTTACAGCCCTCCTGGAGGTAATCAACACGTGTTTGATAAGTAGGTTTCCTATCAAAATGTTCTTGTGTGCGCAGTGTATGGATGTTCTGTATTTGGATTATATTTAATATGATAGATGAGGGTGAGAAAAAACTTGCTCCTTTTTCCCTTCTTGTATGTTCTGTTATTTATCTCCTAGAGAGGAAAATTCCTTCTTTGGTCTATACAAGTGCCTTTTTGGTGCCCATTCCCCCTTGGTTAAAAAAAAGAAAATGACGCAGCACAGAACACTTGCACTGAGTGGCAGGCTTCGCCCCACCAATAAGTGCAAAGCACACCTGGAGAGTTACAACTGTATGTTGTGGCTGGGTCAATACCAACATTGCTTCAACTCTGGCAATTATAGTTACCAAAGTTGTGTGCTGCCTATACCAGGAAGAATTTTTATCTTTTTATCACATGGGATTGCTTTAAAATAAATAAATTTCTCCTCATACTGGAAAAAAAGGGCAATTCAGGAACCTGTACCAATTAATTCTTTGAGTAGTGGGATTTAACCTTAAAATGTAGTGTTACTGAACTGTGATAAATATGATGTAAAGACACCTTGAGATGAATGTCATGGACTGAAAATATTTTAAATTGGATTTTTGTAGTTCTGTACATTTAATTCTTACATACTAAACAACTAACTTCGTTATCAAGTAAAAGCCTCCTATAATTGTTTTGTAAGAAGGCCTGAGAAGAGTATAATCAATTTTATTTCTGAAATTCTATTTAAAAAATGCATAATACATTGTTAAACCTGTAACAGATAACTGCATTTGAGTGAACTATGCGCAGTTATTCTTGCTTTTTTTTTTTTTTTTTTTCCCCTCTGTAGATTACCAAAGTGGCCTTGGAATACCACAGCTGTAACAAAAGCCAACAGGCTGAACCAGATCCCCAGCACATGGGGGACAATGATTCACCAGCTTTTAATTCCTATGTTCCAGATGCACATACAAAATTGGCAGAAACGTTCTCCATAACCAAGTACCCGTGCTGTAACACAGTGGTGCTTCCACAGTGGCATTCGATCTCGAGAACTCACAATGTCTGTGAGCTTTGCATTAACCAGACCCTTGGTGTCAAACCAAATACAGTCAAAGTGCCACACTGTAATTTTTTTGAGATAGAAGCAGCTTTGGACTCTTTCTACCTCCAGGAGCATACCTTTTTTCAAGTTATATCAAATACCATAGAATGCAGCAATTTCTTAAGTTTCTACAGTCCCTTTAACTATTACACTGCATGTTGCAGGACAGTAAATAGGCATTTTTTAAGTTTCATTAGTTCTGAGAAAACCATCTTTCAGACCCCTAAAGTAGTGTTTTCTTCCCATGGGAAGAAAGATAAAGATGACATCCAGAATTCTATTCCTCACATTGAGGATAGGAATTGTTTTATTCCTCACCTTCATATTAGTGGCACTAACATTACTGGTCTGAGCTGCAGGACCAACAAAACCTTGAATCTCTATCTGCTGGATTCAAATCTTTTTTGGATATATGCAGAGAGATTAGGAGCATCAAGATCTACTCATCTTAAGGAATTTGCTGCCATTGTTGACTTGAAAGAAGAAGTGCACTATGTCCTGGATCAAAATCAGTCACTTATTGGATCTACCCTGGGTATGGTTTCTATTATACAAATGCTTGAAATAAGAAAAACAAGTTTGCAACTAAGCTCATGTGTGAAAGACTTAATGCCATTCTGAAAATGACTGCTTACAAAGTGAGACTATAGTTAACATTGCTAACCTTTACTTATTCTATTCTATTTAGTAGTTGACCGAGCAGTAGTATGTATTCTACTACTATTTGCATGAACCAAATTTCACTTACCAAAAGTAACCTGCTTTAAGTGAAGTAAAGATTGAAATGTGTGACTCTTGACTGCCTGATACATCGAAGGAATTGGTAAAATCTAAACTAATGTGCTAGTGGAAAAAAAATCACTACATCTTAACACATTTGATATTAGAGAAGACACATGTTGGTTTTTGTTCTGTCATGTTGGTGCTCTGTGTACTAAAATTTCCCAGAATTTCATGAGATACTGCCCACTTACCTACAGAAACTAGCCCTTCCTCTTGTCCTCAGACTTAGAAATTATTTTAAATGTATGTTGAAAAGCAGGTGTGTTGTCAGATACAGCTCTCGTTTGCTTTTGTTTAAATCTGTTAATACTGGATTTCCTGGCTGAACTGGGGTGGAGGGGGGAAAAAAGGCAGTTGTATTCAGGAAAAAAAGACCGTATTCACAGTTCTGATTTTATTCCCAAATTACTTGGGTAAGATGCAAGGTGCCTAACCACATATATTTACCTGCCATGCTGATGTGCAAAACTGAGTCAACTTTTAAAAAATGCAGGGCTTTTTAATGTTAAAAGTGCAAGTAAACATGGAAATAAATTCAGGTGAACGTAGTATTGAGATAAACTGTTCAAGATTGTTTATCAGTATAATTCTTACAGCATTAAATTATATTTGCATTTTGCCAATAAATTCATAAGTTCATACAAAAGTATGCACAACATAATCAGAACATGGCCATTTGTTCTTAAGTTTTCCACCCAGCACTATATTCTTTTTCCACCCCCCCTGCCCCAAAAAGCATTATGGAGAAAAAAAAAAAGTTGGGGACCATAAATGGATGCTTAGGAGAAATTAAGATTTAGGTGAGGAGATAATAAATTTGCTTCCCCTTTGTGCTTTCAGTATTTTGTCTCAAACTATTTTCTGTTCACAGTATTTCCTGAGCAGGACAAGGGTTGCTCTGCTGAGTAGCACTCAGTAGATCTCTCTTCTGAGTTATTTGAACATCCAGAAACTTTTTTTCTCCCAAATATTTTGTCAAGGATTCATGTGATTTCTTTATTTTTTTATTATTATTTTATTTTACTGTATTTCAGTAAGCATCAGTTTACACAAAAACTTTGTGTTTACACAAATACGGATTTCAGGTTTTATAAATGGTTTCTAAAAATTCAGGAGTCTTCATGTCTTTTAATTAGTCCTGTCCAGTTATTATTTTATTATTTAATCATGCATACACATTCAAAATCCGGTGATCTAGAAGTATAAAAGCTGTATTTTGTTCTGGGGTGAGAGTTTCATTAATGCTGAATAGTAAATACCAAGAGCAATAGAGTTATATTTCAGAGATAAATATGATAATCTGGTGTTTTGTATGTATGTACAAAGGTGCTGTTTTTAGTTGGTCTGAGTTTTTGGACTGAGAATACCAGCACAAAACATTTCTATTAGATAAAATAATTATTTTTAGTGTACTTAATGCATCTTTTGCTTGATTACTGAATGTTCTTATTTTACAGTGCATAGGATAATGTTTATCTAAATTGAAAAAGTTTATATAGGTAGTATCTTGCAGAGATTTAGAGAATGTGTTCTAGGCTCCAAGTGGTATATCTGAAGGTAGTTTTGGAGCTTGTTGTAAATTTTTAGCACAGACCAACTACTGTTGAATATCTTGATATTAAAGAGGAAGTGGAATGAAGACAGCCACTAGTGAACTGAAGGTGGCCAGTCATACTGGCATGGGAATAGCACAGTTTTTCGTCTAAAGCAAAAGAATCATAGGGAAAGTAATTAAAAATAGTAAATGCAAACAAGTGTGGAATTAAGTAGAACCTTTAATATGAGGACTAAATAGTTTTATGCAGTATGGATAAAATGAAAGATAGTGAGAGGATACTGTTGTTGACTGAATAGGTGCATAGTTAGATTAGTAGGCAAAGGTTATTATTATAGTACATTGAACAGGAGTAGAAGTGAGATTAAAGATTAAAGAAGCAAATGAAAAGACTGAAATGAGCAAATGAAAAAAGTTTTATATTGTTTTCACATCAGTGGTGGCTGCTTGAGTTCTTACTAAACTCAAATAGTGACTTGAAACCAAGTTTAAATTGGAATTCAACAATTTGAGAGAAAATACAAAAGTAAAAACTGCCAAAATTGTGAATTAACTTTATGTATCAATTTATTTCAGAGAACTTCATAAAAAACTTCAGCGTTCTCTATAGCCCCTTGAAAAGGCATCTTGTTGATGACACTTCAGTCCGTTTTCGCATACAGCATGTAATCACTGAAGTGACTACCAGCACCTTTCATGATACTGTGCTTTCAAATGAAAAGGTACACCTCATTGCTGAAAGAATTCCTTGCAAATCATTGCTCACAATTTTGAAGAAGGGGACTCATTCTTTTTTCTTTCTCTTTTCTATAACTGTGCTTTGTCCTTGACTCGATTCCAGCACTCCCGTTTCCTTTATTCAGGTTTGAGATAACACTAAAGAACATTCTGATTTCTGGGTTTCATACCTGAAAATAAATAAATATACTACATTTTTTTCCTATGTATCACATTTTTTTAAACTTACTTAAAAATTTAAGCAAAGCAGATGTAATAGAAAAAAGAAAATGTGTTAAAACTAAAGTATTATTTGAAAACACACAGCAAAAAAATAAATAAAAAGTTTTCCAATCGCATTCCATGAAATTGTTTTATGTAAGATGTCTTGCTGAAGAGTAATTAATTTACTCTGATTTATTTAAAGATGTGATGTATGGATTAGTATCCCTTAGGTGTGAGAACTGCAGCAAATGTATACATCTGCAGTAATTGGCAGCCAGCAACCCTAATGCCTGCTTTGCTAGCTAGGTACCTACGCCTTTCTCCCCCCCAGGCCCCACAAAGTTTACAGTTGCTGTAAGATACATAAGAATTTAAGGTTGCAGAAGAATCGTGAGAAGTGTAAGAAGGTTTGATGCATTGTCATTTACAGGGATATAAACAGAGAAAATACAAAGAATTATTTATGGAAAGAGAATTTCCCAAGAAATTCTGTGTTAACCTGGGAGACAGAAGGCAGCATGAAATAGTTTATGATGTGCGTCAATGTTAGGATATAGTTTCCTTTCATGTTTTAAGGGTTCCAGTGAATTTAAATGTTGTGAATACTAATCCTTCTTTACCACAGATTAACCACAATAGGTAATCAAACTCTTCTCCATTTCATTTTCCAGAATGTCTTGCTGCTCTATTATGCACAGTGGTGCGGATTCTGTGCTTCTCTTAATCATATCTTTATTCAACTCGCTCGGCTTCTGCCTCCAGATAATTTCACTGTGGCAAGGTAAAAAAGACTCTAATCTCTCTACAATAATGCAAGTTCATTGAGGTCATTGGCCTAGAAAATAATTACTTTTTTCTCTCTACACTCTTGCAATACTTGATGTAAATGTTGTGTTTCATTTTTCTCTGAATGCATTATTTGGTTTTCCTCTGTATAAATTTGGTAGTTTTCAATCTCACTGTGGTATATCTGCAGTTCGGTTATAAGGAATTTTTAATCAGTGAGATTTTTCATGAAGTGAATAAAAGTGAATGAAGTGAATATTCATGAAGTTTAATTTGGGAAGTAAATCAGTAAAACAGCAGCAGAAAATCATTTTCACCTCTGATTATTTGTAGCAAAGAATTATATCCTGTAGTACTGTATTTGAGAAATTTTATATATATATATGCACATACTTATATTTTTTATACTTGTATTTTATATATACTTGTATATATTTATAATTGATACATATTACATGATTTTATTTAGCATTTCCAGGGCTTTACATGTTACAGTACAATTTAAACATTCTTATTCATGTATTTGATAATACATCAATACTTATAATCTCTGCTCCAATTGCATGCTTTGTTTTATTCTGACTGAATTTACTTCAGGTGGCAGCAAGACATATATTGGGAAAAATTAATTAAAAACCTGGAATTATTACCTGTTTATAATTACTGCTTTGTTCCCATAGATATAATGCTACTCTCAAACATGCATCCATTCTTTGTTGACTTTGAATTTCTGTTGTTTGGTCCACTATTTTTGTTGTAGTGTTACTTCTGTGATTGTCTTTTTTTTTATTTAATAATAAAATTATTGTAATAAGAATTTTATTTATAATCAAGGGAAACCTAAAAAAGCAGAGAAGAAAAAACACATAAGCAGTTGAACAAGTGCTTCATTCACAAAATCTTGTTTTCCTTTCTACATAGAGCTTTAGAAGAATTTAGAATGCATTTGTCCTCGGAAGAAGCAAAGTAATTTATTCTCCAAACCAGATATTTAAGGAAAATATTTGTGGAGTTGTATTGAGGAACAAATTACTGAAAAAGAAAAAATTCAGTAGCACGTTGAAGTTTGTAGGCAGGTCTGCCTGTTTCAGGGAAGTGTATACATAGTGATTGTGTACTTTAATTGCCAAGAGAGCAGTTGGAATACTGTACATATTTTTCTGGCAAAAAATTGTTAATCTGAGATTTATCATCTTGTATATTGGCAAATAATTTTGCTGATTCATTAGTGCAATATATTTTCAACATAACACATTCAAACTTACTTTCACAGTTACTTGCATTTCCCTCTTTGTAATCCCCAAAATGGTGTTTTAGGAAAAAAAAGATTGTTCATCTGCATGTTTCATCAGTGTGTCATTTCTTAACAGAATTGATATCACTCGAAATGATCTTCCATGGGAATTTATGACAGACCGTCTCCCAACTATTTTGTTTTTTCCGCATCACAGGTAATGTAATACTTTTCCTTATGGGTTTTGTACTTTAATTTTACTAAGTTATAATAACTATCTGACTGTAAGTCTTAGCAGAGAAAAAAAGAAACAGTAATTCTTCTTTATGTATATTCTAATAATTAAAAAGAAAAGACATGGATAGCTGATTTTATACGGTGAATACTCTCTCTGAAAGTCATTATTTATTTGTTTGCAAGTCTTTATGAACAGCAACATAATGGTTCTTTACTTAACTTTTCTTATTTGGATTTTATTATTATTATTATTTTGGCATGATCCAGGTGGATCATGTGGTTATGGGGGGGGGGGGGGATGAAGAAGAGAGAAGTGATGTAGATAGTGGTGCAACTTTTATCTAATCTCTTCAAATTGATACGCTAATAGATATCTTAAAGGATAATATGAATCTAACTTCAAAAAATGTGCATAGGATTTGGAAGACTTAGGTATTTTGTTCAACTTAAACATTCATTAATATCAGGTCACTGTGATCATCCATGTCCCAGAGTGATGATGTCATATGCAGTTCAAGGTGCTAAGATACAAGTATTTTAAATATGGATTAAGAGCAAAATCTGTTTCTTAAAATTCTTGCTCTCAGCCAAATATCCATCCAATGCAGAGATGCTTATAGCACATAAAAGGGTTCATATTAGTGCTATACCTTCATTATACAAGTTTAGGTTTCTCTTAATTGCTATATTAGCAAGATACTAAGTTTGAGTTGGACAGCAGATATTTAAATAAAGCTATCATTGTTTACGTACCTTTCTTAATATTAGTATGCCCTTTTTAGGAAGGAGCAAAGTATGAAGTTTCCAGAAGACTTCTCAGTTAACCTTCCTAATCTTCTTAAATTTATTTTACGTTACTCAAGTCTTTCTTCATCAGCACCCTGTACCAAAGAATGCTTACATAAAGAAACAGTTTTACAGCAAGGACACATCTTGCACTTAGAGAAAGAAATTCAGAAGTTAAGATCAGAGATCAGTGCTCTGCATCAAGCCCACAACCACCTCGAGGCACAGCTTTCTGAAGCAAAAAGAGAAGAACACCAAGTACAGCAGCAAAAACACATACTGGAAAAGCAGCACAAGACTCTGCAGCTCCACAGCGAGCAGTTACAAGCCACATTTGATCAGAAGAATCGGGAATTACTAGAAATGGCTGAAAAGCTTCAAGAATTGGCTGATGCATCAGAAAACCTCCTTAAGGAGAATACTTTACTAAGAATCCTGGTAGCATCAAGGGAAGGAAAGCTACAGCGCAAAGATGAAATTAACGAAGCCCTTCAGCCAGAGCAAAAGCTTTCTGATGACAACATATTGGTTTCAACAGCTACTGCCACATCAGAGGAAAAAAGAATTGATATTGATACTCTAGAAACAGAGCACAGTAGTAAAAACAGGACAGAATGATTTCTTTCACAAAGAAAAATGACACAGTATTGGGTAGGTATTTATGCAAATTTTATTGAAATTCATTGTAAATAAAGACTTCTTCCCCCACATGATCTAGAAAAAGAAAATCAAATGAAATATTTTTGTATACTTGAACAACTTATTAGCTACCCACATCTAAAGCAAAGAGTATGGAAAACTTTCTGCACTTTACTATTGCACTAACTTGCAAACACCTATCTGATAAAGATGCTGATGCTTAGGGGCAGCAGTGTAAAGCATCTGACTAAGGACCAGTTATTTTTCACCAGCTTTCTCTAATAACTGCTAGACGGAGAAAATAAGACCATTGATTTATACTTTTCCTTTAATTCCTGAAGATTGCCCTTTACTCTGCATTGTTTGCAGAATTAAAATGGAGATAATTTATCTGTATAATCAGTAAACTTGAATGGACAAAGTCATCTTGCTGTAGCTACTCTATTCAAGAACTTCAGCACTTTGTGTCACTTTTGTACACTAATTATGTCTTGAAACCTGCAAGAGCAGAACTGTGTGAACTGTTATCTAGTGAACCAAAACTAAAGAAAAATCTTATTGATTTAACCCTTTTTCTCCTTGCTTTTTAGGATTTATACAATACAGCAATCTTAAGTGTGTGGGTCTGGCTACACATGCAAGCCTCCTGACACTAGTATATTAAGCATGTGCCAAGGCAAGAACTGCCCTTTGGTATAGCCTATAGTATACTCTAGTGGTAATTCCAGGAGCTTTTCACTGCTGTCAGTATTAGTTTTTGCTTCAAATTTGAGTCTTCAATTAAGAAATCAGAAGCCAAATGCAGCACTAAAAATGCAAGACAACATCTTACTCTAGAAGAAAGGGGTATGACCTTACTGAGTAGGCCACTGTTGTCTTATATCCAGTTGCACAATTCTCAAGTAAGCTCGCAAGGCACCTCTTAACTGAGTTATGCCATACATACAGGGGCAAGAAGCAAAAGTAACTTCCAAGGGAGCTGGAATTTGAATTTCATTATTTGTAGCATATTTTAGGAAACAGGTCTTCACAGTAAACTTTTTGGTCCTAGGCAATCAAGTGTTTAAAATCCAGACTAGGCACAAGCAGGCTACGTATAAAGTAGCTTCATATAAAATAGTTCATAAAGAAGCTGCGTATGAAGTAGTTTAGGGGCTAGAGTTAAGTTGAACCAGGCTTCAAAGCATGTGTACCTACTCAACAGTCTGAGAGTAGGCAAGCTGGCCTTGGTGGTTTAGTGCTGTCCCTTCTCTTCTCCAAGTATTTAATACATCTTTTTACAGTTTCTATAGCACAATTTCCTCCACAGAGCAGGAAGTGAAAGAGATATCCTATCCTTACATGAAAGTGCTTCCCAGCTAGTAGTATGAAGACACCCCCAAACTGAAAAGCAGTCCTGCTTCCCTGTATCAATCCTAGACAAACTAATGTTAAAACTTTTATCTTGTAGTAGTTGAGCTAAGCCACAAGTTATCTACAAGATACACAAATTGAATTCTGTAGTTGATCACTTGTCTTTAGACTAAAAAGCCTTTTTACAAACAGACTCCTAACGTTTTGTTTACATACACCTGAATTGCTAAGTACACAAACAGACCTTCTAGGAAAAAAATAGGTAAGTTACATTTATAAGTTTTAATAAGTAACTGCTTCTGCAGTTTCAGCATGCAGACAGAAGAGAAGACCCTGCTCTACTGCCACTTCAAACTCCTGGAAACCTTCTGGACCATCCCTGAGGGTTCAGTATCCATCATCAGTTCCCAGTTCCGTCAAAATGGCAGTTTCCTCACAGTAGCTACATGGTTAGAGAGAGCTCAGTTCTAGCAGCCAAAAGCTTAGCCTATGCCTAGCTGCAACTGAAGGAAACCGTTTCCTTTCTTGTAGCTCCTGTGTTTCTTCCCTCAGCATATTACTGTCAGGTTATACCTGCTTTTCAAACAAGGTATTCTACCTTCTTTTCAACATTCTGTACTAGTCCAGTGAACTGCTGAAGTTCTGGCTCTATGGCTGTGCACTCAGAAGTTAATAGCAGAAGCAAGTTTTAACTGCAGATCTGGTTTTGAAGGTCTGGATTCCACCTACAGTCCTCTTGTGTTACATACTATTTCACCATACTATTCTCATGTGCTGTGGAGCACAAAGCAAAAAGCTTCTGGCAGCCTATTTACCGTTCACAGTTGTAAAGTAGTTCACATTACAGTAGTAGCTCCATCAAAATAGGCTCAGCTAAACATTCAAGTAACAAAAAGATGCTATTAGTCTCTTCACTCAAAGATATCCTGGTGTCCATTGCCAGCAATGGACTTTATGCCAGGTGAGTCAGCTCTTGTCACAGAAGTAGGATACACAATTGACACAAAGAGCAACTTCACAGTGCATGCAGTTGCAATGAAAGCTTATTTAAGCCTCATCAGGGTGTTTTCTGATGAGTAATGTGCACGTGACCAAGTTCTTCACAGTATAGATTCTTCTGCTGGTTACACATATAAGCACAGTCCACATACAGGTATTGCTCCAAGTTAGCTATGTACTTCTGTGCTGTTTGGAGTTAGCTTTGCTTTCCTCTCTACGCAAGGTCCTTTAGCGGAGTACTGCACAAGAAGAAAGGGCTCTTTGGTTTCTCCTTCACCCACGATGCTTTCCTCATCTTCAGACTGGCTGATCCTCTGCAGACGCAAGTAACACCAGCAGCCCAGTATCAAGGCACCAAGAGCTGCAATAGCAATCAAAATAACAATGACAGTCACCACTCCTGTGCTGGGGCTGTGATCCATAATAGACATGGTCAGTATTTTGGATTTCAGACTTCTTGAGGAAGATTCTGCTGTCCTCACTGTATCTTCAAATTCCTGCAGTGGAAAAAAAAAAAAAAAAAAAAAAAAAAGAAATACTTAATGCACTTGTTCAGCTTCACCATAATCAGAAATATTACAATTATGGTTGGTATCCTCTCTGTGATGATACATGACCCTCCTGAATTCAGTGCTTCACGCTTCTGCATATACACTTACTTTAAGATGTTTCTTTACAACTTGCCTTTGAACATGTAGATGTCTACGCTGAACTAAAGCAAACAAGAGCTAAACGTGGGTTCAACTTGACCTGCTTTCAAGATGCCCACGAGTAAGAATTTTTTTCTAAGAGAAGATGAGAAAAGATACTGAGGCATCTTAGGATCAGGTGGTTCTGAGACAGTACAGTCCATATCAAGTTTTAATCATAACTCAACCAAGTTTTTACAAACATTGAAGTCACTAGGCAGAGTTCAGCAAACCCAGCACTCATATCAAGGATATACCTAGATTTACATAGCAAATTATATATATTTTTGCCAGTGATGGAAGCTGTAGAGTTTAGCATGAAGAGATTTAAGACTATTTAATACAAATACTAAATCATGGTCGACTCTCAAATCCATGACAAGATAGTAATTTGGCTACCTTACCTTTTTGTAAAGAACCTTACAGAAACAGTACATCTAACTGACAGAAGTCTGGCACTTTAAATTTCTAATGTACGACATCTTCCTAATGCACAAACAGTTCCAGGACTGGTAAATTGCAAAATTAATTCTAATGCTAATGGATTACTACAAACCCATCCATAACACTGGTCTGTTTAGAAGGGTTGAGTACATGGTAATTAATTGGTTGTTCACTGAGCTGGTAAAAAACAAATATAGCTTTAAATACATTTTTTGTAAGAAGCAGGTAAAGCTAGATTTATTGAAGACTTCAGTAAATCTAAGGGGAAAATTATTATTACAAGCTTCTGCTCCTCCTTAGTGGCTTTCAAATAGCAAGAGCAAGGTGGCATGTTAGAAATGAAGCTGAAATAGGAACAGAGGCAGGAAAATGGGAGAGGAAGAGCTGCAAGACTTTCATAGTCTGCCACAGTTCCAGCAAGCAGCAGACGTTTTCCATACGCTTTTGTCTACTTCCACTTCTGAATTCATGGTATTTTAAGGAGTCATATGGGCCTTTCCTTTTAAATTTAAGGTTACTGTTAACAAAGTTGGCAGTTTTGGGTTTCTCTACTTCAACTGGGTTCGTTACTTTTTCTTTCCTGCTACCTTCTCTTCAACAGTACAGGAATTCACGGGAGACTTTTTAGAGGTTGGAGCCAGTTACGATGTGGGAACTGCTGTAGGAATTAGGGCTCAAAGTCACGATTTCAGGTACAGCAGGTACAGTCCCGAAAGGCTCTAGGGTCTGCTGCAAGTACAGAACAGCAGTGCCTGCATTCATTTGTGTGTAGGCACTGACTGGTGTTGGATTAACTAGTTTCTTCTGGCTGCAATAAATGCTGGTCTGCTGAGGGTCACATACCTGTACAAATGCTGAACAGACTCTTCCCCACCATCCCTGTTGCACCCAGCTGCAGTATCAGCTCCTGCATGCAAGCCCCCTCACAGGTCAGTCTCACCCAGCCTTAGGTCAGAACCCACAGGCTGTGTGCAGTACCTTGGATTCTCATCATGACAGAGTCAAGGCAATTACATCACACCTTCACCAACAGCACTTAAGCCAGAGAAGCCCCTAACCTCTCGTGGAATGGCAGAGCCACGCACACCACGCAGCTACTTCATCCACAAGAGAAATCCAGTACGAGCATTATTAGGGCCCAGTGACTCAGAACTAACTTGCACACACTGATTGTGTTTCCAGCCCTATGAACTACTGCAGCCAGTAGCATACCTGACAGCAGCAAGTCCAGCAGACTCAATTTTCTCCAATTAGAAAATCAACTACCACTCACACCCAACCATACCACATATCAGCAACAGCAGAACTATGCCCACTGCAGCCAGACAAGGTGTGTAATTTTTGTCAGGATCATCTTGGTTTTGCAACACTATAAACTCTGCTTAATCAACACCAGGAAAACAGCTAAGGGTGAGTCAGGGTGGCTTTCATGAGTTAGTTTTCCTCAGGGCATGTCTGAACTGCAGCACTATTTGATCTAGCCACACCAGCACAGCATCAGCACAAATGATTTAGTCTGCTTCTCACGTAGGCACATGAAGCCCTGTCCCACAGCTCACAGGGCTGCTAGCAGCAGTGACAGCCTACTGAGTGCTGTTTGGTGTGGCACATACCTTTACATCAGAAGTAAAGAGTTACTGGTACCTAGAAAATAGCTTTTAACACTGAGAAGTCCAAGAGCCAATGTTCTACCGTGAGCCAGCACTGTGCCCTTGTGGCCAAGAGGGCTAATGGGATCCTGGCGTGCATTAAAAGGAGCATGGCCAGCAGGTCAAGGGAGGAGATCCTCCCCCTCTACTCTGCCCTGGTCAGGCCTCACCTGGAGTACTGTGTCCAGTTCTGGGCTCCCCGGTACAAGGAAGACAGGGATCTCCTGGAAAGAGTCCAGCGGAGGGCCACAAAGATGATACGGGGCCTGGAGCATCTTCCGTATGAAGAAAGGCTGAGAGACCTGGGTCTGTTCAGCCTGGAGAAGAGAAGACTGAGAGGGATCTTCTCAGTGTATATACATATCTGAGGGGTGGGGGACAGAAGGATGTAGCCAACCTCTTCTCAGTGGTTTGTGGGGATAGGACAAGGGGCAATGGCTGTAAGTTAGAGCACAGGAAGTTCTGCACTGACATGCGAAAGAACTTCACGGTGAGGGTGACGGAGCATTGGAACAGGCTGCCTAGGGAGGTTGTGGAGTCTCCTTCTCTGGAGATATTTAAAGCCTGTCTGGATGCCTACCTGGGCAGCCTGTTCTGAGGAACCTGCTTTGGCAGGGGGGTTGGACCCGATGATCTTTCGAGGTCCCTTCCAACCCCTACAGTTCTGTGATTCCATGTTAGGTCCAGATAACAGAGAACCCACACCTATGCACACTGTAAGAAGACATTTCTCCATCCCCCTCTGTGACACAGCTGCAAACTGCAGTGGTCCCAGTTCACCATAGATAATGGAGACCTAGGCATAGTAGTTTGTGAAACTGTGCTTGAGTCTCCCTCAAGTAGGAACCTAAGCTCTTCTGTAATGGGGAAGAACTGTCTTGAGACAAGGTTCTCTCTCCCTTACCAGGTTATACACTGGGCTCTTGCTATTCCCATTTCTTTTGGGATCCCCAGGAGCACAGCTGGCCCGGAAGGCCTACTGCCCAGGAAGGTTCTTCTGAACCAAGTATACACAGTAGCAACTCAGAAGTTCTGAGATGTAAGCATTTATTGGTGTTGGGTTAAATATATATATATATATATATATATATATTACTATTCCTGGACATCTGTTTAACACCACAGTTATGGCTTCATAGCGCCGCTACTGCTTGAGGTTGTGAGGCAGTTTAACCCCTACTTCCACCTTCTGAGTAAGAAGGTGTTTCAGATCAGTCCTCTCCAGCTGTCCTGTTCTTCAGCAGGCACTGGAAAGGACCTTGCAGGCCCACATGTGGGTACTGGCAACTCCTGCACAGCTGCTGCTTCCAGCAAGTGAGACACTATAGCAGCTGACAGCCAGGAGCATAAGTAGGGAGCTTCACGGTGCAGAGCTGGCCAGGAAGAACGTGCTGATTACTGCGGGTGTGACAGCTTTGTTTTGTTGTCCCCTGCTCTAACAAGTCAACTCAGCTTAGTCATGACAGCTCCTTTAATAAATTCACACAGAACCTTAAACAGAAGGACAGGTTTTAAAACTGGGAGATTATCATTTCTTGTAGAGAAGCCCTACTCCTAACTCGGGCCCTTAGACTAAAAGGATGAGCCTAACAAATATTCTTCATTGCACCTAGCATGGGGTTGATCATTTGTATTTAGTATCACCACCTAACCAGACAAGCCAAACGTTAACAGTAGCAGACAGAACAAACTTGCAGGACTCATCTCTCAGGCAAGTGAACTCTCACTCTGTTTACACTAGAAAGTTAATTCTAGCTGGCTTAGGCTCTCCTGTGTGTCAAGTGATATTGCTTTGATGTGGCAAGGTAGAAGGTGTTGGAGATGGAGAACTAGGACCTACAGGATGCAGTTGGATGTCCATCCAGATGGACAGATCTTTATTATTTTAAATTAACTGCTTTTATATTTGATCAAAGGGACTCAGATTGCCTGAATTCTTAAACTCTGGAACAAAGAAGGGCACAACTTCCTCCAAATGCACTACCCAGTGAGTTTCATTTTCTAGGCACAGAAGTAAGTCTGATCTCACGTTCATGCTGTCAGGATTATCAGGTTGCATCAAGAAGCCCTTTCTAGCTTCTATTCAGAAAGCTCCTGATGTCTTTGCACCATACTATAGCTAATACTAAGAGCTACAGGAGAAAACAAGACTAGATGTCTTCAGAAAGATGACTGCATGGACGTTCACCCTCTAGCAAAAGGACAACCAGATAAAATTCAAGGTCACTTTCTCAAAGCACTTCAACTCCTACTTCTCAGTGAGAAAGCATAGTAGTCATTCTTTCTGCAGGCATATCCTCTCCTTTCCACTCAGGGAGCCTGGAGCCAGCACCCTATGTGTCAGATATTAAGCAACTGTACAGCTTTACAACAGCACAAACAGCTCATTAATGGTGCACAGTAGTAACTGGGATGACAGCAGCTTCTAATTTTTTGATTAATTTTTTTTTTTCCTGATTGTTTGAAACTGAATTATCAGAAGCTGATAAAATAAAGACAGTGCTCTGGCATTAGCTACTGTTGTTAATTCATGCTGAAGTTGTTCTTGCTTTAGGTCAATGTCTAGAGCTAGAGCTCTCCTGCAGCCTTAATTCTGCCTTCAGCTTGGTACATGCACACACTGCAACCACACTGGTAAGAACTACCAGGGCAACCTTTGGGTTGGGTTGTTCTTGAGATGCAGAACTCACAGCTCACCACCAGCAATTGACTGAAATAGAGATTAAGCTGTCTTCAGAGTTCATTTCTCTCCTGGAAAAATACTGCATTCTGTTGATCCTCTTAAATTGATCCTAAAGGAGATTACAACGAGCTTTAAGGCTCACTTTGAAAGCATACCTGAGCTAAAGAGACCTATAAGTATACCAGGAGCAGCACTGACTTCATCCACCACTTTTACTGTAAGATATTAAAAGATGTAAATTTCTGATCTTCAAAGGAATTGTTAGCAACATTTGTATGTATTTGGTGGCACTTCTAGAGCTACATCCATCTCTTCCCGCCCTACTTGCCATCAAAGGACACATCTAAGCACATTTACTCATTAGTAAGATTGGTCAGATTCCCTGGTGGGAACTGCAAATAGCCTATCTCAGTTCCTACAGCAGTCAAGCAGTGAAAACATCAGGTATAAGCCATTTTTCTAGAAGTAACAGCTTTTTTTTTTCTCCAGCTAATGCCAGCTTCCACTCACAATTCCATTTGTGAAGTTTTATTACCCAATCCTAAAGCTCTAAGTAAAGGACAAACAGCAAACCAATTTAAATTGCAGAAGGCTGCTGGAGGACAGATTCTATGAGGCTGGCAGTAGTTTCTAAACAAAGTTTTTTTTATGACTGTAGGCATTCTGCTGCTAAGTTAGCTGTGGTTAATACCAGCACGCATGCACATGAAGAGAAATACTGCTACGGTAACAGCCAAAGCTATAGGAAGAGGCTTCAAAAGGCAATCTACTAGAGTTCACCCAAACAGAACACTCAAAATCCTCAAGCAACAATTGCACCTTAAGCTTGTTAAGTGTTTTTAAAAAGATACTTTTGGCAAAATACCACAAGGAATAATGCAAGTTAAATGAGATAGGCAAAAAGGTATGAGAATAGAACTACCACCCTGACTTTAGCTTAGAAATGGATACGTAATAACTACTGCTTAGTTAAAAAGCCTCCATGCTAAAATCTTTGCAGGAAAGTAACAGCAGCTTGCAGTAGATGCTACTAACTGAAAAACACTTCCTCTTGTATGTGCAAGGAAGATTACTTTTAAGGAATGCTGTATGCTCATCACAAGAGCATCCTCGTTACCAGTGGAACAAGGAGGGAAAAAGCCTCAGGGGAGATCCAAAATGTAATTCTGGCATTGGCACACAAGTGCACCCAGCACTCACATTACGCAGCCTCGGAAAGCTAGAAGCCTTCATAGTGCAGAAGCTGTCAGCCTTTACTACTGCCAGAGAAACTGTGGGACCACTGTTATTCTCAATCAACTCTAGTTTAATGCCCTCTCTTTCTGATAAAGCCAAATTGCACTGCACAAAGCGAGGCTTGGCTGGAGGCTGTTTTTGAAGGAGCTGTTCAGTGGAAACCTTCAGTGCAAGTCTCCTGCCACAACCCTTGTTCCACTTGTTATGAAGAATAAAAGAGCAGGAAAGCCTTAAAAAAGGCTTTTCTGTAGCCAATTCATTACAGATAGGCTTTACTGTCCAGGACAGTTTTCCAACAACTTAGCAATGAAGCAACAGTTAGAAACACTAGACCTAGCATGATTGCCTGGAACTGCAGTTAGTCTCCACATGAGGTAAAACAGTACCTTACACTTAATCAAGAATTACTTTCAGAGCTTTTACACTAAGTTAAACTACAGTGCAGTTAGTGTTTTACATGAGACAGCAAGATGAAGAGAGGGCAGAGCAGGCCAGTGAGTTTCCCAGGTACAGCCACACAACTTCAAAAGCACACAGACACTCTCAGCAGCACAGCAAGGGGAATGGGTTTATGCTGTAACAGCCTGTCAGGCAAGAGATCCAGTTTATGGAGAACTAGCAGCAGGTTTCTACTGGTAAGATCACACCTGCCTCCAAGGCAGTTGCCTGGCAAAGCTTCTGTCACACTTTGGACTTTGTCAGTCACAGCCACACACAGCTCTGATGAGGGGCCTGTTCAGACAAGATAACAGGGTCGCTTCTGACAGGTGGTTATCAGAAATAATGTGCTATGTATACCCTGTCTTATAGCATAATTCCCAATATATTAGAAAACTTGCTGAAGCAACAACATTAAGTTTACTGATAAAACCCTTTTTTAACTTACACAATTGAGTGAGTGCTCAGGATATATGTATTTTAATGGCTTTGTCCAACAGCAGCTAGCTTGTTCCTGTTTATTACTGATAATTAAGCAGTTTTGCTCGATTATACTCTGTTCACAGACTGAAAGCAACACCAAACCCTGCCATGTACCAGCACCAAGTAGCTCAATAGCTCGGGCTCTTAGTCCTGCGCTCCGGGTTTTCACCTCAGCTCACAGGAAAAGCGAAGGTGAGGCCGCCCTGCGCCTGGCCTGGCCGCTTTCATCCCCCCGGAGGGAGGGGCTGCACAGCTCCCTGCACGTCCCAGATGCCTTGGGCTCCCTTCCCAGAGGGATGTCCCCGCTCCTGGCAGCCCGGCCAGACGGAGGGGACAACCCACGCTCCCCTACCCGACGTGAGGTCGGCACGGGGCGCTCCCACCCCTGCTGCCCACCCATGGGCCGCATCCTCCCCGCAGCAGGCAGCACACGGGGCCGCGGAAGGCACAGCCGGCCCTGCCGGCGGCTCCGGGGCCCGGCCCCGCGACTCCGGCCCACGGCAGCGCACAGCTAAAGCGCCCAGCAGCCGGGGGCTCGGCAGGGCCGCCCCGGGCACCCCGCCGTCTACTCTCACATACAAAGAGCGGCCCTAGGGGACCGCAGCGAACCCCGCCCACACCCCCACCCGGAGCCCTTCCCTCAGCAGCGGCGGCGCCGCGCGGCCTCACCCGCCGCTTTTGTGTCGGGACAGAAACCCCAGCCCCTCACCGTCGCTTTGATCCGGCCCCGCCGCAGCCTACGGCGCTCCTACCGACGCCACCTCAGGCGCGACGGCCGTTTCCCCGCCCGCGCCGCCTTCTAGTGGGGCCGGGCAGCGCCGCGCCTCGGCCAATGGGCGCCTCGACGGGCAGGGCCGGGGCTCGGCCCTTCCCTCTGCTCCTCTCCTCCCTTCTCTTGTCTCTCCTCCCCAGCAACGGTGGCGGCCACACCGTCCCCTAGAGAGCCGTCCGGGCAGGGCCGGTGATGCCCGAGGAGGAGGAGGAGAAAGAAGAAGAAGAAGAAGAAGAAGAAGAAGAAGAAGAAGAAGAAGAAGAAGAAGAAGAAGAAGAAGAAGAAGAAGAAGGCGGCTGAGGCGAGGGGCGCTGAGGGAGGAAGTGCCCCCTGCCCTGAGGCAGCTGCGGGGATGCGCTGGGGATTTGGCCGGTTCTGGCTCTCTGCAGCCTCCCCCTGGTTGTTACTGGGCTCAGGCCTGGGTGCTAGCAGAACCCAGGTTGCTCGAGAGAGATATGTGGCAAAAAGAGCTCTGAGGGCGAAGGCCCTGACAGGAATCTGTGTGCAGAAGGTACTGTGCTCCCCTGTGAACACCTATTGTACAATGTAGGGGTGCTGGCCCCTATTGTGCACAACTTTATAGGGTGTAGGAGTGCCTTGCAGTCAGTAATGGTGTGTCTGCCGTGGGCCTGTGACAATTCACGTTAACTTTAAATAAGGTTTCCTTTTAATGATTGTAACAGCATCAGGTTCTGTTGTGTTTGTGCATCATCTGCCAATCAAGAGATGATAAAGGACCCCTAAACACATCTTTAAAGGTTCAAAATGTTTTTAAAAAGCCAAAGACTGAGCACCAACACTGGGCTCCTTGCACTGTTAGGAGCTGCATCCCTGGCACAGCAATGCTGGACGTGATAGTAACTCATCTTTGTGTCCGTGAGCTGATGCAGAGGTAGCCAGTGGGGCCAGTAATTTAAAATGATGTTTAAATCACATTTAAATGTTTGAGTGTCTGCAGATGCCTGTCTTACATAACCAAGAACGCAGACTGGCTGTAATGGATTAGTGTCCTGATGCACTTCAGTGAGAAGGTCATGCACTTTTGTACAAAAAGCATGAATGCAATTACGAGAGCTGACTCATGAAAGTCATCCACTCATAGCAAAGCCTTAAGAAAAGTTCAGCAATCTCTTTTAGCATAATTTAGAAAATTTTTTGCCTTTGAGAACCTTTTAATAGTGATTTTGTAACCCATACTTGGCAAATTGCACAGAGAACAAAGCAGGTTCTTCACATTGGTTTCTTGTCTTTGCAAACGGGATGCTTGACAAGCACAGGCTGAGAGCATGGGAAGTTTACAGTCTGCTGTGGAGAAAGTACAGGGCTGCTAATCCTTCACAACTGCTTAAAACCTCTTGCTTTGCCGCCTTTACCTGTCTCCAGTTAATGCTCAAGGCTTTTTAAATCCGATGCAGACAGATTTAACAATGTTCTGAATTTCACAGCATCATTTAAAGTGTAACCTCCTGCTTTGATGCTTTTATATCCCAGCACTTGACATTACATGTGTAATTAACTTCATAGGGAATTATATGCAGAAGTATTTTGGGGTCAGCTGTAGTCATTATCACAGTCATCCCAGTCTCTGCTGGAGCAACTCTGACTCCTAGCATAGTTTCCAGCAATGTTGATTTTAAGCATTACTAATTATAGAGGTTCTTTGGTTTCTCTTCTGGGACTAACTATACCACTGTCAGAGAAATTCATGATCAGATTAAGTTTTGCCTGTAATTTGTTTTGTTAGAGTGATAATTTCCATTGTTGCTGATTTAAAGATCAAAGCCGAATTTCCTTAAGTGGTATATTCTTTATTGCAGCGCTGGATGCACGGGGGATCCTTCCGCCTATCGTGCATGTTCGAAGTGACAAACTATCTTGTATTTATACAGTGAAACAATGAATATTCAATTAGCACCTGTACATATTCATTACATAACCCCGTCTACCCTCGCTTCGTATGCTAATTAGCTTATCAGTCCTTGCGCTTGCGCAAAGCCTTCCAAGAATTGTGGGCCAGGGTCTCCAGGATGTGGGCAGTGGTCTTTGGGAGGAAGGCCGTAGGTCTTCCTCATAATACACTTTCTTAATCAGTTATTTTCCAGGCTGTAAAAATGTTGAGTTGTCTTTCGGTTTAACTGAGGATCGGCAGATAACAGGATATCTCAGTTAACAAGACATAACAGACAGTTGACAAGTTATCTCAAGTCTCAGCCTGAGTGTTAACAGATAATGGGGTGTTTTCAAATAACAAAATGCTTAAACGTAACAGAAGGTCTACAAATAACAAGATGTTGTTTACTTTGTCCTTGCTAACTTTTAGTCACAAGTTCTATTCTATCCTAAAGTAAGTTTATACAATATCAAATCACAAGCTTTATTCTATCCTAAAGTGAGTTTATACTATATCATTGCAAACTCACCTCAAGCTCTCCCTGTCCTTCAGCAGCTTTTCAGACAGTTCATGTGGCCACTGAAGTGTACCCCGCTTTGGAGCTTTCTGTGTCTTTCCATTAACTATAGATTTTGAATGGTTACTGTCAACAGTTGTTCCTTTAATTAAGGGCATTTGTTGTGTTACTTCTGAAATGGTAGCTAGTAAAATAAAACTCTTGCTTCCTCCATTCCCATTTGGAAGGACAACAGACAAGCTTTCCTAGATCTATCCCTGTTCAATTTTCTTTTTGTTCTGTGGCACTCTTCGCTGCAAAATCTGTTCAGTAATCATCTTTGCACCCAAATCAGGAAAACAGATTATTCCACAGAGAGTATTTATTTATGTGTGTTTTAGCTGATCCTTAGAAGTAGCTGTTTTGCAAGTCTATTAAGGGGCTGCTCGAGGACAAAATGCTGCCCCCTCTGTTTAAGGAGACACAAGTAACAGCTCACACCTTTACTTGCAGGCCGACTAGAAAGTACAGACATCACAGAGAAAAGGAGAATCGCGCCTTTTCTGAATGCTGAATCCCTTCAGCAGCTTAGCAGGTGAGCTATCTCTTTCCTTATTTCATTTGAAGTTATATATGAAGTGGTACTTCGTGGCAAGAAAATGGTTGATATTAATAAAGAAGGGGGAGATTTGAGAGTGTGGCCATGGGGGTTGGAAAGCCCCGTGGTTGAGATAACATTAGACTCTTAACGACGAGGCCATCAGGAATATAAGAGTTTAGAGGGAACAAAGAAGGGTGATTCAGGAGAGTCCATGCAGTCTCCGGTTTCTTGTTCTCCAGATGGTCTCTTGTTCTCCAGCTGTTAAGGCATGGATGTTTCTGTGTGTTGGCTGTTGTTGTCACGTTCAAAGTTATTTGACCAATGAAAAGTTGTTTTGAAAAGAACTGCTGTGGAGAGAAGGGTTTAAGAGGGGAGCCTGCTCTCAAGATAAAAAAGGCAACTCGATATGATGAAGTTATGTCATCAATATCCATGAAGAACTGGTTGGTGACCTGCTACGGCACTTAGATGTGCACAAGTCGATGGGGCCGGATGGGATCCATCCAAGGGTACTGAGGGAACTCGCAGAGGAGCTGGCCAAGCCACTGTCCATCATTTATCAACAGTCCTGGCTATCGGGGGAGGTCCCAATGGACTGGCGGCTAGCAAACGTGACGCCCATCTACAAGAAGGGCCGGAGGGCAGACCCGGGAAACTACAGGCCTGTCAGTTTGACCTCAGTGCCAGGGAAGCTCATGGAGCAGATCCTCCTGAGAGTCATCATGCAGCACTTGAAGGGGAAGCAGGCGATCAGGCCCAGTCAGCACGGCTTTATGAAAGGCAGGTCATGCCTGACGAACCTGATCTCCTTCTATGACAGAGTGACGCGCTGGGTGGATGAGGGAAAGGCTGTGGATGTGGTCTACCTTGACTTCAGCAAGGCTTTTGACACCGTCTCCCCCAGCATTCTCCTCAAGAAACTGGCTGCTCTTGGCTTGGACTGGCGCACGCTTCGTTGGGTTAGAAACTGGCTGGATAGCCGGGCCCAAAGAGTCGTGGTGAATGGAGCCAAGTCCAGTTGGAGGCCAGTCACTAGTGGCGTCCCCCAGGGCTCGGTGCTGGGGCCGGTCCTCTTTAATATCTTCATCGATGATCTGGACGAGGGCATCGAGTGCACCCTCAGTAAGTTTGCAGATGACACCAAGTTAGGTGCGTGTGTCGATCTGCTTGAGGGTAGGAAAGCTCTGCAGGAGGATCTGGATAGGCTGCACCGATGGGCTGAGGTCAACTGCATGAAGTTCAACAAGGCCAAGTGCCGGGTCCTGCACCTGGGGCGCAATAACCCCAAGCAGAGCTACAGACTGGGAGAGGAATGGTTGGAAAGCTGCCAGGCAGAGAAGGACCTGGGAGTGATGGTGGACAGTCGGCTGAATATGAGCCAGCAGTGTGCTCAGGTGGCCAAGAAGGCCAACAGCATCCTGGCTTGTATCAGGAACAGCGTGACCAGCAGGGCTAGGGAGGTGATCGTCCCCCTGTACTCAGCTCTGGTGAGGCCGCACCTCGAGTACTGTGTTCAGTTTTGGGCCCCTCGCTACAAGAAGGACATGGAGGTGCTTGAGCGGGTGCAGAGAAGGGCGACGAAGCTGGTGAGGGGCCTGGAGAACAAGTCCTACGAGGAGCGGCTGAGGGAGCTGGGCTTGTTCAGCCTGGAGAAGAGGAGGCTCAGGGGCGACCTTATCGCTCTTTTTAGGTACCTCAAGGGAGGCTGTAGCGAGGTGGGGGTTGGCCTGTTCTCCCACGTGCCTGGTGACAGGACGAGGGGGAATGGGTTTAAGTTGAGCCAGGGGAGTTTTAGGCTAGATGTTAGGAAGAACTTCTTCACTGAAAGGGTTGTGAGGCACTGGAACAGGCTGCCCAGGGAAGTGGTGGAGTCACCATCCCTGGAAGTCTTCAAAAGACGTTTAGATGTAGAGCTTAGGGATATGGTTTAGTGGAGGGCTGTTAGCGTTAGGTTGAAGGTTGGACTCGATGACCTTGAGGTCTCTTCCAACCTAGAAATTCTGTGATTCTGTGATAAAGAAGCAGGAAAAAGAAGTAAAGAGGAACAGGCTGGCAGAACGGAGACCAGGACAGGAACAGGCATTTTGATTGCCTCATGAAGATAGGTTCGGCCAAACTCAGGAAACTGCTCAGAGAAGCTCGTACTGAAAGTTGCTGGAAATGGGTGCACTGGAACTGGAGAGAAGCTCAAGCTGAGAGAACGAACCTGTGCACACAACTGCCTCTCGCTGGTAAGCAGTTGTGCATTATGGGGAATCATACGTCCTTAGGAACAAAGACTGTCCTGGTAACCTTAGAGCTTATTCTACTTCTTAACAATCGGACAGTTTATGAGCCTGAGATATGGGACCAAACTGAGGTCAAGGTGTGGGACTCTGCAATTAAAAACAACAAGGTTGCAGTGGGCTTGCTCAGCACCTGGCGAGCAGTCTCTGAGGCCTTACAGAGCCCTGTGGGACCACAGTCAGAAACGTGTGGCTTGCCAGATAGTGAGGGAGCCGCAGGCTCCTTTACTGATCCGACTGCTACGCCATCGGCCCCTCTGCTGCTACAGCCATGTGATTAAGGAGGTATTGGGGAGGTATTGGGGAGGCAAGGGCAATCCCCAGACATGGACTGTATATCTCGAAACAAGACACTGGAACTCATGATAAGGAAGCGGCAGACGGACAGAGAAACGAATGTAAGGACTATAAATCTCGAAACTGGACATTGGAATTCATTATAAAGATACAACAAACGGGAGAATTAGCAACAACCAGCTCTTGCAATTAAGAAACCTGCCAATTCAGCAGATTCCTGACCAAAGGTGAAAAGTACACTGTGAGGAAGACTCGGGGTCTTCCTCCCAAAGACCCCTGCCCACGTCCCAAAGACCCCTGCCCACAATTCTTGGGAGGCTCTACGCAGGCGCAAGGTGCCAAAAGGCTAATTAGCATGAGAAGCGAGGGAAGGCGGGGATAGGTAATGAATATGTATAGGCACTTGTAGAATATTGATAGATTGATTGTATAAATTCAAGACTGCTTTCCGCTTTGGGTATGCACGATAGGTGGAGAGATCCCCCGTGCATCCAGCGCTGCAAGAAAGAATATGCCACTTAAAGGAATTTCGGCTTCGATCTTTGAATCACATGGAAGGCTTTTGCTGTTACACCCCCTGTTGACCTGAACGTGCCTTTTGACCCAGGCCTATTGGCCTTGAAAAGGAGATGGATATGCTTTTCTTCGATCCGGGAAGAACAGGATACATAAGGCCTGAAGACCGAGTTGCTTGACAACTTAAAGCAAGACATATTGTTCAAAGGGAATGGAAAATGGAGACTTGTTTGTAATCAAGAAAAGGAATGGCAAATGGAGACTGTTAAGTTATGAAACTTAAAGGATTGTTTGTTACCTTTCCGGATTGTACGTATGTATAGGCATACATGTACTTGTGTTTAGTATATAAAGCAATGTTCTGTGTATTTAGAATGTTTGATGTTCGTGTGTGCATGTTGGTGGAACGTAGACTCCCCGCACACCCAGCGCTGTTTACTTGTCTTTTATACGTTTTATGAATATTTCTTTTATAAATATTACTAAATTCAGTAATTCTGTTATAAATGAGACTTCATTTATAACAGAAGGAAGGAAATTTTTAATCCAGCTCTGAAGCTGAAGAGGAATGAAAGTACATGAAGATTCTGTCTGTGTCGAAGCTGAATTTTCAACAACTTTATAAAGTTCACACACTAAAGCCAGACTTGTTTCCTCTACAAGGGCAGGCTGTATGTACCACAGAAGCTTTCCTTGCAGATCTTCTGTGGAAGCCTACCAGCTTCCCATATCCTCGTGCTTAAGAAAGCATCTCATGGCTTTTACACTCAGTCACAGATGAACCTGAGATCTCCACAGTTCCTACTGTTGGCTGAAAGTTTGAGGGTTTTTTTAACCAGTCTGCTGTTTGATGCACAAAATATTGGTTGATGTTTTTAATATCAGAAAGTTGTCTGCTTCTCTGTTTCTGTTTGCTCTACCTTGACCACCACACTTGGGAAATTTTTTTTGTGTCTGCAAAACTAAAGCTATTTAGTGAGATGGTGTCATCATGACTTTAGTGTGTTAGGTAGGAAGTGGATAAACTCAGAGGCCATAGACTGAGTAATTGTCCATAATGAAGGAAACTGGCATTTTTGTAGGAAAGAAAAGGATAATGAGATTATCAGACAGGTTGCGCGAATAGCACCGTTTTAAATTCCCATTACATTCAGAGCAAGGGGTGTGTTTGCTCTTTAGTGATGGGAGAATTAAGGCAACTGATACTCCTGAGAACACAGGGATGAGCTTGTCTGTTGTTTTATTTTAAAGTAATCAGTGTAGTCATTACAAAGGAAGATCACTGGTTATCCTGTGCTGTTCTGAATACCCACTTGTGATTATATGTGTATATTCCCATGTCCATGCTGTATCTTACCGTCATTTTGCTGTGACTCACAAAGTGTAAAAGCACATTTAAGATTAGCATATATCTGAGTAGTAGAATCAATTTGTTTCAGCATTAATTCCACCTTCAGGAATACCCACCTCATCTATTTAAAGAAAACCCACAAAAGATAGTTCCTGTTTGACAGCAGTATGACAATGGTGGATTCTCTTATTCTATTTAGTGTTGTAAGTGGTACTTCATGATGATAAGCTGTGAATCTAGGCCAGGAAAGAAGGATTGTTTAAAACCCATTTGAGCATAAGCTTAGCTGCAGGCTTCAGAAGGCTGAAGCCCTTTTTTGGCACAGAACATAAGTTGGGACATGGAGTGTTTCTGCTTATGTGCCTTGTCTAGTGAAATCAAATATTGCTTTGTGATTAGGCTGCATGGGTTGTCTGTATTAGATAGGAGAGCTAACAGTTTCGTAGCTGAAAGATTTGGCAGTGTGAACTTCACTTTGCAGGAACAGTGTTTGCTTGGCACTACAGGTAACTGTGTTATGCTGAAAAGCTGATTTTTCAATATACATTTGGAAAACAGATTTGTGAAGGAGGGAGTTGTTCAGCGTTTCATTCAGTTTAACTTGACCACAAAGACATGTGCAACAAAGCTATTGCCTGTTCCATGACTGGAGGAAGAGCCAAAAAGTCTTTCCATTCTTTTCCTTACCAATTGAATTTATTTTTTTTCATTTAGAATGAAGATATATTTTCTGATAAACTGAGTGCTTCAGCTACTTTCTAGAAGAGCTGACTGTATAAGCTACTATAGAATAGTATAGAAATATATCAGTGAAAAGACATTGCCCATGTTTACTAGATGAAATTAACATCATGGTGGACTGTAAAATCAGTAAATGTGACCCCACCTCTACCCAAATCAAAATACTTTTTTTTTTTTTTTTTTTTTTTTTTTTTTCTGGTTTGGCTTCTTAGTCATTTGGGCCTAACTTTAATTTATTAATTCTTTTCTGTTTAAAATTTGCAAAGACTTACAGAACTTTTTTAATTCCTCCTTTTCTTTATGAAGATTTTGTAGGGAATCTTCTTGAAAAACTTCCTTGTTGTGTTCTTCCCACTCCCACCCTTTCCAGAAGACAAGAAAAAAGTATTCATCTGTTCAAATAATTACAGTATTAACTCAACCAAAATGGTTTGGTTGGCTTTAAATCTCTTCCATTCTCTCTGCATCGTTTTCATTTATTGATTTTTTTCTAATGTTACACCTATTGCAGTTCTCTAGGCCACCAGAGACTACCCTAGGAAGAAAATTTTAATACCAGAATGTTTTATACAAAAACCACGAAGAAAACTACCTGTATTAAAAACAAACAAACAAACAAACAAAAAACCTTAAGCTGCAGTCACATTTTTTCCTCTTTTTGATTTACACATTATAAAGAATGCTATAAGTTTCCCTTTCCATGAAAAAGAAAAGAAACAACAAATACATATTCATAAGTGAGTCCAGAAGAGGGGGGCAGCACAGGGTCTTAGGCTGAGCAGTTTATCAACAAAGCCATTTGTCCCTCAGAGTCTAAGGCCTATAGGCTACGGCCCTCTTAATTTTACTGTGCATCCCTTTCTTTTACCACCTGGAAGGTATTAAAACACTAAGTTGTAAAAGAGTCCTGGTATGTAGGTATGAGTCTTGTTAGTAAGAGTCCAGAATTGGTCCTTAGCCAATTCTGAGGTACAGAAAGGCAAATGCCCTGTCCCGCAGACCATCTTGTTACCATTTTTTTTTTCCCTGCAAGTTTCCTGCTAAATTTTGCTTGGGCGTACTTGTTTACTCCTCTGAATCCAGGAAGGCAGCTCATGACCCAAGACAGGAGTACTGCATAGGAACAATCAGAAATTTCAACACAGACAGGATTTAACACATGATGTAGCTATTTTATCTATTAGTAGCAAAGACTATTAAATACAGTATTCTGATTATGAGTAATTGTTTTAGTTGCAATTAAGATCTTCAGATTAATTTCCTGAGTACCAGCAATTACTCACTATACTAGAAGCTGAGCTGTAAACTGTTCTGCTATTGGTTGTGCAAAGGCCTTCGTTCTCCTTCACATTGCTGCAACTTAATCTATCGGTAATTCTCTCTTATTTCCTTTACTTCCGTTGTTCCAAGTATCAGGTAAAGACATTTTTATCTTCTTTTTAGGATTAGGTGTATTCTCCCTCTGAAAATCTGCAGCAGGATTTAATTTGAATGGAATCTGCAGCGACTGCATTATGCTATGTCAAATCCTAAATGTCAGCATATATGACTTTCCCAGTATCACAATTATTGTTAGTATTCTGTACCCAGGTTAGATAGGGTAGTGGAGCCTTAGGGGGTACTGGAGGGAATTTAGCTGTGGTAAGTGCTGCACTGGTCACTGGCTGGAGGACCACATCCCTTAAAGGAGGCCAGAAAGCTGCAAAGCTCATGGTGCCAATCTAGGGCAAGAGAGGGTGCTCTACTTCAGTTACCAGCACATTCTTGGGGCAAGGGGACTACAGGACAAATGAATTAATGGTTTAACCCTGCATGGTAAGTGGTACACAAGAAGTGTGTGTTTGTGCTTGACTGTTTTCCAAGTCAAATTTTACATCCTCATTGCATCAGCTAGGAGGCTTATTCAAGCAGTGCCAAGTCCCTCCAAAATACAGGGAAGGCAGAGCTGCATGTCTGTCATCCAGGACTGCAATCTGTGAGCAAGGAGCAGAGCAGCCTTTTCTATAGTGACCTAGCTGTCTTTTTGACTCAGCTTTTAGAGAATTCAGTTTTTGTAATTCTTCCTTGTGATAAATACAGGCTACATTATATATGCCAAAGTTCCATATAAATTTGATTTTTATGATGTTTCTGTTTTGAATGACTCTAGTTTAGAAAATCTTTTATTGCAGCAGAATTAACGCAGTGGAAAAGCTGTTCCCCACAAAGCAGTTCACAGTAGCTGTCAGCATCAAACGTTTTCCAGGCACTGTGCTCGCCGCCTAGCATCCATGCCAGGGTAACCTGGCTGCGAGCCATCTGTGCGTGCAGTACTGGTGGGTGAAGGGACCATGCTGCAGGATTACCCACCAGTGATCAGTCATAAAGGACAAGCTATCTTTCTAGCAGTGCTATTTACTGTACTATGTGCCCTGCACCTTCTCCAGGATGGATGCACAAGGCTTCAAAATAATGTAGCTTTTTTTTTTTTCCTCTGTGAAACAAAGCCTATGCAGTATTCCTTAGGATGAGACCTCCAGTCAGCAGTTATTTGCTGAAAAGCAACTACTGTAGAAAATATTTGGACTTTTTTTCTCCCACTGAACAAAACTGGAAGTGCACATTCCTTGAAACTGATATTAATAGTTGTTAGAAATCAGATCATTTTATAACACTGAAAACACAGTTACCCTGTAAGTATGAAGAAGACATTTCTCTTGTTCCTGTTTATTTCCCATTTGGCTCTTGCAACCTGTGTGAATACATGCCCTCCATTTTAGAAATCTCAGTGCCTCTTGAAGAGTCTCATCTATACTAGTTTCTATATACAAGCTTCTCTGCTATTAGTTATTGCAACTATACTAATGGTGGGTAGTCTGGACAGCCTGGATCTCTCCAAAGTTAGATACGTTAGTTGCTCCCATGCCAGCAGCTGGCCTCTGGCACAGGCTGAACGCTAGCAAAGACAACATGCCATACTGAGACTTGTAGGGTATGGCAAATTGAATAACACAACATACGGTGAATGGTGCTACTGGAGAGAGCAGATATTTATGAATACAGGGCAATATCCTTAATTCTTTTAGGTTTGTGAAGAATTGAGAACTCTGTGGTGAGAATATTAGCACAGAAAAGAGAGAGCAGGGAATCAGAAGGACCATAGCTAAAAAGCTAAAGAGCTAAAGAGATGTGAAAAATAAATACAGAGCTCTGGAAGACAGTGACGGTACCATCCGTGCAGCCAGTGCAGATTATCCAAACATGATAGCCCCTTTTCATTTACTTGTTGTTAGGGCATCACAGCTATGGCAAGACCCTGAATGTAGCTTTAGATAGAACTGAATGTAGCTTCAGGTAGAATATAGAATATCTGTCTATATCTGTCTCATATATAGAGATATATTCTATATAGAATATCTACCTAGTATATAGAATATCAGATAGGAAATGATTCTGCATTCTGATGGCATTAGTTACACAGTTTTTGAAGAGAAAAAGCAACACAAGTTACAGGTATTCAGACATGAAAGGTATTGCAGTTTACATCTGTGAAGAGTTACAACTACAAACAGTTTGGATTTACATAGTGTATAGTTTCCCATGGAGATTATTTCTAATTGTAAGTCTATGTGGGGCTGTGACTGGGTCGATTATTTGTATCTCATTTCTCCATTTGAAGTACTATCAGGTTATTTGTCAGTGTATAGCCAGATAAGCTGCATGCCTACATATAGGGCTTACATTGTATTAATAGCCTTGAATAATATGGAGGAAAAATCTGAATTAACAGCATTGGTAGAGGTGGTATTCCAGCCTTCATGATGCAGACAGGCCCAAAATATTTTTTTTTTTTTTTTTTTTCCTGTGTTTTCTTTGCTATATGACCAAGTCACGTGTTTTCTGATTGTTTAACAGGACCCTAAGTTGCTAAATACAGATAAACAGCTGTAGCTGAGAGCTCCAGTGCTGTCAGATGGCCGATAGCAATGAAATGTGGGTAGCGGGTCAAAACACAAGACAATAGGAGTGTGATCTCCAGGCTAAAAGGAAATAGTTCAGAGAGTTGAAACGCTAAAAAAAAAAAAAAAAACTGTTCAGGAAATCTGTATTGTACAGTTCTTCAGCTATTCAGATGCTCTTTGTGTTTATTTAAAGCAAACGGGCAAATACTGTTTGAAATAGAAATCAATTTATTACTTGGAGAGGTGAAGGAATCTAATGCTTTTACCTGTAGCTGGTGGCAGAGCAGACTCTGACAGCCAGTTTTGAAAAGAATCAAACTGGAAGTGACACAAGATTATCACAGACCCAACACAGCAGTTAGACCAGGTTTCCAGCTAACTTCAGGGCAGTTGCAAAGCCTCCTAGACACAACTGGTATCTTCCATTTTACAATGCTGGGCAGAAATGTAGACAGATTGCTCCAAAGAGACCCGCTTCTTACTGCTGAGTTAATACAAAAAAGTCTTGTAAATGGAAATGTGACATCCAGACTGGTACCTGCGTACTTCCCTAGATGTGCAAAGAATAAGAAGGTGTTTATTCTGTGAGGGGAAGACTTCCTAAGTCACCAACTTTTTTACTGTGTCTTTTCAAGCTATTTTCCTGGATAAATTAATGCAATTGAAGGCTTCAAATATGTTTCTGTAGACATTAGCAACATTAGCACACTAGTAATGCTTCTGGACATCTTGTTTCTTTCAGACAGTGAACAGAAATACCTGAATAAGATGTTCATGTGTTAGTGTTCTCCACTCAGCTGCATATGTACTTACTTTAGCTAGCTTGCTTTTGGTCAAAGTTCCCATAAACTATGTGAACACACAAAACCTCAGCTTATTTATGCATTACTTTCCTGGACCTATTTGCTTTAAAAGACCATCTATAAAATAAGGTTTAATATATTACCTAGGCAGATGTGCAGAGTGTATTTGGCAGTTACTTGGTTTTAAATGTTTTACCATGTTATGGATAGTTGCTGCCATTGCTGGTAGATCAACACTATATTTCTATAGAAATATTCAAGGTTATCAATGCTTGTAATCATCTATAGCCAGTCTTCCACAACCAACGTTAAACAAATTATTGCTGAGCTCTGTTTAGAGTGAGGCAAAGTTGCTACAGACGGCAAAGCCCGGATGGCTAAGAGCTCAGGGTTTTGAAGTTCTGCCAACTCTGGGCTCAACTGGGTATGTAGGACCGTATGCTGGAGAAGCTGAATACAACAGAAACGTGTGGGAGTTATGGCTGTTCAGTGCTTCTGAAAAAGTATCCACTACTAAGAGATTTAGCTCTAGAAGCCAGGCCTATTGTAGGTTTCAGACTCCCCTGGCAACACTTGAAAATTTTGATATAAACAAATTGTCCAAGGATGCACGGGGTATCTATGCCAGATCTAGGAACAGAAGGCAAATCTCTTGATTACTGTTTTCCCATAACTGTGCAGAATGTTATTTCTCCTGTATTATCTGAACTATAATTATGAGTCTTGCAGGCTTTAGAAGAGTGTGTGCTACTGAAATGCTGAGTTGTTGGAGAGAAACAACATAAGAAATGAAGTATTAATGCTAGCAAATTGGTGATAAAGAAAGAGGAGTTATGCTGAAAAATGTATTATAAATGTTCTTTAAAAATTATAAGAGCCTAGCTAAAACAATCCTGCAAAGTCAGCAGTCCCAAGCAAGGCCTTTGATTGAACCTTAAGACTGGAATACTGTTCTGAATTGCTGTCAGCTTGTCCTATCATTTTGGAAACATTTGGGAAACTTAGTCCCACATTCATAACTAGTTAGCATTTAAGGTCTTGTATTAATTCAACTAGTCTTATAAACTCTGGTACCTCCAGTGTGAGCAGTACCTCAGTAGAACAAAGGATGCAAAATAAGCTGCAGAGAGTGCTACTTGAGTCTTACTCTTCTTGGTAGACTCTGTCTGTCCCTCTCAGTTACTGTCTATTACTACAAAACACAGAGATCCACAGGTAACACAAAGAGAAGCAGCCAGGCAAGAAGAAAGCCTGCAAATGGGAAGAAGCTAGAATCACTGTCAGTAGGAGATTGTGTAAACTGTTCTTAGATTCAGAGATGACAGGAGAAAGTCGGTATATAACTGTTTTGGCCAGGAATCTGCAGCATATAACGCTTAAAGTACTTTGTTCAAAAACTTTGATTTTTCCTTCCAATATTAGTATATATATCTATGTCCTTTACTCTGACTTTTTACTTTAGTTTCTTTTATAAGAAACTAATAATTTGCATGATCAGCACTGTTCTAAATACCTTCAAAAGCTGACAGGAACTAGACAACCCATCCCAGCTTTCTCTATTCCCATAGGAATCTCTTTCAGTCTGTACCTCAGAAACCCATGAGTCAATACGTTCTAGCCAAATGTCCCTAGAGGAGGGATTAAAATGCCAGAAGAGGAAAAAAAAAATGGGTTATTTCCTTACATTAAAAAAGTTAGCTTGAATGCATTTCCAAAATTTCCTTTGCAACCAGGATGATTGGGAGAGTAGATTAAAAGTTAGGAAAACTGAATTTCTTTAGTAATCTTGTCTCTCCAAGGACTTGGATTTAAAGGAAGGACTGTGTCAGAAAGCCTGAGAGTCAGGAGACCACAGTTCTAAAACAAGCTGCTAAACTAAATTTTTCCTAAGATCCTCATCTTCAATCAAATGTGACCAAGTTGTTCTCAATTTCAGCATCAGGTATCAGATGTAACTAATAGAAGGAATTTCAAGGAATTTCTGTTTGAGATATTTTATTAAGTGTACTCTTGCATAGGGAATTCAGCAAACATTTTCTATCAGTGTTTGAAAACCCTTTGAGTTAAGTCCCAGTTCGCTCTAGGCTTGTCCTCTATGGAGAAAAATCTTGTATTAGGAGCTCTTAGACAAACTGTTGAAAAGAAAGTTGAGGAAACCGCAGAACAGCAAACCAGACTCATACGTAAGCCTTCCTCTTAATTGAATCTGGCAGCAGTATTCACAGGCTGCTCATTGTGGAAAACAAGGTTAATAGTTAACTTCAGGCAGATTTGGGCTTAGCTGGTAGTTGGAGGGCAACCTTCCTGAAGAAAACAAGCAAAGAAACAAACAAACAAAAAAGCAATTGCAACAAATCAGTAAATTGCAGGAAATCAATAAATTGTGATTTGCACTTTTTGTTGATAGGGAGTGAATAGCCTTGCCTGGTGATACAGGCCTCTGTATTTGAAAGTATTTGACCCAAGTGTAGTGTGAATGACTGCGGAGGAGGTCCCAGCTCTGTGTCTGTGGCTAGGCTAATAGGTGATGGGACTGCTTTCATTGATGGACTATTGCAGTCACATTTCCTTGGGCTGTGATCAAAATTCTCACCAGAATCTATGCAGGGATCAGTTGGCATGATCTGGTAACTTCTGTGAAGTTAATTGATTTGTTCTTTATGCCGGTTTCCTTTGTATTAGTTATCTTCTTTGCAGACCTGCATGTTCCTGGCAGAAACACCTTTGTTCCAGTGCAGTCTGGTTGCATTCCCTGGAATAAGTTGACTTTTTTTCTTGCGGACAATTTTGTGGGTCTCAGAAGGGTGAGAAAAGTGGGATCCTTGCCCGCACTGTTTTTGAATAAAACAGCGATTGTCACACATTCTGAAGATTAACAGCAGGATTGCAAAAGATCTTAACATGTTCTGATAGCTGTCAAGATTAAATTTGCTAGTCTGTTTTTTAAAAAGTGTGAATGCAGATGGATTTATAGTGGAAATAGCACCTCCTGCTTGACATTAGTTGTGCACAGCAGGCTGGGTGCAGTTCCCACACCGTGCCTAGCAGCCACACAGGGTTACACGGCTGCCATAGAGCATTACAGATTCATACTCACGTTCAGGCTGTGTTAAAACCAAATGCTTAGACTCTATTCTTCTAAGCTAGCAGTGCACTGGACTGAGTTGAGCCAGACACATTCTGTGTTCACACAAAAGTTGGCAGAGCAGTGAGTTTTGGCACCAGCTGGACAATACTTACTCCCCGAGTTCAAACTCCTTTCTCTGTGTGCATCAGCATGTAGTGCTACTGTAATTAGGCAACCCTAGAATTAGAAAAAAATCCTTGTTTTGCAGCCAAATCTTTAGATAAATACCTGTTTTTTTTTTTGTTTGTTTGTTTTTTGTTTGTTTGTTTTTTTCCCAAAATCTTCTTTCATAGTGTATGAGATGATTATTGATTATGTATGTAGCTTTAGGGATTTGACTTTTTTATTCTCTTTTCCTCCAAACTTGTTGTTTCCTTTCAGCAAAAAGCAAATCTCTGTATTATACAACCAGATTGTAAATATAGTCTAGTAAAAATAAGCATTGCCACCTGTCTCTGTCTGTGTAGCAGCAGCCAGTTACAGAAACTTTGGCCCACACTCCTTTATGAGCTAATTTACTGTAGTGAAAAGGCAAATTGGTAACTGAAGTAATGTGAAGGTCTTCCAGTGAAGACTACATTTAAAGTCAGCTGGTATAAACCTGTTTTTAATTTTTTCATTTATTTTTTCCTTTATGTAGCCAGGACCTTTACTATGACTTTGAGACTAAGGTGATGGTAACCATGCAAATAGTAGAAAAGAGCCACAACTTATGTGACTGAGAGCAGTGGTGGTTTTTTTTTTACTCTCTCTCTTTTCGCATTTTCAAGGCCACAGCTTGCTCTCACTGAGCACAGTTTTCTGCAGGTAACTGGTGCGATACTTCTCCAGAAGGCATGTGCAGTGTTGTTCAGATCTAAACTGTGACTGAAAGCTTGGAGCAAGGATACAACAAAGATATTCCTTAGCAGCATGGAAGTGTCAGCTTTAAGCACTTACCTAGGAACACTTTGCAGTGCTAATTAGAGTGCTAATATGCAAACATGGCCACGCAACTTATGGAAACATGGTACGGCATTACAGCAGAGGTAGGACTGGGAAGAGAGATGAGACTGACTGGCCAGTAGTTCCTCCCATTTTCCTTTTTTTCCCTTTTAAAAATTAGGACACTAAATTACTAGATACTCTTAACAGCAGAATCAGAGACTAATAACTTGGCGCCCTAAGTCCATCTTGGCTCATTTCTCAGGTTGGTCCTGAATCAGTTTAGGGCACAGTTTTAAAATTGGATCAGCAAGGAGGCGGAAATTTTCCTGGACTCTTCAGTTGAGGTTCTCCACCTAGACCTGCCCTCTTTTTGAAAGTACCTTCTTTGGTATCTCCTTTTTCTGTTGTTGATGTGTTGTTTATGAACAGTTTACTCTGGGCTAAAGAGTTAACACTACCAATTAACACTACCAATGCAGCAATTAATGCGCATATGCGATGCTTGAATCGAGGGCAAACAATCAGCAGAGAGAGACTACAAAGAGGTAGGAACACACTGGCAAATGGTGAGAGTGCAGAAACACTGCTGCAGCATTCTGACATTTGAAGTAGCTTCACAGTTTGCTGACAAACTCTGCTATCTTCTGTCTCAGGGGAACGATTCGTGCATTCCCTGCCATATGGACTGACTGCTAGAGCAAGAATTTATTGAGAGAGCTCATAAGCTCTTATCCCGCAGAGATCTTGCCCTCATTTTCAGGACGTGATAGATATGGAGAAGAAAATATCTAGTCCCTCAGCCACATTATAAATATACCTCCAGCTGCAGATGAGTAACAGTCAATTTGTCTTAGAAATTAATTGACCTAAAAGACCAAAATATTTAAGTACTGTTGGAAATGTAGTTATATAGAATGAATATAGTTTAGTGGAGGACTTGTTAGCGTTAGGTCAGAGGTTGGACTTGATGATCTTGAGGTCTCTTCTAACCTAGAAATTCTGTGATTCTGTCATTCCATGATAGTAAAAATAACTTTTTTTTTTTTTTTTTTTTTTTTTTTTTTTTCTGATTAGACAAGTCAAGGAATGCTTGCTAGGCTAGATTAAGAACTTCCCAGTCTTTGCATTAAATGATTCTGTTCTTTCGAGTGAATATTAGAATTGGTGCACCAACAGAAATTTTATGAGTGCTTCACTACTGGTGAAAAACACTTATATTCAAACTTATACTTAGCATTTGAAGAGTTTTTCCAGCTTTTGCTCTGGAAAGTCATGGTTGCAGCTACAGAAGCTGTTTCAGTGCACTTTGTGATGAATGTGATCTTTGTAGGAAGAGAAATTTGCCAGCTGAGGCAGTGTTCATTTCTTGCATTCCACCTCCAGTTTCTGACAACAGGAGAAACATCACAGAGAATTGTTGTAGGAGTCCAAATTACTCAATAAAACATTAAAAATGTTTCAGCTTCCCAGATCATGTCTTTCTAGTGGTATTTTCAAGGCAGACCAGAATCACTGGGTCTGGAAATGGTGCATATTTAGCAAGCTTTCTGAAAGTTAAATTACTAGTGATATTACTTAGGCTTCTAAATGGGATATTCTCCTGGCAGTAAGCAGTAGCTGTGAGGAAGGTTAATAGGACCAGAGAGACATTTTTGGACTGAACAGTGCCTGCAACAAGCAGCAAGAAAACCTTTTTGGCAAAATAATGGAATGTTTATATACTGCTGTTTTTTGAACTTGACACTTTTATGCCAGCTAACAAGACAGTATTATCTATATAGCTATAACATTTTGTTCTGCTTCCTGTACTTAGTCTGTAGTATTTGCAAACTGTCTGATCTGTACTGAAAAAACACAGGTGTTGCCGCATGCCTAACTTTAGTAGTTTTCCTGCCCTCTTCCTTCACTTTTCTCTGCGGCACTACAGTTTGCAGGACAAATCAGTCTGATATTATGGTAAACATCTCTTTGTCTTCTGTGGATATTGTGTAAAGGAAGATAAACCAACTGTTTTTCAACCTATGAATTTTTAACTATGAGAATAGTGAGGTCTTTCTGTATTCATCCTCTTCAGATTTTGTTCAGGAATGGTTTTGGGACTTTGTTAGGAAAATTCACATATTAATTTACGTTTTCTCTGTGAGAAGCTTGTGACATTTCAATTTATTAGATTAAGTAATGTCTCTTTATTGCACTGAAAAAAAAAAAAAAAAAAACACCAAATGTTAAGATACCTGTAGCCAAACAGTTTTTGAGCAAGTACATGTACATGTATGTCTGGTGACTATCGAAATTTTCTAGCCTTTGAGTTAGATATGTCTTCCTCTACTGCAGCATTTACTTTTGTGTATAAATTCTTAGTAAAATACACAGTTCCTCTGGGAGAGGTTATATTTTAATTCCAGATGAATTATTTATGTGCCAGCACTTACAGAAATGGAATCACCATACATCAATATGCTGAAGAGAATGAGTACTGGGTTTTGAACTTACTCACAGATGGATGCAAAAAAATAACAAATAGTGCATTAGAAGCCTGTAAATATCACTCTGAGATTAGGCATTTAATATATTTTTTTAGCTTCTGTTAAAACAGGTCATTTGCTGTATGATTTGCTTTAGTTCTTGAAGCAGAAGCAGAATTCACTTTAAAATATAAATTCATTCAGTGTTTAAATTTGCACAGACAAAAGATTGAGTAATGCAATATATCGACTGTGTACCTGTAAAGATGCTTTTCCTTTAGGTGTGACTGGAAGCAGGTTCTCATTAGAATTTTTAGAGGAAAATATTCTACTTATGTGCATAGAAATAGAATTAAATACATACAGAAGCCTATAAAGTGAGCAGAGAATTGGTATTTGTGTGGTCAAGTGATAATTGCCACTGACGTTGGGGTCAGAGCCCCGAGCCGTGAGGGCTGGTTGCAGCCAAGTACAAAAGCAGACTGCCTTTGGCTGCAGCTACAGACAGCCTGCAGCCTCCCTGCCACAGCAAGGCCGCGTTCCTCCCATGAATTTACTGCTACGGGTTTTTGTACCTGAAAGGCCCATTTTGTGAGTGCCTCCATTTGTAATGCAGAAAGGTGTGGGAGGGATAAATTATTGATTTAAACAGAAGAGTTGTGTATGATACATGACAGAAAATGTATCCGGAAGAACCATTTTAAATTGTTTTAATTGCCTTTACTATCAATTAATCTCTTATAAAGAGAGCTTCACCAGAACACAAACCTGCAGAAATTAATGTCTCGAATGGCTGGGGGAAGGACATTTACTTCCCTGTTCTGCCTCAGCATGGCCTTGGGCACGGTCACTGCGTATTTCATTACCCCAGAGGTGTGTAGGCACCGATCTGCTGTGAAGTCCCACAGGGATTTAGTTTCCGTGCCGTAGTCTGAAAAATGAAACTAATAGTTCCTCCTCTCAGTGTGAAAGACTGTGTGATGTGACCTATGCAAACATAGATGATATTTTTACACAGTATGACTTTAGCGTCAAGCTATATTGGTTCCCAGCTGCCTCCTCCCATTGTCTCTGCTCTGTGGCAGATGTTGGCGGTGTGACGGATGTTGGTAGTATGACTGACAGTGTTGGTGAGGTCTGAGCTTCCCTGTGGGAAGCTCTAGCTCTGTGCTACCACGGGAGCTTGAAATAGCCCAGCTACTTCCAGCCACTGCTGCATGTCACCAGCCTTTGAGGTGGTGACACATCCAGGAAAGAAGAGGTTCGAGAGGAGAAGCTGTCATAGGACTGAGCGTGGTAGACTTGCCTTTGGGATCCACCAGGTGCTCAGGGCAGGGAACTGTGATGGAAGATGACACATCACTTATCAGAAATGTGATACAGCTGCTGTTGTAGACGTATTTTCAAAACAAAACAAGTTATGTCTGCAACAGTGACACGTTCTTGGTCATGGTCATTAAGTGGAATTAACGTACACTGACAGGATACATTTTCACAGGCTGTAAGCACTCCTTGTGACCCTTCACATATGCTGGGCAACTAACAAATTGTTGCTGTCCATGCCTGTCATAAATTCTTTTTTGGCTTCCTTTCCAGCCCTGCAGTCTGACTATGGCCCATTCTTGCTTGAAGGTGGCCTGCATGAATTCCTTTTCATAAATCCCCCCCACCCACCTGTGTTTCAAAATCACAGGTGGGTGGGGAGACAATGAGAATGTGAACGGCTGCTATGTAGTAGGAGATTCAAACTCCAGTGAAAGGTTAAAAAAGCCAGCTAAAGGATTTGTGGTTTGTTCCGCAGGTGGGCTTTTGTCGCTCATTCGGCATGACTGGATCCAATACCTGAGTTTGTCTGGGTAGAGCAAAGAGGGACAACTTGCCTCCATTTTCGCCGTTAGTTCATTTAACAGTTCTTTTTTCTCAGTGTCACCAGGAAAAATAGCTGGGTTTGTATGTGCTGCATCCTGGTTTAGCAAGGCATCTGGACTGATGTCAAGATTAGACTCAGTTTAGAGGTAAAGAGTCACCTGTACTAATTGCTTTGCTGATTGTTGCCACTCTTCCAATATTTAATGTATCTTAAATTTATCTCAGATAAAAAATTAAAAGCAAGTGTTGAATGTCGTGTTTTTCAAAGAAAGATTGACAGGAAGACAGGAATTCTGTTGCTATACAGAGTAACAACAACAACAACAAAATGGATTAAAACTTTGAAAACATCATCATTTTGTATTTAAAAACTAATGTTTTTTGAACTTTTGCGCTCGGTCAGCAATTCTGAGTCTCCTTCTATAAGCTGACGGCAGTGACAGTAATAGCATGCACTTCGTTTTGACTTAAATCGGGAGAAGCCTGGAGTTCCCATGTTAAAGGTCCTGGGCTACATGTTGACCTATTGATTTCTCTATAGGCAGGCAAGGTTCATTATATAGGGAAATGATTCACAGTCCTTCTGCTTTATTGAGTGTTTTAGGTCTTAAATTTCTACCTAAACAGCTTCCAGCAGAACGAACTGTGAGGGTATTTGTAATCACTTGTTGACACAGATTGCTGTAATACTTCTTTTTTCTTTTTATTCTTTTTATGTGCTAAATGTGAAGTAGTTTTAGTTAACTGGCAGCTTGGCTTTTTAACAAGACTTTAAGAAATTTTTAATCAAGTTATCTTCATCTAATCAATTGTTAATTCCACTAGTTTACACAGAAGAGATACTTACTACAGCGTCTCTAGACTGATTTTTCTGGAAAATGGGGCTTTAACTTCATGATATTCTTTGCTGTAGAAAGCGTTTAAAATGCATAATAAATATTTTTTGATATATATACTATGTGCTGGTTTGTCGTCTTTCATTTTGATAAATTAAGCAAATAAGCTAATGACTGCTATATGTGACTAAACGTGGAAAGATTCAAAAGCAGTAGCTTAAATTATAAGAAATGGGTGTATTTTTTATATTTGGAACAAAAGAGAGGCTGATGCCATGGTTATTTGATATATGAAGATTGAATTACAACTGTGGGAAGGAAGTCGTCTTTTTCCACAATTTTTCACTACTGTACCACAAAAAAATAATTACTCATTTGGAAAGATAATTTTCATAGCTTCACAAAGCATTGTATTTATAATGACACCTGCATGTGAGCATGAAATCTAATTAATATTTTTGTTTCAAGAGATTAGATTCCTGAATGTGTTCATCAAGAGCCTTTGTTGGCTATTTAATTCCCTGTTCTCTGGGGAGGAGACAGGCAAAACGATGGCAGGAAACTCCAATCAAGCAAAGCTGGTTAGCATAGTTTCTCAAAGCAGTTTTATTAAACACAGCAGAAAAGTGCGGCCGTAGGTACAGTTCAGTTGCAAGCCGAGCACTTGTTAGCTTTTCTCCTTTTAAAGCGATTGTTACAGCCTTGCTGTAGCTCAATTTCTTTTACTTCCTTCAGGAACACAACAGAGATTTTGCTAGATTTTGCTACAGGAGTTTGGAGATAAGCATGGTTATAAATCCAAAGCAAGAGGGATTTTGTAAAAAGAAAGCAAAGTGTAAATGAATGTCATGGTCTGAAATATCTCATTTATAACCTCTGCCTTCAAGACTGTCATACTGAAAGCGGATCCCTGTTTGTCTGTGGTAGATACAAATGTGAGGTATCAGTATGTGACTGTAAACGGTCTTTTCAGCATGCCCTGCCAGTGGGGAAAAGCAAATTCTGCTTATGCAAAACATCCCATGGTCTTAGTAAGACTTTCCCAACGGAACCGCTTGTAAATCTGGGGGACTGGTAGCTTCTGCTACATTTTTAACATTTATTTCATAGCAGCTATCCAAATAAGAAACCATGCAATACCTTTCTTGTAGGAGCAGTAAACTCTGAGAAGTTTATACCATCTATGTGAAATTTCCAGACAACTTGTTAGACTGAAAAAAATATATGTGCCAACTTTTTCCAGAAATATAACAGCTTATTATTTTCAGCATGCAACATAAATAATGTTTAAAGAATATGAACTTCCTTGAGTTCACATAATAAATATGAAATTCAACCCTACTAGTCAGGGGAGTTACTGCTAGGGAAATTAACTGGGTACTGTATCTGGCCCCAGAGTATTAGTCCAAATTGAGATGATCCCCTAAAATTAACTGAACTTAAAACATGTATAGGTGGTCACAAATGAATGGTTTGTAAGGTAAGTATTTTACAGAAAGCACATAGATTAGAATACAAAATATAGAGAAATTCATTGTTTTTTGTAGAAATTATATTCAACTATTAAGTAAAATGTTTTACAAATTTAAATTTTGACAAGTAATTTTATCTATTTAAGTGGAAAAAACTTTGGTATTGGAAAAAAATACTTTGGGATTAGAATTGAGTTAACTTTGATATATTGAGTATTAGATTTAGTTACTGTGTGTAAAAAGTTAATGTGAAGTGGCATTGACCAGATCATTCAGGTGCTAAGCATTGCATGAATTCTCCTGCACATATTGTCGCTGCTCCAAAGGGTTTATATATTACAGAGTGGCTAAATCCCAGAAAAGGGGTTTAAGAAACAGACACTTCCTTCAGACTGTCTGTGCCGGCAGCTATGTAGTAGTGACTAGCAGTCAAAAAACAACTCTGCACATAAGGGCAGCAGAGTTTGAATTTGAGACTCTTGAAGTAGGCTTTCTTCTTGGGCTTGTCCGGATGAAAAGGATGCCGAACTATCTGAAGTGGCCTGCTAGCATTTCCCTAGCTTGTGCGGACCCCTCAGAACATCCTATGCTGCTGTTGTCCCCATAACTCCCATCAGAGGCACATTTCAGAGAAAAGTTAAAGCACTTTTACACTCAGGGTTCAGGGCAGAGTGGGTAGACTAAATAAAAGCAGCCCTCTGGAAAGCATTCGCAAAACTGACGGTTCAAAGAGAGTCAGGAAGTTCAAAGCTGTGGAGTCATAAATTAATCATTTTTCATCCAGCACATAAGTGGTATGGTTTTACTGTATTTCTTCTTTTGACGTAAGCAGTCTACCCTTTCTGTAAGGTGCAGCAGCGCTTGAGTTCATTCCTCATGATAGCAATCGGACACGACTCCTTCTGAACCCTGGGGTACATTTGAGAAATATATATGTTGCACAGCTTCTTTGTGTTTCCATTTTGTTTGAACAACTGTGGTGAAAATAAAATAAATTTATTTCCCTCCTCTACATAAAATGATGTTCTTGAGTTAGAATTTCTTTCCTGTTTATGTTAACATTTGCTTTCCTAATTCTGCAAGCATGCAGGCTGCACCTTCTACGTGCAATTCCCAGACAGGGTTCCTGACAGAAGAAAATGAAGTATCTTGTTGAACTTAGCTGGCATTGCATTGTCAGCTGAGAAAACAGTGCTTCAAAGTAGTAATGAACTATTTCTACAGTGCAATACCGATCAAATTTTGTGTAAAACGTGGAATAGAAAGCACACATGACATAAACTAACTCCTTTTCCCTTGTGTCAGTGGTAGATATACACAGACAGTGAACCTGATTTAAGACCAGTATTTATTAATATCCTAGACCAATTTAGTTTATCATTGTTTCTATAATGATGCTGCAGGTGATACCATATTCCAGTTTGCTTTGTACTGAACTGGTATTAGTAAGAAGGAATTGAAGAAAAACTTGTATATTCCTCTTTTCCTTGCACATTGTTGCTCTCTGAAATGATTTTACTGAAGTTGATCTCTAACTTCTGACTGTTCTTACTGATGTAGACAATTGCTTTCCATAAATTTAAAGATTCTCTTTCAGGTTTTTTTAATAGCATGTGTGAGGATTCAGCATTATTTTTATGCTATGTGTTAGAAAAGAAAAATGATTTGCTATTGTTATAAACGAAGTCTCAACACAATCTGAATTTTGTAATATTTATATTTATAAAAGGTATAAAAGCTATAAAAGGTATAAAAGACAAGTAAACAGCGCTGGGTGTGCAGGGAGTCTACGCTCCACCAACATGCACACACAAAAACATTCTAAATATACAGAACATTGCTTTTACATACTAAACCGAAATATGCCTATACATATATACAATCAGGAAAGAGCAATCCTTTAAATTTCATAACTTAACAACAGTGTCCATTTTCCATTCCTTTTCTTGATTACAAACAACAGCCTCCATTTTCCATTCCTTTTGAACAATATGTCTTGCTTTAAGTTGTCAAGCAACTCTTATAAACTCTTATATTATAAACTCTTATATTATTATATCTTATAAACTCTTCTAAACTCTTATATTCCTGATGGCCTCGTCGTTAAGAGTCTAATGTTATCTCAACCACGGGGCTTTCCAACCCCCATGGCCACACTCTCAAATCTCCCCCTTCTTTATGAATATCAACCATTTTCTCGACACAAATTACTACTACATAGATAACACTATCAAGAGTTAAGAAGTGGCAATGGCTGAAGTTATGCTATGTGCATTTTTCTAATTGAGGTCAAGAAACTGGAACCTGTGTTTGCTGTCATGCAGAACGGGGATGTGTAGTGGTTTAGAGAGAAACTGCAGTGGGGTGGGTTTCTAGAAGATCTGAGCACCCAGAGATCTCAGAGATGCTTAGGGAGCTGGGAGAGCACAGCACCACCGAAAATCAAGAGGGTTTGGTTCTGTAGGATCATATCAGCAAGTCATTTCATTCATAGGAATGCATGTGATAATAATGTACTGAGCATTGTACACTGCCACCTGAATTTGAGACCTGAGACTTGAGTTATTAAAACCTTTGTTAAAAGTCTGTTAGAACATTTTTTTATTTTTATTATTTGCAGAGTCAGTAAACATAACCCTAGTTGGCATGTGCCATATCTAGTGGAAGCACCAGAAAATAATGCTCATCTAGTCATGGATAATATACATGTAACAAATTATTTATATGTTTCTCAAGTCTAATTTATGACAAAAGAAAATGGAAATTTTATTTTGAATAATTATGTATCAGTGTCAGATAATAAGCCAATGTGATTTGAGTGTGGTTTGCCAGACCAATATGGTCCAAGGACAAACATTTTGAACATACAGTGATGAGTACTATGCTTATAAAAACTTTAACGTGCCTCCTGCACTTGCTGGCATGTGACTAACTGAAGTATTTACTTACCACACATTCAGTTTAATACCAGTTCAGCGTTGGTTGAACTACATCAACACTGGTTAGGTTGTTAATGACATTTTGAAACATGCTTGGCCATGGATACGAGATATTTTTGTATTTTGAACCAGAAAAAGGAATATGGGTAGCAGTCCTGGGCTTCTGAAGCGTGCTGTATGGATTGGCTGGTTAGGTTACCTGGAATTCTTTCTTTTCAATGTCAGCACAGAGGGGAGCCACAGAGGGGAGCTGTTATAGAAGCGCTGGTACCACTCTGAACAGTCTCCTGAGGCAGAGATCAAAGTGTTTGCTTTCCCTTCAGATTACATATGTAACCAGCATACTTTCATCTGGAAAGAAAAAAAAAAAAAAAAAGAAAGAAAGAAAGAAAAATAAAAAGAGAAAGGGGCAAAGGCCGACAGTCCTCCCTGGTAACTTTCTAGATTTATTGAGTCATAACAGAAGATAAAGAATGATCAAGGATGTGTATTTAGACAATTTGTGTGCTCGGTTTACATGTACTGATAATCTTCTGTATGGGGAACTTGCTGGAAAAGAAATTGCTGCTGCAGTTGTATTGTTTAATGGACACTTTGTGAAGTGCTAAACTCTATGAAATAAGTCTCCCTAAGGGGCTACAGTTGCGGATGATGGCAGTAAATTAAAAACCCAATAATCCAAATTTTGTATTCTGTTCATTCTTTTGCCAAGCAGAGTTCATTTGTTCCTTATCCCTTGCTCTGAACGGTATTGATCACCTTAGCCTGACTCTCAGGGGTCAGTGGCAGTGGCTGAGGACAGAGGGACACATACGGTGTGGGAATTGCTTGCTCATGTGTGTTCTTGTGCTTGAGGAAAGAGTACATGCTACTCTCATGCAGAAACTGCAAATCATTCTTAAAGCAGATGTTGATAAATGTTTATAGATTGTCACATTTAATGCCACAAAGACCACAGCACCATCTAATTTGACATTTTTTTATAGCACAGCTTTCTAGAACACAATGCCATGAAACACCTCAGTCAAGCTTAGGAACTCTTCATATCTAGACTTAAGGCATTTGTACTTAAAATTGTTTTCCTTAAGTTTGTGTGAAATATTTATCTTCCTTATATATAAAATGTCATTCTTACCTGTAGTATGTCTCTACTCTTATGTCTTATATAAAATAAGGACTTCTCAGTGTGAGCTATTGACTAATTCATCAAATTTCCATCAAGTGAAAAACATCTTAAAAGGAGAAGTTCCTCAAAGGCTTGCAGAGCTTTCACTTTTATTCATTACACAAGAAAGGAACTGGGATCAGGGACTGTAGTTTACCCTTAGGCTCAGAGCTGATGGACTCTGCAAATGAAGACTTGGAACCCATGAATGGACAATTTGATGTCAAGGATTGCCCATCCCAACAGTGGGTGGGAACTGGTTAGCCAGTTGCCAGACACAGCCACTGACTTTGGAGCACTCCTGAGCCTGTGAGTTGGAACAGTGTCTGGAAACAGTTCCTTTTCCAAGGCCTCTTGGCAATGTTTTAAAGGCCAAATCCTTATTTAGCACACTGAGCCACATGACAGTGGATCTTTGTAGTCTGGCTGCCTGAATCTTGCTGTCCCAGTGTCTTCTGTTGAAGTTCCTACTCCTGATAGCATAATCATGAACAGGGACTTTGTCCACTCTTCAGACCCCACTTCCCTGAGAAAATTGCCTACTCATGCTCTGTGCCAGTAGACCAAGGAAATAGAGGCCTTGCAAAATGATTACAGAAAGTATTTTAAAAAGTAAGAAAGAGTTACAGATCTCAGTTAAAACTGTGTAATCCTGCATGTAAAACCTTCAATATCATCATCCCTGAGGGATCATGTTTTTGTAGATTAAAGAACCTCTCCTAGATTGCTAGAACTGACCTCCTTAGTTGCGATAAACGAATGGTTTTCGTCACTTGAACATGTGTCCCTAACAGAGCTTTTCCCCAGGTGTTTCTCCTCTCGCTTAGTTCCTAGGTAAAACCATCGAGATTTGGTCTCTGAGTAATGGTCAGTGTTTAGAGGGAACAAAGAAGGGTGATTCAGGAGAGTCCATGCAGTCTCCGGTTTCTTGTTCTCCAGATGGTCTCTTGTTCTCCAGCTGTTAAGGCATGGATGTTTCTGTGTGTTGGCTGTTGTTGTCACATTCAAAGTTATTTGACCAATGAAAAGTTGTTTTGAAAAGAACTGCTGTGGAGTGAAGGGTATAAGAGGGGAGCCTGCCTTCAAGATAAAAAAAGAAGGCAAAACGATATGATGAAGTTATGTCATCGATAAAGAAGCAGGAAAAAGAAGTAAAGAGGAACAGGCTGGCAGAATGGAGACCAGGACGGGAACAGGCACATTGATTGCCTCATGAAGATAGGTTCGGCCAAACTCAGGAAACTGCTCAGAGAAGCTCGTACTGAAAGTTGCTGGAAATAGGTGCACTGGAGCTGGGAAGAAGCTCGAGCTGAGAGAAGCTGACCTGTGCACACAACTGCCTCTCGCTGGTAAGCAGTTGTGCATTATGGGGAATCATACGTCCTTAGGAACAAAGACTGTCCTGGTAACCTTAGAGCTTATTCTCCTTCTTAACAATCGGACAGCTTATGAGCCTGAAACATGGGATCAAATTGAGTTCAAGGTGTGGGACTCTGCAACTAAAAATGACAAGGTTGCAGTGGGCTTGCTCGGCACCTGGCGAGCAGTCTCTGAGGCCTTAAAGAGCCCTGTGGGACCACAGTCAGAAACGTGTGGCTTGCCAGATAGTGAGGGAGCTGCGGGCTCCTTTACTGATCCGACTGCTACGCCATCGGCCCCTCTGCTGCTACAGCCATGGAAGGCTTTTGCTGTTACACCCCCTGTTGACCTGAACGTGCCTTTTGACCCAGGCCTATTGGCCTTGAAAAGGAGATGGATATGCTTTTCTTCGATCTGGGAAGAACGGGATACATAAGGCCTGAAGACCGAGTTGCTTGACAACTTAAAGCAAGACATTGTTCAAAAGGAATGGAAATGGAGGCTGTTGTTTGTAATCAAGAAAAGGAATGGCAAATGGAGACTGTTAAGTTATGAAACTTAAAGGATTGTTTGTTACCTTTTCTGAATGTGCATATGTATAGGTGTACTCAAGTTCAGTAAGTCATGAAACTTAAAGGATTTCTTGTTGTAATACACAATAAATGTTTGTTCATTGCCTTTTGTATTATAAAACAAGGAGTTCCATTTGAGGAGCAGGAGTTGCAAAAGCTTCCTGCTGAAGTAAGGAGCTGTATAATGCTTGGCTAGACACTATGAAAATTCTTTTGCTTAATGTAACAAAAAGAGAACTCCCTCCCCTTCTCTCCTTCTGCATCTCAGTTGCCTCTTTTGTTCAAAGACACTGCTGCAAAGTTCATGTAACCATCTCCTGATAAGTTGCTAAACTAGTGTATCAACATCCTGCCTTCCTGTCTCACGCTGGGCCAACATGACCAAATAAAAAAAGAAGTTGAACCACAACGCCGAGGAAGGCTACGGCCTTCATCTTCACGACCACCAGAGGGACAGTGACGACCCCCTAGCAACAGTGTGCGCAGTCGCAGAATATACCAGGATGTGCTGCGTAATCCTGGAATGACCAAGATATAAAAAGGGACCCTGGCGGGGGTGAGATGCGCGCCGTTGGCGGAGCCGAGACTCCCCGGCGGCCCAGTGCTGTTTTGCTTGCTGTTGCTTACTCAATAAATTCCTTTCTATTATTAATGCAATGCTCTCTGAAAATTAATTAAGGGGGCAACTTATAACATTTGTTACCTTTCTGGATTGTACGTATGTATAGGCATACATGTACTTGTGTTTAGTATGTAAAGCAATGTTCTGTGTATTTAGAATGTTTGATGTTTGTGTGTGCATGTTGGTGGAGCGTAGACTCCCCGCACACCCAGCGCTGTTTACTTGCCTTTTATACCTTTTAGAAATATTTGTTTTATAAATATTACAAAATTCAGATTGAGTTGAGACTTCGTTTGTAACAACCATAACCAAGGCACTGCTGTTTCCAGATTCCTGAGTCTGCTGGCTCACAAGATGGCACAGGGAGACGCAAGCAGTCTGCATTGCAGGGATATTCCAGAGCCACAGACTCTCAAGATGAATACTTATACCTGGCTTTGTTATAGACAAAGTTAAAGTTCAAAGAATTGTTTATGTTCCTTTTGGAGACAGGTCAGAGAGAGAGATTGTCACCTTCAAGTTACAGTGAGGATGTTTCAAGAACAGAAAATTTTTCCTGTTTAGTTTCAGGATGAACAATCACTGTTAGAAATATTTTAAACCTTGTACTATAAATCCAGAGAAAGGAACAATGAGTGAAAAATTTGACATGGGAAGTACGAAGTGAGGCTTTCATTTTATTAGCTTCTCAATGGTGTCTTAATATCCAATTTTAACAATGTTTAGCTCTTTTTTTTTTTTTTTTTTAATGTACAGGTTTTTAAAAGAAGAATAATTTGGGAAATAATTTGTTTTGATATATGTTGCTTGTTTTAGTACATCTGTTCCCAGAAGGCATACTGTTCCCTGCAGCAGTGTAAAATTATGCTTTGTTTCTGACAAGCTCAGCAAAAAAAAGTAATGGTTAGAATAGTACTTTCTTTTTATTTTATTCTCACTTCAGCTGTGATTTTTTCCCCCTCCATGTATTGATGCTAACCCTGGATCTCTCTTTCTTGCTTTATGAGATTTCAACAAAGTTCTTTGGAGGTAGCTGTTATCTTATTTATATAAGACACTTCAATTCTGATGCTGTAGGAAACTTCTTATAAGAATTATAGGCAGTTATACAACCAAACACGGGGTTTCTCAGTATCAGGCAAGTGTACCTGGAAACCTCAAGCATCTTCATTTAGTCAGCTTTCCAAAAGGCTGTGGATTTTGCAAGGTCTTTGCTTCTTTTGTATCCCTCTAGAAAAGCATGTTGATGGACAGACTTTTCTCTGCATTGATTAAGGAGGCATTGGGGAGGCATTGGGGAGGCAAGGACAATCCCCAGACATGGACTGTATATCTTGAAACAAGACACTGAAACTCATGATAAGGAAGCGGCAGACGGACAGAGAAACAAACGTAAGGACTATAAATCTCAAAACTGGACATTGGAATTCATTATAAAGATACAACAAACGGAAGAATTGGCAACAACCAGCTCTCGCAATTAAGAAACCTGCCAATTCAGCAGATTCCTGACCAAAGGTGAAAAGTACACTGTGAGGAAGACTCGGGGTCTTCCTCCCAAAGACCCCTGCCCACGTCCCAAAGACCCCTGCCCACAATTCTTGGAAGGCTCTGCGCAGGCGCAAGGTGCCAAAAGACTAATTAGCATGAGAAGCGAGGGAAGGCGGGGATAGGTAATGCATATGTATAGGTGCTTGTAGAATATTGATAGATTGATTGTATAAATTCAAGACTGCTTTCTGCTTTGAGTATGCACGATAGGTGGAGAGATCCCCCGTGCATCCAGCGCTGCAATAAAGAATATACCACTTAAAGGAATTTCGGCTTCGATCTTTGAATCAATCTGGCACCCCAGATGGGACGACCTCTCTGCCGGACCGCAGGACCCGCTGGGGACAGGACTCCCTAGGGTACCCCCGGGATTTCCCGGAGGGACTCCTCGACTCACCGGATCACTGCGGAGGCAGACAAGGACCCCATCATTGTAAGTGAGTATATTCTTTATTCTGGTTTGGTTTTCTGGTAGACCGGTCATCTGGGACTGTCCAGTAAGTCGGAAGGTGACTTCTGCAGGACAGTATTTGGTATATACTTTGTGGTTAGTACCACAAGTATATCTGGGGACCTTGGGGTCCATCTGTATCTGGAACTGTCTGTAAGTCAGAAGGTGATCTTCTGCGAGGCAGTGTTTGGTATATACTTTGTGGTAAGCACCATAAGTATATTTGGGGACCTTAAGGAAAGAGCTCGCTTTAAGGTCCATCTGGAATTGTGTTGTCTATTTCGGTTTTCTGACTCATGGAGTATGGTATTTAACTTTGGTTATTGTTACTGTGATTTTGGCTATTTTTCTGGTGGTAATAGTAGGTTTGTGGCATTGTTATAAGAGAGATATCGTTACGGTGTTACACAGTTCGGTTTTCTGACTTATCGCATGTGGAATTTGACTCTGACTATTGTTATTGTGATTTTAGCAATATTGCTGGTAATAGTAGCTTTGTGACATCGCTACTGAAAGATATTGCGTGCCTGTATTTTTGTGAGTGATACGTTTTGTGATACGCTTTTGTAAGTAACATGTGTATTCTGAAAGTGTAAACTGGAAAATGGGGGGGCAAACAAGCAGTGAAATTTTAAAGAAAAGTGTGTTAGGATGTGTTTTAAGTCACTGGAAGGATATTGGAGGATCTGCCGGTGGAAGTGTGAACAGGAAAACATTGATAAAATATCGTAATCAGTGGTGGCCACTTTATAAGCTGGAATGTGGAGAAAAGTGGCCCCTAAATGGAACTTTAAACTATAATATTTTGCTACAGTTAGTGTTGTTTTTGGAGAAGCAGAACAGGATGAAATGTTGTATACTGATGTTTCAGCATCTTGGTGGGAAAAGGTACGGAATTAAGTTGGCCCCTGACTGAGCCTTTGATGATGGCATTAGAGAAGTACAGGCTGGAGAAAGATAAAGGAAGTGTTAAAAGGGTTGTTGAAAGTGTTAAAGGTGTTTGAAGTTGAATGAGCAGGGAAAGAGGATGTAGGAATGTTAATAGTTCTGCCTCTGCCCGAGGCAGAGATCTTAAAATCCCGGGTGTTAGCCCTTTAGGGCAAAGGGACCATGATGGGTCCGAGAGAGTTGTCACAGAAACAGAAAACCAGTTAACTCTTAAAACAACCTGAGTTCATGTGCGAGCTCAGATTGCCGATGGGACCGCTCAGGGAACTGTGGACAATTGCATTCCCCTGACCGACCCCCACTAAGACCCGAATCATCCTGAAAATTATGAACGGTTAAGTAAATACTAAAATCTGGATGAATTGGGAATTGAGAATATGCTTCCAACAAGGTCTAAAAGAAACCCCTATGGAATTTTTGGACCAACTCTGAAATGTAATGAAAATAAATAAATAAATAAATAAATAAATAAAACAAAACGGTTTGGACCTGGCTTCGGAGGACAAATTGACTAGCCTTTTCCTAGGATAATAGACCCCTGATTTCAACAGGAATAACGGGGACCTGGGGAATCTACCCTAGTACCTCCGCTGGTTATAATGAAGCTAGGGGAGGAATGGAAGTGAAATTTCTTATTGCTATGGGGCAACGTATTCAGTTCTAAATCAAGCATTAATGCCTTCACAGAATTATTATGTTAGGGTAAAAGGTGTGTCGTGGTTTAACCCGGCCGGCAGCTAAACACCACGCAGCCGTTTGCTCACCCTCCCCCTCCCTCTCTGGTACGGGGGAGAGAGGTGGAAAGTGAGGCCCGTGAGTTGAGATAAAGACAGTTTAATAAGACAAAATAATAATAATAATAATAATACAATGATGATAATAGTACCACTACTAATAATGTGTACAAACAAGTGGTGCACAGTGCGGTTGCTCACCACCCGCTGACCGATGCCCGGCCTGGCCCCGAGTGGTCCGGCCCCCTTCCCCCGGCTGGCCACCCCTATGTATTGTTTGGCCTGATGTCAGATGGTATGGAATACCCCTTTGGCTAGTTTGGGTCACCTGTCCTGGGTCTGTCCCCTCCCAGCTCTTACTGCACCCCCAGCCTGCCTGTTGGCAGGACAGAGCAAGAAGCTGAGATGTCCTTGGCTTGGTATAAGCACTGCTCTTTAACAATTAACACATCGGGGTGTTATCAGCACTCTTCTCATCCTAAGCCAAAACACAGAATTCTACCAGCTACTAGGAAGAAAATTAACTCTGTTCTAACTGAAACCAGGACAAGGTGTAACCGAAAAGGCTTATTTTTGTGAACCTTTGAAGTACAAGTTACGGAAAAAATGGGGCATACACAGATTTTTATATATGCCTAGCTCCTCATGGGCACTCTTAGGTAGAGATTTATTAGAGCAAGTAGGAGCAGAAATTGTTTTTGAAAAAAGGGAAAATGGAATTAAGTATAGGAGAAGAACAACTAACAAATGTGTTAAGTTTGGCACTAATACAAACTGACCCTAAAAGTGAAATACCTTTAGAGATCACAGATCAAGTATGTCCAGGAGTTTGGGCTACTGAAACCCCTGAAAGAGGTAAAAATGTGACCTTAATAATTATTAAATTAAAGCCAGGAGAGAAACCCGTTAAGGTTAAGTAATATCCTTTGAGGATAGAAGATAGGAAAGGAATTAAAGAGATAATTAATAATTTTTTACAGTATGGATTATTGATTGAATGCGAATCAGAATAAAATACACCCATATTGCCAATTAAAAAGGCAGATGAAAAAGCTATAGGCTAGTTCAGGATTTGAGGGCCATAAATAAAATCACTGAGGATATACATCCAGTAGTGGCAAACCCTTATACTTTGCTGACTAAATTAAAGAATAGTCAAGTCTGGTTTACCGTACTGGATTTAAAAGACGCCTTCTTCTGCCTAGGCTTAGCCACAGAAAGCCAAAACCTATTCGCCTTTGAATGGGAAAATCCCGATTCAGGCAGAAAGACGCAGCTTACGTAGACATTACTACCTCAAGGATTCAAGAATAGCCCCACTATTTTTGGAAACCAATTAGCAAGGAAACTCGAAACATGGATGCCTCCGGACACTGAAGGTGCTTTGTTACAATATGTACATGATCTCTTAATAGCTACTGAGACTAAAGGGAGTTGTATTCAATGGACTATAAGTCGTCTTAATTTTCTGGGTTTAAATGGATATCAAGTCTCTTGACAGAAAGTCCAGCTGGCTCAACAAAGTGTGACCTATCTGGGATTTGAAATTTCGGAAGGACAACGAGAACTAGGAACTGAACATAAGGAAGTCATTTGCCAGACTCCAGAACCTCAAATGGTAAAGGAGCTACAAACCTTTTTAAGAATGACAGGTTGGTGTCGCCTTTGGATTTATAATTATGGACTATTGGTAAAGCCTCTATGTGAATTGATAAAGATTAACCAGTCAAAGTTAGTCTGGACTGGAGAAGCACAAAAAGTCTTTAAACAACTTAAACAAGAATTGATGATTTTGAAATATCAAGCAATATTGGTAGAACAGGACAACGTGGAAATTGTGATAACTAATATTGTGAATCTAGCCTCTTTTCTTAGTGATGCTCCAGCACAACCTGTGATTCACGATTGTTTAGAAACTATAGAGACTGTGTATTCCAGCCGACCAGACCTTAAGGAGGAGCCCATGGAAGATGCGGAAGAAACTTGGTTCACGGATGGGAGCAATTTGGAAAGAACATGGATTGCTGACCGCTCAGTGAAAACACATAAAGTATGCTGAAGAAATTTTAAAATTGTTAGAGGCTGTAAAACAACCAGAAAAGGTAGCTATCGTGCATTGTCAGGGACACCAAAAGGGGAACACCGATTTTGAAATTGGAAATCGATTGGCAGAGGCTAAGCAGGCAGCTGAAATAACTGAGGTGAAGGCATTGTCTTTGATACCAGACGGTAAAATCCAAACTATATCCAAATTATACAAAAGAAGACTTAAAATTAATTGAAGATTTGAAAGGTAAAATGAAACCAGATGGATGAGTATATTTAAAAGATAACCACATAGTAATACCCTCTAGTTTGACATGGCCCATAGTTCTTACAGAACACAATAAAACGCATTGGGGAGCTGGCACACTGCAGAAGAGCCTGAGTCAGACATTAGTGGGACGATATGATAAAACAAGTAACTCAACAATGTAGCATTTGCTTACACAATAACCCCAATACCAAGAATAGAATAAAATTTGGAATAATCGGTAAAGGAAATTATTCGGGGCAACAGTGGCAAATTGATTTTTCAGAACTCCCTAGAAAAGGGGGTATCATTATTTACTGGTTCTGACTGACACGTTTTCAGGAAGGCCTGTCGAACAAACAAAGCAAGAGAAGTGGTTAAAGTCTTGTTAAATGAAATAATACCATGCTTTGGGATTCTAGTAGCAATGTCTTCTGATAGAGGTTCACATTTTTGTGCTCAAGTGGTAGAACAGATAAGTAAGATTCTAAAGATAGATTGGCAACTGCATACTCCTTATAGACCACAGGCAAGTGGACAGGTAGAAAAAATGAACCATTTAATTAAACAATAAATAGCTAAAATTGGATAAGAAGCTAATTTGTCATGGCCTCAATCCCTCCCTTTAGCATTACTTGGAATTAGAGTTAAACCTAGAATAAAAGGGAATTTGAGTCCCTTCAAAATCTTATATGGAAGGCCATAGCAATTTCTATTTAGTGGAGAGGACCTAACGCAGTTAGGATCAGAATATTTATATGCTTATATAACTGAACTTCAGAAACAATTAAATAAAGTACATAAATTTGTTTTAGGGACCAGGGCTAGAGGGTTGGATCAACCAATCCACCCCTTTAAGCTCGGGAATTATATATATATATAAAGACTTTTTCAGGACAACCCCTACAGGAAAAATGGAAGGAAAGTGGATGGGACCATACCAAGTATTACTGACAACACACACCGCCATTAAGATTAAGAAGCAAGCAGCTTGGATCCACAATTCAAGGGTGAAGAAGGTCCCGGCGAGGATATAGACCACCACTCCAATTGGACCAACAAAATTATGGTTTTCCAGATCCTAATGATTGCAGGGGTGCGGTTCTCGGATTCGGGGTGGGCAACTTGGTATGAGAACTTACACCTGACCTTAATACAAACAATTTCTCAAGTAACTAATAAGACGAACTGTTGGGTATGCACCCATCTGCCACAGCATGGGAATAAGGGTGTATCGTTCATCGGGATTCCCTTGCCTGCAAACTTATCTTGGACTAATTTGTGGGAAAACACATCTTGGGGTCGAAAATATTAAGAAGTTTTGGAACTAGAAGTGAGTAGCTTCATGCCGTTAGAATCCTATTATGTATGTGTACAAAGGTGTAACCCGCCTAAGGGTATAGGAAAACAGCATTGTATAAATACAGATACTACTTATGTGGGAAATCAGACATCTTGTAATTGAACAATTGATATTAGTACGACTAGCGGCTGGGCAAATTCAACCAGCTGGACAGTTCCAGAAGGAAAAGGGTGGTATTGGCTATGCAATGATACAGCCCGTAAGGTCTTGCCTGAGAATTGGAAGGGAACTTGCACTCTTGGAGCGGTAGTCCCCAATATGACAGTACATGATGTAGTGCCTCGAGGTTACTTGAGAAATCATATCCGGAGAATCAGATGAAAAATTAACAATACATTGGTAGAGAGACACACCCCTTTTCATAGTTTTATGTGATGGTTTATCACATGGTTAGGAGTGAGTGAATTGGAAAAGGCAATAGTTAATATTTCTGCAATTATAGAGAAGTTAGAAAACAAAACTCTGGATGCTGTAAAGGCTCAACAAGAAGAGATATCTAGTTTATCACAGGTAGTATTACAAAATTGGATGGCCCTAGACTTGTTACTGGCCGCTCAAGGGGGAGTCTGTACAGTAATAAACACAAGTTGTTGTATGTATGTAGATCAGAGTGGAAGGATCTCTACCGACCTGGAAGAAATATGGAAGCAGACAAGGATCCTACATGATATCAGTAAAGATGATCTTTCGTGGAGTTTTAGTGAAATATGGAATAAGTTAACCTCCTGGTTGCCCAATTTTCAATGGTTGAAACAAGTGTTCATTGCTCTAATCACATTAGTAGTATTAGGAATATTTGTGTGCATGTTGTTTAGATGCCTGCTTTGTTGTGTTACTGTAAATAATGAAAGTATCTGAGGCAAAAGAATTTGCATGGGAAAAGAAAAGGGGGGATTGATTAAGGAGGCATTGGGGAGGCATTGGGGAGGCAAGGACAATCCCCAGACATGGACTGTATATCTTGAAACAAGACACTGAAACTCATGATAAGGAAGCGGCAGACGGACAGAGAAACAAACGTAAGGACTATAAATCTCAAAACTGGACATTGGAATTCATTATAAAGATACAACAAACGGAAGAATTGGCAACAACCAGCTCTCGCAATTAAGAAACCTGCCAATTCAGCAGATTCCTGACCAAAGGTGAAAAGTACACTGTGAGGAAGACTCGGGGTCTTCCTCCCAAAGACCCCTGCCCACGTCCCAAAGACCCCTGCCCACAATTCTTGGAAGGCTCTGCGCAGGCGCAAGGTGCCAAAAGACTAATTAGCATGAGAAGCGAGGGAAGGCGGGGATAGGTAATGCATATGTATAGGTGCTTGTAGAATATTGATAGATTGATTGTATAAATTCAAGACTGCTTTCTGCTTTGAGTATGCACGATAGGTGGAGAGATCCCCCGTGCATCCAGCGCTGCAATAAAGAATATACCACTTAAAGGAATTTCGGCTTCGATCTTTGAATCAGCATCATGAAATTTTCCATAAAATTATTTGAAATTATTAGGGCATCCTCAGCCAGCTGTAAATGTAACAGACTGTCAGTGGTTTTAAATCTTTGCCAGATAGAAAGCTGAAGTTTGAGACTAATTGCCCTTCAGATAGTAGGTTGCAATGTAAGCTCTTTCTGGAACACCTCCTGCACTTGCAGTTTCCCCTGGACTCTATGTAAACTACTTTCAATGCATAGTGAGGGCTCAGGAGCCAACCACTTTCCCAACACAATGCTGAATGTCTCACACTGTTCCCCAAAGACAGAAAATCCCCTGTCCCTTCTGTCCTGGGGAATGATGTTCTGTTGCACAGGGATGCTGATGAGACTAATTAATGGTTGGGAGAAAAAGCAAACAAACAAACAAACAAAAAAGCAACAACACAAAAACACTTGATGTAGAGAAGAACATTTCATTTCTTAGCTTTTTCATTTCTACTTATTTTTTAATTTCCTATTTTCTGTCTGTTCCATCCCAACTTGCTATTACTTGCCTTTTCATTTCTCTTTTTTCCCTCTCTACACAACCGCCTTGTTTTTCCCTCTCTACACAACCGGTGTGGTTTCAATGCCATCTTAAAGGCTTCTACTTTTGTAACTCACCTGTGAACCGATATGAAGTTGTGTTAAAATAAAATCTGTGCTGTATTCGTAAGTAATCCTAAGAAAAGGAGACTGTACTTCCTGAGTCTGGAGTATATTTTTATAGGTAGGTGAGTTATAAAACCTCTAAAATAGGAGGCTATTAGAATAGAAATGCTGACATGTTCCTGGAATGACCTGACTGGAAGGACCTGAACTTAAATGTGCTCTGACAATAACAAGGAGTATCGCTACAATAGCACAGTATTGGTATTTTCATTTTCAATGCTAGAAGTTGAGCATCTGGATTTCCTTGGTGTCTTTCCCAGGGCAGCCCTGCACTCAGCTCTGTGAAGTCTCAGCCCATGGCTGGTTGCAGGGACCCCCAGCTCCCCGAGCTGATCATGTTCCTTGGTGGATGCCAGGAGGAGATAACGTAGTGTGAGCCCAGCATGCAAACTGCTGCTTCCTGAATTAAGGGAAGCAGTTCTACTATCTATCAAGTGAAGAAATCCACATGCAGAAACAGAACATTTAATATCTGCCAGCTTCTCTGAAGACATAAGACACCCTCCTGCCTGTCCCAGCACGTTTCTGCAGCTGATACCTCTGGAGGAGAAGCACGGCAATCCTAACTGTGTACCTCTGTGGTTTGGCACTAACCAACCTAACAGATGTCACTTTTTATCCAAAGGTTGTGCAGAAACTGATTGCATATCTTCATAAATTCAAATTTAAATTACATTTAAATAGGCTATTTATTTTAAAGCTATTTTATTTTTTATTTATCTAAGGCCCTCATCTTGTACTTTTATTACTTGCATTGGTAACTACATAGAGTAGCGGATGTAATTAGGTTAAAAATAGCAGTTGTCTGATGATGTTTCCTGAAACCTTTAAGATATCTATTCTGTTTAGTATCAACTGCGTGCAGTGAGCTGGTCTCCTGCCCCTGCGATTGTAAACCAATGTCTGATTCTGTGCTTGCAAGAAACTGCTCAAATAGGCACTCAGCTAATGTCAAGGCAATTGATACTAATATGAATATTATCATACGCAGTGTACCGTTTTGAAGAGCGGCCTAAAATATTGCCACTGCGTGAAGGGGAAATGCTCTGCCAATTCCTGAGGAAGGATTAGCATACCCTTTCCTGTATCTGTGAGTCAGCTTTAGCTGGCTTACCCTTTTGTTTTTTTAGTATTTGCTTTTGCATTTTTATTGGTGTTGAGCCCTCAGTGGGCAGAGACAGTGATTAAATTCTTGCCAAGGCTCTGAAGTGAGACATGGCGCTGTCATCCATCACGGAAGGATGGTAATTCAGTGAACTGCTGTGCAATTCAGCCTGGCAAGGGGCTGCGGGGATGTACTGGGGCACCACTGTGAGAAACACTCTGTAGCCAATAACTTAGGCTCAGGCGAGGATCTCAGTGAAGTAGTAATTTATTTGCAATTGCAATGGCGGGCGCCCCACAAGCAGGAGAGAGCGCATCTACTAGTTCCAAAACACAGTTTATATACCTTTTGATGGCAGGACCCTCCCCTGTTTCCCCACTGAGTGGGTAATCCAGGTTCACAATCTATCTGATGCTTCACAAACAATGCATGGCCTTCAGTCGCCGGCCTGTTAAATTTCAAATTTCTTTTGACATTTTTACTGCTTGAAGTGGTAATGTTTCTTCACTTATCTGACTTGACTTGACACCATGATTTTCACCTAATTGTCCTAAGGAGTCTGATTGTCTGCATTTTACAAGGTTGCCTGCTAAACTTTCTTATCACTGTAAGCATATCTCAGTACCACATTCCCTCCTTCTAAACAATGTAACTCTGCAAAAACAACATTTCTATTCCCACACCACTGTCTGGTATCCCAGAATATAAGAGTCTTCCACAATGAACAGAGCTGTTTTTTCAGTTCTTTATTGGTGACACAGGTATCTTGGTGGTTTTGGTGGCTGTCAGGTCTTAGTTCTTATTCAAAGAAAGATTCAATATGCCAAAACAATTAAGGTCATTATGGTAATACAAGCTTCAAGAGCATCAAAGGAGGAGGCTGACAATCAATGGAAGGGACTGTTCAAGGAGAGGCATTTTCATCCTTTGTATGTTATAGTAAGTTGTCAAGGCTGAACCTTTTTTCTTTTTCTTTCTTTTCTTTTTTTTTTTTTTAATTATTATTTTTTATTTTTTAAAACAAGGTGTTAAGTGCTTGCTAGCACAGGATGTGAAAGCTAACTGTTTTAAAAAGTGCAAAACAAACCACTTCATTGTCAAATTCACCAGACAAGCAGTGACTCTGCTTATTCTGTTCAGTGACTCTCTCAGCTAGGATGATGACGTACGTTTTTCACTGCAGGCTGCTGACAATCAGCCCTGCTGCATCCCCCAGTCGGGTCACATTTGCTTTGCAGGAGGCTAGCAGCAATCGCTGCTCATTGCAGTGCTGCCTTCTTTTTTTTGATCAGTCTGAGCTCTGGCATCTCATCAGTATTTGTAGTGATGGTTACGCATCCCATCTCACAGGGAGCTGATCTCCCATGCCCTCCACCCTGCAGCACCACTATTTTGTAGTAAGAGAAAAAAAATGTCTCAAAAAAATGTCTGCTTTTAAACTCTATGGAAAAAAACCTACAGCTTGTAGTATGTAAGAGCACTAAAGGAAGCAGTGTATGCATAAAGAAAAATTTACTTAAAGCTGCATAATATCATACAAAGAACTAAAGCTAGTAGGCTCCCACTGAGACAAATTCCAAAGATTCTAGGTAAAATATCAGAGAATCCTCATATCTTCTAGAATTATCTGTAGGATGATGGGTCTTACATAGGAATACAAAAAGCATCATTCCTGACACAGGAATACAAAAAGCATTTTTGTCTCATCTGTTTGAGTTCTGCAGTTCTGCAGGCCACAGCAATTGAGTATCTTCCAACAGCTCATGAGGCACTAAGCGCTGTCAAAATCGTTCATTCTTTCTCCTGTCCTTGCTCTACAGACTTGCAGTAAGAATTTTCTTGATGCATTTTCTTGCTACAGAGTGTGTGCTGGTAAGGGAGGAAGAGCTCCTTGCCCTTGGGAAGCTGAGCATCTACTAGCTTTCCAGTCTCCAGCTCTGCCTGGTGCTCCTGCTTGTAGAGCTGCTGCCCTGAACCACATAGGTCAGTGGATACCCCACATCAAGTGAGCGGGTGGCAATGATGAATTGACCAGGTCCTGAGGATACTCAGCTGGTCTGGCCACTGCCCAAAACACCTACCATGAAAATGTTCCCCTTTTTCAATGTGATGTGGAACTTTTGCAAAAGGTGACACAATTCAAAATGTTCGTACTGCTGCTGGTTGGAAGAAATATTAATTTCTCTAAAGAGGCTTCTTCCTAGTGTCAGTGAAGTGGAGGTGGAGCGGAACTTTGCTGTCTTGGTGTAAGGTATGGGAGCTATAGGTCGCCTGCCCTGGTTGCTTGTGTCTCTCATTCCAAACAATGAAGCCTCACTGATTTTTAGCCTGGTTTCTTGTAGGACAATCTTTGGCACTCCTTGCACCCCGCCTTGCCACCCCCGATAACTTTTAGACAAGCTGGCGATTTTCATCCAGATCATCTGGTGGCTGAGAGAGCAAGGAGGGGAAAAACACCTGAGACAAATTATACTTAAAGACAGAAAATTTGATTATGAAATGATCCCCTGATTTTAATGGAAAAAAAAAAAAAAAAAGAAAAACTCAGTAAATAAACCAAGAAAAACCAAAAAATGTAATAAGACTGCTATATATGGGAGGTTTTTATAATGCTTGTGCACATGGGGCCAGACAATGAAAGTAGGAGAAATGGAAACATTTGGACCCAGGTGATTTCAATGTCGTGGGCTTAATAGGAGAAGCTGAATAAATAGATGAACAGCCTATCAGTATAGCTCAGAGAAACTGTGGAGGCTCCTATAGCAACAAAATAACTGCTAGAAGCAATTTTGAAAGAAATTGATTTTGTTATATATGGAGTGGTAATTCGTGTCGAGAAAATGGTTGATATTAATAAAGAAGGGGGAGATTTGAGAGTGTGGCCATGGGGGTTGGAAAGCCCCGTGATTGAGATAACATTAGACTCTTAACGACGAGGCCATCAGGAATATAAGAGTTTAGAGGGAACAAAGAAGGGTGATTCAGGAGAGTCCATGCAGTCTCCGGTTTCTTGTTCTCCAGATGGTCTCTTGTTCTCCAGCTGTTAAGGCATGGATGTTTCTGTGTGTTGGCTGTTGTTGTCACATTCAAAGTTATTTGACCAATGAAAAGTTGTTTTGAAAAGAACTGCTGTGGAGTGAAGGGTATAAGAGGGGAGCCTGCCTTCAAGATAAAAAAAAGAAGGCAAAACGATATGATGAAGTTATGTCATCGATAAAGAAGCAGGAAAAAGAAGTAAAGAGGAACAGGCTGGCAGAATGGAGACCAGGACGGGAACAGGCACATTGATTGCCTCATGAAGATAGGTTCGGCCAAACTCAGGAAACTGCTCAGAGAAGCTCGTACTGAAAGTTGCTGGAAATAGGTGCACTGGAGCTGGGAAGAAGCTCGAGCTGAGAGAAGCTGACCTGTGCACACAACTGCCTCTCGCTGGTAAGCAGTTGTGCATTATGGGGAATCATACGTCCTTAGGAACAAAGACTGTCCTGGTAACCTTAGAGCTTATTCTCCTTCTTAACAATCGGACAGCTTATGAGCCTGAAACATGGGATCAAATTGAGTTCAAGGTGTGGGACTCTGCAACTAAAAATGACAAGGTTGCAGTGGGCTTGCTCGGCACCTGGCGAGCAGTCTCTGAGGCCTTAAAGAGCCCTGTGGGACCACAGTCAGAAACGTGTGGCTTGCCAGATAGTGAGGGAGCTGCGGGCTCCTTTACTGATCCGACTGCTACGCCATCGGCCCCTCTGCTGCTACAGCCATGGAAGGCTTTTGCTGTTACACCCCCTGTTGACCTGAACGTGCCTTTTGACCCAGGCCTATTGGCCTTGAAAAGGAGATGGATATGCTTTTCTTCGATCTGGGAAGAACGGGATACATAAGGCCTGAAGACCGAGTTGCTTGACAACTTAAAGCAAGACATTGTTCAAAAGGAATGGAAATGGAGGCTGTTGTTTGTAATCAAGAAAAGGAATGGCAAATGGAGACTGTTAAGTTATGGAACTTAAAGGATTGTTTGCTACCTTTCCTGATTTTATAGGCATACTCGGGTTTAGTATGTAAAGCAATGTTCTATATATTTAGAATGTTTGATGTTTGTGTGTGCGTGTTGGTGGAGCGTAGACTCCCTGCACACCCAGCGCTGTTTACTTGTCTTTTATACCTTTTATACTTTTTATATAAGTATAAATATTACTAAATTCAGATTGAGTTGAGACTTCATTTATAGCAATTTCTTAGGGAAAAAAAAAATCAATGTGCACAAGTAAGTCCAGAAAAGGGGTGAGTTGTTAGAGGGAAAAATCTACATGTTCCCCTAGATCCCATTAATCAGTGTCCTTCTTTTACTGAGGCACATGAAACGTCATAGTCTCCTCTGCGGGTGAAACAGTGCTTGCTGAAAAGACTAAAAGGCTTCCTGCATTCGGGCTTGAATGTCCAAGTGCCAGTAGTGGTGCAGAGAGGATGTTGAGGAAAACTTATTTACCAGCATTTCATCTCCCTTCCCGTTACTTTTTTCCCAGGAGGTAGGGCAGCTCCAGCTTGAGCTTTGGGCTCAGAGCCTAGCACCTGCCAGCCCACCAAAGGGGCCTTAATGATTTTCTGCTGAATAAAAGCCAGCGACCTGATTGATTTAATGTCTACCAAAATCAGTTACTTTGAACAACACCAACAGAAAAAGAACGAAAAAAAAAAAAAAGACCAAGGCAAAAATATTCACTGGCAACAAATATAGTATTCTTTTTAAAGCCAGAAGAATTTCCTTTGGATTTTGCTGTTCATTAATGCCTTTTTTCTTTTTGCTGAGCCAACTGGATTCAGTTGGTCAGGGTCAAAGCCCTCTGGTGTAAAAGACAATGAGAAATGAATATGGAAAAGCAAACAAACGTGTTTTCTTTCCACCCAACTGTTCTGCATATCTCTTCTGTTTAATGTAGCCTTTTAAAATGCTTATATGTTTTTTCATCTCCTTTGCATAAACCTTTATAGTGAAGGATTCTTCTGTCCTTACTAAAATAAGGACAAAAGTTTAAAAGAAAAAAGAAATACTAAAATTAAAAAAAAAGTATACAACTGCAATGTATACGTATTTAATTAATGTATACAATTGCATTGTATACGTTGTCATCAGAAAGGCAGGAATTTATAGAAGTATGAAAGTACAAGCAGGAAGATGTTGGCTAGAAAAATACACTAGGTCTCAGAATATCTGTTTTTTATTTCTATACTGAGTCTTTCTAGAACTTGGGATTTCTCTGGAGACCTCTTTGACACCAAAGTGTAGTATTGAGAAGTTTCATGTTTCATTCTCTTCATTAATTCTGTTCACAAAATGCCCCCAAAGCAAAATATCGTAAAGAAGATGCAAGGCTGGATTAACTAGATTAGATACTATTTAAATCAACAAGAAGAAAAAAAAATCATCTAAGCACAAGTCCTCTGGAAGTTCAGAAGATTTAGTTAAGACTAGCTGACTACACCTCTGTTTTTGTAATGGCATCTATATAATGGTTAAGCTGAAGTAAAAGTGGCAAGGCTGGTAATTTCTATGCTAATTTGATAGAGAAAATACTGTGAATTTTGCATCTGTTCTTAACAAATTCAAACAGGAGATGGAGAATTTCCTCCTCGTATGAACATTCACCCCTGGTGTATGTGAGCCAGTATATAGTTTTCTTAAACACTTGCTGCTCGTTTGCTTTTCAGTTCAGCTAAACTTTTAACTCAAATTGTGGATTCACTTAAGAAGGCTTCAAAGAATAGTTGTGTAGACCTGCTAGGGCTGAGCTGAACCTTACCCAGCTGATGGCTGGGTCTTTGTGAACATTAACTGATGTCATCAATGGTAGGTACGGGTAGATAGGAGGAGACAGGGTAGGAGATAAAAGAAGTAATGTTCTTTCTATATTTTACAGGGAGCTGAAGTTTAAGCACTGGTCTGTTCTGGACTGCACAGGGGCTGGGATGGATGGGCAGAGGAGATCTGGGCATTAGAAGTGCGGCAGTGGCCGGTTCGTCCTCTTAGATGTCAGAAGAGTCAGGGAGGTACGCTGGGGAGAGATGGAAGAGGGCTTTCAGAGTGGTAGATGTCCTCAGGAATTAAAAGTAAGAGGCAAGTTTGCTTTTAGGCTTGAGGCCATAACCATGCCATGAAAGCCTTCAAGTCAACTAAGAAAAGCAGGGCTGTATTAGCAGAGGGAAAGAGCTGCTCATAACACTGCCTTGCTGGAATGTTATTCTCTTTCCTTGGGCCTGAAATCAAAGTGGAAGTAGGTCACTTCTGTTCTTTTGAGTGGGTACTGGTTCACATGTTAACCAATCAAATCAGCCTCTTATTAAATATTTCCAGAATACTAGAAGGATAATGAGGCTTGCTCACAAATAGCTGTCAAAAAATGACTTCCGATCGTCAGTGAGTTGTTTTAACTTGACTCTGTTATAGGTGTGGCAAATGGCAAGGAAACCCAGTTCCGTTACCTGGGAGGCATAGCTCTTAGCTTTTGGCTAACACAGAGGCACAGGAGGTTTGCTCACTCTGTCCCTAACCTGTTTGGATGTGACCATCCATCAGCTTGGTTTGACTCAGGCTGTCCGTCAGTGCTTCCCTCTCCTGGAGTCATTGTGTGGTGTTAATAAACCATTGTGTTTGCTTACACAGCACTTAGCGATGTGCAACGTGCTCTATTAAAATTAGACTAGCATGTTTATTTTCAAATTTTCAATTGAAAAGTGCCAAACATGGGCTTACTGTTTTGGGCTTATTAATCCACCTACATAACAGAAGCATGACATGTGAAGGGTGTTCTGTTGCTTTGTCAGCAACTTCAATAAAGATGTGTCTAATGTTCCTTCTGTATGTTAGGAATGTCTTCAACCGAAATGCTGACTTATAGGCATCATAAGGAGATATGCTGTTATGACCACATATTTAAACTATGATTAATTAAGTCATTCTGAGCTCTGAAACACTCTTCTTCCTTAAAGGCTAGCAGATGTGAATAAATACATTATATGGATCTGTTCTTTGTTACTAGAGTTGTGCCTGCAAGAATTAAAAAACAGGGTGATTAGAGGAGAAGAAAAGCTTCAAAATAATTGTGAAGACATTAGTTCAGTCCTAAGTGGAATGGATTTATATTTGTAAAATATTTCCATTTCATATGCATTTTATTTGTTTTTAAGCCAATTAAATTTTGTTTTTGTTAGACTGCTTGGTGGGAGAATGGAACTGGATTAGACTTGGAATCCAATATTTATTGAGCTATGTTGTTCTAATGTGCTGTTTGGTAGTATTCCACCTACCCTACATAGCGGGTAGGTCGAGCTGTATTGGCTCTACCAGTACAGACGCTGTGTTACGTAGAGCTTCGTATACTTCAATCAATAGAGAGGTTTTTACTTAAACCACTCTATAATGATTCACTGGCCTTTGGAAGTTCGTACATTTTCAAAGATAAGCTAGGAATATAAAATGCACATTTCAAGCATTATTCTATAGTTCTGATATTTTTTTCTGACAATAAAATACCTCTGAATCCTGTCATTTAGATGATGTAATAATGACTTAGCCTTTTTGAACAATCTCTCAAAAATTAGCTTTTTTTTTTTTTTTTCCTTTCTTTGCTTTCTATACAAAGTTTAACTCCAAATGTAGATATTTGGATTGAAAAGTTCAGACCACTAGGAGCTTGTTTTATATCTAATGTTCTGTAATTGCCAGAAAAGGATCCTAACTCTTGGATCCTAACTCTTACATTTACCTCTGCTGTTACATTATCTTTTAGTCATAAAGATTTATTTCGTCTGGACCAGTTCCAAACTGAAAATTAATTTTACGATCTCAAATGATGCCACTATTTTCACAAAAAAAATAATTCATTTGTAGTTTTAGGGAGCAGCTGTACCTAGACAATATATAAGTTTATACATTTGGAGGGAGGACCCTGTTTTGATGATAAGTATCTAAAATACTGTACTACAGCTCAGCTGACAAATTATTTGTAAAGTATAGCTCACCATCATTCAGGTCGGATCAGAGCTATAAATACCATCTGCATTACTGTGGGGAAAGAGTAGATCTGAAATGTTAATCAGCCAGTGACTGAAGACACTCATCACTGCATTTAAACTTGATGTAGGGGTGAGGAGGGTGGGAGAAAGGTGGGGGAACAACATGGTATCTACTGCAGGCAAGTTGTCCTGTGACAAAGAAGAAAGCCTGCCTTTCCTGTGGGACCCCTGTGGGAGCCCCCAAGTTGAAGCCATTTGGATTCTGCAAGTGTAAAAGAATTAGTTTTGCTGAGAAATTCATTGCTTGCCAAACTGTACTTAAAATATTCAGTGAAAAGAAAGAAACAAACAAAATCAAACACAAAACACCTAAAATATAAGCACAGAGGAGTAAAAGATTTAATTTTCTTAAATTAGCTACAGAAGATTTTTAAGCTTGCTGTGTGTCACTAGCCTTTCAAGTGCTATGATAATAAAGCTATATTTATTCTCAGAATTCTCTCTCCTCATCCACTGCTTAAAATATTCCAGCCAGCTGAATGGATTTACATTTTCTGCTTTGTAGAACTTGGTAAGGAAGTGTTTGGTCTGTGGAAGGTGCCCAGAACTTGCCTAGCCTTGCTCTATGCAGGAATCAGAAGTTTAGCACCAGTGGGATCAGGCAGTAGAATCACTGTATTTGTTCTATTTTTGTCATGCTACAAGGTCTAGAGTCTTTTAAAGCAAAGTTTGAAATATATTTTTGGTACTATCACTATCACTGTGTAGTTTCCTTTCTGTGGAAAATAACATCAGTCCTATGCTGTTTTCCAGGCAGTGCCTAAAGGGACAATGTCTTCATTTGTTATTTGATATTTATGGCATGAGCGAGGATAATTAAGCCCTTTAAACAACTTGGCAATTTGTTTCTGAAGGTCACAAAGAGCTGCTCAGCTTGTTGAAGCTTCATTTGTGAGGTCTAATTTTTCAGGATGTGGAAGGAAAATTAAAAATGAACTCTGCTATATTATGTCTACATCTAAGGCACTTTTGTGTAGATTTTCAGGCATATAGGATTTATACAGCATTTTCCATTAACAAAACTTGAAAAGCACATTTTCATTTAAATGAGGCCTCCATTATTGAAATGGTGCACACAGGCCCTTTATCACATGTATTCCTTTTAAAAGGTTAACAGGGCAGAACATGAGACCTGTGATGGTGCTTCTAGTTCAAAAGCTCCCCAGATGGATGACTGAGCCTCTGCTTGGCATGACTGTGGAAAACTGTGAAATATTCGGAGGCTGTGGTGGGATTACCCAGTGTAATCAGTACATCCGACGTACAGATAAATGCACTGTGAGTGAAGAGGTGAGTCTTCATTTCAGATCTGGCTGCCCAAGCTCTGTGTGAAGCCATGATGAACTTCAGGTTTCAGATAACACTTTTATAAGTGATGGCTAGATATCAGAAATACCAATGCATTGTGCACTTTGACATTAGTAAAGTTTTTTGCCTCAGAATTGTCATAGCCAGGTTACTGTTCATAAGGTATACATATGAACCAGATGCATCAATATAAACTTTCTTTTCATCTATGAAGAACCATAGCTCATTTCACACGAGAGTGTAAATGTCTTTGATAGGTCTCTAATTTCATCTGATGTGAAGCCAATAGGGAGATCTCCCAGAGGCTGGGTGAGGGATGTGGCAGTGTGCTCCCCCTTCTGCACAGGTGACACCTGCCCTTCCTGCTTAGAATAACCTTCTGGCATTGCTTTGCTTAAGTACATAAAGCACTTTGTAGGGATGCAGCAGATTAAATCATGTTGAGAGACTATATTAAATATTTTTCACTGTGATATTTAATATGTAATTACTAGTCACAGCTCTGCTGCTGAGCATTTTAATATTCTTCATATAAGGAGCATATGCATGCATGCGCATGGGATAGTTACATTTAACATTGTAAATGCCCAATTGCTCGATGGATGTTCTTCAGTTTTGTCAATCTACATTCTCCATCTCCACCAAAGGCTCTACCTTACTGAACTTTGATACAGCCACATTATGTAGCATCTGTATACAACCAAGGTCATGTTCAAGGTCATGTTCCTCCATTTCATACTGTGGAGGAAAACATCCTTCACTTGTTTCTTTTTATCCATTGTTTTGTGGAGAAATGTGTGAAGGCAGAAAAGAAATTAGTCAATTTGCCTTTGAATAACATTCTTATGCTTCCTTTGTGCTTTGAAACGTGTTTCAGATTGGGTAAAACATTTGTCTGAGAGTCTTCCTAAACATCTCAAACCTATTGCAATAATTTTGTATTTAAATTATAATTGCTTTTCCTCATCCTTTTCTAATGTCCTTGTTCCCCTTGCAAAGAGAGGTGTTCTGTACTCAACGAGTCTTAAAACAACTTTCCAAAATTTGATTCATGAAATTAGGTAGTCAATAGTATAGGCACTAGCTCCAGTCTGCAGCACCCTGTGAGCACAGGTGGGTGGGTGAGCGACGCAGTCATGCACCCTGCTCAGGGCACTGGTGGCATTGCCTATTCCATCTATTCAACTGGAAGAACGATTTTTATTTTTATTTTTTATTATTTTTATTTTTATTTATTTTTATTTTTATTTTTATTTTTATTTTTATTTTTCCTTCTCTGTCCTGCATATTTTTGCTATCTGGCACTCACACCAATGCCATGAGCAGCAAATCTTTACAGTGTCCAAAACCAAAACGGCTAAGTCTGGGTGTCAGTTCTTGGTGCTTTACAGATATTCTCCCCTCTGAGTTGGTTACTTCTTTCTATATTTGCAACTGCATTCTGGAGATTGCTGCAAAGACTATAGAGCACACAGGTATCTTCTTTATGCAGGATGAAAAAAATAGCCCCAAATTACCTTCTAGCCAATGACAGAAAGGGTTATTTTTCAGCTTTTCTGTCAGTCCCTTAGGACGAAGTGCTTTGGAGTATGAGTGAAATCCAGAAGGATATATTGTGAATATCAAATATCCTGAGAAGTCATAACTAGATAACTTTCAGGGTGTACCAAAGGAGGAAACCAAGCCACGCTAAATCCTCCAGAAGTAAAAAATTCTGATTTTGAAGAGAGCTAGAAGTTTCACTGCAGAAGGATGCACTTTCACTAAGATGCACTGTTCTAATCAGAGCTCAGGCAATGCTGTTCACTGATGCTGACAACTCCTGTGTCAGTCTCAATTACTCAATCATCCTCAGGAATGTCACATGAACTGTAATAGGTGGCAGTTTGTGGTTTCACTGAGTCAATAATGTAGACAGTAAAATGTGCAACACTGAGGAGTCTTCTAAGGAAAGCAAATGTGTATCAAATAATCTAGGAATGACCTCGATTTACACCCAGCAATGGATGTAAATGGGATGGCATAACATACCTCACCTTTCTTATTTTTTATTCAATTTCCTGTGTCATTCCTCAGTAATATAATGTACATAAGTATCTAAAAGAAAGGTTTTACAGATTAAAATATGCTCAGTTTCCAGCTAGGTAAGCAATGATGAGATGGCAATGATAAAAAGAAGCATTCTGAGGGCTTGTGGCTTTTAGATGTTAAAATGGGGGAAGAGTAGTTCCTGGGTTTACAGTCAACTTTCAAACATATTGGCTCCTGTTGCCTCACCTGCATGCAAGGATGGTACTCAGTGTTTTTGTGCTGCAGCTGATGAACCTCCACAGTTAGAACATAGATGGTCAAAGTTTTTACTGCTGCAACTGCATTTTTTTCACTGTAGCTATTTGTTATTCTTCAGAAAAATCTGGTCCAGAAAATGCCATACAGATGAAATGAAAAAACCAAGAGTGTAACCAGTCTGATTAGCCCTCCATGTCTGCTATGGGTGATTGTATATTGGCATTGTGAAATGCATAGATTACTTAGAATAATGCTAGAGGCCTTTAATATAGAAGCACGAAGTAAGTGTCTTGGGACTTGCATTTCTTTTTCAAATGTCTGTGATAAATAGATCATCTGAAAATAATTTAGTGCTCTCTCATCTTGCCTTCAAAATCTGTTAGGAAAGGGCAGCTGCTAGTGCTTTTCTGGAAAGGACCAAGAACGGTTTTAGAAGAAAAAATAATCTTGTAAACCAGCTAAGTTTAGTGGCAGTGGTGCCTTCTTAACACATGGCAGGTCAGAGATCAATGTGAGGCTGTATAATTTGAGTTGCTCAGTTATCTGCTCATTCTCTCCCTCCAGAAGCACCACACTCGTGCAGCTCTGCAAGCATTGCTGGCTGCTGCAGCAGCAGTGGTGAAGCCTTGGGAACCAGCACGGCTTGCCTGGACCAGGGAGGTGATTAAGGGGGTATTGGGGAGGCTTTGGGGAGGCAAGGACAATCCCCAGACATGTACTGTATATCTCAAAACAAGACACTGGAACTCATGATAAGGAAGCGGCAGACAGACAGAGAAACAAATGTAAGGACTATAAATCTCAAAACTGGACATTGGAATTCATTATAAAGATACAACAAACGGAAGAATTAGCAACAACCAGCTCTTGCAATTAAGAAACATGCCAATTCAGCAGATTCCTGACCAAAGGTGAAAAGTACACTGTGAGGAAGACTCGGGGTCTTCCTCCCAAAGACCCCTGCCCACGTCCCAAAGACCCCTGCCCACAATTCTTGGGAGGCTCTACGCAGGCGCAAGGTGCCAAAAGGCTAATTAGCATGAGAAGCGAGGGAAGGCGGGGATAGGTAATGAATATGTATAGGCACTTGTAGAATATTGATAGATTGATTGTATAAATTCAAGACTGCTTTCCGCTTTGGGTATGCACGATAGGTGGAGAGATCCCCCGTGCATCCAGCGCTGCAATAAAGAATATACCACTTAAAGGAATTTCGGCTTCGATCTTTGAATCAGAGGGCAGTGGGTTTAAGGCAGGGAGGAAAACACCAGCAGTGTTACAGAACAGAGGTCAGATTCCTGATTCAGGTTATTCAACTGAAGAAGTGCTGCCAGAATGACTGCCAGATTTTTTTGGTCTGGCTGAGTCAGAAGTAAACCTGGGTGGAGCTCACTGTATGTTGAAAGCTTCTGAAGGGTTCAGCTAAATACTTGTAGAGTTTGTAAGGTCCAGCTTTTAAAGCCTGCCTGTTTTAAATTCAAGTGTACGCTAACAATGCTTGTTCTTTTTGTGAAAAATCCCCAGAAAGAAAGCGTAACAGCATTATGCTTATTAAAGTCTCTTCTGTGGTTTAATTTACATTTTTTAAAGTATTATTTAGATATGACAAACCTAAATGTTTGTGCTATTTTTTCCCTCTATTTATTTATTTATTTATTTATTTATTTATTTTTGTTCGTCACCTCCAGCTGGAATTTTGGCACGAAACCTGTTTATCTGGACATTTTTCTCTTGCTCTTTGGGTACTCCATACACACTTAGGCATGTGCACTCGCACACAAGTAGACAATATAACCAGTCACTTAGTCTGCTGTATCTTAAGGCCTTTTCCTAAAAAGCTATTAATATTACTACTCAATTTGTCTTTTCTGGCTGCAATATTACATTGCAATATTGGACGTGGTGGTGGTGGCATTCACCTGCAGATATAATAGCTGATTTTTTATTTCTATTAATCTTAAATCAGCCTGCAATCATAAATGGCTAAATATAGCACAGCACTCACTAATCTACTTTTCAAAGAAAGATGAATAATTTGTAGTTTGGAATAATTTGGCAAGATTGATATTTTTACCCCATGAGAGAGAATTTTGATTGCAGAACCTGGTTCTCCCCTCACATATTTGTGTCTGATCTCAGGGAAAGACTTTCTGTGTAATTTTGAAAAGACAATCAAATTGTTGTCTGCTTCCTATTATTCCTTTCATGCTAACTTTTATCAAACCAAGTTGGAAATTGTAAAATTAAGATTTTGGAATAAGCAACATTTCCTATGTACAGTAATGGGGCAGAGAAGTAATTGAGGAGACCGTTTAAGTCCCTGCGATATGAAGTGGTAAATGCTGTCTCATTTACCTCTGGTATCTGTCCTTTGTGATGATTCCTTCACGGAGACCAGCCATAGACCGACCGATGGAGCTGAATTACAAAATAAAGTTGTATTCTGCAGCTGTTGTGTCTAGAAAAAGTTTGCTGATTTAAGTTAATGTATGGAGGAGCACATGAAGTTGCCCTTGTGCTTGTTTCAAGTCAGTTTTTCTGTTAAGAGGGAATTTGTACCACTTACACAGATAGCTTAGGCTTTAGGAGTCCAAGTTAGGCTCCAAAGTTCTTCAGATGGGCTTGCTGCCTATTACTGTACTGGTTTAATCCATGGATCTTTTGTCTGAAGGAGCCCATAATGGGCTGTCCTCAGCCCACAGGGATGGTAGCATCTCTCCTGGTCTCTACTGAGCCCCTGCCCCCCAAGGGACCCCATGTTTTTGTCCCCTGTTACCCACCCATGACTCCAGCCTTCACATTGATACGGTTTGGACAGGCCTGGCCTGACACTACATCTAACAAAAGCAGACTTTTTTTTTTTTTTAATGCGCACAATGGATGACAATATTTATACTTGGTGCATGGCTTGCAGGTGACTGCTGTTTCACATAGCCATGTTGAACATAAATAAATGAGAGCAGCCTGCGTCTTGCATTCTTTTAGAGGAATGTATGTGCTCTCTCCAGCTCTTGCTAGCAATTTATAAATGCTCTTGGTAGCAGAATTGAAACTAGAAAGTTTTAATAACTGTAGATCATGCCAATATTATTACTTGGGAGTTACACAGCCAAATATTCTTTTTTTTTTCTTTTTTATTTTTTTTTCTGCCTCATTCAAATTAAATTGTACAGTAGTAACAATGCGTGAATTCTATTTTCAATTACTTCATCCTTAGAAATTGCTTAGTTGCTATTTGTTTTTAGAGGAATTCACTTTCAGACAGTCTCAGCCTTCAGTAATATCATTCCAAATATTGTAAGCACCGAAAAAGGAATTTAGAAAGTGAGTTCACGTGAAAGTGTTAAAAATAATGATTATTTCTACCTTAGACGGTCTAATTTATGATTAAATGCTTCTGATATTTTCAGTGGTCTGTGAAACACTGTGATTATATTAAACAAGGTAAGGCAAAAGTTGGATGAAGCTCTTTAGATGCAGTTTATGCATTAACTGACTGTTTTGAAATACTTTGAAATGAATAGGAAGAGATATGTCCTCATAAATGTCAAACAAGGAAGGTCTTTAATTTAATCTAGTCCTATTGCTAGATTAAGAGAAATATTAAGAGGAAGCAAGAGGTGGATCTGACAATGACTGAGACTGCTAAACTGTGGTAGTCTTTTATATAACAATTCATTTAAACTAAGATCAGCTGTGAATGTTTACACCTGCATTTAGAAAAAGATCACCATGCATGAGGAAAGTAAAGAACAGACCATATGGAAAAGTAGCTAAAGATGCACATGAAGAACTGAGCATTATTCTATATATAATGCATAATTTTATATATGATGCTCATTCATAAAAACTCAATTATTTCTTCAATAGCCACCTACTACAGGTAAATTTGGCAAAGGAACAATCACCAATTACTAAATAAAATATAAAATAAACAGTCTGAATTTTTTAGCAAATGAAGTAAAATCATTTTATATTCACCTTGCTGTATTGGCTTCAAAATCTTTATGCAGCACTGCAGGAAGCATCCTTACAGTTTCGGTTAGTCTTCTGCATCTTCCTGGGATGCTTAGCAACAGAGCAGCATGTGTCGGGGTTAGCAAATATTTTCTGTCTCAACAAGTATTGGTTGAAAATCAGTTTGTAAGCTAAAGTGGCTCTCAAAGGTGGCACTCCTCAGACAAAACCAGATCTGATGTTCTGCCAGTGTTAGATTAATGAGATTACTGTTATGAAATGAATGCCACCAGAATACCAATCAGATTTGCTTTCTAGTTTGATTTTACCTCAGCCCTTACTTATACTTGAATAAACATTGTCTAAATGTGATTACTGAAGTCTGTAATTCCTGTGGGGTTGGTCTATTCGCCCACATGCCTTGCTGCAAGCTGATGGCACACCCGGGAGCAAGTCCTTCACTGTTACATCCTGACTGGGAAGAGGCATCAGTGGAAAACAGTTCCTGAGCAAAGAGCAGTGGAGGAGAGATTCACAGACCTATTTGTGTTACTTCAGGTGGCACTCACTGTTGTAACACGTCCCCTCCATTATGCCGTATCAGAAAAACCACTGGTACACTGTGGTCATCTCATGTGCGCAGATCAAAGATGTGATTTCTCTGAATAAAGCTGTGACTTAATGCTAAAAGTCACAAGGATTCCTGTGATCAGTTCTGGCTTAGATATCTTGAGAGAAGGAAAGCAAAGTAATAATAGTAGCATTTAGCACTGGAGTTCCATGTTATTTCAGGTACTTTTTGACTCAATGTCGGACTTCTTGACTAGTAGATTCTGTATTTATCTTTAAAATGTGATACAAACATGTTACATCTTTTGGTACATAAATTAGCATTTATTTTATTATATAAGAATTCATGTGCTGTCAATGAAAATGGATGTCATATGGCCAGCATATCCAACCTATTATTTGCAGTATGAGTGCTCCTAGCCTCCATCAAATGCTATTTCTCTGTTAAACAGACAGTGGAAATTAAGTAGCTGTAGTGGAAACTGTGAGTCTTCAACACTTACACATTGGCAGAGACTGTTTTGCTGCTTTAACTACAGACCTGAGCACGTTTGTGTGCACATAATGTTAGAACTTCTGTGCTTTATTATTTGTTTTTAAACAAAGCAACTTCCTTCGCTTGTAACTATAGAGCTGGCAGACTTTGCACTGTAGAATGAGTCCCAGGGTCTGGCCTGAGTTAAGTGCGTACGGCGATGTCAGACCTTGAGACCCCTGCCACCAGTAGGCCCCGGCTGTCAGCCAGGCCCTGTATCCTGAGGGCCCACGTGTCAGAGTCAAGGAAAGAGAGAAATCTCTCTTATTTCACGCCTGGGATCCTTACAGGGGGGCCTAGGACTGGAACTAGGAAAGAACTAACACATATACAGTGTGAGTGGCTGCGATACTGGTGCTCTGGGAGGGAACCCAAGTGGGAAACAGTCAAACCAACTTCCTTGGCCATGTTCTGCATTTTGAACCCCTTTGGGGTGTGGCCTTTATGGCATGCACAAGGAAATGCAAGCAGCTCTTCTTCAGGCCACGGAGGGCATTAAACTTGCTGTGGAAATGAGGCTTTTGTCATCCCAGTGGAAAGAAGCTTTAGCTTTCAAAGTAGTTAGTGAATTTAGGGCCATCTGTGTTGTGCTCAGACTGCTGTAGACAAAATAAATGCACAAATTTAAATGGAAAATAAACAGCCTCTGTTACAGGTGCACTCTTCTGCTGAAATCTCTACAGACTCTTCAGCGTTTAGTGATCACTGGATGAATACACCAAAATTAGATTTTTATTACAAGAGAAGCACAAGAATGTGTTTATTGTTACTGGGAAAGCAGATCCTGTGTGAGTGGGTGGGGGAAGGACCAGAAGGTAGAAAGGGCTCGTTAGTCTGTCAAAAATTGTCTTGACAGGCAGGGGAAGGGGGACAGCAGAGCTGGGTGCTCAGCACTTTCTGCCTGAGAGCCACGCGGTGTAAGAATGGTGGTGCAAAACTATGACTTTCTCTGTTAGGTACTTTCAGCCAGTGGCGTGGTGGGGAGGAATGGAGATACAAAACCCAGAGTTTCCAGAGGCTTTTGTGCTGAGTGATCCTGGTAGAGGCTGGGTTGGCTGAGCTCGTATGTGCAGTGTACCCTGTCTGCTTCCCTGACTGAAACAGAACTGGTATAAAGCTAAAGGTCTGCACGCGCAGGAAGGCAAGAAAAGAGACTTCTCTTGAACTAAAGCTGCCCTGGCAGTGCTTTGCAGCAGTTCAGCTCTGCGAGCTCTTCAGCAGGTGCAGTTCTCCCTTTTTCACGTGTGAATGCTCAGCGTAGCATGGCCAAATAAGCATGAGCCTGCAGTGATGGAGATCCACTCCATAATTCCTAGCAGAATGTCAGCTGTGCTTTCTTCTGCCTTCTCTTACCTGTGAGTCATATTACTGCTTCGGAAGAAATTGTCATAAACCCAAAGAGGAGTTAATTTTTCTTTATTTCTTTTTCCTTTTAATTTTTCTTAATCTTTTAGGGTCCTGTGTTCAACTTTAACTCTGCAAATGCTGAAGGTAATTGCTGGGCTCTTGTGTTTTCTTAAAAAGTGTCAAATGGTTATCTTATTTAACTCTTTCATGATAGAGAAGAGACAACAGATGAAGGAATAGATTCACCTTTTGTGTACAGGCAGATGAAAATACTGGTTTTGCACTGCATCAGTCCAAATCAACTGCTGTCTGTCTACATGCTTCATGACTTAATTGAAAAGGCTTTTGTAATAACTAGTATAACCTATAACAACTGTTCAGAATTTCTAGATTTTACAGCATGAATTTCTTGAGCTGAAAGATCACCTCTACGTAACTAGTGGCATGGCAGAGCAGCTTATGCAGTGTAGACTTTTTTTTTTTTTTTTTTTTTTTTTTTTTTTTTTTTTAATGCTCCCACTTTTATGTCTCTATGTAGTCCTGGGGTATTTCTCCAGTATTTTGCTATCTGGTATCAGTTTCTCTACACTACAAGTTAAAATGGAGTTCCTATGCCATCGACTTAAGAGATTTTTCACAGTATACTTTTAATGAACCTCAACATCAACTAGTTCTACTCCCTCTTCCTTTAACTTTGTTTAAATAAATTGTGATCATTCAAAAATGCAGTAACCTGTTCCCTAGGAACTGCAGGAGCCCTCCCTTAATCCTTCCAGGTTATAATTTGCAGGCACTGCAGGGAGACCTGGGGAGCATCATCAGGTCAGGTACCACTGTTTCTCTGGGCCTACCATGATGCACTACTTAGGTCTTTGCTATTTTGGGGATGCTGAAAGAAGGGCAGTGTCTTTACCTCCATCTTTCCAGTAGCAACTGGCTATAACTGAGTATTTGGCTTTCTTCACAAGAGAAGGAATTCTAAGTCATTCCATGGCAATGATTTAAACCAAAGTGCAAGAAACTATCAGCTAGTGCTGTGTAAAAGCATCTGTGCTGACTTTGTTCCTCTCTTCAAGATTGCATTAGCATTCTGTTCTACATTTTTGGTGGGTTTGATTGTGTGAGGGCTTTTCTCCTTCCAACAGGCACTGTTGTCAGAATAAAACGCAATTAAAAGAGAGAAACAGGAAGCTCTGTCAGCTTCACCTGCACTTAGTAAAAAGCTTCTAAAACTTCTTGCATGGCAAGAAAATAAACAAAACAAAACAAAACAAAACCACACCACCAACAACCCATAAGTGTAGGATGACATATAAGTACGTCCAACAGCAAAGTACAGGGAGTATGAGTTTGTCAGCAATTTCTTCAAAGTATTTTGAAGAAATTCTGTGAGTAACGCTGTGTCTAGCAACATCTCTGTGCTAATACTCCTCCCAGTATAGCAGCTGGTATGACCTGAGCAGCCATGCAGGAATTTGTACAGGGATAGTTAGCCAGGAGTTGCAAGACCCCACTTCCTAGTCTCTCTCTCCAATTAAATACAGAAGATTGGGGGCCTATTTTAGCATACATTGTTACTGAACGAAATTGCTGTGTTAACATTGATCTCTGTGGAGCAAAACAAGACCCTTACAGTTCCAAGTGCATCTAGGCAAGTGGAAAGTGAATAGATTCAGCCAAGGGCAAAATTAATCCCAAGATTTGCAGAGGGAAGAAGTGGTACCTTTGTAATTATTGGGAACAAACAAATGTTTTACATTAGTCACAGGACATTCAGTATCTTAATAGCAAAATTTGAGGCTCTTATCTTGCGTTTTGAGGCTCTTATCTCTAGTTTGTTCAGGAATTTGTATGCAAGACAGAAGTAAATAGGCTGAGCTAACAATTTGACAGAAATCTCAGCATTCTTGCTGATTTCAAAGGATTGGTCGTGTGCAATTATATGTTTGTGATAAACCCCTACTGAAGACTGAATTGGAAAAATAAAGTGGAAGATTATTTCATTGTTGGCACAGGATTAATTTTATATCCAAAGCCTGAACATAGGTTTTCTGTAAGTGTCACAGGTATCACCGGGGTTAGTAACGAATGCATAGAGCTAATTTCTGCTTTTCTTGTATATTTTCAAGGACAGATCATAAGAAAGTCTTCTGAATCCAAAGGCACCTTTATTGGAAGAGAGACATATTTGGTCTCTTCATCGCACAATTCTTGTGTAATGGGAAAACTCATGCCACAGTTTTGCAGGCACACAAACTCAAAGATTTGATAAACTATTCCCAATTTGCCTTTTTTTTTAAATTATTATTATTATTATTATTTAGTTATTATTATTATTATTTTGTGAAAACAAGGCTTATTTTTATGAATTTGCATTTATTCAAAATTTCTGCAATCTTGAAATAGCTCTATCTTTCTCTCCAATTTCCCAAGCACAACCTGTACATTTAGGCACTAGTGTTTAATTGAGAATCCTGTGGTGGTACTTGAGTGATTTAAATGGTCACACAGATTGTCACCATGCTGCAGTTGCTTTGAAATTCACTTTCCATAAATGTTTTTTGCTCGTAGAAACAGTTCTTGGTCTTGCATGAATATTCAAAGGGTGTCCAATCCCACTCTAGCTTGTGACACAGAACTTCAGCTCAACAGTCACAGAATGATTTAAAAATAAATAATTAAGCAATCCATTGTATGATGGAGCACAAAGCAGAAGAACTGAATATGCAGTTTCCCAGTGTCCAGAACTACCTTGCTAACAGAAATTAGAAACTCTTTCAGCAGCAAATTGCAAACATAATTAGCATTAAATGGAAACAATTTTATTAAACTGAAAACCTGATTAGCCACTGAACTGCACAGTGCAGATTTTCCAGCAGGAGTTACAACACCGGCACTTACAGAACATTAGGAAAGGAGGAAAATCACAGCTCATACACACTGATGGGCACCTCTTGTTTTAGGATCTTCTTGGGTAGGTTTAGCAACAGGTATTGCTGCCTCCTGTCTCTGTAGTAATATTACAAACAGCTGTACATCTACCTTACATGTATTAAAGATATTCATAAAAACCAGTAAGACAAGAGCCCTTGTTCATTTATAATTTCCAGGGATGTTATTTCTCAACTCTTCTTTCTAGGGCTGTGTTTTATACAGTTGAGGGAGTGCTCTACAAAGCAGAGATATAACCGTAGAAGTGACAGGCCCTAATGATTTCTGTGGTGTTCGGCTTGTTCTCTTTGGAGTTTCATTAACAGCATGCCAGTCTCTATGTGTGTCTGTGTGGAAATAAAATCCTGTTTACCACTCTATATAGAAAGTAAAATGCTTCTGCAAATGATAACAAATGAAAGTTGTGTCCCTTTTGATATTCAAGGCTTGTTAGCAGCAGTACAATGATGTCGGCTTTGGCATACACTGAACTTATCTTTTCTTGTAGGGAATTTAGTTTTTGTTTCATGTCTGGATGAAATAAGTTCATTTTTTCAAGAGGAATGAATGGAGTATTGTACATTGGGTGCAGGGATGTCTAATCCTCGCTTGTGAGTCGTTTGTGATCATAACTGCCTCTTTTGTGAGGGAAACAATGTTCCTTTGCTGCTGCCTTCTGAGTTCCCCACTCAGCTCACACAGACCCACCACTGCTGCATCAACCCGGCTGCCCCTCCACTCCCCAGTGTTTTCTATTGGAAAGGAGTCTCCTTCCTCATTCAGAAAGCTGGGAATGCAGCTCATTAGGATCTTGGCAGCATGAAAGAAGCTTTTTCTTCAGATTCCCTCATGGCCCAATAGAAGATATAATTTCTCAGATGAGGAATGAAAATAGTACGATATATGTTTAATCACTTTTTTTTTTTTTTTCTCCCAATTTTGACATGCTTTTTGGAGATAAAGTAGAATAGTTTAATGCTCTCACTGAGCTATTTTTGAAAGTGGTCCTGTTTCTTCTGGACTTATTGCTGTCCTCTTTCTCCATGCATTCTTTCTGCCAAAGAATCTGAAGGTGCATATAGAAATTAAGTGCAATGGATATTTCTTCCAAGAAAGTCCAGATCTGCCTTGTAATACTCTTGAGGAAAGACTATGAAAGATAATATTGCTATCACTAAAAAAAAGAGGGGTCTGGGAATTGCATGAAAGAATTTAAAGTTGAGTTCTTTGATACTGGTATAAATCTGCTGTAATGCCATTAACACTACCAGACCCTGATTTATACTGGTGTGATCAGGCAGAATTTGTCTCATCGTGCCCACATCTATATTTCAGTGGTGGAAGAAGTGTTGAAATCCTGGTTTCTAAATGAAAGATTGTGGAGAGAAAAGGATCCAGACTCAGTGTGCTGTGACACTGCGATGTGAGGGCATCAGTCAGCTAAAGAATGAAGTACTCCCTTTAGCCTCTGCTGGATCCAGTATGTTCAGTTTCGAAAATAATAAAAAGAAGAGAAAACAAAAAAAAAAAGAAACAAACAAACAAACAAAAAAACAGAACCAAATAAGAGTCAAGAAACATCGTAAAATCTAACAGCAAGATACAGGAATAAGAACAGGAGGTGGCAGCCTGTGCAGCACTGCTACTGCAGTTTGAAACCTGGAGGCATTTGTGAAGTAGTCACAAGGAAGCCTTTGGTGGCTTTTCTTCTTTAGAAGAAAGAATCCGTGTAGGCTGGAGGTCTAACTCTTTGCATTTCTGTCTGTCAGAAGCAGAATAGATACCAGGCCTTATCTGTACTGTTCTAGCTACAGATACTCTTTTCTGATCTACAGGTAGACTTTAATTTCATACTTGCTATCTCCATTTCTATGTTACTTCATATCAGTTTCTCCTGTTTTAATAGGGATTCTTTCTGTCAGTTATGTTGTACACAGGTCTTTTTACTGGTGTCATCTCTTCTTACAGAAGAAGATTTTCACAGTAAATGGATATAGCGTACATCTGTAAGTCAAGTGACAGCCTCACCAGATGTGTATCAAGTAGAGTCAGAAATACAGCAAGATGTTTTAATAGGAAGCACCAGGAACAATTTTGTTTATTACCAGTGTCAAGTGTTTACCTTTGTTCAGCTTGTGATATTTTAAAGCACTTAGATTACTACAAGCAGGTATATGGACATCTACAGAAGAAAAAAAACAAACAGTTTTCAAATAGTCCAAATCACACAGAAATTAATTTTTTGAAAAGAGCTTGTAGCAGCTTTTAATGTTTAACCACGAGTATCTGTAACATCAGTACTGAGACAATCAGTAGTACTGAAATTGGTATACATGATTTCCCACAATTTACTTAGACAGAATATGAGTCATTTTATTTTCACTTAGACTGCAGTTTAGTCTCTGTAACCTGCTTTTGTGAGCAAGGCCTCAGAATAAGCATACACCAGGATGCAGCCTAATGCAATTCAGCATATCCAGCATCACTTGTTTTCAAATTGCATCTTTTTTTTCTAACAGGAGGAAGAGGTGCCAGGTAAGTGCCAAGACACAGCACAAGACCTGTGGTTAAGTCATCTCTACTGTCTGGCAGCAATGGTTCTTGTGGGTGAATGAATGCAAAAGTCATCTGTCCTTTTTGGTCCTTGGCAGACACTTTGTTTCCCAAAAGTTTCTTAGAAGTGAAGCAGATTGTGATCTGAGCTTAAAGCTTGGGTCTGCTCTTCGTAGGGCATTTTACTCCTTTTTTTTTTTTTTTTTTTTTTTTTTTTTTTTTTTTTGACAGGCTTCAGGACTTTCCAAACATGCTAGTTTCAGTGATGCAGTAAGTTCTTAATCCAAATGGTAGAACTGCTCTAGATAAGAATAGGTTCAATCCTTTATTAAACTTAACATTTAAATACAGAGACACTGTTAAAAGCAATCATAAATTACAAAGCCAAGCACTTCCTAGGAATGCTAGGGTTATGCTTGTCTTTCTGCATCTATTTTGTGCAATGCATGAAGCAAGGGATTTGGGAAGAATTATATAATTCATTTGTACAAAACAGAATCTAAGAGATGAGATATTTGATATGAATAATACAAGATTTGTAATTATTTTTCTATGATATGCAGAGATGGAGAATGTTTCTTTAAAGGAATAAATAAATTTTTAACTACCCATAGAACTTCACAGAAATTGAGTTGTGAACTTTGAACCTACAAGACTGAATGTGTTAGCCAGTGAGATGCTTTGGCTCATCTCTGTTCTTTCCATGAAAAGCTAGGAAACTCCTTCCCTCCCCCCCCCCTCCCCCAAATCCTTGGGCTCATACGGTCTATCCAGTTAGATCAGCAGGTCCTTCTCTGAAAGCAGGAAACCATTTTGGCTTTCTCTAAAATATTCAGATTTTGGTGTTTCCTGCTACCAAGTTTCTTGCTAAAGTCATGGGAGGAGCTAAAGTGTGTTTTCCTAGGATTTTTTATTAATTGTGGAGAGAGATGAAAAGAGAAGGGTTTAGTTCATATTTCAGCTAAAATTTGATGGGCTTGAAACAGAATAACAACCAAACAAAAATCTATTCCTTTGTCTAATTGTTGTGTCTCTCCTAATCCCAATTCAAAGGCTACACTGAAGCAGGGAAGCATCAGACATCAGCTCACACTTTTTTAATAGGCAGCTCCTAAAGAGAAGATATAACTGTTTTCCCTCCTCGCAGTGCTGGCAGGCACCAGAATGGTGCTGGGAAAAGCTTGGGCCAGTGCTGAATCCTGTGATAACCCACACCAACAGGTGCCAAATGTAATACGTATGCATCACACACAGCCTTCTCAGCAAGCCTCTTCCAAAACCCCAATTCAGGGTATAAGCTGGACTGAGCCAGAGGATTTTCCAGTTTAATTATCTGCACAACAAACCATGTATTTGCAAGTTTGAAGTATTGTTCATAATGTTGCAAGTGGTCCTGGGTGATTTCTTAGCAACTGTTAAGCATTCGGCATTCACGCTCAGCTCTGTGTTTATCTAAGTATCTGTTAAAAGAAGTTGTTTCTCAGGCAAGAAGTTGTTCTGAATTTATGTAAAAGTCTTGACTTGCACTGTCTCATGTGATTACTGGGTCGAAGGAATTCTTTGCTCTTAGGGAACCTCAGTGATTTCTTATGTTTTCTTCAGTTTTCCAAGTTTCATTTTCAGGAAAACAAAAGCGAAGTGGCCGTGATTTTTTTTTGGCAGTAGTTGTGTTGTAGCTATGATGAGCTTGTAGAGCTTAGGGATATGGTTTAGTGGAGGGCTGTTAGCGTTAGGTTGGAGGTTGGACTCGATGACCTTGAGGTCTCTTCCAACCTAGGAAATTCTGTGATTCTGTGATTCTGTGATTCTGTAACAAACACTGTAAGAGAATCAAGATATATGGGAGGAACTCTGGGGGCAGCGGTTTGCTTTTGTGACTTCCTGCACAACTTGCTTCTCTGTTTCTAGCTCAGCTGGAACTATTTTCAAAACAAATGGCAATTGGTCCCTCAAATTAATCTTGTAAAATAACAGGTTTATTTTTAATTAATATGAATAAAAAAGTTCCAAGTTTTTACCAAAGCTGGAATTAAACCCAGGTTTCTATATTGGCAGAGCTCTCCATTCTCTGGAAAATCCCTCAATCCCTGGTGTTAACATCCGCTCTCAAAAGGATTATCAATTATGTATTTTTGTAGTACTTTTTGGTTTGTCACATTTAATAAAAGTGTTTTATAAGTGCCATATCATGTAGAGCCCGTGGCATCCAGTCAAAACCATGGTTTTGGTACCTGGATTTTTTCACATTAGAAAAGAGTGTGTTATTCATGAAAGAACTATATGGCATGTTATGGGTTTGGAGAAGGGGACACTACATCTCCCATGAGCAGTAAGACCCGGGTTCATCCCAGCTAACTGAGGTGGCAAAGATCAAAGCATGGTTATCCTTGCTGATTCCAGAGCCGCAGGTAGCAGCCATGAAAGGGCTGCCTCTGTCCAACCCTGCGTCTCCTGCTCATAGCCTGGGCTCTGACAACAAGGGGCAGTGAAGAACAGATGGAGCAGAGGGAACTGGTGGTGGTGGTGGTGCCCAGGGCTGTGAAATGCAGCTGTGAGAAGATTTGCTGCTGCTGCCCCTTGTGCTTAGCAGCAGCAGGATGAGGGAGCAGTGCCTCCAGAAGGTGCCACCAGTCACGGAGGGACCTGAGGGTGGCTGTATCAACACTTCACATGTCTTAAATGCCTGAAACTGGGTGGGCGAATAGAAGCCTAAGCCAGTTTCAGCTAATTACCTCATTTGCTAGGTCTTCTGCAGCTAATTGTGCTTAAAAATAACTGACAAAGATGAAGTCTGCAGTCAAGTAACCGCACAAATATCCTGGTGTTTAAGGCTAAGGTCAAGCCCAGCCTTATGGCTATTTCAGCGCTTGCTGCATCTTGTTTTAGGTACACAGGGCAGGTGCTGTGACAGCACTGTAGCCAGTTCTGTGCTGTGGAGGGTAATTTCTCTGCAAAGAGGACGTAGGGGTTGGTTTTGACCAAATGGGTACTTGAACCGACTGAGAAGGAGAAGAGAAGATGTGTCATAAGCGTTAGGTGTTCAAATGCAAGTGCCAGTACTTTTTACAAGTGCCGGTACTTACACAGAGCTTCATGCAGTGCTGTTGCAACTGAACAATGGGCATAGCACCAGGAAGGGTTCAGCCTGCTTTATGAAGTGCTTGGATAATTTCTCTGAATTAAAAAATGCACTCATTCCATAATGTGGCTTTGTGATTCTGTTGTATGCCAAGCTGCCTGGCTATTTTGAGCAGAACAAAAATGTTTTCAGGCTATAACAGAGAAATGTGCATGTTTAAATAACCTGGAATTCACATAATTCCCGGGAGGCTTAAATTGTTTTATCTTGTCTGTGGTCTGGGCTGTAGTGCTAGCTTCTGTTGTTGTGTTACAGGCATCACTGAAAGAGCCATGCTATTAGTTTTCTACTGTCACCAGGCATATACAGTGCGTAGCAGAGAGGTTATTTTAGCTCTCTAGGCTTGGGTGCTGCGTTGGGAAACATAGCTCTTCCTTTTGTCTTCAAATCTTGTTTGACTGCTTCATGGAGTATCATTATTCACTAGCTCACATTCAGAAACTACATATGAAAGCATTTGTTTTATGATTACAAATCTGCAAAGAGAAAAATATTACCTACACGTATATACAGTCAGTCTAGCTATATGGAATGTAATACGGTGTTTGCCAATGGGTTGCTTTCACACCATCTGGCCTGAAATTTAATGGATCTACTGTGAGGTACTTTGAGGAAGAATATTTGCTTACGTGAACTATACAGCTTGGTATGTGTATTGGTGCTGCTGGTTGCCAGGCATTATCTAGGCTGGTTTGAGGGGAAATTACATGTGCTAGACAGAAAATGAGTAAGACTGCTCTCTGCTCTGAATTTTTCTCCCTAGTTCTTCCTGGGATTAAAATTAAAACATTTTAAAATATTCAGCCCTATTACCTAAAATTATGCAGTCCATTCTTCATCATGACTGGGACTTTAGAAACTGAAGCAATTCACAGGAGAGTAGTAAGAACTTTTATATTATCTCTTCTTTTCCAGATGAGCTGGACCAGAATAAATAGTCTGCATGCAGCTCTGAGAAACAGCTTGTTTCAAGGGATCCTTCCAGCTGCAGGCAATTAATGTCATCTACACTAACGAGCTGCCATTCTGTGAGAGCTGGGCTGGGTCCATCCTGGGGGTGGCTGGACATACTCCAGTGCTGTGCTACAGTGGGAGATACAGGGTGAGTGCTATACGGAGCTAGAGTTGAGAGCCTGGAGATGGGCAGTTTATTTACAAAAGACTTATGATTAGGAAGACTTCTTAGTAACACTGAAAAGGTTACAGGTGTTATGAAACAAACATTTATATCCCATCGTTCAAGAACCTAAGATGATGTTTTTATGCTGCCACTGTTCATGAAAGTACAACTAGATTCCAACAGAAATACTGCTGCAGCTTTTTCTTTCTGTGACTCCGAATGTGTCTCCTGCAGTCATTTGTCAGAGGGCTTACCACTGGCATGTAAAGGTTGCCTATACCAAGGTTTGTAGTGAAATACAACTTCTGCTACTTCTGACAAATGGGCTTCATCCACTTTGTTCACCATGGCCTTGCTTTAGTAAGCATCTGTCTGTGCATAATAAGCAATGCCTTAGTTACAGAGTAATCCATGCTCTCCAGAGACAGAATTGAGTATTTTTGGCTCTGGGGTTTCTTCCTCCTTTCTCGCATCTCCTTGGAGAAAACTTGCCTGTATGATGAACACTTTTTTGTCATCCTCATTTTAATCATGGAATTCTCTTTCATCTAATATTGTCACTTGGCACATGCGTAATAATTTTAAGGTCCAAAATACTGAAAAAACTTGCATTTGTAATGTTCCTTTACCATATCGTGTCTCCAAATTGCTACATCTGTGACTGCACTGTTCATAGTACCTTGTTACTCAGTTTATATTGACTATAAGTAAAAATATAATAAACTGAAATTGAATGTCATTGATAAACAGCTGCAGAGTACCATGTTTAAAACCACTAGTGACTGTTACATTCCCCTTCAAATTATTTACTTCATTTCTATTTTTGATTAATCAATAAATTAATCAATGCTTAGTTATATATTACCCAAGAGGAAAGCAACAGTACATTATTAACACTGAGCCTAGATGTGGTCAAACAGAATTCTGAATTACTTAGAGGCAGCTGATGAGTTTTAGCCACTCTTGTTGCAGAATGTTGATAACATTCTGCATTCCTGATGATTTATGATCACTCCATGTTTACATTTTTAAAAAATTATTTATATAAATATATATTTTTATGGCCTTAGAAGAGGTATCAAACTTTGAAGTGTTTAATGTCACTGAGAGAGAGATGATTAAGGAATTGTCAGAACTCCGTGCTAATTTTCTGTAAATACATCCTTTAACTCACAGCCTGTGTTGCCAGCAGGGTTCCTTGGAGATACAAATCCTCCTCTGAGCACATTTAATAGTGTGAAGAGCCAACAGGACTTGCGGCATTTCAGGCAGGCCCACATAGTGGGAATAAGAGTAGTGCTGTGGTAAAGTGAGCCAAGCTTGCAGGCCACAGTCTGGCCCGCTCCGTATTCCTGCTGCTCTCCTGATGTGGACCCCACAGCCAGCAGGTGCTGTGAGATGGGGGCAGTGGTTGGAGGAGAGTGCTGTGGTCCTGCAGGTGGGACGGCATGGGAGCAAAGATGACTGAAGTATCAGGAGATGATGAAAGGTCTTGTCAGGAGTGGGAATAATATCCCATGTATGGGGAAGCAAAGGATGAAGTGGAATTATGTTCACTTTTTAATGTCACACTCTACTAATAAATACTCTAATTACTAGTGACTGTCATACACTTGTACCTAGTCAAGTAAGGGAGCTAACAGGAGAGACAGTGATGGTAGGTAGTTCTGCCATCCTGACAGACGTGTAAGAAAATGATCCCTGAACTCACATGTGGGGAATAGGTATTGTCTGGAAAGAATATTTGTAAAAGTATAATAATAATAATCAAGGAGCACAGATAATCAGCCTGGAGAAAAGGAGGCTCAGGGGCGACGTTATTGCTCTCTACAGATACCTTAAAGGAGGCTGTAGAGAGGTGGGGGTTGGTCTGTTCTCCCACGTGCCTGGTGACAGGAATGGGCTTAAGTTGCACCAGGGGAGTTTTAGGTTGGATCTTAGGAAGAACTTCTTTACCGAAAGGGTTGTTAGACATTGGAACAGGCTGCCCAGGGAAGTGGTGGAGTCACCATCCCTGGAAGTCTTTAAAAGATGTTTAGATGTAGAGCTTAGGGATATGGCTTAGTGGGGATTGTTAGTGTTAGGTCAGAGGTTGGACTCAATGATCTTGAGGTCTCTTCCAACCTAGAAATTCTGTGATTCTGTGATTCTGTGAATATTGAAGAGAATGCTGTTGTGTAGCGTGGGTAGGAGATGCAGGTAGCTACAAAAGGCTCTTGTGGCTAGGGAAGAAAACAGATGCCATACAACTTGGAAAGGATGCAGGAATCCATTCCACAAGTAGTACATGCAGGAAGGAAATAGAAAGGAAGGAAATAGGTATACCAGTCCCTTAAAATATTGTCTGTCCTAATAAATCTTTGTTCCTTATAGACAGCATTCCGCATGTCTTTTCTGCGGGAAGTTACATTTCCAAAGCAAAGATAACATGATTCCCCTCCTTCCTCTCCCCCAGTTTTAATACTTGCTGTGGCTTTGCAGATTTCTGGTAGGGGATTGTTTCATGTTGGTATTTAATCTGGTAGTGTGGGTTGCTGCCTCTTTTTTATGTTTGTTTGGGGGGGGAGAGGGAGGGTGACGACATTGCCTGTTATGAATAGTGTTAGTGGTATCTTTACATATTTGTGACCAGGTTTTGTAACTCCAAACCAGCTTTCTGGTATTCAAAGAAGTTCAGACTCAGACCTTTGCATTATACTCATGCTGTCTGCTACCAAACTCTGCCGTCAGGTCTCTGCTGTAGCAGTGCTTAAATACAGGACTGGAACCAAACAGGATGTTTTGATGGCTGATTTATTTAGGCTGATTTATATAGTTTAGAAACATAGGCAGTTCTATATATGGCCCAAGTCTCTTGCATGTTTGTCATAGGCAATGGTTACGTGCACTTCGGTTGCTTGTCAGGAGGACATTACAGTGTGAGTTCTGCGTAGTCATGGCCTGATCTTGGGCACCAAGTCATGCTTTTAGGCAATGACTGGTAGAACTTGGCTTCACTCAATATAAGCAAATTTAGAGTTTACATCTGTGTGTTGTAGGATGAAAATGCATCTCTCAAAACACATTCCAGCATATGCTGCTGCTGAAAGTTGTAATTATAAAATGGAGTTTTGCATTTTCTTGTTTTTATTTATTATTATTATTATTATTATTATTATTATTATTATTATTATTATTATTATTATTATTATTATTATTATTAACCCTGAAAAACCTTCCTCTTGGATAAAGGAATCTCATTTTCCATTTAAGATGAAGCATTGGTTTGAAGAAAATTCCATGTTAGAAAGTGGAGCTGAGTTTAAAAGACAGGGCAATGAGTTTTAGAGGAGCAGTGTGTACTGCATGCTGCACTGACATTACTTGGCAATTCATACAAAATAAAAGAGGCAGGAGAATCTACAGCTGTGTATGTGCAGTTGGTCCTTAATCATTAGCAGTGACTTGTCTTCAGCTGAGAAAATAAATGTTTAAATTATATCACCTAATAAATATACTGAATGCAACAGATTGAAGAGTTCTTCTTTCTGTTGGGAAAAAAAAGATAAAAATGTTCAGTTTCTTTTCAACCCAAACTACAGGTGCATCTGGCTTGTTTGCAATTTTGCGGAGGGTAAGAAATATTTATTTTTGTGTGGACAAGCACTGGGCACTCAGGCTCCTCTCAGCTGCACGACCTTGCAACCCAAGCAGCAAAACAACAGATTCTGCATAGCTGGTAGCTGGAGACAAAATATGCTTACTGGCATGCAGGTTACAATCTACTGGGAAGATAATGGGGTGAGCAATTTGGTCTCTGGACTTGGGTGGAGTCTGCTTTTGCTGTTAAGCGAGCAGCCAGGTGACTTCAATGGTTGTGCTCTTAGACAGAGGCATGGTCACTGTTTTACAGGCACAGCTCCTTCTGTTACACATTCTGTGGTCTGACACCACAGGAACCAAGCCTTCAGCAGTGTGGTGTGGCAGAAACATGCTTTGACATATGCCACAGAAGATAACAAGTGGTGCAGTTTGCAAAACAGCATACAAGAAATGACCAGGAAGAAAGTAAACAAGAAATGACCAGGAAGAAAGTAAACACCTACAAAGGCATTTCTGGGTCTCTTGGAAGACTCAAGGCAGTCCTGCTTCATGAGATCTCAGGCTGGATGTTGAGACAGGAGAGTAGCAGGGCACTATGTTATTTAGTATAACCCTCAACCTGATGTCTTGGCCTGTGTCTTAACATCCTTTGGATGGCCTCTCTTTCTCTGGAACTGAAGCATGTGGCTGACTACCACTCTGTTTCCCATATATCAAAGGTAGGCACTGTGATAGGAGACCAAAGGGATCTTGCTGACTCCAGTAATCAGGACTTTCACAGGGGATAAGTGTGCCTCTACCATTTTTGTTGCTGCCTAAGGCTTGTAAAAGGCTGCTCCAGCACCAAGTCCGAGATTACAAAAGCAGAAGGTTTCCCCTCCCCAAGTGGCATGCTTTCACAAGGATCCTTCACACATTTCAGTTAGTGCTGATCTAGTAGTTTTGTTGTGAGCTTTAGTAATCTTCTGAGGGTCTAGCTGCTAGCAGTGCTTTTCACTTAAGAGGAGAACATCTAACCCTGTGTTTTGAATGGCTGAAGTACAAGCTGCTGCTTGAGTCCTTTTGGTAGGATTTGGATACAGATTGTTCTGATAAAGTGCTGGAGCTGTATCTTTTTGTACTGTCCTAGTTCTCAGATGGTAATTTTACGTAATTCAAATGAAAAGAGATTCTGTGATAATTTCTAATTGTTACCCATGAAGCCTATTTGCATAGCCCTGGACACCCAAATAGGGCAGCTTTAACTAATATATCCTGCAGTTCTCAATGAATCGTTTGTATTAGAGTTTGCTGTCACGTAGTCTGCTGAAGGAGCAGAATTGCAAGTAAAGCATTGTCAGTTCCAGTCCTGGCAGCCTGGTTATCACCCATCCGTTTTTTACTGTGTAACTGATAATTCAGCAGGTTTTGCTGAAGAAAGAGAATTTTTTCAGTTGCACTGAGATGTCATAAGTGCTTCAGATAATGACAGCTAAAAGCATCTACTGTGCTTGTACTGAAGCAAAGAAAAGCACTTTTTTCTTTCTTTTCAGGCCAGTGGTTCCCAGATTAACAATGTATGTTTGAACACACAGCCTCATTTCTGTAAGGGGATATTGCAGCTTAAATGTTTAACACTAGGGCACTGTAAACTCCAGCCTCAGCACAGGGCTGTTGCTACCAAATTAAAATAGTCCAGGAACAGCCTGTTAACACAGCAGTGTGCTTATCAATAAGAAAATTCAGCCCCTCCTACTCTAATGCCAAACTGGTCAGAACTTCTTAGAAGAAAGAAAAATCTCTGAATCTATGCAATATTTCACATCTGCATCCATTTGCTCCCTATAGGAAGGGGCAAAGTAAATGATACCAGACACGGATGCTTCCTCATGCAAACCAGCTGTCTCCTGCTCTGCAGTATCGCTCTCTTCTGACAGACTCATTCCATAAACTCTTCATTGTGGTGGACAGCAGCTTGGTGAGCATCTCACAGTCTCTCTCAGTCTCACTAGTCTGAATTTGGCAAATTAGTAAGTCTTTGGAGCAAACTCATGTCTGTTATTAAATCAGTGAAAATGATTACTTTTTTTACACCTGCAATTTTAAAACTGACTCTTAGAGCAATGAAAGTTAATTGTTACCTTTGAATTTTTACTATGCTGTTAGGACTATTAAAAACAAAAATTATGGCATGGAGAGGAAGAAAAAAAAAGTATGATATCTAGCCTAAAGTTTCTTTTTTGTCCTCTATTCTTGCCTCATTATATAATAACTGACCATCAGAGAGGTGTTCCAGTAACATCTGCAGTTGCACCTTTGTTTTCCTTAATCAAGCAATTTACTGTATCCACTGATACAGTATAATCAACCTGTGTCTTTGGCAGAGCAGCACTGGAGAGCTGAATCTGAAGCCCCTGCAACTTTACCACTTCCGGAGATGCCTGCAATTGAGCTTCATATGTACAAAGTGTTTGGAGATTCTTGATTATAATATCAAGAATCTTGTTTATCTTGTACAATTTCTGAAATAGTAATTTCAAATACACTGAGTTGTTGTTTTTTCCAAAATGAAAGCCTGAACACAATAGTTTGAATTTTATCCATGTTGTAGCAATAAAAAGACCTGGCAGAAGCTGGTACAGGTAGAAACAGATTTCTGATCATACCCTGCTGTACTCAACCCTTTCATTGAGGCAGGTACAGGACACAGCAGTAAGGAAACAAATTCCCACAAATTTGGGTTTTCCCACAAAGTTATTTCATCTTTTCCACAATAACTAATTCATTCATATTTAAGTGGGACCCTTTCCATTACCCCCAAAAGCAATTAACAATTGAACTTGCAATTAAGTCTGACCTAAACCACACTTTATTATTTAGCACCATCTCTGAATACCAGATGGAGCTCTTTCAACCATTTTTGCTTCATAAGCATTTGGGGATGACAACAGATCTTAAAAGAAAAGCCAGAAATAGGCTTGAAAAAGCTGGAATAAATAATTTTGCTTTATGCTTTACATCCAGAATCAGTAAGTTGATTCATTATTTTAATAAAATGATAACCTGTAGTTTCTTAGTAGGCTTGTGGTAGGATAGTGAGAATAGAAATGAAATGCATCTCCAGAAGTTTCCCTAACTTATCTATTTTAATTCCATTTTCTTAGGAATTGCTCATATTCATAACTACTCTGAAAAATATTGACAAGCTGACATTTAATTAAAAAGTAGGCAGCATTGCTGTTATTCCATTGCATGGGGAAATTAAATGCTGATTTCACACTCATTTAACATTGCTTTTCCAGCCTGCTCTTGTAACTGACATTTCTGCCTTTCCTCTGGGTATCTAAAGCCAGTATCTGAACCCATCAAGTTTGGACATTCTAGAACAATGTAGGCATATTCCAACTCAGAAATAAATTAATAGAGAGTATATTAATAGTATCAGACACAATTATAGGTCTGTGCATATGGATTTATAGAAGGGGAGAAAACACAGCGCCTGGTTTGCTAGAGCAACTTTTGATCTCATTTTCAAAGTTCTTAGAATAGATGGCGTACTGATATTGTTGTCAACAGTAACCAATAACCTCATGGAGCAGTGTAGCTTCAGATAAAATGAAATGCTGAAGAGAATTTTGTGTGCACGAGTAAAAGCTGTTTTGTTTTTTTTTTTTCCTTCTGATTTTTTTTCCCATTGCACACTGTGTAAGTCGGTTGTCTGTGATTGAAATGGAGAGAAGACATTGCATTGACATGTAGTTCCCACTTTGGAGTTGCAATAATTCATGTACATATATGATTCATACAGATTATATATTGTATAAATGTGATATAAGGTTGCTGGGTGATTTGGGGGTGCCCTCAGGTTTTGTATCTTTAAAGAACAAATGGTGTTACTTCCATCTCTGCATATGATTTTAAAATTCATCTTTTTCCTTTTGTATTTGTAATGAATAACACTAATAAATAATGGATGGTCCATAACATTTGCTCAAAACGCAATAATCATCCTCAACAAAAGAACATCCACGTTCCTTTTCTTACTGATTCACCTTGTCTTGCAGTTGTGGACATGGCTTTCCCATGTAATTTGCTGGAGGTCAGGTTTGTGGGCTCTCTAGGTGAAGGTAATTAATCGCATTTTAACAGTGGTAGCATTGCATAGTGGAATTACCTCTGTGAAGGATTTAAGCTTTTTTTGTCTGATATTGCAAAGCGTTTTGCTATATCAGTTCCTTTTGGATGCAGTGTGTGCCATCTTGTGGACAAGGCACGCTATGTGAGAATCCTTGAGACATTTAAAGATTAGCGTATTTTGGGTGTATATCATAAAACTGCTTAGTGCAATATGTAAAATAGTAGAAGTTTGTAGCTCAGTGCAATAAAACCCTCTTCTGGGATGTTGGTTTGGTAATTGAAGTTACTTGAGTTGGCTTGATTTCCTTAATTCTGAGGAAGCAGAAATTCTTTTGCTAGGATGCGAGTTACTTGCTACCATTTTTGAAATTATCAAATGTAAAATTCTTTTCTATTTTCTTCTTGAATTAAATGTAATGACCTAGAATTATGTTAATCTGGGAAAAAAACAGAAATAATCCTGAGAAACATCTGTTGAAGCAGCATAATTGCTACATGCTAACATTAATAAAAAGTAAACAATTTTAGAAATGTCTTTGCTATGAAAGCAAAAATATTCTTATCAGAGATATAAGTGACTTCTACAAATATTTGTTATATAAAGTTCATTTATCACTAGTCTTTATTTACCCATACTAGTTTATTTGGTGCTTTCTTGGTGGAAAGCAAGTGACAACCCTTAAGATGGTGCTCAGTGACTGGAAAGTCCTTTCCAAAAGCAATATTGATTTGTTTTACAGAGAAAACTGTAAAACCCCAACATCTGTCAAAATATGATGCTTTCTGAATTAGATTCCTTCCCTTTTCTTGCAGAGATCACTGAGATCAACAAATCATGTCCTATAAAAGTCCTTTAGTGGAGCTAGCTCGTTGTCTGTTTTTTCTAAAATTTAAAATAAGGTGAATTTATGGTGAGTGTTTTCAAAAACAATTATTTAAAATGCTTTAGCATAGATGCCTGCAAAAGTGAAGTTTTTGCTGTTAATTTAAAAGTAGGATTCTAATAGGAAAAAGCCTCAAATAAGATGATTTATGTGAAAATGTAATTTGGAGTCAATCAGAAGCAATTTTGTTTTAAAAAAGACTTATTTAAATTTGATTTCATGAATGAAAATTGCTGAACAAATAAAGTAGTGTCAATCAAATTCTCATTAAAGAAACTTTAAAGGTCATTGTGCTGATGGTCTGCAGGTAAGCAGAGTCATTTCTAGCTGCAGAGTGGATGTTCTCATTAATTGGTCATGCAGAGATACTGGAAAGGTGGCTGATTAATAAGTTTTCCAACTGTTCATCTATAACAGAATTAGTGCTACAGAGATAAAAGCAGCTTCTGCTAATAGGTTGTTGCCCAGCATTGCCAGGCACATCTGAAGTACTGAAAGCTATCGAGCAAGTGGCAGAGCAGCTGGTCCAGATGGCACTGCTGTTGAGATATATGAATGTGGGGAGCCTAAGCTGGTAAGGAAGCTCATGACTTACAAAACAAACATGTAGAACCAAAAACTAGTGCTGCAATAGCTGAAGTTACTAACATCGCCCATCTATATGGCAAGAAATGAGGTCACTGTGTGATAATTATAAAGGGTCTGTACTTGCTGACGGATGCTGAGAGCTTCTTTATGAGCTGGACTAAATTGAGTCAGGAGTTTGCAGAGAAACCATTTATTTTTAGTTACTGGAGATTCTGTTCTGGTTGTGTCACTGATTACATGATCTTGCTGTAGTGAAAGATCCAGAGGAGCTTTGGATAGAATCACAGCGTGGCTGAGGTTGGAAGGAGCCTCAGGGTCCATATGCTCCCTCCTGCCCCAGCAGGGCCACCCTGAGCAGGGGGGCCAGGCCCATGTCCAGGTGGCTTTGGGAGATCTCCAAGGAGGAGACTACACAGCCTCTGTGGGCAACCTGGGCCAGGGCTCCGGCACCTGCACAGCACAGAAGTCCCTCCTGGTGCTCAGAGGGAGCCTCCTGTGCTCTGGTTTGTGCCTACTGCATCTAGGCCTGGCCCTGGGCACTGCTGAGCAGAGCCTGGCTCTGTCCTCTGTGCACCCTGCCTTCAGGGATTTGTAGGCATCAGTGAGATCCCCCTGAGCTTCCTCTTCTTCGGGCTGAGCAGGCCCAGCTTAGCCAGCCTCTCCTCACAGGAGAGATGTTGCAGTCCCTTCATCATCCTTGTAGCCTTATGTTGGACTGTGTCCAGTATGTCCATGCCCCCCTTGTACTGGGGGGCCCAGGACACAGGACTCCAGGAGTGGCCTCACCAGTGCTGAGCAGAGGGAAAGGATCACCTTCCTCCACCTGCAGGTAACACTTTGCCTAATGCAGCCCAGGAGTCCATTCACCCTCTTTATGGCACGGGCATGTTGCTTGCTCATTTTCAACTTGGTGTACACCAGGACTCCCAGGTCTTTTTCTGACAGGCTGCTTTCCAGATGGGTGGCCCCCAGGACATCCTGGTGCCTGGGGCTGTTCCTTCCCAGGTGCAGGACTTGCACTTGTAGAAATTAGGTTGTTGGCTCAGTTCTCCAGCCTGGGCAGGTCCCTCTGAATGGCAACGCAACCCTCTGGTGTATTAGAATCTATGTATACAGCAGATCAGTCAGCTCTCAAAATCCTAAAGTGCTTTCAACCATCACATGCGAGGGTTTCTGGTTCACTTATTTTTATTACTGATGTTTGTAAGGATATTCAGTTGTTGACTGATTGCCCTGCACATCACAAAGGATTAGTCTGAAAAGACAGAAGATTCATTTCAACTGAGGAGTGTCCTGCACATTTGGTGTCCATATGTAACAAGCTACTGAAGATAGCCAGCAAATTTGGTGAAGTGCTCTCTTAACATTTAAGAATGAATGATGAGATTGTGTTTCACCATAATCAGTCATCATTTTGGTTAAATGGGTATAAATCTCCCCATTGCTATCACTGTTTTAGTCTGCAGTTATGATGCTTGTGCTGATTTTGTGTCCAGCTGGTAAGATTTCTGGTTTGCTGCTTCCTGCAGACAAACAGTATTTAATGAGAAGATAAGATATCTGAATTGCTGGAACAGGAACTGACATCCTTCCCAGCTGAGTGTTGGCCATTTAATTTATATATAGACTTGAGAGATTCCCTGAAACACCTTTAATGAAGGCACTGCTGCCAGAGATGGGGAATTGAAATATTAAATATTATCTCCAAGGCATTCTTAAATAATGTAACATGAGTTATAACAGCTGGCAACTATAAGCTAAGACAGAATTTAATAGCAATAATTTCATATTTGCCAGATCCACAGCAGTATTACTAGAACTACGTTCAAATGTCTGTAGCATGGGAGGAGCACAAGAAAAATGCCTTTCAGCATCCACCTTTACATGTAATGTGTGTGGTTGATGCTGGACCAGAGTTGCAGAGAAGTGGATATTCGAGGCCTTAAATCTCATTGGATAACTATGAATTTTAGCAACAAAGTCTTAATATCTGTCTATGTTTCTCAATCTCTTGCCTACAACCCAACAAGGCTGTAATAATTCTGAAATCCAGACAGCAGTTGTATGAAAGATTATGATGTCAGAATTGTACATGGGAGAGTACTGTGCTATTCCTTACTCACTTTAGATCCACAGTTTGATCAAAGCAATGCATTAACATAAATGGCTGCTACTGTAAGTAAAACCACTCAATGCTCAAATGTAAGTAGATCAGTTGTTTCGGTCATCAGAAGTAACATGAGCCAGCAGACCTGGTGTACAGCCAAGATGCTACCAGCAGCTTGGCCAAACAGCAGGAACAGTGAGAAGATGTGATTTCTGTGCTGCTTTGTTCAGGAGTAGCATCACAACAGTTGAAGTTGTGCTTCAGTTCTGCCTGCAGGAAAAATAATCATGCAGCTTTATTTTGAAGTCATATCCTTCCTGTACTCTGTCAGAGGAGTGGAAAGATGAATTTGAAAGTTAAAGGTTTGGAGAATTTTCCTCTCTGATTTCTGATGACATTGTTTGTTAGTCCATCAAATAATGGATGATTTAATGGGGAGAGAGCCAACCCTATTAAATATAAAGATTTTCTTATCATAACACTTTTCCTTTTGGGTACCTGTACTAGGAGAATCACTACTGGCAGTGAATGGTTCTCCTTGTCATTATTTACAGGAGGTGTTCTGGGAAAAATAAATGTATCATTCCCTCTTTTGACATCACATCACTGTGCCACTTTCTAGGGGAGATGATATGATTTACAGGCTTGAATGTTTTACTTCATTGCAAAATAAAGTGTTTTGCAATCTGGCAGCTGTTATGAGCTGTAAGCATGATAAAATAACACTATGGGAGATGGAAATTAAGCAGAAAGCAGCACTAAAAGGACATCAGAGTATTAATATTAGATTTAGATCAATTTAGCAGAGCTGTCACACAATTCTAATTGTGGAGGATCACTTGCAGTTTCAGACTAGCTGTGCTATTTTCTGTTTCACTTAAGAAACTCAGTGTTTCCAACCCTTCATAACCATGTTGCCCAACATATTACCAGCTTTCAGAGAAGTGAAATAAATCATTATCCTATACAGTCATGCTAGGCCAGGCACGTACAATGAGGAGGGTGTATACTTGGAAGAGAAGGAAAAGCATGGCAGGAGGATAGCAGATGCCTGGTGTCAGGAGCTGCTGGGATACCTTCCTCTAAGGTGACCTCACCAGAAAGGTTGACAGGCTGTGGCAATGTTCTGTGGAGGTGGGTGAGGCACAGGGTGAAGAGACCTGACCTGAGAGCAGTTCAAAAGTTCAAAACTTTTAAGACAGTTCACCCTTTTCATCCTGTTGGTTTCCAGCACCAGGGGAAGTGTAAAAGACACTGGAAGAAAATGGGAACTGAGAAATAAGACAGCTTTACGCAAGATAATGTGTCTGACAGGTCACTTGAAGCTACCACTTATCTGTCATATGAAGGTGTTGTTTTATTTTCTCTATCACTTCCACGTTGGTATGGAGCAATACTTGTTTTGACGCATTAACCTCAGCAGTGAGATCATCAGTCACAGGGTATTTCTCCTCATGGAGCAGTTCCTGAAAGGGAGGGTGTATTTGGGGTTCTCTGTTGTCTTTTTCCCTCGTCCTGCTGCCGTGTATAGAATTTATTTGGGGGTAACTTAAGCTGAAGTTATTAATGCCCAAATCAACATTGCAAAGCAGTGTGCACTCAGTGAACCCACTTCCTGGCAGTCTTCAAACCACAGCTCCACTCGTTTCCCACAAACACACTGCACAGTGCTGTCAGATGAATTTGGCACTCAGAACGTAAGTCTTCAGTAACAGCACATATTGGTACACTGTTGGTTAATATTCACCCAAGCAGAAACAATATCTAGGCCTTTCTCTGCAAATTGATAATTACTGCATTGTTAGCTTTGAATTACTTTAATTATCGTTTCTATAGCATTGCATGAAAGGAAGTCTATTACGGCAGCACTTGGCTGTAAGTATTGTAGATATTTTTATGTGTATATGTTGTTAGAAGTAGCTTGTGGAATAAAACCAAACTCATCAGCAATCAGAAAGCAAGAACATTGCTATAGATTGGGTTTTGAAAGTGACAAGCTCTTTAACCCCGAGCTAGAAATCAAATTACATAATTGCAATTTGTACTATGGTCCCCTCTCCCTCTCCCTGTCCCTTTCCCTCCTTTTTTTAATTTTTTTTTTTTTTTAACGCAGATGCATTATTTCTTAAATCAGATGAGACTATTAGCTTACCAGTTGAACATTAGACAAAATGGGGGTGGCATTTGTAAAGATGTGTGCTTGTCTAAAATATATTTTCCAGAAAGTCATCCAAATTTGTCTGGAAGTAGTCAAAAGATGTAGAATCTCACAGAATCTCATATGTCTTTTGTCAGTTTCTTCTAGTGGCTCATCAGTTAAGTGTTGAATGGAAAACAAGTCGTTAACCATCCCAGCTTTGACCTCTGAACATAGCTTTTTACTCTACTTTTCTCTTTGATTAAAAAGCTCCTTACCCCCATACCTTCCTTCTCATAATTCAGTGAGTGCTTTTAGACAATAATTTTCTAACCTTGAAGAAATTTTATTATTCCATAATTAAGAGTAAATACACAGAGTAAATACTGATCTTCACGTCAGTATTGTTTAATTAGGGAGAAACATAAGAAAAACCTGTGTATTCCATATGCTGATTATTTTGACAAATATGTACAATAAAACTTGTTTAATTTAGTTTACTTCCTAGATTATTTAATTAAAATTCTATAGAAGTAACAACCTAGCAGAACAGTATTTTGATAATGTAAAGAAAAAGGTCAAGACAGGAAGAGATTGTGTGAACTTATTTAAATAATTACAGGAAAGGCTAACAAAACTGGATAGGATTTATATTGGCATTATGCACAAAATAACATTAAAAAGAACTTAGCTCACAGGTGAGCTAAATGAGCTGTGAGGTTCATGGAAAAGATTTAGAATTAGTAAAATCAGTGCTAAGCACTATCAGTTTACTTAAAATTCAAACTCTGCATTCTCAGGCAGTCAGCATTCCCATTGGCAGAAGCTTAATTTTGATTAAGTACCATTTGACATTACAAATGTAAGTAATTTATTCTTCATTGTCATTGATCCTATCTGGAAGTTCAACCCCTGGGGGCTTTGAGATATTCTTTCAACGCATTGATGCTTCCAATAGTGAATGATGTAGAAAGGACCATTTTGGATTTTTGGTTTCATTTGGTTCACTACTTTGAACACAAATCATTCAAAATATTTGCTGTCCTTGGTGTTGCACTTCTAGATGGCACTGCTGTATTGCTTTTATTTTCTAATCCTATCAAACTTACCTGTTTCTCTTTTAAAATATTTATATAGTGAAATGCAAACCTGTGGGTGGCTTAAATTTTAGCTGTTGTGTAGATCAGGATATTGACCAAAATGTCCATCTTTATATTTCTTGTGCTAAATGTTCACAGTGTGTTCAGTTCTTGTTCTGTTTGTTTTGCAACTTGAATCAGCCACTGTAGCAGTGAAAAATACATAAAACATTCTTTAAGGCTATTTGACTTAATGCCATCTACCTTGCTTTGCATGTAAATCTGTGCATCAACCTTGCTTGCAAGTCTAAAAATGCAACCTAGTAAAAATCTCCTTAAATATCTAGTATTATTGAAGTGATCAAAAGTAATCTGAGATTTTTTTAGACTTCACAAATTACTACACACAAAATTACTACAAAAACCAACTGTATGTGTGCAGATCCTACAATTTCCAGGCAGGAAAAAATAAGGTGACATTAAAACTTGTTTACTTCTTCTGCACATTGAACGTACATCAACTTCTCAGCTTCATTTAGTTTCTTTGGTGGAAACTGACCAAATCAAAAGCTAATAAATCTAGCACCTATTCTAAGGCATTCATTTTTGGGGTTAAACTGACATCTACTGGTGTCCTGTAATAAATTACATGCCATTAGTGTGTGAACAAAACATATCATAGAATCATAGAATCATAGAATATCCTGAGTTGGAAGGGACCCTTAAGGATCATCAAGTCCAACTCTTGACACCGCACAGGTCTACCCAAAAGTTCAGACCATGTGACTAAGTGCACAGTCCAATCTCTTCTTAAATTCAGACAGGCTCGGTGCAGTGACCACTTCCCTGGGGAGCCTGTTCCAGTGTGCAACCACCCTCTCTGTGAAGAACCCCCTCCTGATGTCAAGCCTAAATTTCCCCTGCCTCAGCTTAACCCCGTTCCCGCGGGTCCTGTCACTGGTGTTAATGGAGAAAAGGTCTCCTGCCTCTCGACACCCCCTTACGAGGAAGTTGTAGACTGTGATGAGATCTCCCCTCAGCCTCCTCTTCTCCAGGCTGAACAGGCCCAGTGACCTCAGCCGTTCTTCGTACGTCTTCCCCTCCAGGCCTTTCACCATCTTCGTAGCCCTCCTCTGGACACTCTCCAACAGTTTCATGTCCTTTATATACTGTGGTGCCCAGAACTGCACACAGTACTCGAGGTGAGGCTGCACCAGCGCAGAGTAGAGCGGGACAATCACCTCCCTTGACCTACTAGCAATGCCGTGCTTGATGCACCCCAGGACACGGTTGGCCCTCCTGGCTGCCAGGGCACACTGCTGGCTCATATTCAACTTGCTGTCTACCACGACCCCCAGATCCCTCTCTTCTAGGCTGCTCTCCAGCGTCTCATTGCCCAGTCTGTACGTGCAGCCAGGGTTTCCCCGTCCCAGGTGCAGGACCCGGCACTTGCTCTTATTGAACTTCATGCGGTTGGTGATCGCTCAGCTCTCCAACCTATCCAGATTCCTCTGCAAGGCCTTTCCACCCTCATTCGAGTCCACAACTCCTCCAAGTTTGGTGTCATCAGCAAACTTGCTCAAAATACCTTCTATTCCTACATCCAGATCGTTTATAAAAATATTGAAAAGTACCAGCCCTAAAATGGAGCCTTGAGGGACCCCACTGGTGACCGCCTGCCAGCCTGACGCAGCCCCATTTACCATAACCCTTTGGGCCCTGCCCGTTAGCCAATTGCTCACCCATCGTATGATGTTTTTATTTAGCTGTATGGTGGACATTTTGTCCAGTAGGATCCTATGGGAAACCGTGTCAAAAGCCTTGCTGAAGTCCAAAAAAATCACATCAGCTGGTTTCCCTTGGTCCACCATATGGGCGATCTTATAAAAGGAAATCAGGTTAGTTAGGCAGGACCTACCCTTCACAAACCCATGCTGGCTGGGACCAATGACTGCTTTGTCCCCCAGGTGCGCCTCAATAAGTTCGAGAACCATCTTCTCCATGATTTTACCAGGCACTGACGTGAGACTGACAGGCCTGTAATTGCTAGGGTTTTCTTTCTGACCCTTCTTGAAAATCGGCACATTTGCCAGCTTCCAGTCTACCGGGACCTCTCCAAATTCCCAGGATCGTTGAAAAATAATTGAGAGAGGTTCTGCGATGACGTCCGCCAGCTCTTTCAGCACCCGGGGATGAATCCCATCCAGACCCATGGACTTGTAGGGATCCAGGTGGAGTAGCAAATCCTGCACACGTTCAGGGTCGGTTGGGAGTTAGTCATACCCACCGTCCTGGTCCTCCAGCTCAGGGCACCCTGGGTCCCGAAGCCCATCATCGGCATTGAAGACAGAGGCAAAGAAGGCGTTAAGCGTCTCTGCTTTGCCTATGTCATTGTCTGTGAGGAGACCTTCCCTATCAAGGAGCGGCCCTATGTATTCTTTAGTTCTCCTTTTTCCATTCACATATCTAAAAAAAAACTTTTTATTTTCTCTCACAGACACAGCCAGCTTCAACTCTAGGTGTGCTTTGGCCACACGAATTTTCTCCCTACAAACACGAACAGCATCCCTGTATTCTTTCCATGACACCTGGTCCTTCTTCCAGTAGCGAAACACTCTCTGTTTCCGCCTAATCTCCATTAGAATGTTCCTGATCAGCCACACTGGCCTCCTGCCCCGCCTGCCTGACTTGTGATATTTTGGAATTGCCTGATCTTGTGCTTCTAGGAGGCATCGCTTAAAGAATGACCAGCACTGGTGGACATCGAGGCCTTCAAGAGCAGTTTCCCAGGGGACCTTGCTGACTAGTTCTCTGAGCAGCCTGAAGTCCGCTTTCCCCATATCTAGGGATGAGGTTTTGGTGGCACTTTTCCTTCTGTCACCGTAAATTTTGAACTCAACCACTTCATGGTCACTATGACCAAGGCGGCCACCAATCACCACGTCTCCCACCAGACCCTCTCTGTTTTCTAGCAACAGGTCTAGGAGGGCTCCTTTCCTAGTTTGCTCCGTTAGCACCTGCACCAAGAAGTTATCATCTAGGTGCTTCATGAACCTCCTGGACTTGCTCGTGTCAGCCGTGTGGCACTCCCAGTTAACATCTGGCAAGTTGAAGTCCCCCATAAGGACAAGGGGAGTTAATCTCGAGGCCTCTCTTAGTTCTGTAAAGAATAATTTATCGGCGCTATCGTCCTGGCCAGGCGGTCTGTAATAGACTCCCACAACGACATCCCCTTTATTCGTTCGTCCTTTGATCCTTACCCAGAGGCTCTCAACTTTGCCATTGCCGACCTGAAGCTCCACACAGTCCAGCCCCTGCTTCACATACATCGCCACCCCACCACCTCGCCTACCCTGCCTGTCCCTCCTGAAGAGCCTGTAACCATCTATCGCAACACCCCAGTCACAGGACTCATCCCACCAGGTTTCGCTTATGCCGATGACGTCGTAGTTGTGGGACTGGGCCAGGACTTCTAGCTCATCCATTTTATTCCTCATACTGCGTGCGTTCGTGTAGAAGCACTTCAGGTGCGTCTCCTTACACTCAGCACCTTGTGGATCTGACCGAAGGACCTCACTGGCACACAGCCCCTCTGATTCTAGCGTACCATCCCTTAGGTCTTCACCGGCGTGCCTGGTTTTAGCCCCTTCCCCCTTCGACTCTAGTTTAAAGCCCTATCTATCAGCCCTGCCAACTCCTGACCAAAGATCCTTACCCCTCTCTGAGAGAGGCGCATCCCATCCGGTGCCATCAGGCCCGGTGTAGCACAGACCTTCCCGTGATCAAAGAACCCAAAGTTCTGCCGGTCACACCAGTCTCGAAGCCACGAGTTTATGTGAACAGCACGCCTTTCAGCTTCGATCCCCCCTATCGGAAGGACAGAGGCAAACACAACCTGTGCCCCTGATCCTCTGAGTAGTCGCCCCAAATCCCTAAAGTCTCTTTTGATCGCCTTCGGACTTCTCGTTGCTACTTCATCGCTACCAGCCTGAAAGACCAGTAGCGGGTAGTAGTCAGTGGGCCGTACCAGGCGCTTGACTTTCTTGGCAAAGTCTCTGACCTGAGCCCCAGGGAGGCAACAGACTTCTCTGCGGGTTGGGTCCGGTCGGCATATCGGTCCCTCTGTATATACAATATACTGTGTACTTTACTGTTTCGTGACGCTGTCAGATGACTCAGCAGGGTGGAGAAAAGCCTAACAGCCGAATGCCAAGGGTGAGGCTGCTTCGTGCATCATACAACCAGAAAGGTGACAGACCTACGTAAATTTTCTGAATTCGTCATGTGGCCTTTCTTCTCTTTTGTTTTTTTTTTTTTTTAACAATTAAATATATCGTCTTCAGAACACAGCTCACGGAGTGGGGGAGATGATCAAGATTTCTCTCCATTTCTAGCTGTGTTTCCTCAAGCATGAAATGAGTTCATGCTGCGTGTCCCCACCCAACCACTTGGTCTACTGTGGTGGACTCCAGGAAGAGTGGGTCAAGCTGTCCCTTGCTTCACTCTGCATCGCCAGAAAAGGACTGGAAAGGGAGGAACTGGTAAATGGTGCAATAGGTGGGCAGGATGAGGGGTAATGAGAGGAAATAACACTCGTGCACTGCTAAACTGACGCTGTTAGTGGCCTAACCACCAAGCTGCATGTGGACATTTTGTAAGAAGAGTGGTAGGGCAAAATGGAACATTGTTATTGGGGTCTGCAGAGAGGGGTAAAAGCTGTAGCATGAGGCAGCCTGTGATAAGATATAAGCAATAAATACAGCACTGGCAGTAAGAAGGCTTTCAGATGAGGCTCATGCCTTACTGCACCCCAGGAGAAGTGTTTAGTCCTGGCTTCTCTCTGCTGTGGCTTCTAAGCTGCTCACATTCATCTGGCAAAGGAGATTCAGTTACAAAGAGCACAGTTACTCCAGTTTTAGCAAAGCCAGGGCACCAAGGCAGAAATTACACATATCCTGCTTCTGAGATAAATATCATGACCTATTATGTGATTTCTTGACAATGATGAAAAGTTACTCACATGTAAGTCACGTTCTACCCTCTGGGTCAAATGCTAACAAGCAGGAAGGACTGACTGCTGCCAAATCAAAACAAAAGCAAAACCCACCACTTTTTTTTATTATTATTATTTTTTTTAAACAGAATTGGGGGCGAGGAGTATTCATGCTGGCAGAGCCCTTGTACATCACTATCTGATCAAAACCCTGCATACACATACCTGTAGGCAATACGGTAGTTCCCTCTGACTGCAGAGTTGACTCTTGGGCATCTTGTCACTTGGAGTGAATGCACCTTTTGTCCTATGAAACTTGAATCCTGGCTCTGGGATGGGCTTGAATTGAAGCTTTATATGTGTTACCTAGGGCGAGGGCCAAGAAAGGTTTTAAGCACAAAACTAAGACTTCAACAGATTTTAGATACTTTCAGACAAAAGGCGTACCATAGAGTCCTTGCTGAGCCCTGGGGGGTTGGTGACTCCTTCCAGTCCAAAGCAGATTGAAGCACTTAAATAACAAATCTTGCCAACTGGCTCATTTAAACTGCAGGGGTGAAGCAGAAGCAGGTCTTGGTGAATCCCTTTCAGGGATCTGGCAAGTAATGATTTCTGTCTTACCTTGGCACATATTTTTGAGCGGTTGGGTTGGATGGATGAAGGAGCAACAACCTCTGTAGCTTCCAAAGGCTGAATCCAATTAATTGCTTCTAAGAGCCCCAGTTAACATCACTGGATCTGTTGGAAGGTATTTTTTGATAATTTTCTTTCTGTTTTGTCACATGCAGCATTGGCTGAAAGAGATGGTCCTGGTAAAACAAGCATATAGAGGAATTAGGGGAAGGATTTATTTTAATCTCTTGTGCTAGAAAATGGGCAGTCTGGCAATGCTTATTATGGGGAAGCTGAGGATCCCTGTGAATCTGGGAACCTGCGGGTAGCCCCAGGGCAGGACTTTCCAGCGGGACGTTTCTCTGAGGAGGCAGCTTCCGCTCCCGGCGTCGTGCATGGAACTTTTCGTGTTTCCCAAGGCTTTTTTTGCATTTCGTTTTCCTTTTCAGCTCGCCCCGCTGCCAGGTGCCGCAGGCCGGGGAGGCGGAGCGGGGGCGGCTGGTCCCGGAGCCGGGGGTGTCCGGGGCAGGTGCGTGATTCGTTCAGTCTCGGGGAAGGGGAGGAGAAAGGGTCGGGACGGGACAGCGGCTCCAGCCGGGCGACGGGGAGGGCAGGCGGCGGCCGCTGCGGAGCGGTAAGGGACGGGCCGGGGGAAGCAGTGGCTGCGCGGGCGCCTCTGGAGCCGGGACGGGCGGGAAAGCGCCGGGCCGCTCGGAGGAAGCCATCGGTGGTCACCGAAGTTGTGGGCGAAGAGAAGAAGGGAAGGGAAAGGAAGGGAAGAAGGGACGGCACCGGGCGCCCCTCTGTCAGGGCCGCTCCCCTGAGGGAGCGGCGCAGAGCCGCTCCCTGTGGTGCTGGCGCTGACCCCGCCGCCGCGCTGGGTGTTTGGCCATGTTTACTTTCTGCCTTACCAAACCTACATGTAAAGTGTGCAGCCTCCTCTGCTCAGGACAACGGGCTGCCTAATGCGATTTCTGGTCTCCTAGTGTTTTATTTGCTAGTGTTTCGTTGGTAAATCCAGTGTAACTCCAATGGCACTGGTTGTCTTACTGAAACAATAACGTATTGAACTTTTTTGTTTGTTTGCTTTTTTCCCCTTAAAGTATCACAGAGTTTTATTCTTTAACAAACAGCTGAGAAATCTGTGTGACTTTAATGTGCTGTTTCTCAGAAGGTTGGTGAGTTAGGATGCTGTTGTCTGGAGTTCAGGTAACCAACATGGTGGCCCCAGCAAGTGCTGCATTACAGCTTGCTGCTGCGTGCTGCAAAAATCCCAAGTACTCCCATAAACCTGTATATCCTGCCTGACTGTTTAAAAAAAAGATTAGCTGTCAGTCTGCCTTTCATTCCGGGTGCTGCTGATCAGCAGCTGTCTTCAGCGCTGCTGTGACAGAGCCCCTGTAATTATCCATGGTTTTGGAGAGCAGCCTGGGGTTTCTAGCAATGGGAATTGAGGAGGAATAGTGCAAACAGATTAATCTTGCCAAATCTTAGCTAAAGAGTAAGGGAAGGATGACAGTGTATTTACTTGTCCAGGCTGGGTTAGGAAATCTGTTTTCATAAGCCTTTATTTTCCGTTTCTTTACGCTAAGTAGAGAGATGGGTTATTACCTTCTCTTGCTCTTGTCCCCAGGCTAATCTTCAAGCCAGATTGCAAGATATATTTGTACTGGGTGTATGAAGTAATACTTCAAATATTTCTTTAGGGTTGACGTTCAGAGCGAGAGGGATATCAGTAAAATTCTGTTGACAAGCTGAAGTTGTGGTTGCATCCACAGTGATTAATCTTTTGATGAGATTGTCTTTTAATCCTGATGTCATCTTGTTCTTTTTAAAAGCATTTCCATTAGAAATAGCAATTCTATTCTAATTTCAATTAGAAATTAGATATATTAATGGGACTGATACTTGGTTTTATTTGCTGTTTGTTTTAGTACTTGATAGTTTTCTGTGCCTCAGAATTGAAATGTCTTCCTTAGTTAATTAAAAAAAAATGGGGGGGGAGGGGAAGAAGAAGAAAAGAAAGGCATAGGAGATGTCATCATTCCAGGAATGCTGCTTTGAAGACCTGAAACCTGTTTGCTTCTGTCTTGTAGGGTGGGGAGAAGAAAAAAAGGGTAGATATCATTTTTGAATAGAACCACCTGCCCCAAATTAGTCAGTGGTAAGAACTGAAAAATGCAACATCATTTGAAAATAAGTATTGGCCATAAGTACTGAGACTAGAAGAGTTTGTGCTAGAAATTATGATCATGAGCATTTTGAAATCTATTAAAAAGTGGTGATTTCTTAGACCTTGTTTCCTCAGGGAAACAGAGATGGGAATTGTCTTCAGTTGTGCAGCATCTGCCACGCAGCAGGAGCGATGACTGGGGGCAGTTCATCAGCATTCAGATCTGTAGCTTACTCATAAGGGGAAACATTTTTTTTTTCTTTTTTTCTAAAGAAAACAGAAGGTCAGTGGTTTTTAAAAATATAATTGTGGAATATACAGTACTACAAAAACTTAAGTTTAGTCATCTTTTGATTGCTTTCTTCCATCTGCCAAAGCTGCAGTGTGAGTAGGAGGTTGGTGTGAAAGCTGAGAACAATGCCTTCCACACAAGGAAGTGAGGGGTTACCAAAATAACTGCTCCTGCGTACACACTGTGCCTGTAGTCACGTTGTTCTTTTCTTCTGCACCAGCTCCTATGTTTGTCCTAGCTACGTGGCCAATCCCACACTGGGCTAAATACACAACTCCCTTTCTAATAAACCATTCCACGTTTCTGCTTAGTCTGCTGGGAAGACCATGAGACTACTTGAGTGTATAAACATGGACCAGCAGAGCTTTGTCAGACAGGAGCCGGTGGTTGAGAACTGTAGTTGAGAAGTTACGGTAGTAGAAATCTATGGGTTAAACACTAGGATATACAACTTGTCAACAAGCTACTTAAAGGATGATGTAGACACAACAGAAGCTGGTTTTAAGTTAAGGGTAAAATTTTTTACAACTTCTAACGTGGACAGACAGAGGTTTCCAGAGCATCTTGCATAAAAGCGAGAAAATCAAACTTGTCTTAAAAGGGATCTTAATCTTAAAAATCATGTTTTAAAATTTTAAAATTCATGTGTTCTCAAATATATCTATTTACATTATGCTTGGTAAACTATGGAAAAAAGTCAGGACTGCTACTAAAATCCAGTTTCCTGTTGATACGAAGATACTGATCTAGATTCTGCATTACAGTAGGTGTACAACAGTACTTGGGGCATGGGTATTTAACAGACGCTGCAGTTCCACTCCTTGTGGTCTCTGTACTTGGGATGAATTAGTGCCTCAGTGACCTGAATCAAGCTGGCAACAATGGGGACAGCTCAGCAATAAAGGCAGATATCTGGTGAATTGTCCTCAATGAGGAAGTCGTTAAAGCAATTTAATTTTTGTTTACATTTGAGGACTGGTATCTTTTGCATCAGTTTTGTCCTAACTTAAGTACCCATGTCTTAAAACAGAACTGGGACTTTGTTATCTGTTTGTTTGTTTGTTTGTTCTTTTTTTTTTTTTTTTTCTAGCAACCCATCTTCTGTGTTCTGTTATTAAACAGCAGTATAGGTCAGAAGGAATCCCCGGAGGTCATTTGGACCAGCTGCCTACTTAAGACTAATTTTAGGGGAGGTTTTTCAAGGCCCTTTGACTTGTGTTCTGTCACAGCTGTCTGTTCTGGAGTGTGTTTCCTACTTCTGTTTTCATTATGGAGGCATTTACAGCAAGCTATGGTGCTAATGGGGAAATTCAGCCTTAGTTATCTGGCTCATTTACCGTGCCTTTTGTTTGCTTCTGGTAAAAACTGTCCCGCTTCAGTTTCCTTCCAACTAATCTATTCATTGCCCTTGAATGTTTAGCCCATCAATTCTGCTAGGATTCCAGAGCGGGCATTTTACTGGTCTTAAAAGATCAGATAGTACAGTCATGTATGCCTGTGAGTCAAAGCTTTTTTTTTTTTTTTTTTTTTTTTTAATTGGTGCCAGACTTTTTTTTTTTTTTTCTCTGTTTCTTCTCCACTGTCTCTCCAACTGAAGGCTGTGTTATACTCTGCGCTTTAAGACCTGCTTAGGTAGTGTCTTTCAAACTGGGGACAGCTTCCTGGAATAAACCTGAGGAATGGGAATATGGGAAGGGAATCATCGAAGAGACAGCAGTGAGATGGGGATAGAGCAGCAAGAGTCCAGAGTCTGGCAGGAGTTTGTGAGATGCACTGTAAGCTTTTTGGATGGCAATGGCAGGGAGACAGTGGCTTAGCTCTTGTGCTCCTGGCAACCACGTGCGTCTTCTGTCGTTTGGTGTTGGTGCTGTCTGCTCCCTTCCTCAGCTTAAGCCCCTCTAACACTGGGCTATTTTACAGCCCCATTTCTCCTGCCAGCTCCTCTGCTGCATTCCCAGCCACTACCCAGCACTCTCTCTTCATCCCAAGTGGAAGGTCTTGTGTTCCTGCTTGAGATCTGCTGTCTTGCACTGAACCATGAAGGATTGAGTTTACATGTGTTTTTTTTTTTTTTTTCTTGATCCAACAAATCTATCATTTAATAGAAGTCTTCCCCAAACTGCTAAGAAGTCTAATAAAATAGTAACTTTTGGTGCTCTTTTTGAAAAAAAAAAAAAAAAAAAAAATCCTAATGGTTTCTGATGATGTTGTTACCTTGTTCTTCATTTGGATAGCCAGAACAGAGGCTTACAGAATCATCTAGGTTGGAAGAGACCTCCAAGACCATTGAGTCCAGCCTCTGACCTAACACTAACCAGTCCTCCACTAAACCATATCACTGAGCTCTACATCTAAACATCTTCTAAAGACCTCCAGGGATGGTGACTCTACCACTTCCCTGGGCAGCCCATTCCAATGCCTAACAACCCTTTTGGTAAAGAAGTTCTTCCTAATATCCAATCTAAACCTCCCCTGGCACAACTTTAGCCCATTTCCCCTCGTCTTGTTGCCAGGCATGTGGGAGAATAGACCAACCCCACCTCGCTATAGCCTCCTTTAAGGTACCTGTAGAGAGCGATAAGGTCGCCCCTGAGCCTCCTCTTTTCCAGGCTGAACAATCCCAGCTCCCTCAGCCGCTCCTCATGAGACTTGTTCTCCAGACAAAGCCTTACTGTCAAAAGTAGTGTGTCAAAAGCCTTACTGAAGTCAAGGTAGACCACTTCCTTTCCCTCATTCACCAAGCGGGTCACTTTGTCATAGAAGGAGATCAGGTTCTTGAAGCAGGACCTGCCTTTCATAAACCCATGCTGACTGGGCCTGATCGCCTGGTTGCCCTGCAAGTGCCGCATGACGATACTCAAGATAATCTGCTCCATGAGCTTTCCTGACACTGAAGTCAAATTGACAGGCCTATAGTTCCCCGAGTCTACCCTCTGTCCCTTCTTGTAGATGGGCGTCATGTTTGCTAGCTGCCAGTTGACTGGGGCCTCCCCCAATAGCCAGGACTGCCAATAAATGATGGAAAGCAGGTTGGCCAGCTCCTCTGCCAGTTCTCTCAGTACGCTCAGGTGGGTCCCATCCGGCCCCATCGACTTGCATACATCCAAGTGCTGTAGCAGGTTGCCAGCCATTTCCTGGTGGATTGTGAGGGCCACATTCTGCTCACCATCCCCTTCCACCAGGTCAGGGTACTGGGTATCCAGAGAACAACTGGTCTTGCCGCTAAAGACTGAGGCAAAGCAGGCATTAAGCACCTCAGCCTTTTCCTCATCTTTTGTAACTAAGTTCCCCCCTGCATCCAGTAAAGGATGGAGATTCTCCTCAATCCTCCTTTTGTGTTGATGAATTTATAAAAACATTTTTTGTTGTCCTTAATGGCAGTAGCCAGATTGAACTCCAGGTGAGCTTTGCCCTTTAAAATTTTGTCCCTGCACTGCCTCGCAACATCCTTATAGTCCTCCCGAGTGGCCTACCCTCTTTTCCAAAGATTGTAAACCCTCTTTTTTCTCCTAAGCTCTAGCCATAATTCTCTGTTCAGCTAGGCTGGTCGTCTTTCACATCTCTTTGCTAGTGTTGTTCATCTCAATAAAAATTCTGAACGCTAACTGCTGTCATGTGTTTGTGTGCTGAATTCGCATTCAGCGACATTCCTTACAGTAGAAGATAAAACAAAATTAGCTACTTACTTTTTTTCCAAGTCATCCTAATAAATGCTTGTAACAGAAACATCTCTTCTCTTACTCAAAGTGCGCATATATTGATTCTGAGTTTTGGAATGACATTCAGTGAAAGCAAAAACATATGGTCTGAGATTTTGGGTCTGGTTTTATGATCTGCTTACATTTGTTTGCATGAGTGTTCTTGCCGTCTCACCTTGTACCACTTGTATGCTAGGAACTGATCTGACTGAAAACTCACTCTGTGGTGGTAGGTAGTCATAGTGACAAGTTGGCTTTTTTTTTCTTCTTTTAATTATTATTATATTTTGGTAGAAATTTTCCTGAGTAGATTTCGGACAAATATTTGTTAATGCACTGTTCTAAGGATATATATTTCTTTTTATTATAAACAAGAAAGTTTTAAATCCATGCCAAACAATGGAAATATTCTTTATTGAAACTTGCATTGAGCTAACAAAATTTATCTTTCATAAAGGCTTCTTACAACATCTTTCATCTTTACATTTATCTTTCATAAAGGCTTCTTACAACAGGCATTCAAGATTCTTTTTATTCTTTATAGTAAGATTGAGTTTCAGGGTGGCCTATTTAGAAACAAGTAGAGTATTTTGGATCTGTACCTGAGCAACTAAGGAAGCTTTCAGATGAGGAAAATTTTTCTGAAGGTTATAAGTGTATTTACTCTTCCATTCTTAGCTGAGTGGTACTTCCTGTTGCATTACAGGTTTGGCTGGTTGAGGAGATGCCACCAGGGTCTCTCCCAGTTTCTGCAGGCTATCAGGAGCAGCACTTCTGTGCATAAGTTTCTGCTCATGTGGTGTGTTAATGTGGGGGCTATGCAGACTTTTTCTTTTCTTCTCCCTTCCTTCCCCCACAACCCCGCCTCCAGATAATAAGGGGCAGAAGAGTCATCTGCCCTCAGTTATCCTTCAGGTGCTGCTGTGTTACCTGTGCACTGCTGTGGAATGCATTTCTGCTAAACTTTGGTGCATGCCAGGAAACAAGCTGGGATTAAAAACATCATTGCCCTCTGATGCATTTTAGTTGTTGAAGCATGAATGACTTATCTTTCTACTTTTGATGGGTTTCCCCTCCTGTGTGTTTTTATTTATTTATTTATTTATTTATTTATTTTCCGTGCTTGTCCTTGGGTAAAAGGTGGTTTTCCACATGTCACGGTACACATTTGTATCCTGTCTTCAGAAAAAGGGTGCAGTTTTAAACTACATAATCTTAACAAACTGATCTGGGCAGTATCAATAATTCTCATGAGATGGGGTTTGCAACCTATGGTGAAAAAATGGCACTAAATATATGTTCATATTGAGTGAGGAAAGGTGTAGTTGGTACCATGAGGTAAAGACAGGTGAAAGGCATGAGCCAGACCCTGATCCCAACTGATCAGCATCATGAACGGAGTGGGAAGAAGGAAGGAGGAGATGACTGCAGCTTTGTAGCTCTGTCCTCATCTCTGTATTTTGGAGTATGACACAGATAGCATTCCCTATATGTTCTTACAGTAAATCTGGCCCTTGAGAGAAAGGGAATCTTGAAGCCGTATCCCTTCCTAGGAAAAGACAATGGCATAAGTTCACGTTTGAATGTGTGTTACTTGGCAGACGGTGCAGGTATTGATTATCACAGGGCAACCTGTTATGTTTTGGGCACATTAAGTAATACCTCTGTAGTTCCTGAACTGTGACGTACATTCCTTCGGATTTTCCCTGTATTCATTTTGATGAAGAAGAAGATCAGAGTAAGTCTTCTACACTAGGCTTTATAATTCAACATTTGAGTTTGAGTTCTGCAGAAACTACCCAATTTCTGAGAAACCTGTGCGATGGGAAGATGTACTCAGGAACACTGTGCAGCTATTTAATTAAAATGTAAAGTGTCACCTATATAGTGGTGTTTTTTTTTTGTTGTTTTGTTTTGTTTTTTAAATTACATGAACATCATCAGGAAGTTCTCTGATGAACTATAACCCAGCTGAAACCTGAAGTGTGTAGCTGCCTGTGAGTGTACTTTTAGTTCCAAGTCAAGGATTTATCTCGGGCAATTCCAGTCAGATACAAACCCTGCAGTGTGTGATAGAAGGTTTTATAAGGAACTGTTGGCTAATAATTTCCTCAGATAAATTACCTTAGAAGTCTGATTTACTTAGTTCACTTTATCGAATAGCAAGGTAAAAGGAAAGTTTAGCCAGGTGCTGTGCTTTTTCAGATACAGCCTGCAAACTCCTCTTACCATGTTAGAACTGGCGGTGTGGGTTAGGCAGTAAGTGCTTGAAACCCATGCTTTGGGTTTCAGCTTGCTGCATGGGCTTGTAGTTTAGGGATTAATTTGGGGGTGATGGGGAGCACTTGAATCAACTGAAATCTGATTCTGCAAAATGCAGAACTGCACAAAGTGGTGCATACTGCTGAGTTTTGCTTAGCAGTCAACAGTTCTAAAAGGCTTCCATTCCCCGAAATTTATGTGGCTTTAGTGCAGTTATAAAAGTGACAGAGCGCTGTGCTGCATCCTCTGTTGGGCAGGAGGATATCCATGTATCTTGCTGTTGATAGGATGTGCTGCTTGTCTTCCAGGTCTCCAGCTAGCATAAGTTACTAATCTAATGAGCTGGTTGCACTTGAATAGAGTGATTTGTGAATGCTGTAGCTTTTACCAGGCTTTTTTTCTACCTTTATGCCAATGTTATTCTGTATGTGGAGCAACAGATCTCTGCATAAAGCAATAAGCTAGAAGAGTGCTTTGCCCCATGCAGGTGTTCAGCGTCAGTATGTGCTTAGGAAGGAAATGATTTGGGCTAAGACAAGTGTGAGCAGATAAAAGTATTTGTGATTCTTTCTCTTGAGAGAATGAACAAAAAGAAAAATCTGGAGAAAGGAGTTGCTGCTCTTTCTATTTTTTAATTTTTTTTTGGAGTCTAGTGACTCACCTACCCAGATTTAGTGCAGCTGAGTAGCATAGTGAGTCAATATTCTCTTTTCTCTGCAACTGGAATACAAGAGGGTTTTTTTTTGCTGTTGTTTTTTTTTTTTTTTTTTTTTCTTAATGAAAAGCAGAAGTGTGGGACAAGTAGCTGAAGCTATTGGTTTTTGTCTTACTACATGCATTTCTAAAGACTTGAAGCAGAAGTTTAGAGAGAGACAGGGAACAGAAGCAAGAACTGCTCAGTTCTCCTCTGTGCTAAGTGGCATTTGGATTTGAAACTTACAGATGTAAATGGAAACTCTTGTGTAAAAGACCCAGTCTTGAATTTAGTGTGCTTGTTGGTCATTCAATGTTTGCTTCTCCTGGTTTGAGATAGCCTACTGGTTTGCGTATGTGCAAATAGCAGATAACAGGCAAGTCAAATGTACCAAAAAGTTATCAGTCTTATCCTTTGTCTTTTCTTGCAGTTGAGTACTTGTCACCAGTCTTCCTTTTTGAATTATTTGGGAGCAGCATTTGAGAGTCTGTTTTAAGAAGACAAAACTTGTTGGCTTGGTTTCTGCCTCTGCCATCAGCTTGCTTTGGTGCCTGTATTTCAGTCATGTAAGTCCAGTTTATCTTTAAATTAGTAAATTGCTGTCATTTCATAGGATCAAAGTTCCTTGAGTTGGAAGGAACCCATAAAGATCTTTGAGTCCTGCTCCTGACTGTTTAAGCTACCCCTGACACAGCTTTAAGCCATTTCCTTGTGTCAGCTGTAACCAGAGAGAATAGATCAGCACTTCCTTCTTCCCTCTCCTCACCCCTTCATGAGGAAGTTGTAGACAGCCGTGAAGTCTCCCCTCAGTTTCTTCTTCTCTAAGCTGAACAAACTGAGTACCCTTAGCTGTTCCTCATATGATGTATGTCCTTACATAAGTAGCTAGGTACAGTTTGTTAATGTGTTGGAAATTTCAGTCTTCTCTGTCCTATATAGGTGCTTAAGACTGTATCAATTTTTATATGATCTGGTGTTGGTTTGTGATTTAAACCTTTTGTTCTCTTTGCATTCAGGCATTATGCACTAGTTACTCTTCTGAGACAACTCTGTATTAATGGTATTTTATATAAGAATGTATCTGCAAAACATACAAGTAAAGGCATAAGCTGCTCTGCTCTTGTTTGCAATGAGCAAAATGCAGATGGTAACCGGAAATTCTTAGTGCTTTTATGAGGTTATGCAGAGTGGTGCAGCATACGTTACTAACTCAGGCTGTAAGAATTGCCTGAGCTAAAACAAAATGCTGAAAACCCTTTCTAGAATGTCCCTCTGGCCTTTGTTTTCATTGCTATTTAATCTTTAAGTTAATGCTTATTACCATATCAACTTACTCTAGTTACTATCTTACCTGAAACTCAGATAATATTGATACTCAGCAACTTTTCATAATGCTAGTTGGTTTCCTTTTTCTAGGTGAAGCTGGTTTTTAGTTAATTCTAGACCCAGTCTTGCAATGAGTTTTGTGGATAGGGGCTCGTTTACAAGCAGTTTATTCAGGATTTGGGCCTTAACTTCAGAGGAAGTAGTATTTTACTTTGGAAACAGTGTATATAAAAGTAGATGTTTAAAATTAGTGTTGCATTTATTTTCAACAAATAGCGCTGAACTAATGGAAAATAGAGTAGCAAGAGATGTCAAGAGATTCAAGAATCTACTTAATGTTGTATGACAAATACGTCAATAAAAGCTTTGGTCAAAACTTTATGGAGGGAAGGCTCTGAACTCTTTAGCCAGTTTTTCCAGTGCTTAAATAGTCTTAGTGCTAGACCTAAAGAAAAGTTTATTATATTGAAGCTTTTCTTAAAGTTTTCATTGAAGTTGTGTCAAAGAAGAGTTTATTCATAGCTTCTTCATTGCTACCTGTCTGTTGTCATTGTTCTCTCTGGCCTCTTGAAATTAAGGAATCTCAGTTAATTTGGCTTTTTCTCAGAATTTCTCTTCTCTAGCCTGTCTGATTGTTCTTGATGCTTTTCTTTGCAATCTGCTCACCTGTTTGTTTCTCAGATACTGTACTCCTGTGGGGCTTTCCCAGAGCAGCAGACCTTTTTCAGCTGTCATACAGGTATTCCCTCTGCTTACACACCCCTTCATGATGAATCTTGCTGGTGCAATTTTTTGCTTTACTGGTGCTTTTAAGCATATTGTTCTTTGGAAACAACAAATTTTGAAGCTCACCTCCATGTATAAAGAGAATGGAATGAGGTAACCTGGAAAGAGATGGTTGTAGATATATAGTTTTACAACAGTTCTCTCTACTTTGGAATCTAAGTTCTCTGGTAAAGCAATCACTCTAGCTTCAAAGTAAAAGGGTTATTCAGGCTGCTCTGTCAGGAAACTTGTGCAATAACATATTGCACAACAAGTTTAGGCTGGTTGTCCCCTGATCCCCTGACTGTTGTTCCTCCACTGTTTGCTGTGACTTTGTATTGATTTCTGTGTGAAAGAAATTGTGATCTTCCTTTTTCTCAGAAATTAAGTTCCCCAAAGGCAATTTAACTACTTACAGAGCTACTTACAGATTAGCCAGCTTTTATGTTGAGATTTTTTTTTTATTCCTCTCTTGCCTGCTAGGCCACAAATCCAGCTACATCTTCATGGACAACACGAATTTCTTTAAGGATCCTTCACTTCACTTTTATTGTTCATCTGTGTAGTGACTTTGCATATTGGCAGCCAATTTACACTAAACCTACTGGATTGTAAAATCCCACAGCATAGGGTAGCTTGTGAGGAAAGGATTGTTCACTGATTGATCTTGTGAGTTTATCCAGGTCTGAACTTCAGTCTTTAATGTTCAGATTTGAGTTAGCTTGCATCTGTGATTAACCACGTTCCTCTTTGGTTTGTTTTTGGGAATGAAATTTCATTTTTATATAACATAGAAAAGGAACTTGGGGTGGAAATAACTTGGTAGTCATAAGCTTCAGAAAATAAGCTAAATTTGTTTTAAGATTAGCTTAGTATGTTTAGGTCCTGTGTTTACTGTGCAGTGTAGCAATGCAGTGATATCCCTAGATGTGGTATGAACAGTAGGGAGAATTGTTGTGCTTATAATGCATGGTTTTTTACACCACAAGACACTGCATATATACCCAGCAAGCTGCTTTTCTTTTTATTTCCTTATTTATTGGAAACATCTGTCATTGATTTTTAGTTGGATATCAATCCATTTCATTATATTCAATAAAGTGTTTAATTTAGCTCATGTTTCAGCTCTTCAGTATAGAAATATGTATTTTTAGTTTTTTAAATCAAAACTTAGCAGCAGAGTTCATAGTATGGAAGTGAGAAAGCAGCAAGGTTTGACAGTAATCCTATATTGTTGTGAGTCATTTTTTAACATAAATTTTTTGATCATCAGTGCAATTTCTTGTATTCATTTTGTTCATACTGGTGCTATGGTAAGTTATTGTTCCTGCCCTTCTATAAGAATACAGAATGAGTGTGTCAGACACAGGTTTCCCACCCCATATCGTACTGAGTGGAAAGACTTGCATGTACACAGAGGGATGAAGTATGCAACTGAAGAGGATTGAGTATGGTTCTAATTGATCTGTCTGGTGGTCCTTAAGAGGAAGAAAAAATAGGAGATGCTTAATTAGTGTTGATGCCATGAGAGACTGTTTGACAAAGAAATTGGTGAGCAGAGTGTAGGGATTGTGTAGGCAGTGAGAAAGATAGGAAGTCCCTGCTGGAATCTCTCATTATTTCCACATTGAGAAAAAGCAGTGGTTAGCATTCTGTATTCCATAATAAAATAATATAATAGTAATTGATAGAGAAAAGTTCCATTAACAAATTCATAGAAACCTTTGTAAGCAGCAAAAATGAGAAACTTTAGACTTACTTGAGAATAACAAAAGCTTTGAATTGAGTTGGATGTACTTAGTTGTTTGCAGTTTCTTTTTCCTTCAATATAAATATTTCTTTATTTCAAATCATGGCAAAGATCAAGATTCTGTTTTAAATATTTGAGCTTTACCACAAGCTGGGCTTGTATTAGTTAGCAACTATTATGCAGCCTATCATAGTTGTTGTTCTTGGAGGAGAGTGGGGACACCTGAAGTATGGTTCTTGCAGAACTGGGAGAAACTGACATATAGCTTAATATACTAATAAAGATGCATGATATCCCTATTTTTAGCATATTTAATTTACAAAGGAATGATTTGTGGTAGGAAAATGCGTAAACAAAAAAAAAAAACAAACAACAAAACACAACCAAATAAAAAAACGGTGAAAAGGAAGAGAGAAGAAAGCAACAACAAAATCAAGATTAACTTTTAACACGATCAGAAACACAAAACAGTCAATACATTTTGTGCTGTGAAATGTACATTTTGATCTAGTTAACTACCTGCTTTGTGTCTGAATAAAGCCTAATTAGTTGACACTTCTCCTAAATAAAGTCCTTAGTTACGATGTTTATCTCTTTTATATTCTAGATACAATGTCTGCCCCGAGTGGCATCCCTGCTCCATCTGCACCACCTTCTTATGAGGAAACAACAGGAATCAATGTGAACTATCCCCACCCATATCCTGTCCCAGACCCTGGCCAGAAACCAGATGGGAAGGGGATGAACCCTCCTTCGTACACAGGACAGCCTATGCCAGCAAATAACCCCGGTAAGCCTGAAACTTTACTGTACCTCATGTTAAAGAGGTGTCAAGTGGCTGTAATAGCTGCTCTGCAGAAACTTAAAAATTGTGGTTCAAAGGTGTTCCCTACCTACCCAGAAAAATTTTTGAAGTGAATAAGGTCAGTCAAGTCTTGTGATACCCACAGAGCACACTGATGTCAATAATGTAATTCACCTTTCTACAATTTTTAATGCAGACTTAGTTTTAGACAATCTGTTTTGAATTACAAAATGCCATGCTGATTTCTTTTTGTCATTGTGTATTTGCTCTTACCCTCAAGTATTTTGGAATTATCACAGAATCACAGAATTGTCTAGGTTGGAAGAGACCTCAAGATCATCGAGTCCAACCTCTAACCTAACACTAACAAGTCCTCCACTAAACCATATCGCTAAGTTCAACATCTAAACGTCTTTTAAAGACCTCCAGGGATGGTGACTCCACCAGTTCCCTGGGCAGCCCATTCCAACGCCTAACAACTTAAAAGTTCTTCCTAAGATCCAACCTAAAACACCCCTGGCACAACTTTAGCCCATTCCCCCTCATCCTGTCACCAGGCACGTGGGAGAACAGACCAACCCCCACCTTGCTAGAGCCTCCTTTAATGTACTTATAAAGAGCGATAAGGTCGCCCCTGAGCCTCCTTTTCTCCAGGCTGAACAATCCCTGCTTCCTCAGCCGCTCCTCATAAGACTTGTTCTCCAGGCCCCTCACCAGCTTCGTCGCCCTTCTCTGGACTCGCTCGAGCACCTCCATGTCCTTCTTGTAGCGAGGGGCTCAGAACTGAACACAGTACTCAAGGTGTGGCCTCACCAGAGCCAAGTACAGGGGAGCAATCACTTCCCTAGCCCTGCTGGCCACGCTGCTTCTTATACAAGCCAGGATGGTGTTGGCCTTCTTGGCCACCTGAGCACACTGCTGGCTCATATTCAGCCGACTATCCACCAGTACTCCCAGGTCCTTCTCTGCCAGGCAGCTTTCCAACCACTCATCTCCCAGCCTGTAACTCTGCTTGGGGTTGTTGTGCCCCAGGTGCAGGACCTGGCACTTGGCCTTGTTGAACTTCATACAGTTGACCTCAGCCCATCGGTCCAGCCTATCCAGATCCTCCTGCAGAGCCTTCCTGCCCTCACGCAGATCGACACACACACCTAACTTGGTGTCATCTGTGAATTTACTGAGGTTGCACTTGATCCCCTCATCCAGATCATCGATAAAGATATTAAAGAGAACTGGCCCTAGTACCGAGCCCTGGGGGACGCCACTAGTGACCGGCCTCCAACTGGCTTTGACTCCATTCACCACAACTCTTTGGGCCCAGCTATCCAGCCAGTTTTTAACCCAATGAAGCATACGCCAGTCTAAGCCATGAGCAGCCAGTTTCTTGAGGAGAATGCTGTAGGAAACGGTGTCAAAAGCCTTACTGAAGTCAAGGTAGACCACTTCCTTTCCCTCATTCACCAAGCGGGTCACTTTGTCATAGAAGGAGATCAGGTTCTTGAAGCAGGACCTGCCTTTCATAAACCCATGCTGACTGGGCCTGATCGCCTGGTTGCCCTGCAAGTGCCGCATGACGATACTCAAGATAATCTGCTCCATGAGCTTTCCTGACACTGAAGTCAAATTGACAGGCCTATAGTTCCCCGAGTCTACCCTCTGTCCCTTCTTGTAGATGGGCGTCATGTTTGCTAGCTGCCAGTTGACTGGGGCCTCCCCCAATAGCCAGGACTGCCAATAAATGATGGAAAGCAGGTTGGCCAGCTCCTCTGCCAGTTCTCTCAGTACGCTCAGGTGGGTCCCATCCGGCCCCATCGACTTGCATACATCCAAGTGCTGTAGCAGGTTGCCAGCCATTTCCTGGTGGATTGTGAGGGCCACATTCTGCTCACCATCCCCTTCCACCAGGTCAGGGTACTGGGTATCCAGAGAACAACTGGTCTTGCCGCTAAAGACTGAGGCAAAGCAGGCATTAAGCACCTCAGCCTTTTCCTCATCTTTTGTAACTAAGTTCCCCCCTGCATCCAGTAAAGGATGGAGATTCTCCTCAATCCTCCTTTTGTGTTGATGAATTTATAAAAACATTTTTTGTTGTCCTTAATGGCAGTAGCCAGATTGAACTCCAGGTGAGCTTTGCCCTTTAAAATTTTGTCCCTGCACTGCCTCGCAACATCCTTATAGTCCTCCCGAGTGGCCTACCCTCTTTTCCAAAGATTGTAAACCCTCTTTTTTCTCCTAAGCTCTAGCCATAATTCTCTGTTCAGCTAGGCCAGTCTTCCCTGCCAGCTTGTCTTTGGGCACGTGATATACCTGGTTGTAGCTCAGAGGTAGTTGATAAACTATCTTTTCTTCCTTGTTTACCTATTGAATAAACAGAATATTTCTTTGCTCAGTTACAGTTCAGACGGTGTATGTGCAGCAACCTGTAGTGGTATTTTATGACCGCCCAGTTCAGATGTGTTGCCCTTCCTGTAATCAGATGATTGTGACGCGTCTCTCGTATGAGTCAGGAGCATTGACATGGCTATCATGTGGTGGCCTCTGCCTGCTGGGGTAGGTTAATTCACGTTTGCACTTTATTTTCCTCTTCTCACATGACCTTTGATAGCTCTAAGGAGTAACAAATATATTGTAGACTCTCAGCTCTGTTGCTTTCTCATTCTGTCTCAAATCTGATCCTCGATAGCTGGAATAGCCCATGTTGAGTATAAGTCCTACAGGACCTCGAAGCAGGTCTGCAACAACCAGTAACGTGCATTCTTCCTAAAGCTTCATGGTACCAGTTTTATGGATAGCTTTTGTAGGAAATACATTCGACCTTCTTGTGTGTGTAACAAGTGTTAAAACTGTATGTTTTTTTTTTTTTCCTTTGCAGGTGCATAGCTGGGTGCTGCTTAATTCCCTTTTGCATTGATGCCCTAAAAGATGTGGATCACTTCTGTCCAAACTGCAATGCTCATGTTGGTTCTTACAAGCGTTTGTAGGCAGTGTTTAAACATTGATAATTGATTGATTTGAAGTTGGCTAGCACCTCTGTAAACCCCTTACGAAGTTTCATGAAGGCTTTGTGATTGTTTCTGTGCATCCTGTCACTGGAAACCAATCAAAAATGATGTGTATTGCTAGATTGTTTTAATAAGAATTTGCTAAGAATAAAGGATTCTGACTTAGGCCTGTAGAAAGTACGTGTAATCTTTATGGGCCACCCAATCCAGCACCAGTCCAGCAACTATATGTTGTCCCTCTCTGCTTTATGTAAAACAGATTGGTGATGTTGGTCCAGTTAATCTCATCTCAGTCATGTTGCACACTGGTGTGTTTGCTTAGGGCTTTAGCACAGACCAAGAGGATAATGTCTGGAGAACCATATAGTCTCACTCTTGGTGTCGATGCTTTTGCAACAGCACTGTCTACAAACTGGCAGGGAGTTGCTTTCCTCTGAGAGACATTCGCCTCTGACAAAAGAAGTGATTTTGGTCCCCGATGTTATCATTTGGGCACCTTTTTATGAGCACTAAAATTCACTTTAAAACTTTTTCTGTGAAAGACAACCAAACCTAAAGGCTTTTTCCTTCTGGAAGCTGCATTACCAAATGGCGGTAAACAATAACTCAGGTTACTGTGCATCAGCAGTGATTCAATCTAGTGCCTGAATTTCCTTGCCAGTTTTGAGTCCAGAAGTATCTCCACTTTGCAGTGGAGATGCTTATACACAAATTTCTAATATTTTTTTCAGATTTTTTTTTTTTAATTCTTTTACTGCTGATTTATTAGTCTGTAAAATGTTCTCTTCTCCACACCTCATTGGAAATGTCAATAGAGCCTCAGTTGTAGTATTGGAAGGGTTCCTTATACATTTACATGAGTTCACTGATGGATCATAAACAAACCTCAATCTTATCTTAAAGCTGGAATTCCACTTGCAAAACACAAATAAATACAGGACCTGTGTTTTTAATCGTTGATCTGTTTGTTAGTTGTGGTTTCTTCATTGAGAAGGTAGCATGTTTGTTAAGGAGTTTCTCTGATGATTATTTAGACTTGTACTCTGATTTTTCCAAATGAAAGATAAGTTCTGTTCTCAGAAACCTAAGCTGGATATGCTTAGTTTAGTTGGTGATCACAGAAAATTAACAAGTGACACTCTGAAGGTTGAACTATTTTAAACAGCAGACTAGGTCCAAGTAAAATCCAAATGCATTTGAGTGATACCTGTCTAGAGAAGGCAGAGAAGTGTTTAAGCAAGGCTGTGATGCTAACACTGTATTAATCTCTGTAAAAAGCTAAAATAAGTACTGCATTTATTGTTCTTGCCAGATGTGCCTTCTATAAATGTTTGGTGTAAGTTAACTTCTCAAAAATCTTCAAATGCTTTGTATTTGAAATCTGAGTTTTGTGGATTACAAATACAATGTCTAGGCCTTGTTAATTAGTCTTTATAAATTGCTGCTGTTTGTGGTTCAGTTTGTAAGTGGTTTAAGGGCTTCCTTGTGCATTTGGAAAAGGCTTCGGATTGTATGTGTCTTTGTATTTACATTGGTAGCTACTAACTAGCAAGAGAATAATGGAATGGAAAGAAAAGGTGGTTGCTTTGTAGCTTTCTGCTTTGGGTCTGCAGTGCAAGCTCATATTTTCTATCTGCTGTACCACCACAGTAATGCCTTTGATGTTATTTAAGGACCTGGGTGATGCTCCATTGAATTTTCTGTTCTGATGACACAGTCACTGGTCCTCACTTATGCAAGTCACAGGCATTACTGTAAAGCAGCCTTTTTTTCCCCTCAATTTCACAAAAAATGTATTTTTTTGTCAGTTAATCATCAGAGTAAGACAAGAAGAAGCAACGAAGCATATGTCCCCTTAGCTCCCCATTTCTCTACGAAGTGCTGGTTGGAAAATCTAAGGTGGTAGCACCATGATGCAGAAGAACACTGACCACCTCTTACTCCATCCCCCCCAATAATTATAAATTATGTGGGTTTTCTTTTTTTTTTTTTTGAGCATAGTCAATTGCATCTGTTAAATCACTGTTATGGACTGAGACAGGTAATGTTGGCAGCTATTCCATGTAATTAAGCATTATGCAAAACTTTTTGCTGCCCCCTCTATGCTTAAATTTCCATAAATACAAAGCCTGTACATGTTCTCTTGTGTATGGATTTATCTACAGAATGTGCCAAAGTGACTTGCTTTGTTACACTTATTTTAGACAGACAAATGCAGGATATAACTTGCTGTGTGTGGAAAATGTTTAGTTTGATTTTGTTAAGTTACTGTTTGTTTTTAAAACTGGTTGTATTTAAAATAAAAACTTTTCTTTATATCTAGTGATTGTAATGGGAAAATTATAGCATTTGGAATGTTTCCAAATGTGAATGTTAAAATAGTTGTCAAGAAATGTAACTACAGGATGCAATTTTTCAGTGTCTCTCTTGGGCCAAATCTCTGAGAAATGGCTTTCTGTGGCATGCAGATAAACTGCTTACACACAGCACATTTGAAAATGTTTCAATATCCCTGTGCCTACTGAAGTAGGTGTTTTCTCTTTTAATAATAAATCTTCCTGAAATACTCTTGGTCTTGTGGCCCCCTCTTGCTCTCTGGGATCTATCTGTGCTTCACCATGTGCTGCCTGCTCTCTTTGCATCTGGATCCCTTGTATTGGGATGGGACTGCATGGCCTCTCTAGCTGAGGTGTGGTGAGCCAAGAGGGTAGGCAGGGTGCATGCATGGTAGTTGATTTTGGTGATCTTGAAGGTGTTTTCCAACCTCTAAGACTCTGGGCCCTGGCCAGCGGTGTGCCTTCTGCCTGGGTGAGTGCTTGAAGTGGTGTGTGCAGAGGGTGAATAGGCAACCTGGAGAAAGAGGGGCTCATGGGAAGGTTCTGGTCCTTGGGACCTCTTTGGAAGAGGTCCCAGCTGTAGCTCCCAAAGGACATGCATAATAATTTTTAGTCTTGATAAACTGTTATTGACAGCTAAAAGAATGGTGCAAATTATATAAAAATTACTGACCTGTTTATGCCTCAGAGTTTTCTAATGATTGTCAGAGCGATAGTTATTTTTTTTAGTTGAAATTCTTTTCTGTAAAACTCCAATTGCACTACAACTAATCCCATATACATGTGGTATACCAGTGACCTCAAGGGAGAAAATAAGTACTAAATATCCTTATATTCAGTGGGAAGCAATCCTATTAATTATGCAAGGTTATCCTGTTTTTTTTTGTTGTTGTTGTTTTGTTTTTGTTTTTTTTTTTGTAGTTGTTTTTCCTTTTGTATGTCTGAAGCAATGCACTCTTTTATGTATGTATGTATATTTATTTTCTGAGATGCAGAAGATACAGGAAGGTGAAACTGATAACTTGCACATCTGTTCTAATGCATTTTTTATGAACAAATTAACCAAAATATAGGTTAATGAGTAATTTGAATTGTGAACAAACAGTTTTCCTCTGCTGATAGATCCAGAAGTGGCATGCTGAACTGATGTGCTCATCCCATTTCCACAAATGCCTAAGGAAAGAATGGGGTCACCTGAAACCCTCCAACCTCACTTAACAAATTCAGATGAAGCCTTCCCCAACTGCTACCTTCCTTAGCTTTCAAGGACAACATTGCTGTCTGTTCCACTCAGACAGCGTTATTTCCATTAGACTTCTGTCTTTAATCAACCAGTCTTGCACAGTGCTCAAACTTAGTTATTTCTAATGATGCGTGAGCCAGAAAGAAACATCTCACCATGCAAATGACAATTAAAAAAAAAAAAAAAAAAGGGAAAAAAAACCCTGTTAAGTAAACACTAGCTGACAGCCTTATAAGAGGGTGTTACTAAGCAAAAGCAGTGGTTTCAAAAAGCTGCTGTTTATTGCAGTGTTTTGGAAAGCATTTCTGACCATCTAACCAAAATAAATTTTTGATGAAGCTAGTTGATTTGTGTGCTAAAAAACAGTCAATTATTCTTCACAACTGAGTATCTCAAGGTGAGTAATAGAACACATACTATCATCCTAGGAATAAACAACTTCGGAAGTGCAAGTACCTTGACAGAGGTGTCAACAATCAAAGTGTATAGTTCTGGTATTTTATAACAAATTCACCTTTGTGTCCCTACTTTTTATTAAAATAAATAAATAAATAAAAATCCTGCAATGGGATGCAAATTGATTAGCTTCAGGATGACTTTTAATGTGTTTTTTTTTTTTTTTTTCTTCTGTGAAGTGTACCCTCCTATATGATGTGCCAGATACTACCGAATGTATTTCTATACCTGATTCACAAGTGATTTGTTTTCTCAAGTTAAGTCACCAAACCATACATGGTGAAACCTGCTGATTTCAGAGGAAATGCTTCTTATACCATTCGAAATCTTTTTTTTTTTTTTTTTTTTTGAGTGTGTGTGTGGGTTTTTTTCTCCTTATGATTTTTTTTTTCTTTTTTTGGTTTAAGAATCTGAAAATCTACTGTCTGTTTGAACAGGTGGCTGTGTGGTTTGGAGATACTAAAAATACTCATGCACAAGTCTAGAATAAAAGTAAACTGAGTAGGAAGCTTTTTCAAAGTCCGTTTGTGGTTGGTTGGTTGGTTTGTTTTTTGCAACTCCTTCGTATTCATGTTTAAAAAAGAAACAAACAAAAAAAACTTTAATGAGCTCCAGATGGTTATTGTATTAGCAGGGTGTGTGGCAGACAATGCTTTAGGATTTAAAACCATAATATAAGACATGAATCTGAATATGACAACAGGGATTTCACAAAAGCATTGGAAAAAGTAACAGATAAAAACTGAAGTAGCTTCTATCTCTTGTTTTTCCAGACAATACCACAATCCAAAGACTGAAGCGTTATCTGTAAACCTTGGGTAATTTCCTCTATGATGGAATAACTAACATCAGTAGGAAAGGATGAATGCCCCTGCTGTGCAGCAGCTACCCTCCCTGCTTCAGGCACAGCCTCTGGAACAGTTGAAGCTGCATGCTCCATCACCACTGGGAAGTGTTTTCTCTTGTCACACTTGGGAGGGAGAAAGACAAAACCCCACCATGCTGGGTCTGAGGTCCAGGTGGTCATAGCTTGTTACCTTTCTCACCTGGAGGAGGGGCAGAGGGAACATTGCTGAAGGAGTAACTTGTTGGCTGGTGGACATCGCTCAATTGTACAGAAGCGATATTAGGCCTGTACTTCGTAAGATACTTCTGTACATAATGGTGTTCAAGTATTCTGCATTCTGAGATAAAAATATATATATAAAAAAAAAAAAACAAAACTATTTTGAGTTCATTTTTGCATAGGAAAGAAAAAAAAAAAAAGGTGAAAAACCTCAACACTTGACACTCACCAGGCCCCAAGCAGGTGGGCAAGATCATGGTCTATTTTTGCAAAGACAGATTTTCCCTTTTGGGGGCCCTCCTGGCACTTGGCTCTGACTCTGCTGCCCAGAGAGAGGCAGGGGCACTCCCTAGGGGGGCAGCGGAGTCTTGGGGTGCTGCAGGACCTGGGCCCGGCCAGGCACAGCCTCCTGCCCTCACGGCACCATGGGGTTTGGGCCCCACAGTAGAAGGAGGACATCAATGTCCTGGAGTGTGTCCAGGGAAGGGCTACAAAGCTGGTGAAGGGCCTGGAACACAAGTCCTGTGAGGAGTGGCTGAGGGAACTGGGGGTGTTTGGGCTGGAGAAGAGGAGGCTCAGGGGAGACCTCATTGCTCTCTGCAACTGCCTGAAAGGAAGGTGTGGGGAGCTGGGGGTCGGCCTCTTCTCAGTAGTGATAGGACTAGAGGGAGTGGCCTCAAGTTGTGCCAAGGGAGGTTTAGGTTGGAAATCAGGAGAAATTTCTTCTCAGAAAGAGCAGTCAGGAATTGGCATGGGTTACCTAGGGAAATGTTGGCATCACCATCCCTGGGGGTGTTCAAGGAAAGGTTGGATGTGGTGCTTAGGGATGTGGTTTAGTGGGTGACATTGGTAGTAGGGGAATGGTTGGACCAGATGATCTTGGAGGTCTTTTCCAACCTTAACAATTCTAGGAGTCTATGTTGGTTGTGGGGAATGAGAAATGGGCACAGTGATCACTGCTGCCATGTAGTAGTTGGTCCATTAATTGCATACTTTGGTTAGTGCTCTAAAAATTTATCTGTCTGAAAACACTCCTTGGTTTTGAGGCACCCTTTCCCACTGGGAAATTAGTTATTCTGAATAAATAATTGGTGACAAACCCAACCATTACCATCCCAGGACAGTATCCACTGCCCTCTGCCTTTTCCAGTTGTTCCGGCTGCAGCAGGTATCTGTTCACGACTTCTTGATAAGACACGGAAGCAGTAAAGTCTATTAAGACATCAAAAGGTTGTAAAAACATGCAGGTGGGACCTGGGGCACAGGCTGTGGGCAGCCCAGCTAGGCTGCATCAGCACCCTGCTCTGAGGGAGCTGTGGCCGCCATGGCAGGAGGCAGTGTCTGCAGGTGCTTGCCCCAGGTGGGCTTTGTAGGTTGGGGGCCAGGGCCAAGGCTAATTTCCTCCTGCTTCTGGCCATTAGGAGCTAATGTGAGCATTGTAATATTAATTTTAAAAGCCTCACAGGGCCTTTGCAAAACAGACTTTGCCAATTTGTTAAACCTCAGATTTTGTTCGCAATGCTAGCATAGAGTTTTCAGGAATTCATGGACATCTTTACTCTGTTGTGTGCTACAAGGTGTTTCTGATTAAATTTATTTCGCAAACTTGAGTTCATTAAATAGATGAACAATTCTCATAGACTTACTGCCAGGTAAGTCTCCTGAGTGTCATTAAACTAGTGTTTGTAGCATTCATGTCTAGTTTTCCTCAGGATTTTCAAAGTATGAGTAAGTTATCTGTGACAGAAACATATTGGAAATTCCTCTGGGAGATTTTTTTCTCTGTTTTTCTTTGGGGTGTTGTTTGCTTGTTCATTTATTTTAAAGAAAAATCTCTGTTATGGGGGAGGTAGAAAAAATGCTTAAATACATTGAGCTTGTTTTTCAGCCTTGGAGTACATCTTCTGCTTAACAGCCCACTTGAATTAATGAAGTTGGTCAAGTACATAGGGCACTGAAGATATAATGTATTTTATTGTAATGATTTGACTTCTTTTTTTTTTTGGGGGGGGGGCTTCCTTTTTTTTTTTTTTTTTTAATCAAAAACATTTCAAACAGTATTTTGTCAGTGTTTCTCAGAGCTTGTGACCTTCATGTTAAAACTTCAAAGTTAGGAATTAAATGTCTGGCTTACAATAGGCTCTTAAATATCTGAAAAAAAAAAAATCCCTGGAGTTTTGTTTGTGAATTTATTTGCTCTTAATAAAAATTGATTGGTAGGTTTATGAAATTGTCAACCCCAGGTCTATAAATCCTTGTGTGCACTCATTTACGTACAAGACATTTTTATTTCTTTGTTTCGATACAGTTTCTTCCCTAAAAAATTGAAAGCCCCAAAGCCAGAAGTTTACATTAAAATGCAGGCTTGTTTATTTTGGAAAGTGTGATTTACAGCTGCAACTGAAAAAGCAGAGCAAGATAGTTTGAACGTTATAGAGAATGAAAACCAGGTAACACTGATTCTGTTTTCAGAAAAATAGTCACCTCTAAGCCAAAGCCCAAATCCACAAGCCTCTCCGCTGCTAAGCTGCGCTGATCATGATGCACTCCGGCAGTCTGCGTACAATGTGCAGTGTGAACCCGAGTCTGAACTGAGTCTCTTAAGTCTGAGTTGTAGAATATTGAAATGTAACCCAGTCTGTAATTAATGCTTTTATATGAAAAAGTCACCATATAGTTATTTTGCATGGATCTTCTTGTCCATATTCAGTCTGTAGCTCTCATTGTTATTACTGAATGTCAGTCCTCAGTGTGGTATCAGAAGGGGAGAGACTCAGCTATGTTCTGGTCTTGCTGATGCCCAAAATTGGACCTGTCTGGTTCTCAGACACCCAGATCAATGGTGACTTCTGATGGAAACTTCTGAATAGCTGCTGCTCTTTTCTTAAAAAACATTTGAGTTTCTCTAAATTCTGCTCAAATACTAATGTCCAGTGTTTACAAATTAAAACTTTTTCTCCAGTGTTGAGACTGAAGGAGAAAAAAAAAAAAAAAAAAAAAAAAAAAAAAAAAAAGAATGGATCTTTTGAAAAAGTTTGCTTGTTAATCCTTAAAGAGAACTCTTCTGCTATGACACAACAGCTATCATAAATGCTTTATTTTTCCATAAAGGTGTCATTACTCTAAAAATAGCAGTTGAAATGCTAACATCCATAGCTAAGTATTTGTTTTAAAGCTTTGAAATGTGGCTTCTTTTAGGAAAGACTATAGCATCTTTTCAGAAAGGTCATCAGGACAGTCCAATTTGTTTAGTGTGATGCATACGTAACATTTGAGGAAGATGCATATTTCTTGTCTCTTGCATGTGATAGGACGTACATGCAATGTTGTCGATTTGTTGTGCGGAGCATTCTGAAGCATCCCAAAATTTGTGTGCGGATTCCCAAAATGTAGTGCAGTCTTGTAAACAACAGGTCTGACACTGCCATCTGGTTAGTCCCTGCTGTGTTTCAGTGACCTCAGGCACAGGCTGTCTCTCAGCATAGTTTGTATAACCTTTCCTGGTCTCCCTCTTTCCTCCAGCTATTTTCTTGTAGGAAAGGAGCAGTCTGTGACCTGCATGAATTATTCTGTATGAAAATTTAAAAATATAACTTCAAGAGAAAATTAGATTTGTAAAAAGAAAAGAAAAAACCAAACAAACAAACACAAAACACACACAAAACAAACAAACAAACAAAACCAAACAGAAACAAACAAAAACCACAATGCTATAAGGAAAGTCTAGTTTTTTAGAGAGAAAAAATGTTTCTGAAAGAGCTTCTGGAATTTAATGACTAATAAAATGACCATATTCCAAGATATCATTTAGATCTGAGCACATGCCTAATTCTTTGTGGTATGCTTATGCATACAATTAAGCACTTATGTACCCTGACTCCAGACATGGATGTCATGCATGAGGTTAATATACACTAACTGGAAAACTTACTGTAAAGCACCTAATTCATTTGAAAATGAGTTTATGTTGGTATCTCAATCAGATCACAATGTTGTCCTAAATATGAAGGAAAGGCTACACAATGGGACCTCAGTGCACAAATGCTGCTTGTAAGTTGTTGATGTTGGGCTATGTGGTTCTTAACAGAGCTATGATAAAGTACAAATTTCTCCTAATTCCAGCTTTGATTACCCCACTGACCTCAGTATAAACTTTGTTCTTTTAAGTTGTTCTGCAATAGCTATATTTAATAAGTTACAAAAAATCTTACTCTACAAACAGTTAAAAGTCAGATTCCTGTGGAGAACAGGCAATAGTAGTGATTCAAGAACATAATCATCACAACATAAGAATTTTACTCTGAATCATTAGGTTTTAAATTCTTGACCACATATTATCTTGCCTGCTTTTCTATCTATAATTGCTGATTGTAGATCAAGAGCTGAATGACTGCAAGTTACCTTACTGAGCAGGTACATGTATTGTGTCCAAATGAGCTGAAATCTGAAAATGAAAAATGAGAACAAATACAAAATGGAATACCTCAGCAGAGGAAAAGCAAACAGCAAACCGCACAAGTTGCAAGATTTCTGCAATGAACTCTCTCTAGCAGTTTCAAAATTAGAATTTAATGTTCTGAAAAAATATAGTTGGAGATGGTAGGAGGTTTTCTCAGTTATTACTTTGGGTTGATCACAGGAAATCCCTGCTGATGTGTGAAGTCTCTAAGATTGTTGGATCCAGTTTCAGGCCTGAGCTGTCCCTGAGTTTAACATTTATTCCCCACCTCTACTCTGCCCTGGTCCCCCCAGCCCCTCTACTCTGCCCTGGTCAGGCCTCACCTGGAGTACTGTGTCCAGTTCTGGGCTCCCTGGTACAAAAAAAAAACAACAAGGATCTCCTGGAAAGAGTCCAGCGGAGGGCCACAAAGATGATATGGGGCCTGGAGCATCCTCCTTATGAGGAAAGGTTGAGAGATCTGAGTCTGTTCAGCCTGGACAAAAGAAGACTGAGAGGGGATCTCATCAATGTGTATAAATACCTGAGGTGTGGGAGACAGAGGGATTTGGCCAACCTCTTTTCAGTGGTTTGTGGGGACAGGACAAGGAGTAATGGCCACAAGATGGAGCACAGGAAGTTCTGCATCAACATGTGAAAGAACTTCTTCAGGGTGAGGGTGACGGAGCACTGGGACAGGCTGCCCAGGGAGGTTGTGGAGTCTCCTTCTCTGGAGATATTTAACGCCTGTCTGGATGCCTACCTGGGCAGCCTTCTCTAAGGAACCTGCTTTGGCAGGGGGGTTGGACCCGATGATCTTTCAAGGTCCCCTTCAATTCTGTGATTCTGTGATTTATGGGATCTGTTTTGTTTTTTTTTTTTTGAACAACAATATCTCTTTAATTGTGAAGCATTTTATTAACTCTTTTTACTTGACCTGCTGTCTCTCGTTTACTTTAGTCATTGCTCTATGCAAAGCACATATGAGAAGCTGCTTTCCTTTTAATTAAAATTTTTAAGCATTTTAAACTGGGCAAAAGTTAACCAATGGAGAAAGTGAGCTCAGGCAAGAGGACGCGATAACACTAGCTTCGTGGGGGAGTGTGGTAGCAGGGACTGGGACTGTGGTTTCTGCTTGTGAATCTTGTTTGAAGTAAACGATAGCTCATGATAAACCACAGGGACTCAAAGCAGGTTAGTAAGTGTCAGAAAATAAATATTGGCATGTTCAGAGCAGCTTCCTTCAGAAGGTCTTGGTGTGCTTGTGTAACTGAGTTCTGTTAATGCCTCTGGCACAGGTGATCATCAATCCTGTTACACATCAAGAGTGAACAGTAGGTTTCCAGGGAAGGTGTGTGACAAGCACCCAGGTCTGTGTGAGAAACACTCTGTAGTCAATAACTTAGGCTCAGGCGAGGTTCTCAATGAAGTAGTAATTTATTCGCGATTGCAATGGCGGATGCTCCACAATCAGGAGAGCGCATCTACTAGTTCCAAAACACAGTTTATATACTTTTTGATGACAGGACCCTCCCCTGTTTCCCCACTGAGTGGGTAATCCAGGTTCACAATCTATCTGATGCTTCACAAAGTAGCTGGCCTGTTAAATTTCAATTTCCTTTTGACATTTTTACTGCTTGAAGTGGTAATGTTTCTTCACTTATCTGACTTGACACGGTGATTTTCACCTAATTGTCCTAAGGAGTCTTGTTGTCTGCATTTTACAAGGTTGCCTGCTAAGCTTTCTTATCACTGTAAGCATATCTCAGTACCACATTCCTTCCCTCTAAACAATGCAACTCTGCAAAAACAACATTTATATTCCCACATCTGGAAGAACGAATAAGCAGAACAGAAGACAGACAGTGAAGCTCCTTCAAGCAAGAGTGGAAAGGAAATTTTTTTATCAGTAGTTTGGTGAGCTGTGGACTACTAATATCTGATGTATTGTAAAAGCCTGAGTGCTGTCGGACTGTAGTTTAGTCTTTTTTGTGTTCTTTATGCACAATTTCAGCCATCTTAAATTTGGGACTTTGGTTGAAGGGATGAGCTGCCTCCCATGAACTCATTGCTCCCAATGGAAATAGCTTTCCTTTAGTCTCGAAGCAAGTTTTCATCCTGTGTGCTTTTGATTAATTATTGCAAATGATTGCTGGGGTGTTTTTGTTTGTTTTGTTTTCCCCCCAACCTTACTGTGTGGGATTGTTCTTAGCATTTGCTATTTTGTGATGTCATGTACTTCATTTATTTTCTTTGCAATTTTGTGCAATTTCTAACAGGTTAATTTCTTTCTCTCTGCCCCTTTTTATAGCAAAAAGGCTGAAATGCTGTTAGGACTGGATGAGATGTTTGTGTGCTTCTCTTCCCCTTTCTTCACACGTGTACCCTCCCCTCTACAGGCTGCCCTGCCAGAGCCCCTCCTCTGGCTGGAAGAAGAGAAATAGCAAGCTCCTGTTTTGTGAAGGAGGCTGTCTTTCACTGCCTTGCTCAGAGATGCCTTTGACAGGAGAACTGATGTGATTTTGTTAACTTCTGGGCTGAGGAGGGAATTTCACTGGTCATGGGGCTGCAAGCCATCATTTTACTCTATGCTGTTGCAGCAGAAGCTTCTGGGAGTAAGTAGAATAAACTTTTTCCTCTGCTAAGACTGATATCTCTCAATGCAAAATATTTCTGCCAAGGAATGATCTCACTATCAAAACCAAGGAATGATCTCACTATCAAAACTATCAAAATCTCACTGTAAATTATGTTACTGCTTACAATTCTGCACTAATTTTTGTAGCAGCTTTGTCTCGATTCTCAGTGTAGTGTAGCAGCTAGCTTTACAGAGCTCCCTGGGTGGTACATGGGCAGGTGGGAGGGCACCCTGCCTATAATGCTGTTAAGTAGCGCATCTTCCTTCAGGATTACAAGAGAGAGCAATGGAAATGGTGAGATTATGCCAATTTTCTCACCTGAAAATAACAGGCAAAAATTCTGTGCTAGCCTCTTGTTCTAAACCTGTGCTCACTTTGTAATTTGGCAGATGAAAGATTTTCTTAAAAGTGTGAATAAAACATGAAATGTCAATTTTGTGGTCCTTGGTTATCCTTTGTAACTCTTGTCAACTGAAAAGCGATAAGTACATGAAGTATGTACTATGTGATTTTCTCTATGGAAGAAAATTTACAACTTAAAAAAACAAAGAGCAGAAGCTCTAAGTTTAGGCACCTTAACAAAATTATCCAAGTGCCTGACTGGACTGTCTGAGGTGCCCAGCCAACCACAGCATCTGTCTGTGATAAGCACATTGAACACTTCTGACTACAGCGTTCAGGTATCTACGTGGGAGCTGAGAGAGCTCTTAAATCTGGTCCTGGGGAGGCATGCTGAACATTTTAAAAATCTGATGCTGCATAAGAGATTAATTTTCCAAGTTTGCCTTACTATATTTACTTCAAGTTTATTGAATGCGATACTGATTTCTTCATTAAAAGCTAACAACTTGAAACAAACTTTTTCCACAGTTTAAAAGAAAAGAAGGGGGGGGGGGGGGGGGGGGGAAAGGGAGTGTCTCTTTTTTTGCCTGAACCACAAGATACTTAGGGATGTCTTAGAGGCAGTTGCAGTGATGCACAGGAAATAGATACCCTAAAACTTTGACTGGTCTTAACTTTCCATGTGCAAACAGAAATTCTCCTCCAGTCTGTCATGTGCTTTTTATGTTGTCTAGCAGTGCTTGAAATTCCTACCTTCATGTCAATGCGAACACGAAGCAATTCCCTGTGTGATGTAGGTGTGTTCTGGTCTCCCTCAGATTCACTGCCCTCCCAGCCCAAGTCTGAAGGAAAGTCATGCTGGAGAGCAGGCTCTCCGGTGCTGAAGGATGCTAGCCTTGAGTTGTGATGTTTAAGTGTTTGTTCCTTAGTGGGCTGGTGCTGAAAAAAATCTTTCTTCAGCAGTAAAGCTTGCTCTTGTTCCTGTTTTAAATGGTACTTATGAATTCTTGATTGTCTGTGTGCAATAAAGATTTTAGTTAAGTAGACATTTTCCTAAGTTAAAGGCCTGTGGCTGTGCAGAAGTTTGGCGTATAGGAAATATATTTCTTTCTTGGATTAAGAACCCCTAGTTAATGCAGGCATAATTCCATTGAAAAAAGAGCCATAATTTCCTTTTTGTTCTTTATTTGGTTATCCATGGTATTGTTGCATTTCCATACCTACCTCAATAAATACACTAAGGCATGTCATCCCTTTATCTGTGAGCTTGTGTGGTTTAGACACATGGAAAAGGGTGAAAGCAAAGTCTAATCCTTGCATACTTAGTAGCAAAACTTTTTTTTTTTTTTTTTTTTTTTTTAGGGGTGGGGGGTGTTGGGCTTTGGTTTCTGTTTGGAACAACTCAATGAATGGTTGAGGCCTGGTAGCAACAAAAGGACAGAGGGTAGAGCCATGCTGATGTTTCATGTGGTCACATACTTTAACTCTGAAAGTAAATGAAATTTTTCTGCTCAGTGGTTGTTTCTAAGATTTTCTTCTGGAAAATTGAACTTTTAAAAAAGACAGAATATGCTAGTTATTGTTTTTCTCTTTTCTTTGATCTTTTCACTAAAAAGAAGGCAAAAGAGAATAGATACATATCTATACAAAAAAGTGTAAGATTGAACACTAGTATATACTACCTGAAACAACCACTGCTCTTCTCTCTCCTCCCCTTTCCCCCCCAAGTGAGCTCCAAAGGGTTCAGCTCACAACACCACGGAGGGTTCCTGTCTGGAACAGGAGACCCCTTGCTCTTGGTGCTGAAATCAAATGTACACTTCACTTTTACACAGATGGTGGTGGTACGGAATGGGTAAGAATCCTTTGTAAGAAATATAAAGTGGATCTCAGCACCAAACTGTTGGATATGATCCTTCTGAGTTGCTCTAACATTATGACTCTCAGGGTAAGGATGTGTGCTTGCCCACCTAGGGTGTTCATATGTTGCTTCTTATTATTTCATGTTGGGTTTGTGGTAATTGAAGAGCAGCAGATCTGTCCTGAGCTGCATACAAATTTTCAATGCTTTTCAGTAATCTTACCTGTCATTACAGGATCCTCAGAAAATTTAAGTTCTGGAGCTTCCTGTTCTGCTGATTGTGTTGGTGAGTAACACAAGACTGTATTCAGGCCTTGTATGTGATGAGGAAAGAATGATTTGAAAACTTCCTTCTCTTCAACAGGGACGTTGATTTATTAGAAGAATGATATTTATGTCCAAGTGATATGCATTCATAGAAGTATCTGAGAAGTCCTACTGAACTTTACCATGCACAGACAGCCTCAAGTTCACATTCTGTGAACTGAGAAAACTCATAAACATTAGGGCTAAACAAACTACTAAGCCAGTGCAGGACAAAACCCAGCCATGTATGAATGTCTTTTTTCCAGAACCCAGTGTTAGCTCCTTTCATACTGAAATGGGCATGAAGAAAGACTTCTCCTTCATACTGAAATGGGCATGAAGAAAGACTTCTCCTTCAGTGACCATGAACAAAACTTCTCTTCTTTAAAGGACGGACAGACAGGAAGACAGGATATTGAGCTGACATGGAAAGGTTTGGTTGGATGGCCTGAAGTACAGTTTATAACTTTTGCATCTGATTTACATTGCCAGCAGGTGCTTGAATGTGCATATATATATATATATATATATATATATATATATATTATATGTTTTTATTGTAGCAGGAGGGAAAGCATGTGGATGTTCTGCTCACAAGATCTCACCCTGGCCTCTTAGCTTCCTACCCAGACAGTGCAGCTTAGAGACTCTTGGTTTGTTCAGCATTATTTCATCCCTGTGTGGCATTGTCATTGAAAGTGCTTGAGTGTGTCAGTGCCACTGTGAGGCAGAGAAAAGGAAGCTCTATTTTATGGGAGTCACAGTGGTCATTTTTCCGGGGTCTTGTCTTCTTCACCTGAGAGAAGAATGTGTATTTTCGATGAATCTTTCCTCTTCTGCACTTCAGTGGTCCTAGATAAGGCCATACCATGATATCTTCTAGGGATATCGTATTTGTTACAATCTCACACATCACAGACACCAAAACTTTTGGCACTAAAGGTATTATGACTCCAATCCTCTCCTCCTATGAGGGTAAATTATCACCTGGCCTAGAAGAGAATCTCCGATTAGAGGAATACAGACACTATGCAACACGCATCAGGGTGTCTGACGTCGTGTTCTCTAGAGGACAGTGCTGCTAATGGACGTTGCAAGGTCACAACAATGTCTTCATATACAAACATGAACAATCCCTCTCTTCCCATGCTTTCTTTTCCTCAGCCTGGATCTTCTAGGGTAGGTTGTCAGAACCAAACAAACTTTAGTTTGTGAAGGTCCAGCTTTGCTGCTCTCTGAAAGGTGTCAAGAGAGCATCATGCCACAACTGCATTACATTCTCTTTCTGCTCTTGGAATTAGATTCCTGACTTGATGGGAATTGTGAGGCTGTGAGCATAAGAGAGAGGGAAATTCTCTCCACCTTCCATATAGGAGCTATTGCTTGCATGCAGGGTGCTTTCAGAAACCCGGTTCTTTCAGTTGTAAGCCCAAGTGGGAAAGGAACATTTTGAAAATTTAGCCCCTTACTTACCTGATTTTAGTGGTGAAAAGATTAAAAAATATATTTTAAAAAGGAGGAAAAAAACCTGCAAGAGACAAAAGGTTTTTTGTTTGTTTGTGTTTCCTAGGACACAGTGCATCATACTTCCCCCAAAGAGCTAGATACAGCTACAGGTATTCAGCAGTCACCAACACGTTCCTGCAGGAGAGTATTTATAAAAGCAGTGGCATCTCTTTGGAGAGCACAGTGATCATTGAAGTATTGGGGAACTGCCAGATGGTTTTGAAAGTGAGTATTGTCATAGTCTGAGTGATTGGGATGAGCTAACATGGAACTGTGTCTTTCTGTGGGATTACTGCTACATTTAATATATATTTTTTTCTTATAATTAAAAGTCAGTTAGATCCTGGATCTCATAATTAGAGTTGCAGATTTGCCTGAATGCAACACAGCTTCAAATTAAATAGCTTAGAAGGCAGATTAAACAAAACATTTTATTTCTGAAGTGGCCTGTTTTGTTTTCATAAATTTCATTGTTTTGTTACATTAAGTGCAGAACTAGATATGAAATACAGAACTAGATGTGAAGCTAATCCCTTTGAAAAGAATTTGTTTTATTTTTAATTACTTTCATATCTGTAGCTGTAATTTAAAAATAGCAAACTTTTTAAAGAGAACTTGAGAAACCTGTATGATGTGCTGGATAGGTGCCTTTCCTAGTACAGTGTAAAATTCAGTTTTGTAACACTCCATTGATCACAGTAGAAGATCTCTGTCTTAGTGACAGACCAACAGACCATTTTCAGTTTACAGACCTCTTCCTTGGGTGAACCCTGTGGTAGGCAAGCTGAAGAATTACAGTTCCTAACAAGGTGAGCATGGAAAATAAACTCTCATCTGCCTTAGTTTTATTTGGGTTAACAAATGAGCTTATTCATCCGTTCTGTGTGGGAGTTGACATATGTATGCAATATACAAAAATATAGATGAAGCCAACAAAGAATAGGGTAGTTATCTCTGTCCTAATATGGCTATGTGGATAAAATTACCTGGTCAGTGGTAATGTTTTTGCATAAAAAAAATGAGAATTTGGTTACTGTCTTCAGGTTGAATCATTGAGTTCTGCCTTGTTATATCAGTGGCTGAACTCTGCTACTTCTAGCTTTTTGTCTTAGTTGAGGCCTCATAGGACATGCAAAAGAATCTGTAGTTAAATGCTTGTCTTTATAAAATAGAAAATATTAGGGAAAAAATCACTAGTGGTTGTAATCTATGCTGTATTTAAAAAGGGGACAGCGGAACACCATTCTTGTTACATCTTTCGAGAACAGTTCTTCCTTAGTACTACCAGCCAAATTGGAAATCACTTAGACATGCATTTTCTCCTCTGAATTCAGTAAAATTAAACTATGAAATGGCTAATGAATATGGAGCACTTTACTGTGTTTAGTTGCAAGAATCAACCAACATAAGTAGTCATTTTGCTTCTCCACAGAAGTAGAAAGGATTTATATTTATCCAGGTTCCTACTTTACCTTAGAATTGGTGATTGCTTCTGGCTTGAAAATAAAAGGGTATAACTGTGCTGTACAAAATACACTTAATAATCAGTGAAACTTATTTGTAGAAGAAATTTCTGGAAACTGTCTCAGATATTTACCCTGAAGATGTGGCTATTGCAGTTGTCTTGTTTGCAGCATTGAGGCTTTTCTTCATAGTCTTCTACTTACATGTCGTTATGTGACAAAGTCCACATGTTCCTAATGGCATTGATATTAATTGCTCTATAATCTTTACTTCTAGGTGCAAGATGTACAAATCAAGAAAAGTCTTGCATCCAGAGAAGAGTCTCTGAAGGAAATGGACACTCTAAGGTGGAAAAACTTCTAATTTAGCTTAGTTTTGTTTGTTTGGTTGGTTTGTTTTTGTTTTTGTTTTGATACTGTATGGTTTAGCAGCAGATAAATCTGAAGACCATCAGTAAAATGAGAGTTATATGGTCCAAAAAGATTTTTTGAACTTATTTTTCATCCTTTTTATGTAAAATTATTTGATGAGTAGACAGTTTAAGTGATTCTGGGTACAAACTGTCAAGCCTCTTGCTGCCTAGCAGCAAGTATGGAACATTCATTAGTTTTCTGAGTTGCAGTTGTTACTTGCAGAGACTCTTGAGTTTTGAACTCCATTTTAGAAGTTCTGTGTTTGTAGGGGACTGTATTTCTTGTGATGTAAAACTTTTTTTTTTCTTCTTCTTCCAGGTGATTTAAATTCCATTTATTCTTCTAATGTCACGAGTCTTCTAATGCCATCTTCTTCCACTTATACTAGCTTACTTTTAATATACTGTCAGTGTGTAGCTCTCTGACAGGCAAAGGTATGGACACTTGTGAAGAATCCAATATAAAAAGAAGCCTCTTCTAACTGTGGAGGTCCAGTATTTTTCCAGAGAGCTTCTTGTACTACCGAAAAAAAAAAAAAAAAAAAAAAAAAAGGAATTTCTGTTGTCTGGTCTGAGCCTCCTAATCTTCTCTTTGTCCTGCTGCTTGGATTCTCAGCCTTTAAACAACACTGACAAGTGAGATAATTGACTCAATTCAGAGTGTCAAAAAGAGCAAGTTTGGAGTAAATGTATTGCTTTTTATGTTCATCAAGAAGAGCTCTGTGTTCCAAAATAATAGTGGTATTGGAGTTCCAATCATTTATACAGGCACACATTCTTCCATAAAGATATTTGTTGTCTTATTCTTTGCAGAGAAGTGAAAAAAGAGGTAGCAAAGAAAGCATTCAGTGAAGTCTGGCTATTGAAAATAATTATTCAGACCAGTGAACCTTATTAGCATTTCCCTCAGCCTATTGTGAATAACAGTGGTATAGCTTGTCCTCTGAACACATGTGTAATTTCCACAAATAGTAACAAAAGCAACCTCATTTGCCTAGGAGTATAGAAACCCTTATCCCACGTACAGTCTTTTCTTCTGGAAAGACTTTTTCAATGCACTAACACCTGGACAATGTTTTCCTCTTGCACTGTCTTTATGAGTTGGCTTGAAATGAACGGTTAGTTCCAATGTTAATGTGCAGAAGAACCGTGTATCTCCCTGTTTGGGAGCTGACCATTGGAATACTGCAGAATTCTTCCTTTAGATGGCTTATCTTTCCCTATTGAGAGGGAAAATAGATTATTAGAGTACATTGTGTTAGGACTGAAAATCAATGTTCGAACACAGTCACTTCCAAAAGTGGAAACTTCTGTACTCTCAGCCTGGGATAGCAAAGTTACTGAGTCAGACAACAAGGACTGGGGGATAACACTATGATAAAGCCCAAGTATGTACACCTAGCAGAGCAGGAAGATAAAAACAAGGGGTTGACTGGAAAGCACTTACTCATGGTTTTGTGTGTATCACAGCAGAAGACAAATTTTTAAGAGTACATACAGCTGCATCACAAATGAGACATGCTCACCAATGCTGCAGGCACCCTGAATCATAAAATAAAATTGCTCTTTTACATTAAACAGTAATTGTTGCCATTAAGTACAATTGCTTGTAAATAGTTTCCCAGGAAATTGCTTTACTAAATGTTACAGTTATGTTGAAGATGTTATGATTATCTTGTTTGTTTGTTTGTTTGTTTGTTTTGATTGTTTTGAAAAGGGGCTTTTAGGGTCAAAGCTAAATCATGAAAAGTAGAGGTTTGTTATAAAGAATGGAGATAAGAGTAAGATGGATCCATTGTGGGGGAACAACTCTGTTCAGAAAATCTGAATCTAATGTCATAAGCTGACGGGCAACCACTGTTTTGAAGTAAGAAGCACTGTTTAATTGCAGGGAAGTACTAGAACAGCATCCTCTTCACTTTTCTTTCCATGATGGGAAAGTTCTGAAGCTCTGTCCTGTAAGAAGTGAACAGACTTGGGCACTAAACATAAAGTGGGGCATTCTCAGTGTCCTGCAGACGTCACAAGCATCCACTGCTCATGCAGTCATTGAAGACGTGAGACCTGGTAGAGTCATGCTCTAGGTTGACTGTTAGCCTTTGTGCCTACTATGTCTATCTCCTTGTTAAAGACTACAAATTGTTACGGCTTGATGACAGGCTAGCAGCCTATGGTGCTTCTCTGATTTGTTTTAGTAGTTAGTGTTATGAAATTATCTGTAATTTGCATTCTTGTTGGGGTTAGGAAGCCAACACATTGTTACCTGAGCACAGTTTGCACTTGTTCTCATGCTATTGCTACATAGCATTGTTTAAATAAATGTTCCTTTATAAGGTGTGGGTCATATTCAATTCGATTTCTTTGAGTAGAGTAAAAATATTCTTCTTAGTTAATGCTTCTCTGCAAACACAGAAAATCTGAAATGAAAAAGCATATGTCTGTAAATGATCTGATTAAAAATAATGCACTGAAGTTAAACACACCCGCAAACCCTGGCTTTAATAAAACTTGTCTATGATCTTTAAAATGATTGGGCTTTCTGTGGCTTTTGTATCAAACCAAGTGTCCTGCAAGGTAGAATTTATGTCTCTACTCTTTCATTACAACAAAGCAATGACTTTAAATCATTGTAATAGGCCATAATACTTCCTAGTATTGTAGCATGCATGTGTGATTTCACACTTTACATTTGTTACCAGATGGATGTGCTGGGAATATGCCCAACCAGGTATCAGCGAAAGGGTTCTGTTCTTGTCAAAACAAGGGACTTAAACCTCTGCTCTCATCGATATTCTGGTTTTACTTCTGTGCAGTCTGTTGCTCTTCCTCGTATGTCGGTAAGTGCTGGGAAATGGCATTGGTTCTTCCACAGGTCCTTTTAATTTCTTTGGAAAGTCTAAGGACCAGGTTTACAATTCGTGTCAGGTACTTCTGTGGGAAGGAACATTTTTAGTAATGTAAATGAAAACATTTTGAGTAGTTGTTTATGCTCAATTACGTTTGTGCGTGTCTACCCAAATTTGAATCCTTAGCAAAGAAACAATTACTGTTGTTGTTGTCCTTTTAATGGCTATTAACATAATCTGGTTTTAATGCAGATTTGTACTGTAGTTGTTGAGTATTATAGAATAAATGCAAGAGGTTACTATGGTGCTTGTATTAACCTCTGTCATTAAAACATTATAGTGGAAACTGACAGAAGAGCATGAAAGAGGGGAATAGAAAGAAGGAAAAGAAAGCTTTTTTTAAAAGCAAAATTTACAACTTTTCACTGCTCATAGCAAATACTGTTAATGTTTGTATTTTGTATCACTTTAATTAGGTGAAAAATAACTGTTCCTTGTATTGTACTAGCTAGTCATCATTTACCAGCCTTTTTCTTGACTTACTTGACCAGAAAGATCTGCTTAACACTAATGCTTTGCAAACTGAAATGAATTGAGACCATTTGACACTGAAAGTTAATAGCAGTTGCATTTCAGTGAAGGAAAAGTGTAGACTGAAAAAAAGAGCACATTAACCTACACAAGCTGGGGGCAGTCAGAGGTCTAGACAGAAGACTTAACTACATCACAGAACTGGAAACCTCCATGAAGTCAGGAGTGAAAAAATTGGGCAGCCTGACATAGGTCATCAAGACTTTCCCTGAAGTATCTTTTCTTCTCAGTCGGAGCAGCAGATCCTGTCTTCTAAACTGGAATGTGTTCAGAGCATTAAGGATGGAGTCCTGGCAGAAGCCAAGTGTACTGAATCCAACCTCGTTGCACCATTTTCTCAGAAAGGTGGTAGGGTAAAGACAGAGACTCGGTCTTTGTTGAAACTCTTTCAAGTGGAAGCAGAGACACTGTACAAAAAAGGTAATAGGATGTTTCTGCTTTATCAAGAATAAAATTATTTCTTGCAAAACCAAATGGTTTCCTAGAAGAATCTTGGGACTGCATCTTGCCTGTGAGAACTCCAGATATTTCTGTTCTAGTATTAAACTATGTGAAAGGTGATGTTTGTACAGTCTGGGCTACTGACAGCTGCCATTTTTTTGAAAGCTGGAGAGACTGCTGTAACTGTACTTTGAGTGGTTATCTAAAAGTGGTAGATTGAGCTCTAAATGTGAGGAACCTTTTTTTTTTTTTTTTTTTTTTTTTTCCTGCTTTAAAAATATATATATATGAATTTCTAGAATACTTTTTATTTGTATTTGTACTGATGTAAGATGACGTGATCTTCCTCCTGGGGAAGAACCTTAGAGTCCAGCCATGTATTATTCTTGGCACACAGATCTATTGAATTTTGGGAGGTTGGGGTATGGGACAGAGTAAATGATTATATAAAACTAGAAAGGACAATGATTGTAAAGAATCAGGGTAATTGTAAAAGGCATATTTATAGCAAACAGGATTTTTTTTTTTTTTTCAGATGTATCTGCTTTGTTTTGTTTCTCTGAATTTCTTTCACACCACATTTGTGTTTAGGCCTTCATTCTATGATATTCAACCAGAGTACAGGCACACATATTCATCCCTTGACTTTACGGAAACTAGAGAGATTCTTATATGTAGAAAGAAATGCTGAGAGTAACATTTCCCTAAAATTTGGTGTTAACCAAAGCAAATGGCCAGAAACCAGATGTCTGATTTTTTCTTACGTCTTTCCAGTGGACTCCAAGGATCTATATATGACCAGCATGCTCTATGAAAGGGAGCAAACCAAGAAGGAGGTCACTGGGAAGGAAGTGACCAACCTATTGTGGAGGCTTTGCCTAGCACATAGTACGAGTTTTGAGGTGAACTTTTACATGTAACTTCAGTTTCTAGTAATACACTTTTTGGTCAAAAAAAAAAAAAAGTGTAGTGGGCCATATCCGGCTGGCGGATGGTCACTAGTGGGGTCCCTCAAGGCTCCATTTTAGGGCCCTTATAAATGTCCTTACAAATGATTTGGATGTAGGACTAGAAGGTGTTTTGAGCAAATTTGCTGACGACACCAAACTTGGAGGAGTTGTGGACTCTGATGAGGATGGAAAGGCCTTGCAGAGAGATCTGGACAGACTGGAGAGCTGGGCGATCACCAACCACATGAAGTTTAACAAAGGCAAATGCCAGGTCCTGCGCCTGGTAAGGGGCAACCCTGGCTATATGTACAGACTGGGTGATGAGACGCTGGAGAGCAGCCCCGCAGAGAAGGGATCTGGGGGTTGTGGTTGACGGCAAGTTGAATATGAGCCAGCAGTGTGCCCTGGCAGCCAGGAGGGCCAACTGTATCCTGGGGTGCATCAAGCACGGCATCGCTAGTCAGTCAAGGGAGGTGATTGTCCCGCTCTGCTCTGCGCTGGTGCGGCTTCACCTCGAGTACTGTGTGCAGTTCTGGGCACCACAGTACAAGGACATGAAACTGTTGGAGAGTGTCCAGAGGAGGGCTACGAAGATGGTGAAAGGCCTAGAGGGGAAGACATAAGAGGAGCGGCTGAGGTCACTGGGCCTTTTCAGCCTGGAGAAGGGGAGGCTGAGGGGGGACCTCATCATGGTCTACAACTTCCTTGTGAGGAGGAGTGGAGAGGCAGGTGACCTATTCTCTGTAAACACTAGTGACAGTGATTCAAAGATTGAAGCCAAAATTTCCTTAAGTGGTATATTCTTTATTGCAGCGCTGGATGCACGGGGGATCTTTCCACCTATCGTGCATGTCCGAAGTAACAAACCATCTCATATTTATATATCAAAACGATGAATATTCTATTTAAACGCCTATACATATTAATTACCTAAACCCGCCTACTCTCACTTCGTATGCTAATTAGCTTATCAGTCCTTGCGCTTGCGCAAAGCCTTCCAAGAATTGTGGGCCGGGGTCTTTGGGACGTGGGCAGTGGTCTCTGGGAAGAAGACCGTAGGTCTTCCTCGTGATGCACTTTTCACCTTTTGCTTAAAAAATGCCAGATAGGATGAATCAGTTTTTTTCCAAGCTGAGTTGGATTTCGGCCTAAATGAGGATCGGCAGATAATGGGATGTCTCAGTTAACAAGACATAACAGAAGGTTGACTCAAGTTATCTCAAGTCTCAGCCTGACTGAGGGTTGACAGATAATGGGATGTTTCAATTAACAAGATGCTTCAACATAACAAAAGGTCGACAGATAACAAGATGTCATCTATTTTGTTCTCATTAATTTTTAACCACAAGATTTATTCTATCCTAAAGTGAGTCTATACAATATCAATAGGACCTGCGGGAACGGTGTTAAGCTGAGGCAGGGGATGTTTAGGCTGGACATCAGGAAGAGGTTCTTCACCAAGTAGGTGGTTGCGCACTGGAACAGGCTCCCCAGGGACGTAGTCATTGCACCAAGCCTGTCTGGGTTTAAGAAGCAATTGGACTGTGCACTTAGTCACATGGTATAAACTTATGGGCAGACCTGTGTGGTGCCATGAATTGGACTTGATGATCCTTATGGGTCCCTTCCAACTTGGGATATTCTATGATTCTATGGTCTGAGAGTTCTACACAGACAGATGTATGACTTCCATTGGACAAGTTTAGAATCACTCTAGCACCATTACTGTGGCCCTTCATTATCCTTACGTAATCCATAGCATCAAACCTGTTTCTATGAGAATTGTACAATTTATGATGCAGCAAGAGAGTGTAACAGAAAGAGGGAGATGGGATAGTAAATCTAGTAGCCTCGAGGTTATGGAGGTCACTTATTTTTTAACTGGGTAAATCCAAGTGTTTGAAAGCAATTAAAAAAATAAATAAAACAAAAACCCAAAAATATTCTTTTGCTCACTAAACTGACTGGCTTCTTTCCACTTACCTTTTTCTATTACCTGCATGCTGTACTTACTGCCTTTGTTCTCCCTGCCCTATTATGATTTAACTGCATGTTTTAGTTGTATCTTTACAACTTTGTATCTTTACAACTTTACAACTATCTTTGTATCATTAGGTATCAAACATATATAAACTCTACTGTAGCTCAGACAACTTTATATATAGGAGTTTAAAAAAAACTATTTTTGCTGCAGATTGGCTAAAAATTTTGAAAGCTGAAACATTGTGTAAAATGGAATTTATGCATAATGGGTTGAAAAGTTTCTAAGCTCTGTTATTATGAACAGATTTTCAATCTTTATTCCAAGTTAGTTGTAATAGAGGTGGGGAAGCAGAAGGATATGTCCCATTTCTGGAGTATGCAAGTAAAGCCAAAAGATGAATATTTACATTAGCATTTAGCATTGCCATAAATTGTTAGTTATGTGGTTTGTTTAATATTCAAAATTACTACCTAACATATGAAACTAATGTGAATTTCCAAAAATATGTTTTTAAACATCATACATCTCTCCTATGTCTTGTGACCTTTTACTGTTCTTGGTTATGGATTTATTGTTAGACATGTCAGAAGAATACTGGCTCCAGGTTCTTCTTCTGGTAGTTATATGTAGCATGGGCCTGATTCTAAGAGTCAGCAGAAGTTTGTTCTGGCTACATTATGCTAAATAAAGAACAGTTTTTGTAGCAGAATATTAAATTCAGTAGAAATTGTAGTTTTGATTTTAAAGGGCAGCGGTTTTGAAAACGCTGAAGCCTTGCATTGTCTTGGGAATGTATAAGTGTTGGATTATAAAAAGATAAAATGCTTTGAAGTGTCACTTTTACATATAAACAATAAATCAGACTGAAAAGATGACTTGTAAGGTTGTAAGACCATTGAATATTGGGAAAAAGCAATTTTGAACTGTATAAAAAAAGTCTGGTTTGTGTTGATGCTGCAGTTTGTACAATTCAGCATCAAAAACTTTTTTCCTACAACTTTACTGGGAGATACTGTCCTTGGTAGTGCTATTGTTTCCATGTTTGAGTTCCAAAGTTCTTTTCACTTTGCCTCATTCCCTTAAAACAGTTTGCACATGAATCCCCTGCTGCTGAGTCTTAAATGGTTTGTTCCATGTGTTTCTGAGGAATTCTAGCAATAACTATCATATTTTTTTGGGAGTGCTGCTTGGGGCCAGAGGGAATCTTCTCACCATTTTCACTGGTGATTGCTGCTAACGTAGGGTAGAATATTGTGGTCACATGGAACATGCAGTACCTTCATTTTTTTCTGTGATGGCCATCATTCTAGATGGGGGTCTGCTTGTATCCTTAGATTGTTCAGGTCTTGACATTTTTATTGATACACTGGAAGCAACATATCAGTTAGTATTTGTTGCTGTCTTTGAAACAAAGATCCCTATCTTCTGTGAAATTCTGAGGTTATCAAGAACACCTGTTATATACAATAGAGAATGATCAGCAGATGATGGTGCTTAATCATTGCTGATGGGAGAAAACTGATGCCAAAACCTAAGAGAGTGAGCACTGCAATATCCCATTATCCTTCAAATTGAATGGTTCTTGCTGGTAATGGAGCTTCCATATTGAGCTACCTTGAAGAAAAAAAATAAATAGAAGAACACAGTTCTTGTTTAAATCATTCATGGTCAGCATGTTACTAGAAAACAGATATGTCCTATTGGGGAAAACACTGAATTGAGCCTTAGTGCCTTCAAAAAGCTTCAGACCTAGCCTAGGAGAAGGCATTCCACCTTCATTCGTGTAATGTAAGTCCGGTGTCAAGTAACAAAGGCTGTCTGCATCTTTCTTGGGAAGAAGGGACACAGATGCTCCAGTATGGGTACAGATGGGTTACAGGCTTTATGGGGACTGGAGAAGAAAACCATGGTGGATTACAGCTCTGCAGGGTAGTGGTGCCTGTTTAGATATGAATATACTGCATATATTCACTTTTCTCTTAGTATTAGCTGTGATTAACAAGCACAAGTAGGTGTTTGTGTAATGTGGCATGAGACTTATGGTAAAGACATAATATAATAATAAAAAACGACAGCCCTAGGAGTTACTCCTAATGTATTAAATAGTGATCATAGCCTGACCTTGTATCACAGCCTGACAAAGACCTATAGCACTAGGCTGGGGAGCAAGCGGCAGGTGGCCTTTCGAAGTGCTGTTCTGTGGGACACGTTTCTGTCACTGAGCTGTAAGCAAGTCTGCCATCTTTTTAGCATGTGTTAGGGAGACTGGTGCTAAAGAGAAATAGCAGAGCTGTGAAAATAAGGGTTCTTGGTATGTAGAATAAAATCAGCCTCTCTACTTATGATAGCGCTGAATTCCATGTGACTGTCTTTGTAAACGCAATATATAATGGCATTTAGGAACAGACTAGAGTGCTAAATAGTGTTTGGAAAATGCTGAAAAAAGAAATCATTGTAGTGAACCTGAGAAAGTTTCTCTAAATCCTGCCTTCTTTTGAACACCCGTATTTCAATGTCTTTGAAGAAATGGTAGATGATTTTTCCCAGAAACAGAGGGATGTCACTTCTGTCTCCAAAGGGGCCCCGATAGCTTCTTGTGTGGGAAATTTGTTTTGTAAATTACTAGGATTAGCACAAGTGGCTGCTGTCTGTGTCACTGCCTAAAAGAGAGGTGAATTATTTATCATAAGGCTGTCCCAACACAGGGTTTGACTGGTCATCGGCTGTTTTCACTGTTCCAGGGTGTTCCTTCTTTGTGACAAGGCATTTCAAAAGGGATCTGTATTATCCCTCATTCTAACCAATAAAATGTCCTTTTGGCCAGGAAAGAAGTTATGGGAATGGCGACAATGTTGCTTGGGAGACAGCTCTGCTGTTACGCATGTATGGCTTGTTTGTCCCCTTATTGTCTGACTGTGAATGAGGCAAGACCTCATGAATGAGACATCTCTTTCAGGACCCCAAACCAAGAATAAGTAGAAGGGAAAATCTCAAACTCCAGTGAAAACAGTAAACAGTGGAGAAAATGGAGGAGGAGACTGTCATTTCCAAGGAAGAAAAGCTGTTGTTTAATTTTTTAAGCTATTATGAGACAAGATTGAATTTCAATGTGGTTGTAGATTAGCTAATGGACCATTAAGTGGACAAGCTGCATACTGACAAAGAATGGTCAAAGGGATATGGGGAGAAGGGATCCTCACTTGAGAGAGATTTGAAGGAAGGCTGTCATACAGCTTTGGCTGGGGGCTGCATTTACATATGGCTGTCTGAAATTTGTTGCTGAACTGGTAGCTCTGGTGAATGTAGCCGTATGTGTGCATCCAGCAGCGTGGGCAAGAGTATGTCAGGCTCGCTCACCCAACTTCTGTATCCCAATCTGAGCCAAAAATGCTGACATATAGGGCATAGTCTCACTATTCGTTTTTTGTATGAGCCTTTCTATATACATGCACTATGGACCCATACAGTAACTAGTTCTTTCCATAAATATTCAACAAGAAGTTTTGTACTGATTAAGGAGGTATTGGGGAGGTATTGGGGAGGCAAGGACAATCCCCAGACATGGACTGTATATCTCGAAACAAGACACTGGAACTCATGATAAGGAAGCGGCAGACGGACAGAGAAACAAACGTAAGGACTATAAATCTCGAAACTGGACATTGGAATTCATTATAAAGATACAACAAACGGAAGAATTAGCAACAACCAGCTCTTGCAATTAAGAAACCTGCCAATTCAGCAGATTCCTGACCAAAGGTGAAAAATACACTGTGAGGAAGACTCGGGGTCTTCCTCCCAAAGACCCCTGCCCACGTCCCAAAGACCCCTGCCCACAATTCTTGGAAGGCTCTACGCAGGCGCAAGGTGCCAAAAGGCTAATTAGCATGAGAAGCGAGGGAAGGCGGGGATAGGTAATGAATATGTATAGGTGCTTGTAGAATATTGATAGATTGATTGTATAAATTCAAGACTGCTTTCCGCTTTGGGTATGCACGATAGGTGGAGAGATCCCCCGTGCATCCAGCGCTGCAATAAAGAATATACCACTTAAAGGAATTTCGGCTTCGATCTTTGAATCAATCTGGCGACCCAGATGGGACAACCTCTCTGCCGGACCGCAGGACCCGCTGGGGACAGGACTCCCTAGGGTACCCCCGGGATTTCCCGGAGGGACTCCTCGACTCACCGGATCACTGCGGAGGCAGACAAGGACCCCATCATTGTAAGTGAGTATATTCTTTATTCTGGTTTGGTTTTCTGGTAGACCGGTCATCTGGGACTGTCCAGTAAGTCGGAAGGTGACTTCTGCAGGACAGTATTTGGTATATACTTTGTGGTTAGTACCACAAGTATATCTGGGGACCTTGGGGTCCATCTGTATCTGGAACTGTCTGTAAGTCAGAAGGTGATCTTCTGTGAGGCAGTGTTTGGTATATACTTTGTGGTAAGCACCAAAAGTATATTTGGGGACCTTAAGGAAAGAGCTCGCTTTAAGGTCCATCTGGAATTGTGTTGTCTATTTCGGTTTTCTGACTCATGGAGTATGGTATTTAACTTTGGTTATTGTTACTGTGATTTTGGCTATTTTTCTGGTGGTAATAGTAGGTTTGTGGCATTGTTATAAGAGAGATATCGTTACGGTGTTACACAGTTCGGTTTTCTGACTTATCGCATGTGGAATTTGACTCTGACTATTGTTATTGTGATTTTAGCAATATTGCTGGTAATAGTAGCTTTGTGACATCGCTACTGAAAGATATTGCGTGCCCGTATTTTTGTGAGTGATACGTTTTGTGATACGCTTTTGTAAGTAACGTGTATTCTGAAAGCGTAAACTGGAAACTGGGGGGGCAAACAAGCAGTGAAATTTTAAAGAAAAGTGTGTTAGGATGTGTTTTAAGTCACTGGAAGGATATTGGAGGATCTGCCGGTGGAAGTGTGAACAGGAAAACATTGATAAAATATCGTAATCAGTGGTGGCCACTTTATAAGCTGGAATGTGGAGAAAAGTGGCCCCTAAATGGAACTTTAAACTATAATATTTTGCTACAGTTAGTGTTGTTTTTGGAGAAGCAGAACAGGATGAAATGTTGTATACTGATGTTTCAGCATCTTGGTGGGAAAAGGTACAGAATTAAGTTGGCCCCTGACTGAGCCTTTGATGATGGCATTAGAGAAGTACAGGCTGGAGAAAGATAAAGGAAGTGTTGAAAGGGTTGTTGAAAGTGTTAAAGATGTTTGAAGTTGAATGAGCAGGGAAAGAGGATGTAGGAATGATAATAGTTCTGCCTCTGCCCGAGGCAGAGATCTTAAAATCAGGGGTGTTAGCCCTTTGGGGCAAAGGGACCACAATGGGTCTGAGAGAGTTGTCACAGAAACAGAAAAGCAGTTAACTCTTAAAAAACCTGAGTTCATGTGCGAGCTCAGATTGCCGATGGGACCGCTCAGGGAACTGTGGACAATTGCATTCCCCTGACCGACCCCCACTAAGACCCGAATCATCCTGAAAATTATGAACGGTTAAGTAAATACTAAAACCTGGATGAATTGGGAATTGAGAATATGCTTCCAACAAGGTCTAAAAGAAACCCCTATGGAATTTTTGGACCAACTCCGAAATGTAATGAAAATAAATAAATAAATAAATAAATAAATAAATAAAACAAAACGGTTTGGACCTGGCTTTGGAGGACAAATTGACTAGCCTTTTCCTAGGGTAATCGACCCCTGATTTCAACAGGAATAATGGGGACTTGGGGAATCTACCCTAGCGGATCCTCCACTGGTTATAATGAAGCTAGGGGAGGAATGGAAGTGAAATTTCTTATTGATACGGTGCAACATATTCAGTTCTAAATCAAGCATTAATGCCTTCACAGAATTATTATGTTAGGGTAAAAGATGTGTCGTGGTTTAACCCGGCCGGCAGCTAAACACCACACAGCTGTTCGCTCACCCTCCCCCTCCCTCTCTGGGACGGGGGAGAGAAATGGAAAGTGAAGCCCGTGAGTTGAGATAAAGACAGTTTAATAAGACAAAATAATAATAATAATAATAATAATAATAATAATAATAATAATAATACAATGATGATAATAGTACCACTACTAATAATGTGTACAAACAAGTGATGCACAATGCAATTGCTCACCACCCGCTGACCGATGCCCAGCCTAACCCCGAGCAGTCCGGCCCCCTCCCCCCGGCTAGCCACCCCTATGTATTGTTTAGCCTGACGTCAGATGGTATGGAATACCCCTCTGGCTGGTTTGGGTCACCTGTCCTGGGTCTGTCCCCTCCCAGCTCTTACTGCACCCCCAGCCTGCCTGTTGGCAGGACAGGGCAAAAGGCTGAGATGTCCTTGGCTTGGTATAAGCACTGCTCTTTAACAATTAAAACATCGGGGTGTTATCAGCACTCTTCTCATCCTAAGCCAAAACATAGCATTCTCCCAGCTACTAGGAAGAAAATTAACTCTGTTCTAACTGAAACCAGGACAAGGTGTAACCGAAAAGGCTTATTTTTGTGAACCTTTGAAGTACAAGTTAGGGAAACAATGGGGCATACACAGATTTTTATATATGCCTAACTCCTCATGGGCACTCTTAGGTAGAGATTTATTAGAGCAAGTAGGAGCAGAAATTGTCTTTGAAAAAGGGAAAATGGAATTAAGTATAGGAGAAGAACAACTAACAAATGTGTTAAGCTTGGCACTAATACAAACTGACCCTAAAAGTGAAATACCTTTAGAGATCACAGATCAAGTATGTCCAGGAGTTTGGGCTACTGAAACCCCTGAAAGAGCTAAAAATGTGACCTTAATAATTATTAAATTAAAGCCAGGAGAGAAACCCGTTAAGGTTAAGTAATATCCTTTGAGGATAGAAGATAGGAAAGGAATTAAAGAGATAATTAATAAATTTTTACAGTGTAGATTATTGAATGCGAATCAGAATACAATGCACCCATATTGCCAATTAAAAAGGCAGATGAAAAAGCTATAGGCTAGTTCAGGATTTGAGGGCCATAAATAAAATCACTGAGCATATACATCCAGTAGTGGCAAACCCTTATACTTTGCTGACTAAATTAAAGAATAGTCAAGTCTGGTTTACCGTACTGGATTTAAAAGATGCCTTCTTCTGCCTAGGCTTAGCCACAGAAAGCCAAAACCTATTCGCCTTTGAATGGGAAAATCCCGATTCAGGCAGAAAGACGCAGCTTACGTGGACATTACTACCTCAAGGATTCAAGAATAGCCCCACTATTTTTGGAAACCAATTAGCAAGGGAACTCGAAACATGGATGCCTCCGGACACTGAAGGTGCTTTGTTACAATATGTAGATGATCTCTTAATAGCTACCGAGACTAAAGGGAGTTGGATTCAATGGACTATAAGTCGTCTTAATTTTCTGGGTTTAAATGGATATCAAGTCTCTTGACAGAAAGTCCAGCTGGCTCAACAAAGTGTGACCTATCTGGGATTTGAAATTTCGGAAGGACAACGAGAACTAGGAACTGAACATAAGGAAGTCATTTGCCGGACTCCAGAACCTCAAATGGTAAAGGAGCTACAAACCTTTTTAGGAATGACAGGTTGGTGTCGCCTTTGGATTTATAATTATGGACTATTGGTAAAGCCTCTATGTGAATTGATAAAGATTAACCAGTCAAAGTTAGTCTGGACTGGAGAAGCACAAAAAGTCTTTAAACAACTTAAACAAGAATTGATGATTTTGAAATATCAAGCAATATTGGTAGAACAGGACAACGTGGAAATTGTGATAACTAATATTGTGAATCTAGCCTCTTTTCTTAGTGATGCTCCGGCACAACCTGTGATTCACGATTGTTTAGAAACTATAGAGACTGTGTATTCCAGCCGACCAGACCTTAAGGAGGAGCCTATGGAAGATGCGGAAGAAACTTGGTTCACGGATGGGAGCAGTTTTGTTACGCAAAGACAACGTAAAGCTGGATATGCTATAACAACTACTCAGCAGGTAATCGAGTCTAAGCCTTTACCCCCTGGAACATCAGCTCAAAAGGCGGAGATAGTTGCTCTCACGAGAGCATTGGAACTGGCAGTGGGAAAAAGGGTAAATATTTGGACAGATTCTAAATATACATTCGGCGTGGTACATGCTCATGGAGCAATTTGGAAAGAACATGGATTGCTGACCGCTCAGTGAAAACACATAAAGTATGCTGAAGAAATTTTAAAATTGTTAGAGGCTGTAAAACAACCAGAAAAAGTAGCTATCATGCATTGTCAGGGACACCAAAAGGGGAACACCGATTTTGAAATTGGAAATCGATTGGCAGAGGCTAAGCAGGCAGCTGAAATAACTGAGGTGAAGGCATTGTCTTTGATACCAGACGGTAAAATCCAAACTATATCCAAATTATACAAAAGAAGACTTAAAATTAATTGAAGATTTGAAAGGTAAAATGAAACCAGATGGATGAGTATATTTAAAAGATAACCACATAGTAATACCCTCTAGTTTGACATGGCCCATAGTTCTTACAGAACACAATAAAACGTATTGGGGAGCTGGCACACTGCATAAGAGCCTGAGTCAGACATTAGTGGGACTCAACAATGTAGCATTTGCTTACACAGTAACCCCAATACCAAGAATAGAATAAAATTTGGAATAATTGGTAAAGGAAATTATTTGGGGCAACAGTGGCAAATTGATTTTTCAGAACTCCCTAGAAAAGGGGGGTATCATTATTACTGGTTCTGACTGACATGTTTTCAGGAAGGCCTGAAGCCTTTCCCTGTCGAACAAACAAAGCAAGAGAAGTGGTTAAAGTCTTGTTAAATGAAATAATACCATGCTTTGGGATTCTAGTAGCAATGTCTTCTGATAGAGTTTCACATTTTTGTGCACAAGTGGTAGGACAGATAAGTAAGATTCTAAAGATAGATTGGCAACTGCATACTCCTTATAGACCACAGGCAAGTGGACAGGTAGAAAAAATGAACCATTTAATTAAACAATAAATAGCTAAAATTGGATAAGAAGCTAATTTGTCATGGCCTCAATCCCTCCCTTTAGCATTACTTGGAATTAGAGTTAAACCTAGAATAAAAGGGAATTTGAGTCCCTTCAAAATCTTATATGGAAGGCCATAGCAATTTCTATTTAGTGGAGAGGACCTAACGCAGTTAGGATCAGAATATTTATATGCTTATATAACTGAACTTCAGAAACAATTAAATAAAGTACATAAATTTGTTTTAGGGACCAGGGCTAGAGGGTTGGATCAACCAATCCACCCCTTTAAGCTCGGGGATTATATATATATAAAGACTTTTTCAGGACAACCCCTACAGGAAAAATGGAAGGAAAGTGGACGGAACCATACCAAGTATTACTGAAAACACACACCGCCATTAAGATTAAGAAGCAAGCAGCTTGGATCCACAATTCAAGGGTGAAGAAGGTCCTGGCGAGGATATAGACCACCACTCCAATTGGACCAACAAAATTACGGTTTTCCAGATCCTAATGATTGCAGGGGTGCGGTTCTCGGATTCGGGGTGGGCAACTTGGGATGAGAACTTACACCTGACCTTAATACAAACAATTTCTCAAGTAACTAATAAGACGAACTGTTGGGTATGCACCCATCTGCCACAGCATGGGAATAAGGGTGTATCGTTAATCTGGATTCCATTGCCTGCAAACTTATCTTGGACTAATTTGTGGGAAAACACATCTTGGGGTCGAAAATATTAAGCAGTTTTGGAACTAGAAGTGAGTAGCTTCATGCCGTTAGAATCCTATTATGTATGTGTACAAAGGTGTAACCCGCCTAAGGGTATAGGAAAACAGCATTGTATAAATACGGATACTACTTATGTGGGAAATCAGACATCTTGTAATTGAACAATTGATATTAGTACGACTAGCGGCTGGGCAAATTCAACCAGCTGGACAGTTCCAGAAGGAAAAGGGTGGTATTGGCTATGCAATGATACAGCCCGTAAGGTCTTGCCTGAGAATTGGAAGGGAACTTGCACTCTTGGAGCGGTAGTCCCCAATATGACAGTACATGATGTAGTGCCTCGAGGTTACCTGAGAAATCATATCCGGAGAATCAGATGAAAAATTAACAATACATTGGTAGAGAGACACACCCCTTTTCATAGTTTTGTGTGATGGTTTATCACATGGTTAGGAGTGAGTGAATTGGAAAAGGCAATAGTTAATATTTCTGCAATTATAGAGAAGTTAGAAAACAAAATTCTGGATGCTATAAAGGCTCAACAAGAAGAGATATCTAGTTTATCACAGGTAGTATTACAAAATCGGATGACCCTAGACTTGTTACTGGCCACTCAAGGGGGAGTCTGTACAGTAATAAACACAAGTTGTTGTGTGTATGTAGATCAGAGTGGAAGGATCTCTACCGACCTGGAAGAAATATGGAAGCAGACCAGGATCCTACATGAGATCAGTAAAGATGATCTTTCATGGAGTTTTAGTGAACTATGGAATAAGTTAACCTCCTGGTTGCCCAATTTCCAATGGTTGAAACAAGTATTCATTGCTCTAATCGTATTAGTAGTGTTAGGAATATTTGTGTGCATGTTGTTTAGATGCCTGCTTTGTTGTGTTACTGTAAATAATGAAAGTATCTGATGCAAAAGAATTTGCATGGGAAAAGAAAAGGGGGGATTGATTAAGGAGGTATTGGGGAGGTATTGGGGAGGCAAGGACAATCCCCAGACATGGACTGTATATCTCGAAACAAGACACTGGAACTCATGATAAGGAAGCGGCAGACGGACAGAGAAACAAACGTAAGGACTATAAATCTCGAAACTGGACATTGGAATTCATTATAAAGATACAACAAACGGAAGAATTAGCAACAACCAGCTCTTGCAATTAAGAAACCTGCCAATTCAGCAGATTCCTGACCAAAGGTGAAAAGTACACTGTGAGGAAGACTCGGGGTCTTCCTCCCAAAGACCCCTGCCCACGTCCCAAAGACCCCTGCCCACAATTCTTGGAAGGCTCTACGCAGGCGCAAGGTGCCAAAAGGCTAATTAGCATGAGAAGCGAGGGAAGGCGGGGATAGGTAATGAATATGTATAGGTGCTTGTAGAATATTGATAGATTGATTGTATAAATTCAAGACTGCTTTCCGCTTTGGGTATGCACGATAGGTGGAGAGATCCCCCGTGCATCCAGCGCTGCAATAAAGAATATACCACTTAAAGGAATTTCGGCTTCGATCTTTGAATCAGTACAAACCCCTAATATTCTTCCCCTGCTTTCCATAATTAGTCCTGGTGGACTAATTAGTTCTGTCAGTAGACTTCAAAGAGAAGATTGTGCCACCTCCATGTGATATCAGACCTGTCATTCAATTAAAGGAATAACTGGTTCTTTAGCATATGTACAGTTGAAAAAAAAATTCAGCTGAAAAACAGAAGTACAGAGAAAAGACTAAGTAATTCCAAAGATGTATATTAAATTTGTTGGAGAGAATGGCTCAAACTTTTACTGAGAACACATATTGGTAGGTGAAAACAAATATGTTCATTGAACACATCAGAGTAACTTCCCTTGTTATAAACATGGGGTTTATCCTTGGAAGCAAATAACGTGTCAAGCTTCCAAAGAGTAAGTGCTCCTGTACATCATAAATAGAAGTATTTTATTGAGAAACGTCTTACTACTATACCTTCTGATTTAAACTATAACATATCTATGCTTTCAGAGGAAAAAAAAAAAAAAAAAAAAAAAAAGATGGACATACAGATAAGTCTGCAGATAAAAGGAAAAACAAACTCCTGAGTATAATAAAAGCCAGGCTTCTTTATATTTCATTTAGGCTTGTGAGTGGTAGCCAAATTAGCATGTAGTTTCTGGTTCTGAAAATGCAAAGAGAGGAATTTACAATGAGATTATTGTTTCTCTGACATCCCAATTTCAGTAAAACTTACCTTAAAAAGTACAAACAGCCTACTTCAGCAAGCAGTTCATTCCAAAGCTTTATTTTGTTAGGAAATAAAAATAGTTGTTTCTCTGCTAAATTTTGTCCTGGGTCTATTAGTCTAGATGTCTAATTAGATTAGAGTTGGTCTTGTCAGCAGGTATGAAACTGGATGAAGTTTATCTACAGTCTAAAATTATGTTGCCTCAAAATATATTAGTCTGGAAATGGTACAGGGATTGTGCTGATGGGCCACCTGAGCCAGGCCCAGCATGGCCTATTCCCGGCAGCAGCTGCACATGCAGCTCCTTGTGATGGAGTCTGCAAGGCCATGCACCTCCTTAGCTCCCCCCTTCAGACTGCCATGGTGTGCTTACGTGTATAAAAATGGACATAAGGCCTGAATTTAACACATACTTTTGAAGAACTTCATTAAACAAAGTTTTCTGAATTTTACAGACTGTGAAATGTAATCTGTTTCCCCAGCTCCATGGTGCTCAGGGCTCAGTAATTTGTTTTTAAAGTGGACCTTAGAGCTAATGCTGGAATATATGTTTATCTAGCTGGATTTTAGCTAGGAATTATAAATGTCATCCAAATTAAATCCTAGGAAGTGTTTCATGTACAACAATAAATGTCATTTTGATGAAATCAATACATTACTGCTGAAAAGAAGTCCCAAAAGAACAGAAGCATAAACAAAATTTATATTGGATCTGAAAAATGATTTCCTTAGCCTATCAAACAGCACAGTAAGAGATTACTCTGTCTTCTTACTGAAAGATAAATTCTTTTTACTGAAAATGTTTTGGCTGTCTTAAATGAAAATTAAATGTTGGCATTGGGTTATTCCAATTTTTTATTACTTTTGGAAGCAGCTCCTGAGAAGAAGGTCAAGAGGCCCAAATAGGTCTCCCCCCAGACCTTTGGAACTATGACCTAGTGGAATTCACTCTGTTTGTATGATATTTACACAAAGAAAAATTTTTTCATTGGAACCTGAGCAGTAGAGCTGCATCTAAACCTTTCACATCTGAAGTGAATAAACAGTTGAAGTGAATCCTCATGATGTGGAGCATGATTAAAGCTTGCACACTGTGAAGTTAGATTAAAGTGAACATATAAGCTACTGTATTTAACATTCTCCTAATTTTTCAAGTAATGAGACTTATCTCACAGAATCACAGAATCACAGAATTTTCTAGGTTGGAAGAGACCTCAAGGTCATCGAGTCCAACCTCTGACCTAACGCTAACAGTCCCCACTAAACCATTTCCCTAAGCTCTACATCTAAACATCTTTTAAAGACCTCCAGGGATGGTGACTCCACCACTTCCCTGGGCAGCCTGTTCCAGTGCCTCACAACCCTTTCAGTGAAGAAGTTCTTCCTAACATCTAATCTAAAACTCCCCTGGCTCAACTTAAGCCCATTCCCCCTCGTCCTGTCACCAGGCACGTGGGAGAACAGGCCAACCCCCACCTCGCTACAGCCTCCCTTGAGGTACCTATAAAGAGCGATAAGGTCGCCCCTGAGCCTCCTCTTCTCCAGGCTGAACAAGCCCAGCTCCCTCAGCCGCTCCTCGTAGGACTTGTTCTCCAGGCCCCTCACCAGCTTTGTCGCCCTTCTCTGCACCCGCTCAAGCACCTCGATGTCCTTCTTGTAGCGAGGGGCCCAAAACTGAACACAGTACTCGAGGTGCGGCCTCACCAGAGCTGAGTACAGGGGGACGATCACCTCCCTAGCCCTGCTGGTCACACTGTTCCTGATGGTGTTGGCCTTCTTGGCCACCTGAGCACACTGCTGGCTCATATTCAGCCGACTATCCACCATCACTCCCAGGTCCTTCTCTGCCTGGCAGCTCTCCAACCATTCCTCTCCCAGCCTGTAGCTCTGCTTGGGGTTGTTGTGCCCCAGGTGCAGGACCCGGCACTTGGCCTTGTTGAACTTCATGCAGTCGACCTCAGCCCATCGGTGCAGCCTATTCAGATCCTCCTGCAGAGCTTTCCTACCCTCAAGCAGATCGACACACGCACCTAACTTGGTGTCATCTGCGAACTTACTGAGGGTGCACTCGATGCCCTCGTCCAGATCATCGATGAAGATATTAAAGAGGACTCTGTGGACTCTAGAGTCTGGGCTAATTAGTTTTAAAGTTCAATGTCAGGTCTGTGTGAGGATAGGATATAGAAATTTGGCATTTGCAGGTTTATGGGATAGATATAATAATTTTCACTTTAAAATAGGTGAATTTATTAAATTATCAGTGCTTTTTGCTAAGTTTTTAGGTGGGATTTAGAGAAAATATATACTGATGATAGTTTTAGTATTAAGCAAGGAATAAACCCAGCGTAGGTTGCCTCAAGGGCATTGATCCTTCAGTTCCCTTTATGACTTACTTATGTGGTTGATTGCATACAGCAGCAGAAGTTTGCTTATCCAAATGTGTTAGTTAAATGCTAGCCTGCTGCCTTTGCCATTGAAATATTTTTTATATTATGTGTACACATACACTCTAAAGTTCATCTTTATATATATATATATATACACACTATATATATATATATATATATATATATATATATATATATATATATACACACACACTATACCAGTGGAAAAATTCAGTAGTAGCCTTGAAGAATATACCGCACTAGCAACTGCCATACTGCAATAATAAATGGTGGAACTATCCTCAAATACTTAACTTAGTGTGATTTTGCTGTGTGTTACAATAATGAACAGTGCCTAAAATCACAGATCTGCTCACTCTGTGCATTTACCTTTGTTACATCATATCCTCAGGCACCACCAAAGCAAGCATGAACTTTTAGTAGTTTTACATGTACATGGCCCACCTTTCCCTCTGTAAAATTTCTGTTTTGTCCTTCATTCCAGTGACTTTCATTTTTCTGTGATCGTGGTACTTATTCCTCTGTTGTGCAGCTCTTCACTTTTCATTTCTTCATCTCCTCTTCTCTGTTTCCTGCTGTTAGCTCTTCTTTTCCACTTGGGATTATAGCAGCTGCCCTCAGTTTGCTGGCTAGACATGCTGTCACGGCAGCTTGTAGCCTTCTATTAAGACAAGAAATTGGACAGAAATTTGAAAAGCTGATAGGCTGTTACTGCATTAAGTGCAGACGGGAGCAGCTTTGGTTGTGGTGAGCGAAAGAAACAAGTCTCTTTCACCAGATAGAACTTAATTGTTGTTATTATTTGTTTGAAAAGAGTCTGGCTGCTAGGTAAGATGTATATATTAACCATGTACCTTTTGTACAACGACAGATGGCATGTTGTGAGCTAATGTAAAATATAAAATCACTAAAATTGTATGAAATTTGGAATTTTTTTGGAATAAGGAATACAAAAGTATTCCTTAAAAATAATTATTTATGGAAGTCTTCATCAAGGCACAGCATATTGCGTAGTTGTTCTTCCTTAAACATTTTAATGCTAGTTTTTACATCCTCTTCTAAATTACTTGTGTGTCACATCGGGGATACTCAATTCATCATTTTGAGCATCCTGGAAACTAGTTTAGATTTGTTTTCTTACTCTTTCCTGAGCACACAGGGCATGATTTCTTGTGGAAAGAACTGAGGTCTGTGTCATACTGACATTACCTTAGCCCTTCTGTTTACATGTGAAGGCGGAAGAATTTTCCATTATTTCTCTGCAGGGTAGTCTGTTCCCCCTTGCCCCTCCTTTCTCCCCCTTTTTCCCTTTTATTCCTTAAAGGGCTGTTTGAAAGCATGCATTGTTGAGATTGAGTTTTAGTATGTAAAACTCCGGATACATCCAGTTTCTCTTGTGTGTTATAGTAATTATAAGGAAGACTTTTCTGATGCAGCCTGTTTTTATTCATGCTTGTTTACAGCCTTTGAAGTCATCCGGAGCAAGCCAGAGCTGCTTCTTAGGAGTAACTGCTCTCTTACGTCGGTTTTGTTCAGCTCACAGCTCTTGTGATGGTGTGCCTGCTGTGCAGAGTATGATGAGGACACTTGGAGAATTTTTGGGAGGAAACTGTACCGTGCAAGATTCAGAAGGTTTGAGCCAGGTATCGATCATATAGATACCAGCATGCGGTATAATGCTTTACCACATTACTGTTATGATCTAGAATATATTTGATGGAAATAGTATTCAGTGGGTTCCCAGAAAGTCATGAATACAAGTTTTTTTGATGAATATTCTTGAATAGTATGAGCAGATATAATTCTGTAATCCAACAATTATTTCTGACCAATCAGCACAGACATTCATGTGTATTTAAAGAAGGAAAAGTCTTGGGTCTTTTCTTGAAGTCATGAAGCGAACTTCATCACTTGAGATATGGAAGAACACCCATCACTCCCCTGTAAAGTGGCATGATGATGAGAGTTTCCTATTCTTTGGTGACTTCCTTTGGACATAGAATCATGTACAGTTGTTGGCTATGATGTCATTGGCTAATAATTTCTATCGAGTCACAATGTCACTGTCTGTAAGCAAATTGTGGTTTTGGGAGGGTGTAATGGGAAAGTCTGTGATTTTTACCCATTTGTCTTCCAACAAATCTCATTAAAATTTGCTAAGAGATTAGAGAATCAGAACTGGGAGTTGAAGTGGAGCATCTTGAAACTCAGCAGCATGTTGCAGTGACATGCATAGGTATCTCTGATGAGGACAACTTTTCTGAAAATGCAGAGCACTACAGGAGAGACCTGCCACCTGAGCTCTCAAACCAACAGTGAAAGGAGTCTTTGACCCGTACTGTTATGGAAGATTTTTGAACATTTTCACTGTGTTGGCTTCAATGTGATTTCCAGGGGACTGTTGGTGAAAAGATAGGCCCTATATTACATACATGTACGTGTAGAACTCCCTAGGCTTTAAAACTCTAGACTTCAGTACAGACCTTTTAGCTAAAAAACCAGATTGCCAGCAATTGATATACTTTCTGGATTCTGAAATGGCACAGGTTTCCTGTATGTTTAGCCAAAATATATGGTAACATATGGCATCTGGTAATGAGTTATTCTTTTAAATCAGTTATTACCCAGTACAGTTTCCTGAACTCCATGTTAGATCACTTAAAGACATTTGACCTTGAAAAACTTTTAGTGTATATCAAGTCCATGACTTCTGCTTTCCCACTGCAATGCAGGTTGGTTGGTTGGTAGGCTTGAATGTGCTATTTCACCAGGTCTAAGCCAGATTTTACTTGTGTTACATGACATTAGGACACCAGTCCCAGTCCATATTCATAAAAGGTCTTGTCCACACTTTAAAGCCAGAGTCTAGCTGTTACAGTAGGGTCTGCAAGGAAACCTCCCATATGAGCAGCAGTTATTTTAAACAGAGATTTTTGCAAAGTAAATGTTAATGCAATAAGTTTTCATGTACAGCTGACAAGATATGGAGATTTATTTATGTTCTACTTTGTATTTACAGATGCAGCTGGTTCTAAAAGCTATTGGAAATGCAGGAATGGCAGCAGCTTCACTTGCTCCTGTTTTGAGCCTGTGTGCTTCCCTCCAAACCAATCCAACTGAAATTCGTCTAGCTGCTATCCAGGCATTCAGACGCATTCCCTGTTCTGTCAGAGTAAGTAATTTATTGCCAGGTGGCTTCATGGTACAGTCGCAGAGTTTGGACTTTCTCTAATAGGTAAGAAACATGCAAGCAGACAAGAAACAAATCTAAATGCTTCTTTCAGCAGAGCTTCTTTGCTGTTGGAAAGGTTGGTATGGCCACCTTAAAACTGGACCTGCGGTAGGTTTTGCAATAGCTGAGGTATCATATCTAGTGACAGAGATAACGTTGTGTGGCTTATGTCTATGTGGGTTAATGGTTAAAAACTTATATAATAGAGTTATTATATATAAAGTTATTAATAGCTTTATGTAATAGCTGTATTTTTCATTCTCTCCTTTTTTTTTTTTTTTTTTTTGGTGATCTTTCTGTCTTTCTTTTTCTCTTAGAATGCTGTATTACTTGAGCTGTATCAAGCAGCCAGTGAAAATGTGGAAATAAGGATTGCTTCTTACTATATAGCAATGAAATGTCCAAATGAAGAGTTGCTTAAACAAGTACAAAAGAGTTTGCTAAAAGAAACTTCCAGTCAAGGTTAGCAAAGCACCAACTGAAATCTTAGGAATTCTTCAGTGATAACGTTAACTTTACAGGTCTAATGGTACCAATCTATTTCAATGTTTATTTAATTTCACTACTGGGTAGGTTGTTTTTAAAAGATTCTTTTTATGGCTGTCCCATTTTGTATTAACATTGTGATGCTGTTACTTGAGCTTTGTGAATTTATTTTAGCAATAGTAACTATTGGCACCATTTCATTAACTTAATGCTGATAAAGAGATGCATGGAAATTCTCTAATGTTTAGTGCATCCCAGATACAAATGAAGAACTACAAATTACATTTTATTAAGTTGTGAAAGAAGTAAATGGCAGAAAAAAAATTTGCAAGCTGCAGGTATTAATTAAACTCTTTCTTAATTATATTTTTAATGCCTCTAAGTCTCATATTTCCTATTAATTTACCATATATAATATTTATTGCCATTGTCTTTGTTTGGTCTTGTCCTCATTTGCAGTTATTTTATGTGTTTTGGTATGGTTTTAATATTGACAGCAGTTTAAAGATAGCATTAGACAATGCTATCTTTAGCAGATCCCAACACAGCAAAGAAAGTCCTGCTGATTTTCATCTTAAAATGCCTAGAAACTTTCAGGCTTCCGTGCAGTTATTAATAGATGCTCCATCACTGTGCCAGCAGTAGTTCTTCAGGTCAACCAATAGTCTTCTAAGGATCACAGTTTGAGAACTGTGGATCTAATGGCAAAAAAAAAAAAAAAAAATGGTGTCAAGAAACTGTTTATAACACAAGAAAAATGAAAATGTGGCAACTGGGACATATTTGGTTAGAAATGTTCTGAAAATGATTTTTTTGAGCGGCATTAATCATATATCCAAATACATAATAGCTGGGCAACAGTGTAAGAGCTGTTTGGGGAAATAATGAACACAGTTAATAACCTCTTAATCATTCACAGTTCATTCTAATTAATGCTGCCTGCTTGTCTGGTTGTGTGACTGATTATTGCCTAATCTGAGACAGATTACTGACATGAGAGACTGAATAGAGAACTGATGCCAAGTACAAAATCTTCTATGCTATATTTAAAAATAGTATTTTTATGTAAATAGCTTATCTGAAGGAGAAGCTGTTTGGTCTAGTATGAAATCAAACTTCAGGTTCTATAAAAGTAAAGAATCCTATCAGCCCTTTATTACCAATGCACAGGGATTATTTAAAATAGTCCCATATTTTGTATGAAGAAGGGATTTTTTCTCAATAGTTTCAACACATACAATGAAGAATAACTTTAGACTAATCTTTGGCTTTTAAATCTGTCAAAAACATGAAAGGGTTTTTAAGGCAGTTTTCAAGCAGATGAAAGCAGGCTCTGTTTGCTGCCTGGACCCTAGCCAGCTCTGAACTTGAAGCTGTGTATCCATTTTATCTGAATGTTGTGTCCAGACCAGTAAATCCTGCAGGGATTATTAGTTTAGGTTCAGTATTGTGCTCACCTGAAGATATGGACTATAATCTAAATCACAACTGTGTAAATGTATGTGCTTTTTTTTTTTTTTTTTTTTTTTTTTTTTCCCCCAAAGTGTTTTTCAGAAATATTCTGCATTGTACATTGTAGAAAGAGTCTTCGTATTTTGTTTGCTCTATACAAAGAAACTTTCTTGCCAATTTTCTCTTACAAATTCACCTGCAATTCCATTATAAACCTCAGGGTACTTGGTTATCACTTGCCAAAGTTTATGTAGGGAATCTGATAACTAGAATTCCCTATATTTAAAGTTGCTTAATGCTTGGCATTAAAAGGCTTTGTTTACTGCTGCTTGTAGTTTTTATCTGTTAGTTTCAGATTTTCATGTGCTTACTGTCTATCCCAGATTTAATTTTCTTGTTTCTGCACACTGGGTCAGTGATTTGCTAGAACAAAATGAGCATTACTGCCAAAGTGAGAGTGTAAAACCATATTTCAAATAATTCTGTTGCATTTGTTCTTTGAAAAAGGGACAGAAACAGTCCTAAATTATTTGAGCAGCACAGCCTGCCTCTAATTTTTGTATGTATTGTATCTTTTTTTTTTCAGCACTCATTTGGATTTAGCATAGAAGACCCTTTGCAAACAGCAAATACGTATCTTAACATTTCTTGCTTGCTTGCTTAGTTAACTGAGAGGCATAAGGAGTGAAAGGCCAATTACATTCCATACTGGAAAACAGTAAGACAGTATCTAAATAAGCTGACTATGGCAAAGATAGGTGCTGAAAATGAGTGAATGCTCTTGTGATCAGGGGAAATATTTAGGATTAATTGTAGTACAAATAATAAAAAAAAAAAAGACTGTATCAGTCTTAAGAATAGTTTTATTTTTTCTCTGGTTCCCAAATGCTTTTATTTTTCTAATTTAAGTGGGCTCCTTTGTTTGGAGTCATCTCTCTCAGCTCCTGGAGACAGATGATCCACTGAAGAAACACCTTTGAGATTCTATTCCCAATGATATCCTTAGCAGAGATTTTAACTGGGAGACATGGAAATACTCCTCATATTCAGATGTCACATTCCAATCAGGTATGTGGAGTTTTAGAACTTGATGCTTTGGAGCATATGAACTATTGAAATCCCACAGGTCTTTACACCTTTCTTTACACCTTGGTGTGGAGATTTTTAATTTCTAAGACATAATGGAACCCAGTACGCAAATGGAGGCTTGATTCTGCCTTAATATATACCTTATACCTGCCTTAATACCTTAATTGGACTATTACTACTATCAATTGTAATTACAGTAAGCCAGATACCATGCAATTTTGTGCACATGGTTAGTGAGAGAGGAGAATAAGAACCAATGTGGTGTTTTTTATTTATTTCTTTTAAAACAATTTTTATGAACACCAACTTTTGATTCCTTAGTGAGCTTTCTCTGCAGCAACAGAGTATTGGGTTGTGGTTTTTCTTCTGATACGTGTCTTATTCTTTTTATAAAACTCAGATTCCTTCCTGTTTTATTATCTATTCATTATTTGTTTTCAGGGAAAAATCTAGAGAATATTTTTCAGACTAACAATATGATTCATCTATCTCTTCGAACATAGTTGTGTGAGATATGTGTTCTAAGTGCTTTTTTTTTTAAGGTTAGATAACAGGCTTTCAGACATGTCCATTAAAATCTTTGTTATACTAGAGTTAAATAATTTCTCCTGCTGTTCAAATGTCTTACTCACCACCATCTTAAAGGGCAGAGTTGCAATTTCCCAAAGCATGATAAGACTTGAAAAGTATATGAGAATAGCTCATCTCTGACTGACATCTGATATTTTATATTGCAGCTGGTGCAGGTGCAAATATGGAAGCATCAGTGGTCTTTTCTCCTGAATCTTTTGTACCATGATCAGTCATGACAAATTTGACTGTTCACCTTATGGGGCAGGCTATAAATCTACTGGAGGCATGTTCTGGGAATTTTTTTTATCCCTCTACTCAAGGGACACTTGGTGTATTGAAGTACAAAATATTTTCTGTTTTCCCATTACAGTTCCTTTAGCAAGCTATGGTTTTCATTGCTGCAGCAAAGTTGCCTTCAGACTCATGACTCCTTTGCATAACGGACTTAGTTACAATAAACCCGCTCATCTGATAGTACTGTATACCAGTATGTATGCTAATTGAGTTATATTCAGTTGTTGTTGATTCAAATAAAAGATGAAAGCCAGTACTGTTGCTTTCTGAAACACTTGTTTTAGCTCCTGTTTAGGATGGTAAGAATCATCTAGTTGATTTACAATGGAAAATGCATTAGCTTGGATATGCCACTCCATTAATACAAGAGATAAAGAGTTTTATATTTCAAAGTGAAGTAACTGTTCTGGTCCCACTGGCCATACTATGGCTGGGATATTTAAATGGCCTGCCTGCAACCTTGTCATCTTTAACTGTGCCTCTAAGAGAAAGGAATGTTTGGCATGTGGACTCTTCTATTGCAATTAAAAATGTGTACACAAGAGAGAATTTAATTTAACCTTCAGATTTGAAGTGAAACTTGCATATTCCCTGGATTTGTATGTGTTAGTAATACTATTTTAGTCAAACTTGCAAGCAGAATTTTGTTTCAGGAGCAGAAAATTGGTATTTTTTTGTCATAACAACCAAATTACTGTTTGCAAAGTGATAAAATAGGAGTAGCTAACTGTCCTGTCATGGTGTAAATGAACAAGTATCTGAATACAAAATGATTTTTATTTTGTACTGAGTTTCACATAGTCAACAAACTGAAGTGTTTTTGCTAGTAAGATTTAGTACTGAAATGTCCAGTATTGGATGCTAAAAGAGGTAAGACACTTTATAGACCCCAGTGACTTTGTATGGAAAATTCTTGTTTGTACAAAAACCTAAATATTCAATCTTGATATATTTATAGTCATGTTTCTGCCTGTACATCGCTTATGCATCTCATTTTCAGCCTTTGAATGCTGTATGCTTTCCTGTAGGTTGGTGTACGGTTAGAGAATGCTGAAGTTCTCATGCAGAAGATTTTTGGGCAGAAGTTTGATACTTTTGGTGACAATTTTTTTTGCAAACACCAATGAAAGTAACCACAAGTCAGGACACCCTGTGCAAACAACAGGAAAAGTCAAGCAGAGGAAGCTGACTTTTAAGCAATATAGTCCTGCTGATCATCTTGTAACTACGGCTGGCAAGCCAAAGTTGAGAAAAGCTAATCAGAATTGTCCACATCAAAAGTATAGCAAGATGAGTGAGTTAGTGAAGAAGGTAATTGACAGTGTCATGACTTTGAAAAATTCATAACATTACCCAGTTAACCATAGGTCCCCATCTAGCACTGAACATTTGTTTTGCATTAACATGCCTCCCTTGCAAAAAGCATACATACCCTTTTCCATTCATACAACATTTAACAAATGCATAATATACAAAGCACAAAGGGCCATATCTTCATTTTTTCAGATTGTATTATTGTCTCAAAACAATGACTCTCAGCCACAGGAATGTATTGCCTGTGTTTTGGGCTTCATCTTACTATTTGAGTACTGATTGTCTTTTTACTGATGTCCTTTGGGCTATTGACTTCTGTCGCACTTTATACAGTTGCTTGATTCCTGAGTCATGTTGTTTGTGATTTGAATTCCCAGTTTGTGTCAGATGTTACATTGACCCTTTGTGCAATAACTCATGAACGACTAATATTTGGAGAGAGCTATGTTTATTACAGGGAAGATTTGGAAATTTACTTCAATTGTTGACGTATTTTTTGGAAAACTTGGGGGCTGTGATTTCTTTAGTTTGTCTTAGACCATCTGTCCTTTTAGGATTCATCTTCTTAGAGTTTCTTCTTACAGTGCGATCTCATGTTCATGTTGTGTTCCTGTTGTATTAATTTCTATGGAGGGAAAATGATTTTATTTTTTTATTCTCTTAGTTTATTTAGCAATCATGTTGCTCATAATGGTGTATTAACTGAGATTGTATTCCCTGGTATTTTTTCAAAGTTTCAAGTGTTCAAGTACTGCAATACTTATTATTTTGTTCAGTCATCTTAGGACTAGTGCTACCTGCGTTCATAATGGAAGTCAGCTTGTGTGGTATAGAGCCGAGATTTAGCTGGAAAGAGCAGGTATGAATCAAGGGTCTTAAATGGGCTTGAAATATTTATAAAAGGCAGCCAATGTCTGCTTACTACTAGCCTAGCCTGTACTGAAGAATTGTTTATTATAGGCTTGAAAGAAATTTAATATAAACATCCTTCTCTTCCTGATTTATTTATCATGTCAGTTCACTGAGAGAAAGGTGAGAAAGGAGGAGATGAAATGCAAGCTAAGTATGAAAATCTTTGGAAATGAAGTTAGCTTTTTGGATTGTGAAGATTTAAAAAAGCAAATGAAACATTATTCTTTAAATCTGGCTGAACTTGCTGTCAAACTTCTGAAGGTAAAAGGAACCTTTTAAAATTTGAAAGTAAATGCTTTTAGAAACTACTTTCTGATGTATACATGAAAGATACAACATATTACTTATTGTTTCTCTAAATTGAGCTCTAAAAGGCACTAGTATATATTGGGTTTAAACTGTGTATGATTAATTAGGCAAGGATTTGTCCTGCTGTCTAATGGTTCTTACCTCTTGTTTCTGCTGTTCAAAACCATCTGCGTTTAAATAGAAAATTATTTCTTTAAACAGGATAGAACTAGTAGTGAACCCATGCCCTGACCAGATGCTGGCCTTGGGCTGCTTTCTACCTAGTTTCCAGTATCAGTTCAGTTTAAAACAATTTCACAGCAGAGAAATGCATTGGGTAGTTATGTCTGGAAAAAAATGTGCATCTTGGCTTTATTATGCAAAATAGAATTCTGGGATTTTGCATGCATGTATGGTTTTTGTTTGTTTGTCTTTCCACTACAGGGACAAGAGATCCAGCTTAATAAAAGGCTTAGTTTAGCCACGGAAGAATTGCAGTTTCCAGTAATTTCAGGCTTTCCTGTTCAACTGGCAATCAATGCCTGAGCTGCAATCAATGTTAAAATGAAAGGCAAAGCAGATTTCAAAGAACGGTCAAATTTCTTTGTAAATGGCTATATCAAGCCAAGGTAATAGCTGCTGCAGATGCATGTTACTTCCACATATTACTGGTTTTAAGTACTAGTTCCTGACCTGAAAGTTCTGTATGAATGTCATTGTAATCAATTAGGAAATCCCTGAAGATCTTGAACAGTCAATCTTACATTGCTGGGTGGTTTCTATGCAATAAGGGCAGTTGTGATTTTCTATCCTGACAATCTGATTTTGAACTTTATTGCTGTGCTTTTCCAGATCTGTTTCAAGCTGACCATTCTTCCTACCTCTAAATCAAATTCCTAAATGTTTGCATGCAGATGACCTGTATGCTTTACCTGCTACAGGGATAGCACCTTGAATTTTTCTCAGGACCAGATATACAGTTACAGCTTATGGATCAAGAACCAATTGGATGATTTAACCCTACATTTCCTTATCTGACTATTGTAGTTTTTTGTGCATACTGAATATGTTTACTAAATTTCACTATGGGCAGCATAATATATAGAAATATAGATAGGTAAATATAAAATATAGATATATACAAAAGATAAACTTACACCAAACCACTTAGTCCAAATCACTCCTCTTACTTGATATTTCATGCTGAAGTCTGGGTTCAAATCCTTTAGGACACATCTCTTACAACACTTAATTTTACTGTTCTTCTTAGAAAGTGTGTGTCTGTGTACACACAATATCTTAAGTTATTTCCTGAAACAAAATACTCATTATTATTTTAATGCTAGAATATACAGTCTATACCACCAAACACTATGTATTTACTGAAGAGGATAAGAAGACTATGGTTTTGATTAAGTGCTTTAAAAATAAAGTGCTCTTCACAGAAGAATGTATACCTGAATTTTTCAACAGTGCCTTTATCCAGATTTCTGTTCAAATGGGAACTGTGGGGACTGTTGGACAAGCTGGCCTAAGCTGGTTAACAGGAATAAGGACATCTACTAGTCTTGATGGGGGAATCCAGGTTAAAAAGGGGCAAGAGCTCAAAATTGTTTTGAACACCCCAGAAGAATCTATGGAGATAATTAATTTCAGGTAAGCAAGGTCATCTTTCTAAAGTAGTAACCATGGTAACTTTCTTGAATCAGAGCTTTACTGGCAGGCTTATTAAGAGAGCAGAAATATATTCTGTCAGCAAACTGTTTTGGTCTGACTGTTAGTCCAAATCCACTATTCAGAAGAAAAGGAAGGGGAAATAATTATGTGTTTTACATTGTTCTAACAAAAAAAATACATCCTTCCACTGAAGTAAAATGTTCAAATCAAAATCTTGTGATAAAAGGATGTAAATTATTTTTTTCCATACTGCTCAGTTTTTTCCTACTGAACATCAGTGCTGTTTTTGGAACCTTAGTCTTAAAGTAGTCTAGTTCAAGGCACTGAAGTGGTGGAGAGAAACCTTAGCAATACTTCTTCTACAGATGGTATTTACCAAACATATATATATATATATATATAAAATAATATTTAGCATATATTTAGGTATAAAATATTTAAATATTTAGGTATAAAATAATATTTAGCAAAACACTGGAGTAATTTGAAATATTGTACTAATAAGATGTGCTCATGCACTTCTGATGAGTTTTTACTTAGGTTCTTTAATGTTAAGTAAAGGTTACATTGTCAAATACATACTACCACAACTGACAGATGTTAAGCAAATTAATGATTTGTGCTAATGCAAGCCGTGCTTTTAGGCTCTTGGTTTGTCTTTGGACTTATAGCTTTGTTAGAAGTTCAGCTAGAAGGCACTGAGGTCATCAGTGTGATGACGTTGAAAACCACATGTAAACTGCATGGTTCTTAGGCATGACTATGGAATCATGAAGTATTTTCAGTATGTGGATTGTTATTCCTTTGTGCTTATTTTAATTTTGGACATTGCAGTACTACAGGATATGCAGTTCAGGAAAGACTGTGGAGTTTAAATGTAAAGCATTGATTTCTTTAGGACTGCTGGAAACTTACTGATATAATTCTGTTTCTGTCAGCTAGGATGAATGACAGTCCAAAAGAGTAAAAGTCAAAGTAACTACAAACCTGTTTTGTCCATTATTTGAACAAAAGCCTGTCTGTAGAGCCTACTGGATATTTCACTAACCCTCTTGCTCCCAACAAGGACAGATGCCGTGGTTCTTGTACTAGCAGTTTAGTGAAGTTCTGAAAGAACTTCAAGACTGGAATATATAGTGAAGTTCTGAAAGAACTTCAAGACTGGAACAAAATCCCATGTCCATACGTACCCTAAGGGGAAAAAAATAATAATAATTAAAAAAAAAATAAATAAATAACCTAGAAGCCAGAAGGTAAATGGCTTTGCAATAAGCTGACCATACCAAATTGCTCAGAACAGAGAGCTCTAATTGTGACTGTAAAAAGACAAAGGATCCTACAGAAGGATCTCATGATAGTAAGAAATTAAACATGGAAATTGTGGATAAAAATCAGTGCTAATTAGTGGAAATGTAGACTGAGCTTAGTAGAATTTGATTTTTCTTGTGTTTCTCACGTGGTACAAGATAAAATGTAAGAATTCTGTTTATGTATTGTTGTAGCTTTAGCATAATTGGTTTTAAGTGACTGTTTGAAATTCTTGGTTGTAGCTCTAAACTCTTCTTCACAATGGTGGATAAGACTGAACGTTTTGATATTTTCCAAGACCACACGGAAAGCAGATCTTGTACTGGGAAGGAAGGTAGGTCTAGCTATCAAGTTTGTCTGAGAAATCTTGATCATTCTGAAATAACCACAACAGATGTTTTATTCACTAGAATTTCTTCTTTACCATATTACTTCTAGGGGGTTCTTCAGTGCTCAATGTGCAATATTTATTTGTATGTTTTCTTTGCTTGGTGTTCTAGCTGAGTGTTCAGCTGTTTTTTTCCACTAGTGTCTGAGTTTATTGGTTGGCGGCTGTGTTCTGAAATGTCATATCCTGACCCAGCTAGTGCTTTGCTTTATCCTCTTGCTGGACCTTCAAGAGTGGCTTTCACATTAACTAAACAAGAGAGGCCTACAGCAGTACCTTGTGGAAGCTGCATATAACTATGTTCCTCAGGTACCATTACGCTGTGCTTTCCTTGGCTTTTGTAAATTGATTAGTTTACTTACAGTGATGAATGAATGGTATATGAATGGCACTTTATATTCAAATTGACTAATTTTCAAAGTCTGTGGTGTTATTACTTTAATTCCCATTATATTGGAAAAAGATGTAGAAAACAATTAATGCTGACAGTGGGTGAATATTATTTTCATATATAAAACAGTGCACAGGATTTGTTTTGTTTTATTAGATGAGAGTTACAGGACTAAAGCATCTGGCATCATTTTGATGACTTTTTTTCTGTTTGTGACAAAAGAAAGACAAAATAACAACAACAAACCCTCCCAAATCATTAACCACCTTATTTAGAAGGAAAACTTTGGCTCCAGTGGATCAATTCTAGAAGGCTGCCAGTTATTTTAATGTGTTCATCTGGGCAAGCCCATGGAAGGAGTCATTTTCACTGTCTGCAGGGGACAGCAAAAATGTATGGCTTTTTCTAAAATAGTGTTACATAGTTGTGGGCTTAGGTGCTACAACTGACCTATTATCATTAAATGAACTATGAGGGGACCAGAAGCCTTTTGACTAGTATGTGCCACTGGGCCACAGTGGGACAATGTACCCATAAGTCATCTGCCACAGGGGCAACATCTGTGGTATGGTTGCTGAAAAACTTGAAAAGCAGATAGCAGAAATAGCTGTAAAGGTTGATAGGATCATATGATGTAACTCATTCTGACAGACTGTTTTGTAAATGCTTTGCCACTTGCAAACGTGGTTATCCTTTCTTTCTTTCAGAAGGATTCAAGGATCCCAAGCGAAGCTGCCCTTCACTTCTTCATTGGGACTCCAAAGTCAGAATTGAAAAGGGATGTTGGTGTTGACCTAAACTTTAATGTCCCACAGAAGAAATTTAGAATCCAATTCATACAACCAAAGAAAAAAATTGAGATTGATGGTAGGTTTTTTCACCTATGAATCAGATCATCTATTAATGTCAACTAGGAGAGCTTCGTTAGAATTAATAGAGAAATGCCAATATATTTCAGTCAATAATCTAACGCTAAAATTAAATTATTGTGTGATAGTCTTTCAGTTTACTGCTTTAGATAACACTAATTCCTAGTGATTTTTGTATTTCAGACTTTCTATTTTTGAGACTCAGCTTTTCAGTACAGGGTTCACAAACTCACATTGAAGAAGAAAGCCATTATATGAAATTAAGGCTGAGGAACAAAATTGATAGCTCTATAATCTTCTATATATGCTGAACTGGCCTTACCTATTCCTGAATTTTAGTTTGCAGTATTCTGTTAGTTACGATACGAAATTACTTGTTGCCAAATGAACTAAGTACTGATTATAATATTGCTGTGCATTATAATTAAAAGTAACATTTAAATCATAGTGTAACATAAAAAAAATAAAATCAATAAGTGTGTGGATGAAATATGAAGTGATAATTATATGGCAATAATATAGGCAATATATTTCATCTTTGACGTGCTGGTCAAGACATCTAGATTTATACAAAAATGTGCTGTCTGCCAAAGTCAGATTTTTTTTTTAATTTTCTTATGTATTTTACCAAATCACATGTTTAGAATTTGTTTGCCCCTCCGGATTTGATTTTATTTTATATGTGTAATCTCAGTTATTTTCAAATGGTTTGCACAGAAGATTAACCTACACTCTGCAAAGCTTTGGGTGTGTGGTGGTTTTACCATGCTGGGCAGCTAAACCCCACAACTGCTCTCTCACTCCCCCTCCTTTAGATGAGGAGGGGGAGAAGTAAAGCAAAGAACAACTCATGGGTTGAGATAAGGATAATTTAATTAAAGGAAAATAATTATAATAATTAAATAAAGACTACCATGAACTAAACAATTTAACTAAGGGGAAATAAAAAGGGAAAGGGGAAAAGGAAGGGGAAAAGGAAAAATAAAAAGAAGGGAGGAAAACAAACAAACAAAATAAATGAAGGCTATATGGAAGTGCAGAGGAAAAAAATTACTCTCTACTTCCCACAAATGAGCGATGATTGACCATGTTGAAGCAAGGCCTCAACGCACGCAGCCGGCGTTCGAGAGGAGGACCAACGTTTTCCCAACGAGAGCCCACCCCTCCCCTCTTCTTCCTGTTTCCACCTTTTATTGCTGAGTGTGACATCACATGGTATGGAATATCCCTTTGATTGGTTTAGGTCAGCTGCCCTAGTGATGTTTCTCTCCTCACTTTTTTCCCACCCCCTAGGAGGGTTAGAGAAAGGCCCAATGCTGTGCCACTGCTGCTCAGCAGTAGACACAACACTGGTGTGATAACACTGCTGTTCCAGCTACAAGTACAGAGTATGGCACTGTATGGGCTGCTGCCGGGAAAGTTAACATTCCAGCCAGACCCAGTACAGGGTGGGAATATCTCCACAGCACAACACAGTTTATTAGTTTTAGGACAGGCCTAAAGGAAGTGTGTAAACCACTTCCAGAACTAAACTGGTTTATTGGAGACAGCTTGGTTGCCTCTTCTCAATGAGAATTCTCAGAATGTCATTTTAAAAGGAGGTATGTATTCTGAGAATGTTTCGATGCCTTTGCAAACTCTGTTCCTAACATTTTTCCCTTGCTCTGATATTTATTACATTTTTACAATGTAAATATGTTGCTCACAGAAACAGCAACCAACATTTTTGAATATGTTTTTATGAAGCATTGCTATATGGTGCATGTCCAGTAAAAGTGAAGTTTTATTTCTCTCTAAGGGAAAACTGATTCTTCTAAGAATTCACAAACTGGACAAGTGGTGTTGATAATAGATGACCAAGATGTATATTACATTAAGGCATGTTTTCAGATCATGAGCTCTGGTACTAGGATGAATACTCAAATAAAAGCATGGAAAAGAGAGGAAATTAAATACATGTGTTGAAAAGTAGTTTTGTGAGCAATCCATCAGAGAAATTAACAATACACTTTATTACATATTTTTGAGATAGACTCTGCTAAATTGCCTAAATTGCTTTTTTTTTTTTTTTTTTTTTTAAGTTTGGCTTCTGCAAGTAACCTAAAATAATTTTGCTGCATTCAGATGTACTCAAAACCTTTGGGTTGCTTCCAATGTTAAGTCAGTAGAGAAGATCACATTGACTTGTGTGGACTTTGGCCCATTACGTGCATATGCAGTCATACAGTTTTTCAGACCTGTATTCTGTCCGTGCATAGAGGCTTTGAGTAAACCTGGGCTAATTTCTTCATGTATGTGGAGTCTATATATAGAAGAATATATAGAAGAATCTGTAAGATATTGTTCTTTATATCATATAAATTTTTTTTTTTTTTAAGCATTGGGAAATAAGCAAGAGCATGCCAGTGTTCAAACTCACAAATGAAAAAGCAAGCAAAAATGCATGTGGGAGTTAATAACTGAAATTCTACTAGCATTTTTTGTTTCTATTCCAGGACTTGAACAATTTTTTTAATTATGCAATTGACAGCCACAGCAGCATGCCATGCATGTCTTATGTGGGCCTCCAAAGTCAGTTAATTTCAGACACTGTGTTTTCCTATGGTGAGCACATTACTTAGATTTATTTTTTTTTTCTAGAATAATGTTGATGTTTCTCCTGGTCTTCAGCAGAATAACAAATCCAAACACTAATTAATATTGCAGATTTTTGTATTTGCATCAAATCCAACCTAAATCTAGTTCCCTACCGTGAGGCTGCCAATATTTTCAATAATACCATATTATTTTTTGGCCCAGTGTTAGAACATTCTTTGTGATTTCAGTCACTACTGAAACCAGCAGGAGGTGAAGGAAATCAGCATCTCACACCTCGTATAATGGAAATGTCCATCTTTTATAATGGAAAAATAAATAAAAATAAATCCATCCTCCTTCACCATTGCTTGCTAATGACAAATTTTTATGCTGTTTTTGTTTGTTTGTTTGTTTTGTTTATTTGGTGGGGTTTTTCCCCTGGGATGTTTGTTTTTCCCCTGGGGTGTATAAGAAAAATTCTTTTCTTTTTCTCTCATATCATTTCTCAAATGCCCAAGTCTTCTCAAATCTCAATCAGTTTCTAGTGTTGAGTGCCTGGGGATCTTGTTTTTCGTTTGTTTGTTTTAGGGTATGACAGATTCACAAATACTGAATGGAGAGCAGAGATATATGACCCAAGTGGAGTTAAAGCTGGTAAAGCAAAGCAGTCCTGTCATTCTGTCAGGAAACATCACTAAACAACTTGGCAAGAAGATAGCTTTTTCAGTGTCCCTGAATAATTTGTTGAAGGATGCTGCATTTCTATCAGGTCAGAGGACAATAAGTGTTTGCCATATAAATATAAATTCTGGTGCCCTTATATATTAAAATTGCCTGGGCTTGGACATGCATTTCTAAAGTCCCTTTCAAATCAGTAAGACTGCCTTTTAAAATGATTTGCCATTATAAATTAATGCTAGTATGTATTTCAGAATAATAGGAATTGTAGAATAAATTGTAAAATAAATATCTGTTTATAATTACTGTTGAAGAGGGAGGAGAAAACAAGTTGTAAGGAAGCACTTAAAACATCAAAAACAAAACATCAAAAATGGTTCTCACGATATTTTCTATTGTTTACTTGTGTTAGTACAAAGCAGTGCAGAGATGCTGTAGTGGGTTTACGTGGCAAGGTTTTGGTAGCAGGGAGCCATAGGGGTGGTTTCTGTGAGAAAGATCTAGAAGCTGCCCCATGTTTGGGAAGGGCCCCATTGTTTTCCAGATCCGAGCCAATAAGCGATGTTGTTTTGCGCCTCTGTGAGAGCATATTTAAGACAGGGAAAAAACGCTGCGCCACACAGCAGCCGGGAGAGTCAAGGGAGTGAGAGAACAGCCTTGCACCAAGGTCAGTGTAGAAGGAGGGGGAGAGGTGCTCCAGGCGCCGGAGCAGAAGTCCCCTGCGGCCTGTGGTGAGGACCATGGTGAAGCAGGATGTCCCCCCTGCAGCCCATGGAGTACCACGGTGGAGCAGGGTTCCACGCTGCAGCCCGTGGAGGAGACCACGGTGGAGCAGGTGGCCCTGCACCGACGGAGGCTGCCGCCTGTGGAAGACCCCTGCCGGAGCAGATTCCGGGCCGGACCTGTAGCCCGTGGAGAGGAGCCCACGCAGGAGCAGGTGACCTGGCAGGAGCTGCTGCCCGTAGGGGAGCCAGGTTGCAGCAGTTTTCTCCTGAGGGATGGACCCCGTGGTACGGACCCATATCTGGAGCAGTTCTGGAAGAGCTGCTGCCTGTGGGAAGCCCACGCCGGATCAGTTCATCAAGGACTGCATCCCGTGGGTGGGACCCCACAGCACAGGGGACAAGAGTGACCGAGAAGGAGCGGCAGAGAAGAAGTGCTGTAGACTGACCATAACCCCCATTCCCCGTTCCCCTGCGCCGCTCGGGGGGAGGAGGTGGAAGAGGGTGGATGGGGGAGGAAGGTGCTTTTGGTTTTTTTTTCCTTTGTTTTCTCACTTCTCTCGCTTGTTAGTTGTAGGCAATAAATCTTACTATTTCCTTATGCCGAGTCTGTTTTGCCTGTTACAATAATTATTGCGTGATTTTCTCGTCCTTATCTCAATCCTTGAGCCCTTTTCACATATTTTCTCCCCATTCCTCTTTGAGGAGGGGGAGTGAGAGAGCGGCTGTGGTGGAGCTCGGCTGCCCACTCGAGCGGAACCACGACAGATGCAAATATGTAGCTCAGCTCCTGATACTCTCTATTTAAAAAATCTTAAATCTAAAAATCGTAAAGTTATTTTTTTCTCAAACATACAGTGAGAGGAAAATGTAAGAGAAAATACCAGAAAGAGGACTTAACTATTTATATGACGTCAATTCATTAAAATGTAACTAAATACAGTGAAATAAACCAGTATTGTAGGACTAAAGCTCTCATTTTATCTTTAATATTTCTTACTGTAGTCTCCGTGTGGCAAAGACATTGCAAAGTTTTACCCAATATTTTCAAATAAAACTATCTTTTAAGGAATGGATTTAGGAAGATCACACTTTGGTGAAATATTCACCTTAACTTTTACATGGAGTGCCAGTGACTGCATCTAGAAATGGTGCTGATCTGATTTAAATTCTTATCCCCTGAGAACTAGCTGCACCATCTCTTCTATTGCAAAGCCACAACCTTGTTCTGAGTTAATGTAGAAGTAAATCTTCATGTTAGCTGTTAGTCAATTAAAAGATCAATCTCTTAGAATTGGTTCCCATTTAGAAACGACTTTGGCTGGATTCACTTCACGAAACTTTAATATAGTCTGAATATAGTCTCAAATATATAAAATATATATTTATATATATATTTATATATAATATATAAAATGAGAAATATAGTATGTATAGGCTGTATATATGTTCAGGGAGAGTCTGAATATCCAGCTCTCTTTTTGTTTACTACACAGGGAGTATGTGGGATTCCTCAGTTAGACTGGGTGAAACAGGACGCATTTGTGTTTTTCCCAATGTGGTATTCCTTTTTCTAGCTAAAGTAACTACATATTCCACCAGTGTATCATTGCTCCTCTCTTGTAGCATTTCTGGAGAAAAAGTTTGATGATAAGCTGAGGCAGTGCTCAATGGAAGGGAAGACATACCTTCCAGGTGTTCTTGGAGTTCACGTCATTGGTCTTCTCCAGCAACGTGAGGGCTTGTGGTCTCATGATCTGAGGATAAAATATGGACTTCTAGGTACAGTGAAAAAGAAAGAAAGTAAAAACATTCTATTTTTTAACATTTTTCTGCAATTAAATTGCATTCAAAATTCATGTAAAATGTGTTTTTCAAAAGTATGTCCAACATTGATTTAAATTTCACTTTTTAAACAGGAGTTGTTCATAATTTAATTGACATTCCCAGGTGCTTATGCAAAGTGAATGAGCGCATATATTCATTTAAAAGCATGAGGGTTTGTTTCCAGGAAACAACTGTTTTTTCTTGGCCACAAGGTATAAACTGTTTTAATTTTATTGGACAAACCAGGTAAACATTAATACAATTATATCAAGATATTGAACAGTTGTAGTAGCTGGTCATGATATGCAATGTAGGGTGACTATATAAGTAAAGTATGTTGCACGTTCAGAGAAGATATGTAACAGTATGAGTAGTAAAGTTTTCCTAAACCTACACAGGTATGACCCCATAGTTTTGCTAATAATGGCACGCTGATTAAAATATTTTATACATGCAAACAGAAACATATGTGAACATTTATAACCGTATTAGGTGATGTCTAGCTATACCTGTATAATTATGCTTTTATGTACTTAGAGCTTAAGTCATATTTTGATATATGCCCAGTCTGGCAACTATTCAACCTGAAGCAGTCAGCAAGCGTTTTCTTGTAAAGTACTAGATTTTTGAAAAATAAATTAGTCCTCATAGTCAGTAGTTGAAACTTCAAATTCATTATTTTAAGCTCTTCTCAGGGGTCACAAAATCTAGAAGTTAATTTCTGTTTTTCGTTTGTGTCGTGGTTTAACCCGGCTGGCAGCTAAATACCACGCAGCCGTTCGCTCACCCTCCCCCCTCCCTCTCTGGGACGGGGGAGAGAAATGGAAAGTGAAGCCCGTGAGTTGAGATAAAGACAGTTTAATAAGACAGGAAAATAATAATAACAAAATAATAATAACAATAATAACAATAATGTTACAATGGTGATAATAGGAAAATAATATGTACAAACAAGTGATGCACAATGCAATTGCTCACCACCCGCTGACCGATGCCCAGCCTAACCCCGAGCAGTCCGGCCCCCTTCCTCCGGCTAGCCACCCCTATATATTGTTTAGCATGACGTCAGATGGTATGGAATACCCCTTTGGCTAGTTTGGGTCACCTGTCCTGGGTCTGTCCCCTCCCAGCTCTTACTGCACCCCCAGCCTGCCTGTTGGCAGGACAGAGCAAAAGTCTGAGGTGTCCTTGGCTTGGTATAAGCACTGCTCTGCAACAATTAAAACATCGGGGTGTTATCAGCACTCTTCTCATCCTAAGCCAAAACACAGCATTCCACCAACTAACAAAAAAGAAACACAGACTTTCTTAGGTGTTGTGGGGTTTTGGAGAATGCACATCCCAAATTACAGTCTGATTGTAAACCCGCTCTACCAAGTAACCCGTAAGAAGAATGAGTTTGAATGGGGCCCTGAACAACGACAAGCGTTTGAACAAATCAAGCAGGAAATAGTCCATGCAGTAGCCCTTGGGCCAGTTCGAACAGGACCAGATGTAAAGAATGTGCTCTACACTGCAGCCGGGGAGAACGGCCCCACCTGGAGCCTCTGGCAGAAAGAACCTGGGGAAACTCGAGGTCGGCCCCTGGGGTTTTGGAGCTGGGGATACAGAGGATCTGAGGCCCGCTATACTCCAACTGAAAAGGAGATATTGGCAGCATATGAAGGAGTTCGATCTGCTTCGGAGGTGGTCGGTACTGAAGCGCAGCTCCTCCTAGCACCCCGATTGCCAGTACTAGGCTGGATGTTCAAGGGAAGAGTCTCTTCTACGCATCATGCAACTGATGCTACGTGGAGCAAGTGGGTTGCACTGATTACTCAACGGGCTCGAATAGGAAACCCCAGTCGCCCAGGAATATTGGAAGTGATTATGGACTGGCCAGAAGGCAAATACTTTGGGATGTCATCCGAGGAGGAGGTGGGTCGTGCTGAAGAAGCCCCACTGTACAACCAGTTACCAGAGAATGAAAAGAAATATGCCCTGTTCACTGATGGGTCCTGTCGTATTGTGGGGAAGCATCGGAGATGGAAGGCTGCTGTATGGAGCCCTACACGACGAGTTGCAGAAGCTGCTGAGGGAGAAGGTGAATTGAGTCAGTTTGCAGAAGTGAAAGCCATTCAGCTGGCTTTAGACATTGCTGAACGAGAAAAATGGCCAGTTCTCTATCTCTACACCGATTCATGGATGGTAGCAAATGCCCTGTGGGGATGGTTACAGCAATGGAAGCAAAACAACTGGCAGCGTAGGGGCAAACCCATCTGGGCTGCTGCTTTGTGGCAAGACATTGCTGCTCGGGTAGAGAACCTGGCTGTGAAAGTACGTCACGTAGATGCTCATGTGCCCAAGAATCGGGCTACTGAAGAACATCAAAACAACCAGCAGGTGGATCAGGCTGCTAAGATTGAAGTAGCTCAGGTGGACCTGGATTGGCAGCATAAAGGTGAATTATTTATAGCCCGATGGGCCCATGACACCTCAGGCCATCAAGGTAGAGATGCAACATACAGATGGGCTCGTGATCGAGGGGTGGACCTGACCATGGACGCTATAGCACAGGTTATTCATGACTGTGAAACATGTGCTGCAATCAAGCAAGCCAAACGGTCAAAGCCTCTTTGGTATGGAGGACGATGGCTGAAATATAAATATGGAGAGGCCTGGCAGATTGATTACATCACACTCCCTCAAACTCGCAATGGCAAGCGCCACGTACTTACAATGGTGGAAGCAACCACCGGATGGCTGGAAACATATCCTGTACCTCATGCCACCGCCTGGAACACTATCCTGGGCCTTGAAAAGCAAGTCCTATGGCGACATGGTACCCCAGAAAGAATAGAGTCAGACAATGGAACTCATTTCCGAAACAACCTTATAGACACTTGGGCCAAAGAACATGGTATTGAGTGGGTGTATCACATCCCCTATCATGCACCAGCCTCCGGGAAAGTTGAACGATACAACGGACTGTTAAAGACTACATTGAAAGCAATGGGCGCTGGAACATTCAAAAATTGGGATACGCATTTGGCAAAGGCCACCTGGTTAGTCAATACTAGGGGATCTGCCAACCGAGCTGGACCTGCCCAATCAAACCTGTTACGTACTGTAGATGGGGATAAAGTTCCTGTAGTGCATGTAAGAAATATGCTGGGTAAAACAGTCTGGGCTACTCCTGCCTCAGGAAAAGGCAAACCTATTCGTGGAATTGTTTTCGCTCAGGGACCTGGATACACTTGGTGGGTGATGCAAAAGAACGGAGAGGTCCGGTGTGTACCTCAAGGAGATTTAATACTGGGTGAGAATAGCCCATGAACTGAATTGTACCATGTTAATTACTATATAATACTGTATGTTATCACTACTATGACTACTATAGGTGACTAATTAGAATGTATGGAAAAGAGTGTAACCTGAGCATGACATAAATGGTATGGAATAAGGGGTGGATAGATGTCCTGGTTTCAGTTAAAACAGAATTAATTTTCTTCCTAGTAGCTGGTGGAATGCTGTGTTTTGGCTTAGGATGAGAAGAGTGCTGATAACACCCCGATGTTTTAATTGTTGCAGAGCAGTGCTTATACCAAGCCAAGGACACCTCAGACTTTTGCTCTGTCCTGCCAACAGGCAGGCTGGGGGTGCAGTAAGAGCTGGGAGGGGACAGACCCAGGACAGTTTGAGACATAATGTCAATGTCATGATGTCAGCAACTGAGTGGTTACAAAAAATCTTCAAATATTGTGAGACACCAAGAAAAGTTCAAAAGTTAAAAGTGATTAGTGTATACCACTTTTGTTTCACTTAGCTAAAAATCAATTTAAATAATAAATCTATTCTGTTTTTAATATATTTATTTAATTAATTATTTACTTCTAAAGAAAAAGTGAAAGAACCTGCAAATGTGGCAGAGTAAACATCTAAGCATAGCCTTTGCTTCTCTTAAATAAAATCAGCCTAAATCATTGGATTGTATTCATTCTGTTCTTAATGTAAACCATCTGTTTCCAATTGCCTAAAATTGGAAATATTTTAATTTTTTATTAGAGTATAAAATAAACACAGGCCTAAACTCTTATATGTAAAGCCTGTTGCTAGGATTTGCATTTCTAGTATAGCTTGTGAGGAGAAAAAAATAAATTGTAATTCATAATACATTTTTCCCCGAAGTTTTATAGCATATCTGCACTCAGCAGTGCAAAGCTATTGATTGTTGTTAGGTTGGATATATGCTGACTAGCTGGAAAATAAGCTCAGGTATCAGAAACAGCATTTTAACAGCAATATTGTAGTCTTTAAAATGTGTCTAGGCCTTAGGCAGTCATTGGAGATGATTGTTGAGCTGAACTTCATGGTTCTGCTATTATACCAGTACTGGTGCTGATCTTCACTAACTTTGGTCAGTACCTTTAGGCTGCAGAACACACTGCCAAACCTTTTTACATTAATTAGATATGTACTTGACTTTTGTTCGCTACTGTCGTAGCGTTTTCATTTTCATCATGTAATTCACTCATTAAGTCATCTAGCAAATATAAACTCACTACTCTTAAATGCAGGTTCATTAAAGGTGTGCTTTCCTTTGGATTCCTAGGATAAATCAACAAGTATTTGTGTATGAAAACAGATGAATCTCACTTCAGTATTTTTTGAGGGGGGGAGGGGGGGGGAAGAAATATTGAAGCCAGCTCTCGATTTCTATTATTAAAATTTATATGCTTACTTTTGAGTTATTTGAACAGATAACTTTGATTTAACTTGAACAGGAGAGGCAAAAAGCCTTCATCATGAATGCAGGATGGGGCAAAAAGTTGAAGAGAAGATAAGTGCACATGACTTGTACAAACTGGATGTTGGCCATGAATTTCATTGTATGCAGACTCCAACCTATAATCACAAGGTAGAGGTACTGACCAAAGCACTTGTTTATATGTGTGCTGAGTAAATTTGTGTCACTCATATACTGAGGGGCTTAAACAGAGCAATGTCCAAGATGTCATTTTTGGATCAGTCTTCTTCTTCTCATCTTTTGTTTCTCTTTTCTTTCTGTATAGACACAGGCATCTAGTGATGTTGCTAATTTGTGCAATCCACTGCTGTTGCTAATTTGTGCAATCCACTGCAGCTGTAAGTGATGGAACTGTTCAATGATGTCATTTTTAATGTATAAATTCACAGACCTTCTGCAGAATGTTTGCTATGGAAGTTTTTGTTTTATGTAAAATGACAGTATTAATAAGTTTGTGGTTTATCTAATTTTTCAGTACTTGTAACTAAAAGTCAGAAACTTTGCTTATTAGACATCCTATGTCTTCAAAATAACCTCATTTTTTATTAGTTTTCTAGTGCAGATCTGGATTTATTCTTATGAATTTAAGTGTGTGCCTCTTTAAATTCTTTTCATTTGCAGACTGTACAGAGACAAAGGTTAACGTAAAGGGAAATTACCATTAATGCTGGATATTCACTGCAGAATAGAGAGCTGGATGGCAAATAAGCTTCTGAAGTAAAGGGAAATTTTGTATCCTTTCAGCTTTGCTTTTCATACAAGTTGAAAGCCCAGGAGTGTTAAGATTTCCCATGTAGCAGGGTCTTGCCAGACTCTGCATCTGCACAGTGAATCCATGCAGGGCAGTCCATTGGGAGTGCAGTTGCCTTAGCTTTTGAGAATAGCAATTTGACAAGCAGTGAATTGACAACAATTTTTGGGCTTTGTAGTCTGAATTGACATATTTTGATGAAACTTGATTTTTGCTTTGGAAAATTTGCAACCCTTTCTTCTTTAGCCTTGCTTGCTACTTGGGAATATTTCTACAGCCAGTTAACAACAGTAACTAAATGAGAAAGCATGGTTTACAGGAAAAAGACAGATTTTCATTCTTCAGGTTCACCTGAAACATGATGTGAGTGCATTTTGGCTTTCCTCCCAGATGGAAGTGAACTATGGGAAACACTGGAACAAAATAAACAATAAGAAGAAACTACTGATCATCCAAACATTTAAGAATAGTTCCAGTTTTTTACTAGTCAAGTATTTCATGGAGGTAATCATGATTGTTGAAGAGTAAAACCTTCATTTCTAATATTTAACAGATGATCTTCTTTCAAAGCGCATTCTATGGGCTACCAAATGAAAGAAAATAATCATTTATATTGGCAAATCCTGTGATGTTTTATTTGTAGGAAGTTCTTACAGAAGCTATTCAAGTAAATTTTTGTGTTGTTTCTTAAAGTAGCAGATCTCCTCTGTTATTGTATTAGAATAGATGATAGTTTTCTGAGGAAGGTTGTCATTATTCTATTCCCATAGAGAGCACCTGTAAGCATAGATTTTATCTGTGATCACAACATAGGCTTACATAGGATTATGGACATTATTGTTTTTAACCACGTAAGTGATCCAAAATTTAGTGGAAAATATCATTTTTGAATCCCTAGTAGATAAAATAAATGCATATTAAAGAAATTTCAATCTGTAATTCATCAGCATTCATGAAAATCTGTAAAATGAATGGCAAATGTCAAGAGCAGAGGCAGTAACTGACCTTTCTGTTACTGTATGTGTGTGTTAGCTTAGATAGCTCTGAAGGTAGGATCCTGTTTTTATTTAAATTTGCTTCACTTGTTTTCCAGTTTAGTGTGCAAGCCATGGAAAAGCAGATGAATTACAGAACCCAACTGCAGCACTCGCGCAGCTCTCAGGGTTATTTGCAGAACAGCACCAACTTTAAGGTGCAGTATGATGACTGCATGCCATTTTTGGCTGGACCGCAATGGAAAGATGTATCCAGAAATGGCCTGAAGAAGTGGGAAGGTGAAGTACCACAAACGATTTCCAGTCTGTGCTTAGAAAAGCATACATGCAATGTTACAGCTGGGATTTTATGAGGTCGTCACATATGGGTGTAACAGAGTCTTTGAAATATTGGTTGAACAAGGCAGACACTGGAGGTTATCTTGACAAGCTTTCTGCTCAAAGCAGGACTGTTTTTAACAGCATATCACATCTGCTGTGGCTTTGTCTAGCTCACTTTCCAAAATCTCCACCTTTCCCCAGCCTAGCTGACTTAACCTCTTCCAGCAGTTCCTGAGACTCTCAATGTGCAATTTGTGGCCATTGTTCTTGTATTGTATGCCTGTGTTGAAGGGTTTGTGTTTCTCATTTTTGCCATTTGACTTCAAGTTAGCCGTAGGCAGCTATCAGATCTGCCCCACCCCTTTGCCAGTCTAAACAAGCCCAGTTGCCTCCCTTTTTGTCACAGGTCTTGTCTCTAGGCATTTTATCATCAGAACAGCCCTCTGTTCTGTCCTGTCTGATTTCTCACTGTCTGCCTGGCTCTCGGTGGTCCAAAGCTAGGTTCAGTGTTGTAGGCAGGGCTTCTCTGGAGCTTTGCAGAGGGGAATAACTCTGTTTGATAACCATGCTCCTAATGTAGACTTGTATTATCCTAGTAGCTTTTGACTGAGATAACTGACCAAGATGTGAGACGTTTTATTCATTTATTTTTTATTATCAACTTGCTTTAGAAATAGTGATCAGATTTGTAAATACATTAGAAAGTGGGACACTGAGATGAATACTAATGGTATATCTTAAGCTGTAAATTAAACACCTGTGTATGCATATGGATGTATTTTTAAAATCACATTTCTTTTTGGCCTTTGATTCATAAAGTACAGCAGGGAATAGGCCTTTATTATTATAAGCTATATTTTACATTTTTGGACTTCTTTCTCAAATAGAGATTAAATTACCTGTAGCATGCCAAGAATCAATTTTCTGATATTTAGTGCTTAAAATTGATTGAATGACACTACTATTTTATGCTTCAGTGGATTACATGCTATTCAAATCAGGGCAATGATCAGCTCAGTGAGTAGATATGCTATTGAGATGCATTTTTTGAAGCTAGTATATACTCTGTGTGCCAAAACTTGGATCCTTATTACTGCGAAACAACTAGCTTGATACAGTGGATTAATTATTAACTGTTGTGCTTTTCTGCTTGTTAAAGTGAAATGAAATAAGGTCAAATTAATTCTGGTCTTAAACCTGGAGATTACTTTGTGAGTGACTGTTATAAACGTGCATTTCTGAACTATATTGCAGTGGGTAAATGGCATAATTTGATAAATAACCAGTGAAATTTCAAAAGTGAGTTTTCAGCACCTTGTCAGATACAAACATTCTGAGCTGTCTGGAAACTAGTTTCCAAAATAGCCTACCAATCTTGTTCAAAATGTATGTATTGCAGGATTTAATTACTATGTTGGCTTGTGTTGAAACAACTTTGATAAAAGCCATTATTGTAATTGTGTGAATAATAGCTACAGAATTACAGTTCAAGTAAAGATTCTACATATTGTTGCAGGTCATGCAGTAGAACACTTTTCTGGAGTAATTTAAGTACCAAGTTCCATAAATTTCCATTCTTGTAAACGGTGCTGTGTGTTAAACTATGTAGTATGTTACATTAGTGCAGGACATTCATTTAACTATGTAGCATCCAGAGATTTTGACAACTCTGAAGCCAATAGTAGCATTCAGTCTCATTCCAGAAACCCAGCTTCTTGTCAGCTTTGTTGCAGAATTAGAAGCCAGGTAGCTTGAAATCTCACATTTCTGCCACCTTTAATTTATATATTCCTTCCAGGAGAATTAAGTATGGACACCCCATGGCTATATCTGCATGCAGCTCACAAAATACATCAGCCTCAGCATTATGTTTATTTATTGACTATGGAACTGACAACTGGCAAAGTTCTCTCCATTAAGAATCTTGTAGTGGAACTATCCTGTAAAGATCAAGGCAATGAAAAGGAGGGGAAATTTCACATTTACACACCAGCAACCATATACCTGCAGGTAAGTAACATGATGTTTCCTATAGTGTAAAGCTTTGATGATGCAGCTTTGTGATGGGTACCTAACTGAACTGTCATCATACTGGAATAACACTGGCTCAGCTTGTTATATGAAGTAGCTTGTTTGAGAAACTAATCCACTATGTGCCAATTTATAAAAGAGCATCTAGAAAAGCCGATGTTCATCTGTTTCTTATGCTGGAATGACATGCTATTCTTTCTCTGGGGGCAGGCAAATCAAAACAGCCAGGGTTTCTCTGCTGTCTTTGAAAATGTTAGGGCCACTATCTCTGCCTCTATTTGGAATGGAAGTCCATTTATTCCTGCACAAAGCCCAAATATTTCATGTCAGAATTCTACCTAGGAGTGTACAAACAACCGTAACTATTTTTAAGTTCTCTCTCCTCTCCTTTACTCCAAGAAAATGAAAGGTTATTTCTTTTGTTGTGACTCAGAGTGAATTCAGTCTCCCATAATTCTGTGTGAGAATTTTCTCTAGTAAGTTCTCAATCTTCAGTCTTTTTCATAGGAATTCTTCCACTTTCTGTGAAAGGATTAGATATCCCTTGGGTGGAATCAGTCTGCCCTGAATCTATGGATTCTAAGCTTCTTCGTAACTTATTTTCAACTCTGCCGTGCAATGGAGATTTTAAAACCAATTTCATCACCAGCTGATTAACAAATATGGTTAACCTTTGTCACTATGCAAGGTGTAGATTTGCCTTGGGGAAGCTTCATTATTTCCATTGAGGTGGTCCTTATCTGTCTCTGTCTCTGTGAAAAGAGAGTCTAGAGTTTTTGCCTTTCTTCCAGATATTCACAGTGGATTCTAAATCTTTAGTTTGGTTTATCCTTAAGGTTTTCCTTTATTTTGAACTGCAGCTTTCCCTTGTTAGATCACTGATGGTTTAGGCACAGTGAAGAAGATAGTGAGAAACATTCTTCAATGAGAAAGGAAAAAAAGTGTTCATCAACTATTTTCTTTCCAACTACTTAGCTTTCTGTCTCTCCCTTGCTTGTGGGGATAAAATAATTTTTGAGATCTTTATGGAAATTCAGATTATTTGGATAATGGAAAAGCTGATGCACTATTTCTAATAGTTATTGTAATGAGCTTCTCCAAGACAATGCATTCTTTTCAGCTCTGGCCTGTGATGCTGGCACAATAGGATTTTCTGTCTCAACTTAGCCTGACTAGTATGTTCCCCTTTATTTTTAGGCCTCCACATTTAATCGTCTTGAGAGAAACGTTCTGCACAGCTATACTGAAATGGTATCTTTGTGGAATCAGCTTGTGAAGAATGAGATTCATTTGGAGAATAATGAAAAAGACAAATTTCTTTGCTTTAAGATAAAGAGCAAAAAACAGGATTTTAACTTCACAGCCATCTATCAGAATCTGCCAATGGTAAGACAAAAAAGTACAAACGTACAAAGGTAATTTCTCTGACCCAGTGCTGTGTTTTTCAGGTCTGCCACTTTCCCCAAATATGTCTTTGCTTTGTGTTGAAGGTTAAACACTTCCAGTGCTCCTTCTTTTTCATCCGTTTTGACAACCTGCAATGTAAATCTATATTTAAAAACAAAACCAACCAGCCATACCCCACCCTCCAATGTCATCCCCCACAACAGTTTTGAGTCCTATGCACCTATCTGGGATGCCAATCACAGACAGAAGGGCAGGGAGGAGAGAGCAAAAAGATATAATATGACTAGAAATAGAGCTATAGATGTGATTGCCTACATTCTTACATTTTGATACAAATGGCAGGTATGGAAGATTATACTGTCATAGGGAATCAGCATATTTTGCCTATGAGTGTGCATAGTAACAGCCTTGGGTTATATGTCATTCAAGCCTCTGCATCCTTTCCAATTTATGATAATGCTTAAAATCATGTTTGCTTTGCTTGGTTCCTACAACATGGGAAACGTATGCAATAGCTTGTCTCCAAAGAGGAGTAATACATTAGTAAGGATGTTTGTCGTCTGACACACAGAGTGGTTTACTATTAATGTCACTTTTATTCTTATGTGAATTGCGATCAGGATTTAAAGTGGTACAGAAAGGGGATGTTCTGTGAAATGATAGTCTCACTGCAGCCTATTAAGCTGTGTGGTTTCTGTTTTGGTGTTCCTGAATATGAATACAGTGAATCTAATGCAATTATCCTTTTCTCTCCTGGTGTCATGATTTGACTGCAGCCTATGAAGACAAACTTCTCTGTGAAGGCTGTATGGACAGATTACAATAGTCTGCCTAAAATTCTTCAGTTTGGAAGTCAGATAGAAGAACTGAAGAAGGAGAAGATGCTCGATCAAAAACGTGGAACAGGTGGAACAGTTTATTTCAGGTTCAGTAGTTTCATTCCTATCTCCGAAGAAAATTTTGGCCTACACTTAATGTGTATCTTGATGCCCTTGGGAAAAAGTTCTGGGCTTTACATGATGAATGTGTCACATGCACAAAGCCTTAAGTCTTTCCCATCTGTCTCTGCACTTTCTTGAGCACACTGCCTCCATGGGCTAGTTATTTGCATCCACTTAGCTTTCACACCCTTTCTTGAAGTGGTAGAGAATAAAGTCATCAAGGGAAACAGGCAGTTTGTGCTGACAGTGTGTTTGTTGGCAAATTTATTAGACTTAGAGCCTTCTTTAATGAAAATGTCAGAATTCACGGTGTCCAAATGTCCAAGGGGTGAGAAGATCCAAAATCTAGATCTGATCCCCTGTGCCATTCAGATATGGTAGGAATAATAGAAGCATTCTAAAACCAAATATTTCCCTCTTAAGACACATAACAAATAGTCTTATTTATGTTTTAGAAAGTATTTCAATTTGGTGGTGAGAATGATTGCACTGCATCTAGACATTGGCTGTTTCCAAAGTTTCTCTTATTTTCGAACTCATTATCGAAACACAGATTGAAGCCTCTGGTAAAAATGTATTGTCAAACCTCAGAAATCTGTATCATCGCTAGAGATATCTCAGCTTTCTTAAGGCATAGTAGGGTCAATCGAAGTGCACAGGCTCCCTTAGGAACCGCTGTGCATCTTGGAAATAACTTCATATATGTATATACGTATATAAATAAAAAATGAGAAATGTCTTTTCAGTGACAGAAAAAGTATAGAAATGAAAAATGAGAAGGTATACCAGACATCCAGAATGTATAAAGGCAGTCCAATATCTGATTATAAAAGTTAATGCATTTTTCCAAGACTTCCAACTAAGTAAATGGTGAGAAATATTTAAGAAAGTCCATAAAATGTTGCACTAAAGTAGTAAATTGAACTATATATTGGCTGAACATCTGTTGCATAGAATTCTTGGCATGCAGTTATTGTTTCTACAGAAAGCATGAAGAGTGTTTGATAGTGGATACGTTGAAAGCTGCCCTAAGCTTTTGGACACTGGACCTGTTTGAAATGAAGTCTTGACCATGCAGATTTATAAAACATATGTACTAGTACGCATGTCAGAATTTTAGCGCATCCTCTCACCTGGTCTTCCAAGCCTTTCCTGAATCCAGGCTGGAAATTCTATCAGAAATTCTGTTAAATGGGTATAGTTTGTATGAAGTTGTAATTACACTCGAAGAATGTTTCAGAGGTCCTGGCTGCATGTGTTTTGCTTCTGTATCTGACAGACTGATGGCATCTGCAACTGAAGATTTGGGAATTCTAGTTGAATTTTGCATGATTTCTCACTGTGGCTGTCCATTAAGGTCTTATATGGTTTGTTCATTCCTTGTTGTCCACCAGGCATCCTTTTAAACTGCCGATTTTGCAGACCTTTTTTCTGCAGGAGACATTTACTGTTGACAAACAGCAAAAGCACTACTTTTTGGAAACAAAAGTTTTGATAAATGGTCTGGAGGAATCAATTCAAACTCTCATACTTGGCTACCAACCTGAAACCCCCTATGTGAGTTATATAAGATTTTTTCTTCTTCTGGTATGCTGGAAAAAGCCAGCAAGTAAGTTATTTAATGTACATATCTTAATATCTTATGTGCCTTCTATTTTCTCTTTTTCTTTTTTTTTTTTTTTTTCTAGATTTGTGCTGGCTTAGCTCATCCTTATAACTACAGCTTGTTCCCCAGAGATGTTGAAATATGCATTTTAACTCGTAGTCACCAACCTGTGAGTAAAATTACCATTAAATTTCATTTAGAAAGAGAGATTGATCACCTCTCTCTATAGATTACCAGTTTATTGTCCGTTTAGACCAAATTTGCTATAGGTCTCTAGTCACTCACCAAGTAAATGCTGTATGCAAAAAATTCATAGCACAATGATGTGCTTTGTGGCTGACTAATACAGTGTTTCATATAATAATATATAATGGTTTGTATGGTAATATATAATAATCCCTAATATAATCTTTCAGAATGAATTTTAAGTATAAATATCATTATAATTAAAAAGTGCAGGGAAAGAAGGGATTCTAGTCCATATCTAGGTGTATCTGTTGATCTTTCTTAACAAATGCTTTTTTTTTTTCTTTTTCCTATTTTTTGCTCATTTTTCATTCTGTGCAACAATGTAATAGCTTTAAACTGCAATGATTTCTCTCATCTTTCATAATAAGTAGGGTTAATACCTGATATTAATACAATACTAATACAATTCACTTATTCACATTCTTAACACATAGGTGAAGCACGAGGTTGAGACTACCTTGAAAGTCAACAAGCAAGATGTTCTCAGCTTTCTGGGAAGATACCAGGACAAATCCAGTGACATAGACTTCAGATATGTGAATATGATGCACTCATTCCAGGTATTGATGCTGAAACTGGCCTTCCTCCTTTCCAAAGAACAATGTTGGTTCTCCATGTTGGTTTTATTTATGGCACTTTAATTTTCATGTCTTGGTGGCTCTTTTACTGCATTGTCTTTAGAATTTTAATTGTTTTATGCGTGTAAGAATCCTAGTTCAATAAAGGTCAGGCTCTGACAAATGCTCCTTGGTGTGTAACAGCTGATCATTAAATTATAATCCCTGTCAAATATGTCTTGTAAGAAACACAACGAGTATTTGTTTTCATGTGTTTTTTGATGCGTTTGATTTATTTTTCTGTGCCTTTGGGTAAAATTGATGGAAAAAAAATTATATACACATTAGCTTATACTCATCCTCCACTTCATGCTAAAACTTTAGATGGCAAATCTCTTGAAGCAGTTGCAGTAATTATGCATTTTACTTTGTCAAATAGCTTGAGTATCCACAAGCAATGGGCCTAAGTGGGGAGCTATTTTCTAGGCAGACCAATCCAGAACATTTTGACTACAGGGTGAACATAAAAGCGATCATCAACAAGACTGTGTCTTCACAGGTCAGTTCCCTATTTACTACAGTCTCCTTGCATGAACTTTCAGGCAAACAAATTATTCAATTTAATTTTTTAATCCCTCTGACTGAAGTATTTTAATGGGTTCATGAGACTATCAAACCTTGTTTCTGCCTACAGTCTTATTTCTCAGAATGGTGTTTTAGTATGATTTCATTATGTTGTTGGTGTTTTTTATATGAGATTCTTAATGACCTGTTCTCGATTTTCTCTATGCATAGGCCCAAGCAGCACTGAAGAGTTGTGATGAAAACAAGCTCAATGGCTCTCTTTACCTTCATTTTAATGGAGGGGATGTGCTGATGCTGGAAGTTGATATGAACAAAGAAAATAGGAAGAATGCTAGAGGTGTTGAACTGAGGGCTTTTCTCCACCAAGCAATCCTTACAAGCCCTGAATCAGTACAGCTCCAGCTCATGTGCAAAATGTTTCCATCGAGGTAGAAAAATCACAATCTTGGTTAATAGAGGAGCTGAACTGTGTTCTGTGGTAAATATCTAAATGTAACTATCTTCATATAGCTGCAGTGTAAGCCACTGCCATTTCATGCAGTAGTCCTGTTAGTGAAACACTCTTTTTTTAAAGAATTGGTAAAGGAAAAAATTCAATCTATACAGTTTTCAGTCACTGACCAATGAAATGAATATTACTTTGCTGACACGTAGTTCAATTCTATCCAACAAGTAGATTTTTGTTAAAGTTTTATTTGTTATCAGTCTTTTAAGAGGGTTCAACCTTTTGGGAAGGCTCTCTAACACTCTGCAAATAGGATTGTCTCACCTTAAGGTATACTGTGTAGTATACTTGATTCCAGAAAGTCAGATATTTCAGTGGACAGCTTGAAAGAAATTTGCAAATTGTGTCTGTTTTGTACTTGAAACACTGAAAACTGAGCTTCTTGTTTTTCCAGATTTCCCTAAAAAGTTGTGCTATGTTTCTCCAACACTGTTCAGCTCAGGGCTAAGATGCAAAGAAACGATTGTTGGTTCATTTACCAACCCCAGATGTTAGTGGCTGTTATGGTTTAACCCAGCCGGCAGCTAAGTACCGCACATCCGTTGGTCACCCTTCCCCCTCCCTCTCTGGGATGGGGGAGAGAAACGGGAAAGTAAAACCTATGAGTTGAGATGAAGACAGTTTATTAAGACAGGAAAATAATAATAACAGTAATAATAATAGTACTACTAATAAAGTGTATGAAACAAGTGATGAACAATGCAATTGCTCACCACCCGCTGATGGATGTCCAGCCTATCCCTGAGCAACCGGCCCCCCCACCCCAGCCAGCCAGCCCTATATATTGTTTAGAGTGATGCCAGATGGTATAGAATACCCCTTTGGCCACTTTGGGTCAGCTGTCCTGGGTCTGTCCCCTCCCAGCTCCTACTGCGCCCGCAGCCTGCCCGCTGGCAGGACAGAGCAAGAAGCTGAGGAGTCCTTAGCTTAGTGTAAGCACTGCTCTGCAACAATTAAAACGTCAGTGCGTTTTTAACACTTCTCTCATCCTAATCCAAAACATAGCACCCTACCAGCTACTAGGAGGAAAATTAACTCTATCCTAGCTGAAACCAGGACACAGGACAGTGGCATTTCAAATTATTGTTAATGCCGAATTCTCAATGATGAGCTTTATAATTCTGTTTCTAAATCGGCATTGAAGGGAGATTTCATGTTGTGGCAGAGATTAATTTATTTCCAACTCTATCTAATTCTGTCCAACTCTATCTACTCCTTCAATCTGACAATCTTTGAGACTCTATTGAGTATTTTTTTAATACCAAATTAAACATCTGGTAAATATCATGTACTATTCCAAATATCATGTACTATTCCAATGCATCTGACTCACTGATTCACAACACTGGAGCAAATTGCCCAGAAAGTCTGCAGAGTCTCCTTTGTTGGATATATTTAAAACCTGACCTTACACAGACCAGAGCACCCCACTCTTGTCAATCCTGCTTTGAACAGGGTAGGGGTGATGATCATGAAATAAGCATTATAATGGGACCTTACTGGCAGTTTTATCTCCGTCTTTTTAGACTTCTGATATCTTCTGTGATAAAATTTAATGAGAATGGGCTTCATGTGGGAGCCCATTTCATGGGAGCCAGACAGCAGAAAGTTGGTTTTGTCTTGTCCCTAAATGGAAGAGTCCAACACACGTTTTCTGGATTCAAGACTATACCTTATCTCCTTTCTCTGAATGGATTACTAAAGCACAAAAACAACATTCACGATGGTGTGTTCTTACTTTGTGTTTTGCTGCAGCTATCCAAGACAACTTCTTAAAATATTTCTTACTGAACTGCATTTGATGCAGAGAGTATTTAACAATCAAAATGAACTATTGGTCGTTGAGTTGAAACTACTTCTGAGTGAATTCACATAGATGCAGTTGCATTTTTTTTTGTTTTATAATTTTCATATTTTTGTTAATTGAAGGAAGTGGGAGGCATCCTTCCTATGCAGTCCTTCTGAATCACAGAGGGAGACAGACTTGGGACCCTTACTCTTCCGAATGGTTCATGGATGCAATAGGGCACTGCAGAGTTCCAGAGGGATTGTCTAGCTTGGAGGCACACGAGTAGCCTTTGTGATAGGTCACAGTCCCTGTGTAAGTTTTCCCTCAGAGAGCACTGCAGTGTAGTCTGTGGCCTAAAGGGTCAAGGAATTGATGAACAAAAAGAAATGGTTGTCAGAAGTACCATTATGTAATTTGTTTTAAACACAGACACTTCTATTAGTAGATAAACTCTCTCTCAAGAATAAACTGATTTGCTACCTGGATTCGGGTAAATTATCTATTAAATGAATTTTCATTGATTATACTTCCTTCTGATATTAAATAAATGGTTAAGATGTTGCTCGTCAAATCCTGGTTACTTCTGTCCCAAAGGGCACCTCTCTCCATTAATCATTTCTGTTCATTACAGGTAACATCAATTTGATGATCAACAATGCACTGTATGGATTCCATCTCGGGAGCAGAAATGTGTTTGGGAATGTCACCATACGCAATGTCATTTTCACTATGTTTCAGAATGGCAGTCAGGCAATCCCAGTGGAAGCAAAACTGAAAGGACACCTGGAGCTGAGTAAAGAGATGAAAAGAGGTCTAGTTAGCTTCCACATGGATGAGAAGGCCCTTTTTGTAGATTTTTCCAAAGTCATAAGTCATGGACACAATAGAGTCTCTGGGACTTTCACACATAATATCAGCTCTTTAAACAATGCAGGTATGAAGAAATCTCTGACTTGATGGTGTGATGTAACAAGATGTGAAGGTGGGCTTGTCTAAATGTATGCAGATCTGTAGAAGTAGATGAGATTCATTTGTTCACACCAGAATAAAGTTTGATTCACTCTTGATTTAGCAACATTCTTTTTCATGTTAAGAATATACAATAATATGTGTAAAAGAATGCATTTGAACTGCTTCAGAGTAAATTATTTCTCATTTGTACATCTGTATACCTGCATGCTGATCCATTCCTCTAAGCATATTTTTACGCCTGCTTTGGCTCGGGCCACAGTTGAAACACCGAATGCCATTGAATAAATCACCCAGTAAACTGTTTCAAGTGTTGTTTAATAAATCATTTATTAAAAAAAAAATATCGTTTACTTCTATAGTGCATGCCACATTTTAATTTAATAATCCTTTTTTAAAATATGATTTTTATATGGTAGGTAATGTCCTTTCTTACTGTAAATATCAGAAAGCGCAGCTAACTGGAGGATAGCACTTGACAAATCTGTTTCTTTTTATGAAAACTGCTAACTTTCTTAATACAGTTTTTCAGTACAACGACAACCCAGCATTGTTGATTTTGTTTCCTTCCCTGTCATCTGATTGCCCTCAGATGGCGTTCTCACCATGATATATGAACACGGAACAGGAAATCACACCATTACTGTAGTCCTGCAGAGTGGCAGTGAAAATTTCCACTGTACTTGGAGGTCACAGGCTGTCCACAGAACCTCCTAAATCCCATCTGTCTGTGAGCTTAAAGCACAACGTCACAAAGATAAAGAAATATGGGATCCCTTTTATTGTGGAAGCTGCTGGCTATTATGAGGTAAGAAAAGTTCAGCCTATTATTATTTAATTTCTGGCAGAACCATTTCTAATAACTGGAGTTTATTCCTGTGCACATTATTCGAAACACATCTGCATTTTTGAGATGTACTAAGTTAATATGCGAAACAAAGGTGCCTGTATGGTTTCTTGTCATACAGCGTACCTGTTGCCTGACGTTTTGGATCTGAATATAGACTAAAAGAGATTTTACATTCACGTCTGATTTCAGTGTAGTGCCTTGCTACTACAAGGAGTATTGTACAACAGGAGTATTGTCCAATTTGATTTTTCCCCTAAAACTGGGAAGAGAACAGGGAGGCATTAATGTATGTAGCCGTCAAGAATGTCAACAAACCTAGCAGTGCATTGTGTCCTGTAATGGGATTTATCTAATACTGTTGTAATCCTTTGGATGTTGCTGAAGAGAGGAAGAGTGCTTAGCATTTCTTTCCATTTGGAAATTTCTATCCACAGGAGCATCACAGATCATATTTCATGGTACAGTGTTGCTTGTCTACTCTTTTGTCTATCTGCATTTCTGCTATAAATCTGTGAACTATCTGTGAAATTATAGCTCTTTTGTATCTCAGATTATCCTTCCATAAAATAAAAAAAATAAAAAAGTTCAAATATTTTTCTTGTTCTTATGTATGCTGAAAAGCTCAAGTCACTACTAAAGTTTGTGGAGAGTTCAGCCACTGTGGTACAATGAGCCACAGAGTTGTGCAGAGGAAGAATTCTATACCAATGCCCCTGGCCCTGCTAACCAGTAATTTCACTGGTTTCATCAGGTATGCCTTAGGACTCAAATCTTCCTCTGTACTCAATGCTCTCAGTATGTTTTAAAGCCTGAAGGCATCATTGGCACACAGCATTCAAAAGGTGTAGTATGACAGGAAAATCTCTCTTTGAAATGAAACCGTGTTCAAGAATTTGTACTAGTATTTTGCCGGTGCTGCTGCCCTGACACAGGCTATCATGTTTAAGCATCATGAAACAGACTCTGCCTTTGCCAATTGTTGCTGGGATGTTATTTGTTTCTTCCCATGATTTGGTTCCTTTTGTGCTTAGAATTTCACCACAGATTGCTGCATTGATAACAACCACCATAGAGACAGAACAGCTCAAAATTGAAATAGAGATGAAAACCACTGGCAGTGCCATGGAAATTTCTCTTTCACTTCATCACGATGTGGGAGGACTGATTAACATCGTTCCATGTATACTACAGGCAAGCAGACATCCTGCTATGTGGTGTATTTGATCTAGCTTTCTGTTGTGTGTCAACTATTTGAATTTGTATCATGAGAACAAGCTAGCAGGTCAGAAGAGAGGGTGAATTTTGTCAAACAAAGCCACCACAGAAAGCTTAAGAGTTGTTTGAAAACATGCCTTTTGCTGCTAAGTAAAATGTGGTGGATGACAAAAGTATTAATGTAATGAAATCAGAATGGGCATATATCCAAAAGGGTGCTTGCCCAAGGCCAGTTATATGCAGCCCCATCTTGATAAAGCAGAGTTTTCAGGTGGATCACTTGACTGTTTGTGGGTGTGGTGGTGCTGTCAGAATGTCAGGTGCTGTCAGGTGGTGATGGCAGAATGAATAATAATAGCAGTAGTTTTCACACAGCCAACAGCGCTTCCCAAGGAACTCACTTTCTACATTTGGAACACTGAACATCTATTTGTGACAGTGCTACTTCCCATGCTGCAGATAAGAAATACCACGATCTCCTGCTAAAATTGAAAATCAGAGTACTAAAAAATAGTTCAGTCTAGCCAGTAGTGGTTTCCTATTGCTTGAAGATATATTTCTGTCTTTATCTATACTGATAATATTTTGGTATGATAATGTAAAACTAAAGGTGTGGTTTTTCCTTAGATCCACTAAATTGTTTCTTTTTGGAGATTTAAAAACTTTAATCTTAAAGCTATGCTTTAACATATTCATGCTTTTTATTCTGAAAGCTGCCTTTTTCCTCATTCCTTTGTATTTTAGATCTCTCTGCTTTTCTCCATGCTCTGAATGTGCTTTGTTGATATGCCAACAGGTTACTTGCAGCGGAGAATCTAACAAACAGGTTTCTGGCCTTTGCAATGGAGAGATTGCATTTCACCATTTTGAGGTACTGGATTCATTCATAAACTGCGGTCAACTACATCTTCTTGCAACTACCAGTAAAGGAATCTAAATGCTGGAAGGTGTCAGAGATGTAGAACTGTAGCTGGAAGTTTGACACACACATTAAGATATTCTTAGTTCCTTAATATTGACAGGTTCATACAGATCAGATTACTTGTCCATCAAAAACTGAGTAAGTCCATGGGGAGGTTTGCACTCAGTTTCATGCACTCTTGCGGAATGCAGCATATTTGGTTTTACTCTGTTGTTGAGCAGCCAAGCTGAAATGAAAGGAACAAGGGAGAATAGGAGACACAAGCTGAGGATTTCATAGTTTACTTCTTACTCTTTCTGCTCTTTCTTACTAATAATTTGTTTGTGAAAGTCCCTATGATACTTGAACTGTTACAAAAAGATACACTTTATAATCTGACATTTTCTTAAGAATGTGTTAAAAATGTCTCCTGTGACTGATGTTATATAAGATTGTTTGTCTCTATAAAGATAGTAATCATAGTGATGGAGATTGCCATGTTTCTTCTAATGGCAAAAAAAGACAAATGCATTTCAATTCTGCCCTCATGTAACATGGGTCCCATCTACATAGCACTACTCATTCCTGCTGAGGTCTGGGGGAATAGAACACATTCTCACATTGCTAAAGCTGTATTTGTTTATAGTAAAAACAGAAGTAATTATAACAAAAACAATAGTAGATGATTTTTCTCATACTAATAATTGTTTGAACAGGTTTCTTTTCTTTTCTTTTCTTTTCTTTTCTTTTCTTTTCTTTTCTTTTCTTTTCTTTTCTTTTCTTTTCTTTTCTTTTCTTTTCTTTTCTTTTCTTTTCTTTTCTTTTCTTTCTGTTATTGTTATTGTTATTGTGGAACTCTAACTAAAGGTTTTTGGCCTTTTCTCCATTTGTTTAGGTACTTATGAATATGTAGGGTGAGTACCAGTATGTTGGCAGGGTAGTGGGGAAATAGTTCTCTTTTAGTAACATGTACCTTTTAAAAAAATATATGACCTAACAGGAAAACAAATTTGACAACATTTTTTTTGGTAATTTTTCAGAATCCAACAAGGGTTTCACTGAATGGGTCGATGATTACCAGCGACTTTAGTGTCATCATCTTTGGACGCATTTCCTTTAATGACATGTTTGCCTGCCTGCAACTTCATGCCAGCACTAACATCCAGCCTCATTTGGAAATTGACTTCTAGCATTCCTTGCCTCAGCTTCAATCTCTGGGTATTTCCAAAGAGAATCAAATGAAAGTGTCAGCTATCAGAAGTGACAAATATAAGGGGATGCTTGATGTCATCTTCGGGCCTTGCAGTTTCAAAGCTGATGGAGAAGTGAGCCTGACAAACAATGAAACAGAAATAGAATGGATACTTACTTTTACAAACAAGTGTGTCAGCCTAGAGGTAAGCATCAATTGTTTTCTGTATGGTGTTATAACCGCTCTATTTCAAACCATCAGGAATTACAGAGAACTCTCTCCTGATACAGGAGTATCTTTAATGACAGTTTTGGTCATTAAAGTAGTTCTGGTACAGCACTGAGTGTGAGTGCTTGCAGAGGGAGTGTATTTAAAGTTGAGAATTTAGGGTAGTACAATGGCAGATGTTATTGCTGTTGCAATAAAATAGTTGCTTGATTGTAGCTTTTTAATTAAAATAAACTCTTGTTTTGAAATCTAATGAAAATCCTGTACTTAAAATTCTGGAGGCTTTCTTTGGGGTTATGAACTTTTCCTTCTACAGTATTTCTTAAGAGGATGTTTTAGCTTTTTATTTATTTATTTATTTTTTCCATTCTGTTTATTTTGGGGGTAATTTCTGATTTCTCTGTGAAAACAGCTGTCTTGTATGGTCCTTTCCAAAAGCATATTGGTTCAGAAAGAAGAAATGCTTTCTGATTAATTAGTAGGACAGTTTTTTAAATTTATTTGCTTTAAATAGTGTCATCTTTTCTGTTGCAGAGAATGGGACTGCCACATGCTGTAGCCTTTGGGGGCTCATTTCAACAGAACACCTGCAATATTGACTTGTTGATGAACCTCCAGTATGATGGCAAAACAGTTGATGTGCAGATGGATACTTCCTGCAAAAACAAATATGCCTTCCAAGGGATGCTCAGGCATTCAGTTCCCTGGATGAGTCAACTTGGGCTGCCTTTTGAAAACTCTGTCCTGTTCTCTGCTTCTACAGTGTCCACCACTGGGGGCATTTTGTTGCTGCAGGCTGGCAAATGCAAACTTAAGGCTAGAGGAGATCTCTGTACACAGAATAAAGCTGAATGGACACGGGAAACAGAATGTCAGCTTCTGCAGGTATCTCTTGAAGGCTTTTAATGAGAGACTTGGGATCAAATGAGGGCCACATAGAGATTTAGCTAAAACAACAGTGAATGTTGGAAAACTACTCTAAAGACATATCTGTCTTACTGCATTAGGCAAAAAGGCATCTAAGGGATCCTGTTGTTTGTAGCTGTTCTCTGTAAGCTAAGATTATTTCAGTGTCTTTATTGCTTGTTGTCCTGGCAGGCTGAACAGCAATTTTAGTTTGAACCATTTGTCAGAGAAATGTTTCTCTATTCTATCTTTTTTTATCATAGTAGAAGTTGTGAAATTTCCTTGGTTTTCATATCCAGCATCACTGACTGAATTAAGAAGAAAGACTATTGTGAGATTCAGGGTTATTTCCAGATGTTCATAGGCATTTATGTTTTGCTTTTAGCTCATCAGTTTTAACTTTCTCAGCTGCAAAGTAGCAAGATTAAAATAAAAATGATGGGAATGTGTTTATCATTGTATTTTCATAGTCATGAAGAGGGAATGTAAACCACTTAAAATATTAAAAACAGTAGAGTTTTCAGTATCTTTGCAAATATTTCAGAAAAATGAGATGAAACGTTTCATTTGGGATGTTACATAGGACAAACCTGAAGCTTTAGAATCAAAAAATAAAACAAAATCTTGGAATGCCAGATGCAAGAATATATTTTAGGCCTATCATTTTGTGGGTGTTAATGTGTTCTGAAAATTGAGATTGGTCTGGTCTGAATGAAGCAGAGGAATGTCAATAAACCTTGCTACTCTGAAGAAAGTGGCATTTTGCATTTTTGTATTTGTGTAAAATTTCATATCAAGAAAGAATTTGTAAATTTTGCAGGGCAGTCCAAAAATCTTCCCTCAGACTTTATTCAGGCCAAATAGTCACCTTATCATTGGGAGTGAGAAAAGCAGGAGTGCAGGGATTGCAGGCTTTGTCTCTGATTTTGTAGCATAAGATCTCCTTCCTTTTGTGCTGTAGGGAAAAGAAAAATTAATCAAAATTGACTCATCTCAATGTGTATGTATAATCAAGGGGATTTTTTTTTGTTTTGTTTTGTTTTGTTTTTATCTTGGTAGGATCTTAGTATTCCAACTCAGTCATGGCTTACAGGATCTGTTCAGAAAGACAAGTGCCAAGCAGAACTTCTCTGTGTCCTTGAGACAGAAGGCAAGACTGCCCATCTTGAAGTAAGAGCAGAGTGCAGACCAAAGATCACACTGGAAATTCAGTTCAGGCATGATCTCCCTCAACTGAAAGATGTCCCAAGGGAAAATAAGCTGTCCATAACTTCACGAAAACAGTTAAACTATCAGATCAGCTTGGGAGTGAAATCAGGTTCTTGTGACATTCAATAGAATGGGGACTTCCTCACTGAAAAGAAGCTTCAGTGGAAAATGTCTATAGAAAATAAATGCCAAACAATTCAGGTATAGGAAGGAATTTTTTGTATTACTCTTTATTTTATGCTGCTAAACCAGAATCTTTGCACCTACTAAAGTAAAAAGAAAACAGTCTAATGATTTCAGTGGTAGCAAAAACCAAACCAAAACAAAAACAAATCAAAACAAAAACCATTCTCTTAATGTAACATTTTACTTTTGGAACCAATCATTCACAGTAGAATGCCTTTAAAAGGTTTAAGCCAAATTTTACAGGAAACAGTGCCTATGGTCAATGAACTTGCTTGTACTATCTGTGGTGTATTTTTCTAAAAGGATGGCTGAGAAATCTGCTTGATTTTAATCTTGAGAGAATGAGTATTCAAAGTTGTCCTTGGTTTCATCTGTGATTGTAATTTCACAGCAGTTTGACAACAAATCTCTATAGTAGTTTAAAAATATATCAAGTAAACTGGGAAACAAAATGAAAATATGATTTAAATGAATAATCTTAATGTCATAAAATTTTCATTCAGCTTTACAGGAAATTGAATTTGTTAGCAAACTGATGTGTAATGTATGAAAAACATTGTGTAGGACACACAGAGTGGAAAAAAAACCACAGCATTAAACAGCAGTTGCAATTTCCTGGGAGACCTTGATTGAGGAATATTTGAGGGGAATTTTGGTTGAAAACCAACAATGACATTTTGAACAAGCTGTTTTGGACTGCCCTGGTGAGGCATTTTCTGTGGTAATTCTTGAAAAGCTGACCATACAGTTACCCCTGAGCTGAATCTTATCATTTAGAGTGCCTGACTAGCACTGCCACGTCACACCTTCTGCTTCGTTAATGAGATTAAACTTCTGAGTGTGGTGAGAATCTCGCTATAGGCTCTAAACAGCAACAGTAGTATAAGAAAGTAGTAGTTTCTTTGTTGAAAATATTTATCTGGTAGACATATGTAATGAAAACTGGAGATCTGTGGAATGACTTCATATCACACATTTGAAATGTTGTCCATCCTTTGCAATACAGTCTCACTGCTGTACAAAACAAAGGAAGGTAAACCCCATCCTGGGGATAATCCACCTGGCAGGCATCAGACATACTGGGAGTCCTCATCTCAGAAGGAGTTAAAGTGCTGGTGCCTGGAAGGTGCTAAGAGAGCTGGGCAGTGAGGCAAGTTTCAAAGCTCCCTAGGTGAAGAAAGGCTCTGCTGTGACCTTTCTCAGCAAGTTAGTGTGGCATGCTGAGCACATTCTACCTTTTGATGGAGGTGTGAAAAAGTGGCACTTCTTCCCTCAGTTCTTACTTATTAGTTTGTTTTCTCAGACTAGACTGTTGTAGGAAGGTGGAGGGGGAGAAATTCTGCAGCAGGATTTCCTGAAGTAGCAGTTTTAAGTGTAGCTAGATAGAGCACTGAATCTTCAGACTGAAAATTCATATTGCTGTTTGAAATAATTGCATTGTTGTACTAGGCCTCTCACAGACCCCACCAGTTAGTGCTGCACAGCCAGGAAATGGAAGGGGCAGAATTGTGTGTGGGGAAAGTTTTAGTGAGAGGTTAACACAGAATGAGCTGTGGATTGAATATGCACATCAGGGAAAAATGGAACATATAAAGATGAGATTTACCTGCCCTCTCCTGAAAACAAAGCTGTCGTAATCAACCTATGTAAACTGTATGGTTTCACTGGATTTATGGATGCTTTTTGTCCTTTGAGCAATGCATAGGAAATCAATTGACACTTCACTCAGGTAGGAAGATCTGTCAGGTTGTCCTGTATCCTATTTATGGTAACTCTTATCGAAAATATGTCTAACATCTTCAGAAGAAAAAAGAAAAAAGTGGATGGGTATACTACCTGATGTGCTAGATTTAGAGCTAGGTGCTATTATGATTACTTAAAAGGAATAAAAACTCTCAGGTGCATAACACCTGTGGGTAAGCATAAAAGGGGTGAATTCTGGTGTTTTGTTTAGTGTGTATTTTTTTTTTTAATTATTATTTCTTTGTTCATTTTACTTCTACAGGATCTTGGAGCACCAGTAAAAATTGATGGTTCGGGCTATATTTTAATGGATAAAATGAACCTAGATTCACAGACCTTCATCATTGTTGATGAAAGTAAATTACAAGTACTCCTTATACTAAACATCACTGATGTAAGTGTCCTGCAGACTATTAGATTGTATGTGCAAAGTACTGGATGACATGCTCTAAACTATTTTATTGGGAACAAATAGACAAGCTTTAGTAACAAATGCCAGAATAAAAATTAAATCTTCGGAAATTTGACACCTGTAATATACAGTAAAATACATAGGATAATATGATACAGGCTGTGACACTTTCTGAAACATTTCCTTATTATGTTCTTTGTCTGCATATATTTCTTTATATTATACTATTTGGTATTCATTGTATTGTGCATCAAATATGATACAACATGCAAACACACAGGTGCTGATCACACTCCAGATATACAACAGGTCCTCCCAGTATTAACATTACTCATTCATAATGGAAATACACAGCAATGCACAAGAAAAAAAAAAAAAAGGCTGTGATTTATAGAGCGATCACTGTGATTCACAGTGCAAAATTAAAAGGCAATGATTAAATGATGCACTGCTGTTTGTTTCTTCAGTAAGACAACACAAGAAAGGCTGTGAATCTCTTGCTTTCTTGTTGACAATTGTTTGGCTTCTCTTGTCACCAGTGCAGGAGAGAGGAGTACATGCAGAGAGAAGTACATGAAATTCCTTTTGATCATTCTCTTGCTTGCCATAACTGGTAATTCCGGGGTATTTTGTGCTGTAGAGAAACAAATTGCTAGTGGAAGTTTTTGACATGAGAGGGAGGCATTTGCACTTTTTGTCTTGTAATTGAAAACTGTTTTTTATACTGTCTGTCAGGCTTTTTTTTCTATTCCCTCTCTCCTCCCCCCCACCCCCCCATCCCCAACCAGTGTAAATTCCTTAATTTCAGTGCAATTAGCTTTAATTAGTGCTGAGTGTAGGACAGACAAATATGCTAAATTCCTGTTTTGAACTATATATGGCAGCAAGCTTTGGAATCTACACATATTTTTCTATATATGTTGTGAAATTTTAACTGGAAAGACAAGAGCTGGATGTTGTGCTAACCCATAACATTCAAAAAGCTGCTGACATTGGAATTCCTATGAGGATGTTAGTTGATATAATATCAGAAAAAAATAGTTACTTCTATAGAGGACTGACTTACTTCTGTGTGAACAACAAGTGAGTATCTTCTCCGTGTTAGGAAGCTGTGAAATAGAGGTTAGCATGAGCTGATTGGTATGGTAGAAATTGCTTTTCCACTTGAAATAGCTGTGCTTGAGACTCTCCTAGGAATACTCTCCAGGGGCTGGTTCAGTTTTAAAGGTCTTACATGAAGCCACCGTCTTTCAACCACTCCTGTGACATCTGTTTTAGCAATAAATTTGACTTCAGCAGTGATCCATGATTCCCATTTGTAAACTGTATGTCCTGCTTTCAGTTTGGCTAGAGTTAATTTTCTTCATAGTAGCTGGTATGGTGCTGTGTTTTGGATTTTGGATGGAAGTAATGTTGATAACACGTGGCTGGTTTAGCTGTTACTGAGCAGTGCTAACACAGAGCCACTCTGCTTCTTGTACTGCCCTACCAGCCAGGAGGCTGGGGGTCCACAACGAGCTGGGAGGGGACCCAGCCAGGACAGGTGACCCAAACTGGCCAAGGGATGTCTCACACCATGTGGCCTCATGCTCAGCAGTAACACGGGGGGACTTGGCCAGGGGATTGCCACTGCTCGCAGACAGGCTGGGCATTGTTTGTCTGGTGGTGAGCAATTGCATTGTGCATCACTTAATTTTTAATATATATATAAATATATATAAATAAATATATATATATATATTAATATATATATATATATATTCAGTCTTATTAAACTGTTCTTATGTCAATCCGCAAGTTCTTGTGCTTTCACCTTGTTCAATTCTACCCCCATCCCACTGGGGGGAAGTGACCAAACAGCTGCGTGGTGCTTAGCTGCCTGCCAACTTAAACCACAGCACCATGTCAAACCTTTATTTTCATGCATCAGCACTAGGTGCCTCATACTCCCTATTGCAGTACAATGAAGTGACATAAAAAAATTAGACAATTTATCACCTTACATTTTTGTAATTTTACTCTAATGTGTAATTAGTAGAATAATTAGAAATAATCAGGGCAGTGTCAATATCAAAGGTGCACCACAGTTAACTTTTGTTGTACGTTTTTTGTGCATAACAGATTAGAGAAGAACTGAGCCTGGTCCAGAAGTTGGGTGTAGTGTCTCTGAACTACAAACTTACTCATAACATAGAGGCACTGAAGGCTTTGCAGGTAGAAGAGAGGACTGAGTTGCAGGTGAGTTATCAGACACTGACAGAGGAGACACGCACCTAGCCTGGAATCAGGTCAAAACATAGAAGCAGTAGCTGTGGAAGTCAAATAGCAGGGGAGTCCAGAAGCTCACTTTGTTCTTGAGGGGCTGGAAGAACAGATTGTTGGGCCCGAACTTTTAATAGGAATAAGAGCTTGGAGGCTTGTTACCAATCTATGAACAACCCAAGCCACAGGTGAGCTTGCCGCACTCCCTACCTGAGGAGGGCAGTGAATTTTAGCATATGCCTTATCTGTCTGATAGAGCTGCAGTGTGCCATGTATAGACTAGACAGAGTTGCGTACTAATTACAACTTCAGGGTTTACATTCCAAATGGTATTTTCCTTCCAGCCACTGATTATCTGACATATTTTTATATTTGAGATACACGAGCCTACAGCACAACACTAAAGCTTTATTAATCACATAACTGCTTGAATAGGGTTAAGGCATGGCCATGCTGGAGAATACTTGTTAAAATCTTAAATTTAAAAATAACAGGTAGCTTTCTTCAATATTTCTAACTAGTCTGTGTTGCAAAATGATATGAATTTTTATTTACACGTCTTTGAGATGATGCTACCTAAACCAAAAATAGAAACCTGACAAACATGAACTTTGCATTTTACAAAGCTGTGTTTTCACAAATTACCATTGTTGCTTGCAGGCTATTTTGAACCTGAAAGTGATCAAGAGCTTGAGTATTAAAGTGCTTTATGGTGCTCACTTGACAGTTCTTGAAGAAGTCTGAACTTCTTCAAGAAGTTCAGAACTTGAACTGATAGTTGAACTATCCAGGAGTCTGAAACAAGTACCAATGTAACAGGAAATTTCAAGCATACTTGGCCATGGTTGATACAAGCCAGAATCCCAACATCTATACAGGTAGTTTCAAATAAATATATAAATAAATAAAATTATTGTCCTTTATTGTAAAGTATAGACCATGGCTAAAATGAGAATTACAATTTTGTAAGATGAGACTTTCTGATATTTAATAATATGGATGGCTAAAATCTGGGCTACTGAAATAGAAAATTTATTATTAACTAATTTCTGGACCAGGTTATTCCATTCTGATCAGTGTTAGTACAATGTGTTTTATGAATATTGCACATCAACGGCAGTATGGCATCAGCACATTGCATTGTGAATTGGAATATTGCTCCTGATTTTGTTAATGGGAATGTAATACTTAAAGAAATAATTATTTAAGTACTCTTTCAGGGAGGTACTGGAGCACCTATTCTCTGGTAAGTTTACGAAGAGTTGGAGATGCCTAGCCCTGCAGTTTGGGGCATGCTTGTCTTTTTGCCTGCCCCCACAGCATCAAAGTGCAGCAGACAGTGAAATAATGCAGGAAACTGAGCAAGCTGAGCAAGACAAGAACTTAGAAGTATACCTTAACTTGATGTTGCTCTTCAAATCTTAAGTCATTCTAGCATAATTGAACCATATAAAATAATGGAGACTCTCAGTTTTGCAAATTTTTATCCGTAGGGTTTATCCGCGGTGCTTTATTTCCCTATTTTTTTCTTTTAAAAATAAAAGTTATTTTAAGAAATGAAGAATGAATAGAATATGCTGCAAAGTGTCTGATGATCAATGCCTAAACAGAAAAATTTGGTATAGGGTATATATATATATACACATGTATATATATAAACACAACTTTGAGGATGTTTAAGAGGTGTAATATTTTGAGCTTTACAGTATTTCTGGTATTTCTAGATTAAGTTTGTAGCAAAAGACCTTTGTTCTGAAAAGTCTTGTAAATTCTGTTAAAATGTCTAATAATGGTAAATTCTAAAGCTGGAAACCATGGCAATGCTTGCAAAGTGAGATTCGTATATATATATATAATTTAAAAGAGCTGATGCATTTACTATGACGGCCAAAGTAATTTTTGATCCAGCAGGCCACACTCTGTCCCTCAGATACATACATGGGTTTTTCACTGAGGTCAGAGATGGCACTGTTCTTTAGTTTCCCTTCCCTTTGTATGAATACATCAAAAAATGTGAGCTGGGTAAACTTTCAGTGGAAGGTACTGCAATTTTTAACTCTAATAGCTGTGGTAGACTCAGAGACTACGCAGCTGAACTTGTGTTGTCAGTGAGAGCGGACTTTCTTATATATTGTTGAACAACATTCTCCTCAAGAAACTGGCTGCTCGTGGCTTGGACTGGCGTACGCTTCGTTGGGTTAGAAACTAGCTGGATAGCCGGGCCCAAAGAGTCGTGGTGAATGGAGCCAAGTCCAGTTGGAGGCCAGTCACTAGTGGCGTCCCCCAGGGCTCGGTGCTGGGGCCGGTCCTCTTTAATATCTTCATCGCTGATCTGGATGAGGGGATCGAGTGCACCCTCAGTAAGTTCGCAGATGACACCAAGTTAGGTGCGTGTGTCGATCTGCTTGAGGGTAGGAAAGCTCTGCAGGAGGATCTGGATAGGCTGCACCGATGGGCTGAGGTCAACTGCATGAAGTTCAACAAGGCCAAGTGCCGGGTCCTGCACCTGGGGCGCAACAACCCCAAGCAGAGCTACAGGCTGGGAGAGGAATGGTTGGAGAGCTGCCAGGCAGAGAAGGACCTGGGAGTGATGGTGGATAGTCGGCTGAATATGAGCCAGCAGTGTGCTCAGGTGGCCAAGAAGGCCAACGGCATCCTGGCTTGTATCAGGAACGGTGTGACCAGCAGGGCTAGGGAGGTGATCGTCCCCCTGTACTCAGCTCTGGTGAGGCCGCACCTCGAGTACTGTGTTCAGTTTTGGGCCCCTCGCTACAAGAAGGACATGGAGGTGCTTGAGCGGGTTCAGAGAAGGGCGACGAAGCTGGTGAGGGGCCTGGAGAACAAGTCCTACGAGGAGCGGCTGAGGGAGCTGGGCTTGTTCAGCCTGGAGAAGAGGAGGCTCAGGGGCGACCTTATCGCTCTCTACAGGTACCTCAAGGGAGGCTGTAGCGAGGTGGGGGTTGGCCTGTTCTCCCACGTGCCTGGTGACAGGACAAGGGGGAATGGGCTTAAGTTGAGCCAGGGGAGTTTTAGGTTAGATGTTAGGAAGAACTTCTTCACTGAAAGGGTTGTGAGGCACTGGAACAGGCTGCCCAGGGAAGTGGTGGAGTCACCATCCCTGGAAGTCTTCAAAAGACGTTTAGATGTAGAGCTTAGGGAAATGGTTTAGTGGGGACTGTTAGCGTTAGGTCAGAGGTTGGACTCGATGACCTTGAGGTCTCTTCCAACCTAGAAATTCTGTGATTCTGTGAAAAGTCTGTTTCTTCCCTTTAGTGAAGAGTTGAATATAAAAGCACTCCAGAATCTCCCCTTCTTTCTACAGTGCAACAGAACTATCTACTAAGGTAACTATGTGCAAGTTATCTATCACACATCACCACAAACTAGACTTAACTAGTATTTTTGGAGTCAAACTGTGTTATTTCTAGTGCTACTATCCCTGGCCTTCTTGTTGTTGAGGACATTGATGTTTTCAAAGATGCCAGCAGTCCTAATAGAAAAGCTTTGTTCCATTTGACTCACTTCTGTGCATCTGCATAAATGACGACTTCTGACAGAATCTCCCTGGAATATTTTTTTAATTATTCTGGCTACTAAGAAAAGAGAGACTGGGCAGAAAACAATTTTGGATATTGGCTGTTTGCAGAGCAAAAGTATACAAGAGTCAAGGCAGATGAATGGGGTTATTTGTTAGTCAGAGAATCACAGAGGTTGGAAGGCACCACTGGAGGTCAGCTGGTCCAACCTCCCTGCTCTACAAGGCCAAGTAGAGCAAGTTGCCGAGGCAGCTTTTGAAGATCTCCAAGGAGGGAGGCTTCACAACTCTCCGGGCAACCTGTGGCAGTGAAGTCAAATGCAGAACACTGTTACTCCTGAAATAACTGGTCACATACAAACAAACAAATTTCTTATGCGTATTACTCAGTATATACTATTTTGTACCTGTCTTCTACAATGTGAACATAAGGGAAATTGACAAGTCAGATCTGTCTAAGGTCTTGAGGACCATAACATAATATACTGTGACAAGAATATGAGCACTACATTCATCTCTCTCTCTCTCTCTCTTTGGGAACTTTAAAAGGTAAACTCTGACATGAGTGAAGTAAAAGGCAAACTCTACCTCAGCATAGAAAAAAGGGATTTTAATGCTACAGCTAAGCTAACTTTCACTGGAACCAGCTACACCAATGTCATTGAAATAATACAGACAATGTCCCAGGTTGGTACCATCAACTCAAATGGCAAAAGGCAAGCTGTGACTATCTTATTTCTAGAGCATGGCAGTCAGGATGCTGGCTGCCAAACCATGAAGAGCAAGTACAGCTCCAGTTGCTACGAGGTGCTTTGCCCTTGATTTCTTCAGTAGCATGAGCAAACAAAAATTTGAATGGCTGGATTAGCTTGCCTGAATGACAAATGATATAAATTGTCATTTGGTTTGATATTTGTGTGCTCCTACAGACAGGGTATGTTAATACACAGATACCTAGGAAATAAGAAAAATCATATATTAAAAACTGAACTGTTGATATTTATTTATTTTTTTTATTATACAGGTAATAAAAGGAGTGATCAGGCATTAGGGTGTCATTGTGCTAGACTTTTTACAAACACATTTCTAAAGCTAGATTCTAAACAGGTAATTTTGGGTATAAACTATAAACTCCAATAGGTTTTTAACTTTTCAGAGAACTTGGGATTTAATGTTTGTCCTCTTTTATTTTTAGTTTAAAAATCTTCCAGTGCAGCTTGTGTTCATGACAGTTTACCAAAAAGGCAACAGAACACGTATGCTGAGGCAAATTGCTCTGTGGGATGGCAAAGAGGTAAAGATAACAGGAACTTACACAGGACTCTTTCCAAAGTTGCATGGAGGTTATGACATTCAGGGTAGGTTTCTAAATTTTTTTGTTGATAGCATACTATACAATAAACTAAGTCATATAAACCTGATTCTAAAATCCATATTCAAATTGTCTCAGTCCAGGCCTTACAAGATCTTATTTGCTTCAAATTCTTGAGAAGTTTGGCTGTTAGAAACGTCCACTTCAGAGACATATTTCTGCTTTGTGAAGCATGTGAAACTTCAATAACCTTTAGTAGTGCCAGGAAAAAGCTTAGCCAGACTGAAAAGTCATCAACAAATACAAATGTCTATTACTATTTTACAATAAATTTCAGAAGTTCTCTGAATTAAATGAAACATTTAATCTTATTTTTATGTTTGCTTTTGAATATTTTAAATATTTAATGAAGAACAAAAAGATAGGAACTAGTACTGGAGACATAAACAGACTTAGATACCATTTGTAAACAGAGAAGAGCATTAAAATATTGCAGCTACTTTCTTTCTAGCCAGGGCACTAGGATACATAGCTTGGAGATGGCTGACTGAGGTTTGCATCTGCATTCTGTCTCATTCAGAGTAGTAGATTTGAACTAGAAATCCCTGTTTAGATGTGGGGCTCTTGCTCTCTTCTAATTTTTCAATTCTAATTTTTGTTGGTTTATTGTCACATGCTTCTGGGTCTTTTGTCAGAAACTGTAGTGAATTCTGTTACCCTAGTGCACTGGATTGCTGCAGGAAGCACCGGTGATACAGGCCACTACCTTGAGGTGCTAAATCTGTATGCTGAGGCTGTGTTAACTGAAAATAGAGAAAATAACTGCACTTACTTGTTTGAGAATTGTAAACTGTTACATAATGGTAAAGTCATCTCAGCTCCATAAAGATGACTTTCCTGGCTGTTATTGTGGGAAGTTGCTTTGGGTGTAAATATCAATCTTCTGATTATTAGGGATAATTACTGATTTGCTAGCAACTAGAAGACTCTTCATTTCCCTTAATTTTTTCGTATTCTGTAGAAATCAGCACACTGAAGTCACTATGGCTGTTGGGTAGGGGTGCATACATGTGTGTGAACCAAGACCATGTTTTTTCTCTGAACCAATTGTTGCCCCATTCCCTGTGGGAGAGCATATCCTGTACCTTCTTCTTTATCAGGAAGTAAACAGTAATGATTCATGGTGAGGAGAACTTACTTGTGTTTTTATTGTTGTTTTTTTTTTTTTTTTTTTTTTGTTTGTTTGTTTTTGTTTTTCCCTTGCAGTGGAGCTTTTCCATCCTTTTTCCATTACCTTCCCGTGGTATGTGAGGGTGAAGTTGTATATGAAGCATTCAACATGCAGTCATTGGGATGACCTGACCGTCATTTGGAAGGAAAAGGACCAGGTACAGCAGCCCACAGAAGATATGTGTGGGGGGAATTACAGGAACTATTAAGTTTGTGGATTTTTTTATTTTTATTTTTAAGGCAGTATTAAACAAGTCAAAGAATTCAAGTAGGAATTAAACTATACTTCTCAGATGCATAAAATGTTGTGACTATGGAATGTGAGCAAGCCATATACTTGTTGGGAGTATTTTCAGGCCATAGTATTTTGTCTGCATTAACCCCATAGGCTGCTGCATAACCAAAGGTAATAAAATATATATTTTAACTAACTATGCCAACTTACATGCATGTCTGAAATACAGCATCTTGACTATTACTTTTTTTTTTTTTTTCTGAATAATGGAAAGAGAAAAGACAATGTGTAAAATGTGTTACCATCAATGTGTTAACATAAATGTGCCTGCAAAAAGAATCAGAATTCCTTTAACAGTATCCATTTACAAAGTGCTAAAATCCCAAATTTTACTTTAGAATTTGTATAGAATGTATTTTTGTGCTACTATTCAAATTACCAAAAAAATGATACCTTCCAGCAATATTATAGAATTTAGTTCCTGACTCTGCAAATATTTTTGTTTGTGCTTGAATTTGCAAGATCTGACTAATCATTCTGAGGCAGTGGAGCCCAGTGATGAAAAAAATCATCTAAAGATGAGATCAAACTTAGGCCTCAACAAACTTAAGCATGGTTCACCATCTTCATAACAGGCATAGAACAGTATTACTTTCAGATGTGTCATGTAAGAAATTCAGGTAGCAAGAATGTCCTTATTTAAACATCAATTTGGCTAGCTACTTTAAAAATGACTTTCTTAAGCAGACATCTCAGGAAAAGGTACAGAAATATCTTGCTGGATGTATGTTTGAGGTCAATATATGAGAGGTATTTTATTTCACAAGCTTCTTTTACATCTGTTTATATTGATAAGGTATCAGTGTTATCTTCTCTGAAGTTTGGAAGAGATCATGTGAATTACAAAGCCACTGTTGCCCACCCATTTAATTACACTTTGAGACTACTGGAGGTTCATTCCCTGTCAGAAAGAAGAGCCAGAAAGTACAACCACCAGGTGAGATAATGTGTAAGGGCTACAAAATACAAAGCTGAAATACTATATTGACTGTTAGTGTTCTTTTCATCTCAAAGAATTGCAGAACCAGATATCATCTCAAAAAACTGAAAAAGCACCAAGTGGTATCATCTACTTGTGTTCAAAACACGAGTGTTATTTCCATTTGTAAGCATAACTGTTGCTAGCTGACAGTATCTGTCTTGCCTTAGCATTGACCCACTTTGGACGGTAAGAAGCCAGAAACACACAAGAGCCAACCTAGCAACGAAGTAAGGCAAATTTTGATGAACAAACTCCCATTCTTACAAACAAATAAATAAGCCAGAAAATAAGCCAGAAACCATTTGATAAGGTTTTTTGTTTGTTGGTTGGTGTTTTTTTTTTCTTTTTCTTTTTCTTTTTCTTTTTTTTTTTATTTTTTTCTGATAACCTATATTTCAGTACCATGTAGGAAATTGCAACACGAATGTGAAAATGTGTGAGACCAGAAAGGCTTTAAACTAAGATTGTTATTTATGCTTGCAAAGCATGAAGGGGGCAAAAAGATGAAGAACTCCTCAAATCATCCTTCAAGTTCAAAGATGACAGAATGCTTTTTTATCTGAACATTGTATGCATAATGCAGCACCTGTATGGCATGGGCCTGGACACTTCAGTTGCTGAGGCTGAAGACTTTCTGCTCAGTAACAAGCTGCACACTGTGCAATGTTCTGTTTGTTCATGTGAAATATTTTGGTTGTCATAGTCATGCCACTGAGAGCTCTCAGTAAGTCAGTATGTCTCAAATGTCATTTTCAGTGTAATAAATTCTTTTGTAATGTCATTTACTGTTACCATTAATTACTGTTACCATTAATTGCTATGCATGATGGACCAAATGCAGCTTTCTGAGAAAATAACAGAAAAGCTTCTGTTGTTTCAGTTGTAAAAGAGCAGTTTCTCTGTGCATTTTGCTAAGGCCTTCAGCTTCCAGACCGCATACAGTTCAATGGAGACTTAACACTAGCAGTTTTAATTGTGTTGCTTTTTTTCTCCACTGGATGGAGATCGTTCTGCTACATTGCCATGAAGGCTCTTCTGCTAGTTCTAGTCCTGCTTCACTAGACAAATCCTTGTCTTCTGGTTTCAGCTGCAGCTAACGTGCAATGGTGGGCAGCCTACTGACATCCAACTGACCCTGGAGGATAAATCAAGGACAACATCACTGCCTGGAATGGGTGTGTGTCAGGCTCTTCAAGACAGGTATGAATCTTTGAGTCAAAGAAGGGCAGGATGTAACTGATACTATTTTTCTGTTTCAGAATGATTTTTTTCTCCACCTGTTATTATACGAAAACCTTTTAACTTTTTTTTTTTTTTTTTTTTTTTTTTTTTTTTTTTTTTTCCTGCCACTGCCTCAGAAGAAAAATAAAAGCTCTGAAGAATTCTGTTTCATGTTGCCAGGTGTTTTTGTACTTGGGATGTAGTTTTTCCCCAGGACAGAATCATCAACCTCTTAGAGACTAAAAGAGTCTTTTATAGATATAAACTGTTCAAGGCTTCTCACAAGGATGTATTTTGCCCAGAAAGCATAGTCCTCTAGAAAGGCCAATAATACTGAACACTTTTTTTTTTTTTAATTACTAATGTCTTTTTTTTTCCCCCTCCTCCAGCTTCAAGAAATATTAAGTATAGAACACCTTCATGCATGTGGGTCTCTAGAACAAACATCAGCATCATTTAAGGAATATCTAGATCTGAACTGGGATGACAAAAAGTTCAAACACAATTTAACTTATGAGGTAAAAGAAGGCTGGTGTATCTGCTAACTCACCACATTTTTTCATGGAAGTTGTTCTTAAAGGATGGAAATTTTGAATGGCTTTTAATAAAGCTTATGTAAAGCACCATGTTCTATGAAATACCACTATTTCATTTTATCTTTTATATTTTTCTCTCCATAGGAAGAAAAATGAATGTAGCATAAGTAAGAAAAATTGAGTTCTTATAAGCCATACACCTCACTTGTACCCTAAATTTGCAAAGCTGTTGAGTTAATTCAGTAGGATGGGGCCTAACAACTGTGCTGATACACCAAAACATTGCCAGGTGGAAATGTTATGTAAAAACACTGAATCTGAAGTTGAGAGCTCAGGCAAAAGGGTCACTGAGGAGTGTCTAAAGTTCTGTTGTCATATTTTAACTCTGTTTTCTTGTTTAATTGCAGAAAAATAGATTCTTATATCCTGATAAATTTCAGTTAGAAGCTGTTATGGAAAACATTTTCCTGACTTCATGCACCAAACAGAATATTCTGGGTAAAATAGAAACAAACTATTCATTTTACCTGGATTATTACATGAGCTTTGATTTCTGCAACATTCCAAATGTAAGTCTCACATAAGCATAATGAACCTACTTCACTTTAAACTTAATTTCTGGTTTGAAGACTGAATTTTCCTCAGCTGCAGTTTTTCACAAGAATTGCCTTACTTATGTAATTTAAAAAATCATAAATAAACAACGCATTTTGATGGACCGCAGAGGAAGGTTATGTTTGCCACTGTAGTGTTACTTCTTCTTAGTGTTACTTCTTGGGTGGTTGGACCCAATGATCTTTTGAGGTCCCTTCCAACCCCTACAATTCTGTGATTCTATGATTCTTTTTCTGTAGGCCCTATTATGGTTGTAAACATTCCCGTCCTCTATGTTCTTTCTTTTCTATTCCTCTCTCAAAGGTCTTTTAAAAAATTTCATGTTTCTGCAGAATACTAAAACAGGCTCATGCGTGATCAAAAATGAAACTAGGCCTTACCCTGTAGTCGTTTATTTTTTTCTTTTTTTTTTTTTTTTTAATGCCTGCTTTGCTGGTAGTGGCGGACTTTTGAACCTTATAGTTGTCATTTATTTTTATATTACTCAGACAAATAGAGAACGCTTCCATGACCTTGCTTAGGTGCAAGTTCTTACCCCAAATTGCCCATAGGTAGTCACAACAATAAAAATATTTGAACTTGCAAGACATGTGGTGCTTCTTTCCAGTTGCCAGTGGCTAAAACACATCTCAGTTTCCTCATTTACTGTCCGAGCATGTCACACCCATTCAGGAATGAGAAACAGCTGACAAATTCTGATGCCAGTGAAAAACTTTTTCCAAGATCAAGATGTGTTACTGCTTGTTTATTGTGGGGAAAATGTATATATGCATCACTTTAAAATCATGTGTCTCTTTATTTTTTGGATCCTTTTCTTCAAAATACCTACATAGGGTAGCTGAGAAGCAAAAAGGCAAACATAAATTTGTTTTTAATATGGTTTTAACAGAATTCAGTTACAGTACAGCTGTTCATCGTCTGAGATTGTAATAAGTGAATATGCATTATTGTACCACAAAAACTGAAGATGTAATGAAGTAAGCACTGTGAGGAGGAGGCTGTGTTGATTTCTGAAATTGCAAGTTTTGTTAATAACTACATTGTGTAATTTCATGAGAATGCCAACACCCATGTACAGCCTCTTATTACTATATGAAGAGCCCATTTCTTTGACGGAATTAAGTTTTAACTCCTTCTTTGGTTATACTTAGGTAATTGTTTTCTCTGGAAATCACCAGCTCAACAAAGAAGACATCATTTTGCAATTAGAGAGCAGATTCCACTTTTCTGATCATGGAACAGATGAGGGATTGATTGCACTATCCTTAAAAAATTGGACCACAGCTGATGTGAAAAACTACTCTCTGGAAATTGAAGTGAGTTTTTATCTTATTTTATTGGTAGTGGATTTGCAGGGGTTTTGTTTCCTAAAGACCTACTGCCATCTATCTTCCAAAGTGCTCAGGTGCAGCCAGTGGCTTGTAAAACAGCAGGAAAGTACAGACAATATACAGCATTCCTGATTTCTTCAGTTCTAATTTTAAAGGAGCAGTTATGCAATGTACAAGCAGTATTATCAAGACAGAAAGGAAGGAAACAACATTAGTTATCTGCAGAGCTCAGTGACAAATGTAATAAGTGTATATCAACTGGAGTATATAATTTTTTCAGAAGCTGAGTGTTGTTGTAGCTCACCTTCTTCAGCATGATTGGGCTGTTTGGTAAGGCATGTAAAATCACCATAGCAAAAACAAAAAAATAAACCAACCAAACAAAAAGAACTAAGATTCAAAGCATCATTTGCTAGGAAGAAAAAAAAAAAAAAAAAGAAAAAAAAAAAAGAAAAGAATTGGCCTTCTTAAAAAAAAAAAAAAGCACAGAACAACTAATACGATGCTCATCTTGAGGCAAATCTCTTCCTCTTTCTCTGTTCTGCTCTGTCTTTACTCTTAATTTTCTGTGATATGAATAACATAAACAAACTTACGGTAGCAAAAGAGTGGGACAGAGGAGTGATGTGGTCAGCACTGTCCAAACTCTTCATTAGGAAGAATGTGGGTAGTTAGTCATAATTAACTGAGAGAATAGGCCATCCTTTAAAAAATTATCATGATTTAATAAGTAACAGGCTAAGACAAATGCTACATAATTTTTCACTCTCTATAAACTTGCTCTGCTTAGCCTTTCTCTATTCCTTGTTTTGGAATAAATGGAACAAATTAGCAGCCTTACAGGGAATTGACTGTCAGAGTATGTTTCTTTCATTGCTACCATTAAAGGATTGTCCACAAGCCTGGTCATTCAGCTCTTGAGCCAATCATCCTCATGCTTGTGCCTCTCTCAGTAACTCCTATGTAAGCGGATAAGCATTGGGAAACATTTTCCCCACTACTTACCCCTGTGTGGAAAGCACTGATAGTTGGGCATCATCTCTGAACATGGCTTCATTAATTCTGTGTGGTGGCTTTGAACAAATGTGTTTTCCCTTTATGGCTGCAGTTAAAAGGCTCTGAAGACACTTGGCTAGGCCTGACAGGAACTGCTACTTCCTCAGCTGTTCAGAGCCAAATCCTGTTGGAGGGGATTATTGATCAAAAAGAGAAAGTAAAAGTAGCTGCTTCTAAAGGAAAGGAGTGTTTGCAGTACTACATGGGGTATTTGAAAGGTATGTACCTTCAGAGCTACCAATGGTATGAAGAGGCAGGAGGAAAGGTTGTGTCTTAGTTTCTAGGGCCAAGCTAGCTTCAGTTTCATGGCAATCCAAAGCTATGGTCTTTCACATGATGAAAAGCTGAAGTTTAGTACTTGTTACACAGAGGTCACTTTGGTGGAGACTTTTGTATGAGTACTGCCCAGGGAAGGATTATAACAGTGACTGAAGGTAGGATTCGTTTCACTTTGATTTAGCCATCTTAAAATTGTGTGCCTCATTTAAGATAGTCATTATATTCCAATTTCAGTGAATGGAAAGAGAGAGGCACTTTTAAGAGGTTGGCTCAACCCCCATGCTGAAACAGATGTATGAAATCACCCTCTGCAGGTCTTCCAATCAGACATCATTAGTTCTGACTGACCAGAGAGAGGAAGCAGGGCTGTTATCTCAGACTGTGCTTGGCTTTTGGATGACTGAAGTTAGGTGAAACGAGACCTGCTGCAAGTGCTTCCTGTTGTGACTTATCCAGCTTTTGGACTGTATTAGATTTATTTATGTGCAAACCAGGCAGATTTGGTGGTGTGATAGTTGCCTCAAACTCATTTTGGTGACTATCCCAGTCCTAGTTTCTGTTACAGATTTGCCTGCACACGCTTCTGTTCACATGTTTCTGCAATGTAAATTTCTCTCATGATCATGTCCTCACTTGTAAGTGCTGTGATCCATTTGTGATGAAGACCATTATTTTATGGATTGTTGAGGTCACAAGTTTGTAGAAGTAATTCAGCTCAAGTCTCTATACCCAGATTCTGTGCACATCTCTCCATCTGTTTCTGCTTATTAGTACTTGGGCAGAAACAACTTACATGTGTGACGGGTAGTTGACTGATAATTTTTAATTTATCACTTTTAAACTTCAGCAACAAAGAATAGTGGAAGATTAAAGGTTAAAAAAAAAAAAAAAAAGCCTGTGAATCACTGTCTGAGAGGATTATTTTGCTTTATAGTAATTAATTGCTTTCTTTGCAGTAGCAACTCTGTACTTCTAAACCATTCACAAGCCACAAAGAGGAGAAAATCAAACATTGATGTTGATCTAATTTTTTCATGTTTATCTCTTTTTTTTTTTTTCTCCCATGAATATCTAACACTCAGATACTGATTTATCAGCTAAGTAATTAAAAAACTGTCTTTGAAACAATGTCTGTCTGTGTTGTTCCTGTAAATGAAATGCTCTCTTTTAATTCTCCAAGGGGATCTGGAAGAAGGAATGGAAGTCAGTGCTTGTACTGATGGGCAACAGATGGCTGCCATTAATAGCTATCTCAACATTAATGGTGAAAGGCAAGAAAATGTGGGACAAATTACTCTAACAGCTGTTAATGAAAGCTTAAATTTTCTGGTTCATGGATGTGGGGATACAGTTTTTAAGGCAGTTCAGTGGCAGTTAATTGTGGTGTGGCTTTTCCAGAATAGTGTTTAATCTTTCAGTTGTAGCATCTTCTAGGCAGGCTTCAGTTGTGAGTTTTGGTGAGTAACCAGGGGAATGTTGGTTTAAATTTTTAATTCATAATAATATTATTTTACAATTTGGTGTGAAAAGATATCATGTTGAGAATTAAATAGTTCAGCTACACCTAGAAAGCATAGAAAATATAGTACCCTCTCTTAAAAGGTCTATTCTGTGAAGAGGGTAAGTAAAGTGAGAACAACACTAATTTGCCAGGACTGCTCAGGACATTGGTTACAAAACTGGGATTAGAATTCTAATAGGGTTTCACATACCTACTGCTTGGAGGAGGCTTTACAATTTTTCATCCTTAGACTCTTCTGATTCCATTTCTAACCATTGAATAATGCAAAAGTCATTTCCCCTAAGAAATGGGAGGTCACTGTGGATTTTTGCTGTTGTTGAAACTATTACAAAATTTAAGTGATTTAGACCCAGTACAAGCAATTCTAAATCATAAATTCAAAGTATTTGTTCATCTTCTCATAGGACAAAATTAATGAAATTGGGAGCATTCTCAAAGCCAGACTGATTGAGAAGATAAAGAAGCTTGATGGATATATCTGGAGACTCAGGAGATCAGTAAGCACCTGCACAGCATTTGTGACAGTATCATGAAATGTTCATTCAGTGTTAATAAAGAATCATTAGGTTGTATACAGTTGTTTTGGTTTGCTCAAACATTTAAATGCCTAATCTGGTGCTAAACTGGAATTCATACATTGGCAAAAAGAATGTTTCTTGGTCAAGACCTTATATCTCTGCACCTAACATTGAGAAGTTCAGAATTGCCTTGGAATGGAGTTAAAGTTTTGCTTGTGATCACTGTGTATTTTGATAGTTCTTCTTTTTTGGGAACCACTCCAGGTGCAGCAAATCTATTTTCTGTCTGAAGCAGCTGGCTGGCCTTCAATAGCCTCACAAAAGATAGCAGGATTCCTCCACGGTGTGGGTAGAGCTTTTACCCAAGTGTGGAAGCAAAGTGAAATCAAGCAGATACTAAGAAGCAAGCTCCCACTTTACCTGAAAAAAAATTCAAGACGCTGTCCAGCAAATGCAGAATGAATTGCAAAGTAAGTAAAACCATGCAAAGCAAGGAGAAAAACTGCACAGGTCAATGACAGTGCAGGGGGGTGGGAGGGAAGGAGTATAAAAGTTGGTGAACTGCAGATATTTCTATTTTGATCTAGCAAAAGTAGTGACCTTTGCTCTTACATATTACAGAGAAGGAGCCTTGATGCAGTCAGCTCTAAGTAACCCCAGCGTGGCCATCCTTCTAATGAAATCACTGAAGAAGCATTCTCGTGGTCACAAGAGTCTGGGTTCAGTCAGATGAGAACAGAGACCTAATTCCTTAAGCTGAAGCAGTTATGGTTCCCTGGCAAGCATTCCCTCCCAAAGGGCTGTTCATATCCATCCTTGAGTTTTGAATGCTTGTACTAATCAGATTTCACTTGACCTGTTGTTTTCAAGTCTATCTAGTAGCCAATATTTCTGGATTATGGCCCATATTGAAACCATTGAGAAAGATGGTCAGCCATAATTATCTGTGAGATCCTTCAGTTCTCAAAATAAGAGTAACATCTCATTTTGAAACATCTGACACTAGACTCTTTACACTCAAAAATCAGATTTAGTTGATATACCTAATATAAGTGGAACAGGGTTACAGCTAAATGCCTGCCTCAATTTTTCATGACACGGTATCCACACACACACACAGATGTGAAATATGCCTAACTGCCTTGAAGATAAAGCTGCCTTTTCCTGTTTTCTGTGTCCCTCCTTCACTTATGTTGGAAGCTGCAAGGATTTAAAATTAAAAACCAAATCACTCTTGGTTATCACTTTGTAACATATTATTTAAGGATTGTTTCATGTAATGTTTGCTTCAGACCCATTAGCAACTTTGAAAGATGCCTACTATGATGTAACCTTGAAGCCACTGGATGAAGTTTGGCAGGAGAAGACAGAAGAGTACATGAAAAAAGTCCAGGCATTTTTGTCCAGGATTATAAAAGATGTTTGGCTAATGGAGCCAATCCAGACGACATTAAGGACTGTTAAAACAGGCTTTGATATGGTTGGTATAAATAATTTATTAATTTTTAATATTTTGAAGGAAAAGGCTTACAAATTTAAGTCTTAGCTTTGAGCTGTGGATACACAAAAATACTAATATTTATGGAAATTCTGTGGTTATCTTTCTACATAAGAAGCTTATGCACAGCTAGTGTACTGTTCCTGAAATATCTAACTTGCTTTGACAGTAGTGCTTCAGTAGGACAACAGGAGAAGGATTTGCTTTACTGGTTTGGTTCAAATCAACAGCAGTGAACTGCTGCCATCCATGTAGCTTTTGCATTTTCTGTACAGAGAGGAGGGATTGCAATTCCAATGAACAGTGTACAAACAGCTTTGGACTCCTGTAGTTGAAATGATAAAGGACATATCATGACACAAATTTATATTAAGAAAGATATCAATCCCTTTGTAAGCCCCTGTAGCACATTAACTCAGTGAAGTATTGGTGTACAATAAGTAATGTTCTTTTAGGAAAGATATATATTTCTATCCACTTTTTTTTTTTTGCTGGAACAACTAAAGTCTGTCTTCTGGATACTAACCACTAAATGACAAGGTGCTGTCAGGCGAGTGATAAATGCAAGAGAGGTTAAAGTGCAATTTCACTGATTGTTGCTTTAAAACTCATTATCAAGTACTGACCCCACACCAAAGCTGTACAGAAGAGTTTTGTAATCTCCTTTTCTGGCTCTCCAATAGACCACACAGCAGATGCTCAGGTGGGCAGAGGCCATGGTTTCTAGAGCTGTGAGCAAGATCTGGAAGCCCTTACTCAACCTTTACAGATTTTCAGCCAGGTAATTGTTTTTCTTTGGAGGACTTCTGCTGCTGGGTACCATTCTAAATGGATATATGTGTTAATCTTATATTATATGTTAATCTTCATATTAGCTTATATGCTTCAGGCTGAAGATAGCAACCTGGCCATTCTCTTCTGTGGGCACATCATATCATGATGTTTATGTTTGTTGTTCACTAGGATAGCCTGCATTTCAAAGGAAACTACCCAGCAGCAAACAAAATAGCAATAGCTATGATAACTTGGCCTTATATGGCATGTTTTTTTTTGTCAGTCTTAGCAATTGTACATCTTTGTTTTGCTATTCTAACCAGACTACAGTTCTTATGAATATTTCACTTCCACATTTCTAATATAGCAACTGCATTTCATCAGTTTAGCAGTTAAGGAGCACATGTTGTTTTGCTTGTATTCTGCAGGAACTGTTCAGTGGCAGTGAAACTGCCAGTACTTCCTAAAGCATACTGCTCTCTGGATCTGGCAAATATTACTAATTATCTCATTGAAGAAAAGCTAATGAGGCCTCTCAAAGATCTCTACAACATCAACGTGGTTGCAGAGTATTATAGATTCAAACAAAGGATGATGGAGAGTCCCTTTGAACATAAGCCCTTTCAAAGTGATGCTTTTGTTTTTAGCTGGGTCAATTTCCAATTCATTCTAGTCTGCAAATCCTATCTGGAATAGTGGTTTACATAGAGATGGTCACTAATTTATACTTTTCCTTTAAACTTCTTTGTATACACTATTTCTTCTAAAACAGTGATTGTATGTATGATACTCACATCGTGGCTAAAACTGTCATGCAAGAAATGCTCCTCTACTTAACAGTCATGCAAATCTTGCAACTCTTCACATTTCCTACTGTTGAGACTATAAATCAACAGGTGGCATTTAGAATCATAGACTGGTTTGGGTTGGAAGAGACCTTAAAGATCATCTAATTCCAATATGTCTGCAGGGACCCCTCTCACCAGACCAGGTTGCCCAAAGTCCTATCCAGCCTGGCATGGAACACCTCCAGGGATGGGACACCAACTTCTCTGGGTAACCTGTTCCAGTGCCTCACCACCCTAATAGTAAAGTTCTCCTTGATACCTAATTTAAATGTACCTTCTTTTAGTTTAAAGCCGTTATCCCTTTCACTACACTCCCTGATACAGTCTTATCTATATGCTCTTGTGATTGGATTCTCCAGTTCAATGCTAGTCATAGAGTCATAGAATGGTTTGGGTTGGAAGATAATCTAATTCCAACTCCCCTGCCATGGGCAGGGACACTTCCCACTAGATGAGGTTGCCCAAAGCCCCATCCTGCCTGGTCTTGAACAATTCCAGGGATGGGACATCTACAGCTTCTCTGGGCAACCTGTGCCTCACCACCCTCACAGTAAAGAATTTCTTCCTTATATCTAGGAAGAAATCAATATCAATTCAATCTATATCTACCCTTTTTTAGTTTAAAACCATTACCCTTTGTCCCCTCACTGCACCCCCTGACAAAGAGTCCCTCCCCAGATTTCCTGTAGCCTCCTTTAAGTATTGGAAGGCTACTATAAGGTCTCCCCAGAGCCTTCTCCAGGCTGAACAACCCCAGCTCTCTCAGCTGTCTGCACAGGAGAGGTGCTCCAGCCCCTCAGTGGTCTTCATGGCCCTCTTCTGGGCTTGTTCTAGTATCACCATATCCTTCTTGTGCCAGCGGCCCCAGAGCTGAATGCAGTCATACCTTTTGACCCTGGGCCTTCTCGTGGAGGCTTTATTTGTACTCTGAATTGGGCAACATCACTTCTGCTGAATCTAGGATGAAAAAACAGCTCTACCAAATCTTGAGCAGCAGTATTGCCTGAAAAGCACTGCTAAATACTAAAAGACTGCATTAACAGTCCCAACTGTCCCTTGTAGATACTGGATCTTCCAGAAAGACATTTTCAATGGCTCCCTTCCAGTAAGCAGACACAATGGAGGGGACTAAGAGTGGGTCTTAGTGACCAAAGAGTCTAAGTAATATATCAGGAGTTCTTCTGGACTGCAACTGTGTTTGATACTCTGTTTTGTCAGGGTATTTTTTGATACAGTTAATATTCTTGTTCTTTCCTGTATAGGAATGTGTATGTGGGGGAGGGGAATGAGGCACTATGATTATCAAGTAGCATGACTGTAAATCAAGGTGAGCTTTGAATCCTAACTCATATTTGTCTAAACTTTAGGGCACTCACTTGGCTTTATAATGAAAAATAAATCATTAGATCATTTTCTTTCCTGGAGAAATTTTTGTTGCAGAGCAACTTTTGGCTAATTAAAATGTAATAATAGCTTGGAAAATTCTTTTATGAGTAAACTGGTGAGAAGCCGGTCATGTTGCAATATGCAAACAGCAGCAGCACTTGCTGCTCTGTGGACAATTCACTGACATTTCTTCTGAAATATCTTTATCTAGATCATGCTATGTTAATGGGTAACAGGCATGTTATGACTTTTGATGGAAAAATTTATGATTTGGCAACAAAATGCAGCATCCTTCTTGCCAAGGATTTTCTTCACAATACTTTCACTATTATACTAAATGAGGAAATCAGTGATCCACGATCGCTGTATGTGGAGATGAACCAGAGCGCGATCAATATCTATCCAAGACTGAAGGTATGAGGGCACAGTCAAACATTGTTCCTTTCTAGACCAGATATTATCTTCCACCCCTGCCCTCAAAAAGTCTTCAAAGTATTAAAGCTCCAAACATAGATCAAAATATTTCTTGGACGTAAGTACCAGGAAGTGCACTGATCATTAATCAGGAAATAACTCCCCAAACCAAAATCACTTTTAAATCAGGGGCTGCCTCTTTTCTCTCTTGGTACTTAGAAGGAGAGAGGCTTGGTGAACTTTTCAGCTTTTCTCTTACCTGGTCTAAGAGAGTAGCAGTTAAAGGGTCTGATGGACAAACTGGGCCCACATCCTCAGTATACATGGGAGGCTGTATGCTTTCCTGCTCTCTCAGAAGATTAACACAACCCAATTCTTATTCCCTCACTCTGAGCTAAGCAAAATTGACACCACCTAACCTGCAAACACAGTCTGAGCATGCCTTTCCTTGGACTTCCATTGTGGCATATTTGAAATTGCATTTTCACTTTAAAACAGATGTCTAAAGTATCTGTGGTAGAGAACTGCCAAGGACTGGATCAATCCCTTGAAAAGAGTACCAGTGATTCAAGGAAAGAAACCAACAAAATAGAAATATCTGATCACAAAGGAGTTTCTGTCTCTTGTGACTTTCAGTATGATCTCTGTACTGTCACTCTGGCTGGATGGCACCATGGTGAGTATAGTCAGCTTGTCAGCTGTATTTTTCTGTACCTCTGGAGTGTCCTCACCTGTATGGGGGTTGTCTTTCCTTTGCTTCTCCCCATTCATTTATATAAGCCCAGGAAATGGCATTCAGCATTCCCAGTTATTACCAAATAAAATACTATATTTATATTATAATATAATATATACATATTATATATATATATAATTATATTAATAATTAATAATGTATTATTATATATCTACTTTTTGGAGTTCTGCTATACTATACTTTTAGAGTTCAAGATGGAACTTGGTGGAAGAAGTAAGGCTAAAAGCAGGATTGCAACCCTGGACTTTTGGAGACCCAACTTCGACCACTTCTGGGACCTGCTTGGGAGTATCTCATGGGCTAGGCTGCTAGAGGGCAAGGGTGCATGTGAGAGCTGGGCTACATTTAAACAGCATTTCTTCCAAGCTCAGGATCAGTGCATCCCTAAGAGTAGGAAATCTGGAAAGAGGGGCAGGAAACCTGCGTGGATGAGCAAGGAGATCATCGATAAGATCAAAAGGAAGAGGGCCTGGGAAGGAACAACCACATGTATCAGTACAGGCTGGGGGATGACCTGCTGGAGAGGAGCTCTGAGGAGAAGGACCTGGGGGTCCCGGTGGACAACAGGTTGACCGTGGGCCAGCAGTGTCCTCGTGGCCAAGAGGGCCAATGGAATCTTGGCGTGCATTAAAAGGAGCGTGGCCAGCAGGTCAAGGGAGGTGATCCTCCATCTACTCTGCCCTGGTCAAGCCTCACCTGGAGTACTGTGTCCAGTTCTGGGCTCCCCCGTACAAAAATAAAATAAAATAAAATTCTCCTGGAAAGAGTCCAGCGGAGGGCCATAAGGCCACAAAGATGATACAGGGCCTGGAGCATCTTCCTTATGAGGAAAGGCTGAGAGACCTGGGTCTGTTCAGCCTGGACAAAATACTGAGAGGGGATCTCCTCAGTGTGTATAAATACCTGAGGTGTGGGAGACAGAGGGATTTGGCCAACCTCTTTTCAGTGGTTTGCGGGGACAGGACAAGGAGTAATGGCCACAAGATGGAGCACAGGAAGTTCTGCACCAACATGCGGAAGAATTTCTTCACGGTGAGGGTGACGGAGCACTGGGACAGGCTGCCCAGGGAGGTTGTGGAGTCTCCTTCTCCGGAGATATTTAAAGCCTGTCTGGACACCTACCTGGGCAGCCTGCTCTAAGGAACCTGCTTTGGCAGGGGGGTTGGACCTGTTGATCTTTCGAGGTCCCTTCCAACCCCTTCAATTCTGTGATTCTGTGATATGTCCCTCCAGTAAGGACAGCAAGTATTTACCCAGGTTACACTTTTTCAGCTCAACAGAGCAGCAAGCAATAGGGGTTAGATGTAATGCAGCCAGCCCAACCTCAACCTCAAACTTTCCTGAGACTCACTGTTCTATAGCAGGCTTGTCTTGTCATACCTGTAAGAGCACAAAAGAGGGAGGCCTAACATTCTCAGGGTTGGGTTGGAATACATTCCTATCCACATGCTTCACTCTATTCTAAAACTCACTCCGCTGAGATTAGCAGAGAATTAACATGATGTATTTATCTGGTCAGGAGAAGCAACTGAACAGCTAACAAATTAAATGCCGTTGCAGTTTGAGGAAAAATCTATAATGGATACTTAGGCATAGTTATCCTCTTCAGTATTGCAGCTGAGCTCTGCTGTGTGGAATAATCAGAGCCCAGAGAGAGCTTCTGAAAGTTTCCTGTGTCTACACGTGACAACTACATTTTACACCTTTTCAATTTAATTCCAGGTATTTCAGCTGGACTTTTTGGTACCAATGATAATGAAGCTGGAAATGAATGGATACTTCCTAATAATTCTTTCACTGATAATGTGCAAGAGTTCACACAGAGCTGGCAGGTAAGGAGCTGATTTTTTTTTTTTTTTTTCATGCAGATTACCTATGGTATTGGAGCACAAAGGACAACATTTTACATGCTTTACATATCTTACCTAGATGAACTGAAGCTAGACAGAGAAAACAGCAGCATACCCTAGATACTTCATTTTTCTATGTTGAACTAAGGCAGAAGTTGCACATATTTGCTAAAAGCCATCCAAGAATAACCTGTGCATAGGTATTGAGCATTTCTGGCCTAAATGGTAAGGTAAAATATGGAGGTTGCTTCTGCTGTTAGAAGAAGAAACTGATGTTTTAACCAAGTATATTTGATGTTTTCCTGTTTACAACACCTTTGTAGAGTACACAGCCAGGTGGTACTAAGTTTGCTGCAAGTACCACAAGGCTGTGGTTTGTACCAGGCGCCCTCTTATATGATGGGTCTGAAGTTTTCTCCAGAGCTGGATGTTGTCGCTGGCAATGCTGAGACTCTTAATCATTTTTTGGTGTTCCTGATTCTCATTTATCAAGAAACAAAACTTTAGAAAACAGTAACTGGTAAAGTTGTTCTCTGCCCATGTGCCATTAAGTGCTAAATTTTTTTCCAGCGGCTTAGCAGCTACTTCAGTTATTAACTTACATGAAGGAACTTTTTCTATTTAAGAAATTATAACATTAAGTAAATAAGTTTTACTCTTTTACCAGTAGTTTTATACCTCTTTGTGTCAAGGAGACTTAACCTTAATTCATGTAATGTATCATCAGATAAAAATAATCTAAATATGAAAAAGCCCATGTATACATGTGAATGCAAATGACCAAAATAAAATCCTAGCCTTAACACGCTCTTAAGCCGTGTTGATAGTTCTTCTAACTCCCTTCATGCATAATTTGAGAATCTACTAGAAACAAAGAAAACATCATATTGCTATTAAGATTTTCTGATTCTGTTTACTTTCAAGAGAAAGAACACCAGAAAGTGTCCCAGTTCTGGACACAGAAATACTACTATTCTCATCTTTATTTCAGTACTTTATGTTAAAAACAAGGATTGCTTCAAGTCTCTTGTACTTTTCCCTGCTACTGGCTAGTTATATCTAATAAGTTTGCAGCCTGTACTTGTGGGGCCATGACATGACTGACTGTTGATGTAATTTTCTTAACTGCTACAAAGATTAACTTCTAACATATTCATAAAAATGCAACTATCTAATGCAAAAGTACCTGGAGAAGTTGAACTAGAAATAATAACCAATTAAAAACAATACCTAATGAAACTTACTGTCATAAACAAGCTGGGGAGTCATGGATGACCTTCTTTAAGTGGCTGATGGCATAATGGCTGTGCTTATGCTATTGATTAGTACATTTTATTTATAGGCCATGGCACATCTGAAGTGCTGTATACTGCCAAGAAAAATTTATAGATGACTCCAGCTGAACTCTGTGCTGTTTGCAGTCATATCCCATTCAGTAAAAATGTAATAAAAGGACTGACTTGCCGATAATGTACTAGCGTCATACATCATTAAAGGAATGGCTGGAAATACAAATGTGCCAAGTCAGGAATTCATACAAAGTCTTAGACACTTTTATAAGGAGGTAAAAAGAGATGATATGGTGGAAATAACCAGTTAAAATAGCCAGCTTTTGCAGATGTGCTGATAATATGGAGCTTGCAGAAAATCCTTCCTGACCAGAAGTTCTGGCACAGCTGTACGTGATACAGAAAGCAAGCAAAAGAATCAGGTTAAATCTGACCAGGTAGAAAAGCCTGAAGCAAAAGCAGTCAGTCACCCTGAATTCCTGGAGTCACCTCACATTGCACTACAAACTCAGTCTGGAAACTTACTACCAGGAGCTTTGCTACAGCTACCTCAAAACACCACGTTGCAGATAGTCAATGAAGCTCTTGTGTTACAAGACCAGTGGCTGTCCAAAATGAGGGGATTAGTAAGTCAACTTTACAAATGTGTGACTCCTGCAGGAAGAGAGATTAAACTTGCAGTTTAATTTTATTTTATTTTTTTTCAATTGAGTTTGTTGCTTAAAGAACTTCTTAACTCAGAGATGTGCCATCTATGGAAATTACTGATTAAAAAAATGTGTAAGTTGCTGATTTGATTACAAGTCCTAAAAAGTGTTTGGTCAAAACAAATCATAAGAAATGTTAGTAAATGCTGTTCATTAGCAGTTCTGTTAATATTTAGTGTCATCAGTTTTTGACTGGGACCATATTTAAACCATGTATAACAAAAATGCATTCGCATTTTGTTGTCCAAAAATGCTCATTCTTGTAAGGAACTTCAGGTGTGTTGTTTTTTTTCTCTCTCTCTTTTTTTTTTTTTTTTTTTAATTTCTTCTGTTTTAAGCCTTCTTGCTGCTTATTACGTATGAGTAATCCAGTGAGGAGATTAAGATTCTCCCCTCTCTACCCCCCCAATCTAGTAAAAGCACAACTCAAATCTGTCATATATAATGAAGTTAAGACAAGCCAACTATTTACTGTGTCAGCAGCCACCCACTAGAATCCTTTAGTGAATAACAAAATCAATAGAAAAAGGAAACAATGTCTATAATCTGTAATATTTATAAGACAAATACTTTAATTTATGAAGAGTACAAGGTGCTTCACAATATTAATGAAAAATGGATGTTATTCAGGGCAGTGTAGTGAGCTGCCCAAATCTTCCTTCAAACCACTTCACACTGTAAATCTGAAGAATTCACACTAATATATATATACACACATCAGTATAGATTTCCTAGGTGAGCAAGTGCAGTCTCACACAGAAGAATGTGAAGCCATGTCCAATTACAGATAAGGAAAAAGTCTGTAAGGAGTTTTTTGAAGAAGCACATTCTTGTCTCGGGAACTGCTTCAAAGTTGTAAGTATAACTGTGTCAACCAAGGACTACCCAAGTACTCAAATGTCATACTTCAGAACAGTGCACAGAATTATTGCAAGGATATAAAAGTTTACTTGCAGATAACTTAAGCCTCAAAGCCTTAAATTCAGGATGAGAATAAAGATTTGTGAACAGTCTTTACAGGGTAGAGCTGGGGGGAGGGGACAAAATTCCAAATCTCCTTTTCAATTCTCTTCCAGGTGTATTGCTAGATTGCTCTCTCTAGAAAAGATTTATGCTTGTACCCCTTACACCAAACGAGTAAACAAACTCCCTTTCTGTTAAAGGTGGACCCCAAACCATTCTACATCATGTGTATATATGACATGTGTGCCTCAAAGAAGATGAAGGCTGCATGCAGTTTAGCAGCAGCTTTTGTTCATTTGTGCAACTGAAATTTTGTTCCTGTGGAAATTCCTCCTCAGTGGTAAATGTCTTCATTCTGAATATTCTGACTGCATTGTTCCAATACTTTCATATCTGATATTCAAGATCACACAAGAAAATGAAACTAATGAATCTGACTATGGCGTGAGTAAAAACAGTCCTATTCCAGAATTAATTCTCCTTGCTCCTTTTCCATCTTATCTATCCTTTCTGCTGCTTACTCAGAAGCACAGCATAACCTATCTGATTCATACTCTAATGGCTTTCTTATTTCCTCCTAAATTGCTTTGTAGAATAAAGCAGAGGGGATACTTGTAGTATATAAAGGAATTTCATGAGGAGTTCCAATTCGCAGATACTAATTTTGTTTCAACCTTTTTTTGGTCTAAATAATGCATGTGGATTCATAGTAACAGTATTATTGTCGTGGTTCTGCTCAAGTGGGCAGCCGAGCTCCACCACAGCCGCTCTCTCACTCCCCCTCCTCAAAGAGGAATGGGGAGAAAATATGTGAAAAGGGCTCAAGAGTTGAGATAAGGACGAGAAAATCACACAATAATTATTGTAACGGGCAAAACAGACTCAGCATAAGGAGATAGTAAGATTTATTGCTCATTACTAACAAGCTAGAGAAGTGAGAAACAAAGGAAAGAAACCAAAAGCACCTTCCTCCCCCATCCACCCTCTTCCACCTCCTCCCCCCGAGCGGCGCAGGGGAACGGGGGAATGGGGGTTATGGTCAGTCTACAGCACTTCTTCTCTGCCGCTCCTTCTCAGTCACTCTCATCCCCTGTGCTGTGGGGTCCCACCCACAGGATGCAGTCCTTGATGAACTGATCCAGCATGGGCTTCCCACAGGCAGCAGCTCTTCCAGAACTGCTCCAGATATGGGTCCGTACCACGGGGTCCATCCCTCAGGAGAAAACTGCTCCAACCTGGCTCCCCTACGGGCAGCAGCTCCTGCCAGGTCACCTGCTCCTGCGTGGGCTCCTCTCTACGGGCTACAGGTCCGGCCCGGAATCTGCTCCGGCAGGGGTCTTCCATAGGCGGCAGCCTCCATTGGTGCAGGGCCACCTGCTCCACCGTGGTCTCCTCCACGGGCTGCAGCATGGAACCCTGCTCCACCGTGGTACTCCATGGGCTGCAGGGGGGACATCCTGCTTCACCATGGTGCTCACCACAGGCTGCAGGGGACTTCTGCTCCGGCGCCTGGAGCACCTCTCCCCCTCCTTCTTCACTGACCTTGGCGCCTGCAAGGCTGTTTTCTCACTCCTCTCACTCTCCCGGCTGCTGTGTGTCGCAGCGTTTTTTTCCCTGTCTTAAATATGCTCTCACAGAGGCGCAAAACAACATCGCTTATTGGCTCAGCTCTGGAAAACAATGGGGCCCTTACCAAACATGAGGCAGCTTCTAGATCCTTCTCACAGAAACCACCCCTATGGCCCCCTGCTACCAAAACCTTGCCACGCAAACCCACTACAATTATATAAACATACTAAATGTACTCAGTGACATAATTTTGTACTTTTCATTCTCTTATGAAACAATGTAGAACGACCTATTGTCTTTAAACTTACCCTAGAATTTCAAGATTATACTAGGTATTTTAATGCAGATGTTACCTATCTTCACGGAATCTGAAGTTAGCAAGCTGAAAAGCTTGAAAGAACAGTAATTTTAGTTTGAAAATTTTGGCATTGCAGTCATTGCATGTTTCTTTGTGCATTGCTGCAGCATCTAGATTTAGGACAGTTAGTACTCTAAAAGTGACTGCAGTTGTGTTTTGCTAACTGTACCTGTATTATTTGGTAATTATTGATAAGCACAGAATTCTTGTTAAGTAAAGAAAAACCCGTGTAAGCCCACAATCCAAAAATATTGTTAGTAAGAAAGTTTAGTCCCTTCCTGTTCACTTTCTTCAGAGTTACTGCATTACAGTAGTTACTACACCATACAACCATACAGTTACCATTTCAGTATTATCCTATTCCAGTTCAACCTAACTATTTTGCAATATACATATCCAAAGAACAAACAGCAGTCTATGCCAGAGAACTGCAGTAATCAGAAACACTTTACCATACAAGGATTACAGCACCTATACATTTAGGCATTATCTGTATTATGTATATTCACTAATTTGTACCATACATCATTCCCACATTTTTTTAACCTCTCTCCATAGGACCATCTTTGTTGAATTCTGCTATTTCTTGACTACTAATTGTGATAGTATGGTATATTGACAGTGATAGTTTGTACTCCTTGAGCAATATGTGATTAGTCAACAATATTACTGTCTTAATAGAAATTACCATAAACTAAACTTATGGTCGTGAACATTATGATCAAAACTTGCTCTTTTATTCACCCATGCAACATTATTCCTTAGTTTAGACAAAACAAAATGAAAGGACAAAGCCTTCTATGAAATTTGTTATATGCTTTTATCTTTGCACTGAATGAGAACGTTGAAAGAAACACACACATTATTGTCATATTAATTACTGCCACATTTGCCCAAGTAATAATTTAAGACATATTTTTACAAGACTGCAATGAGAACACTTACTGCAAGTGACGGAACCATGCAGATGAGCCAATTACATTCTTGATAAAAGCTTAAATTCGAGTGTTTCATTTCTAACTTCGTTGTTTTGATATACACAATGCAATGTTATTCCTTTGCATTTGTAAACAGACCACTTCAAGAGAGTGATTTGGTGACTACAAGCATATTTGTAGTATACTAAAAACTATTTACAAGTGCTTGCTGGATCTTTACTCACTATCAAAGGGAATGACTACCAAATGTTTGTAGATAATTGTGTAAGCCATAAAATATAAGCCTAGAAATCACACATTCAGTATACATAGAAGTGCATTACATATATACACTCTCATATGCAGTAATAATGCCACATGGCCTTATTTACTAAGTCTACCCTGTGTATAAACAGTAGATGGCCATGAAATTTCAATTTAGGTAGTATCTTGTAAGTGGTTTTAGCTCTAACAGTTTATATAAACAACTCACCAACATATGAATACAACATAGAGACAAACCAGGATGAGGAGATTGATGAGGAGTTCTACAGGCAGCTGACAAAATCACAGAATCACAGAATTTCTAGGTTGGAAGAGACCTCAAGATCATCGAGTCCAACCTCTGACCTAACACTAACCAGTCCTCCACTAAACCATATCACTAAGCTCTACATCTAAACATCTTTTAAAGACCTCCGGGATGGTGACTCCACCACTTTCCTGGGCAGCCCGTTCCAATGCCTAACAACCCTTTCGGTAAAGAAGTTCTTCCTAAGATCCAACCTAAAACTCCCCTGGCGCAACTTTAGCCCATTCCCCCTCGTCCTGTCACCAGGCACGTGGGAGAACAGACCAACCCCCACCTCACTACAGCCTCCTTTAAGGAGAGCAATAAGGTCGACCCTGAGCCTCCTTTTCTCCAGGCTGAACAAGTCCAGCTCCCTCAGCCGCTCCTCGTAGGACTTGTTCTCCAGACCCCTCACCAGCTTCATCACCCTTCTCTGGACTCGGAGTTGCAAAAAAAGTTGCAAAATTGTCAGTGCTTGTTCTTGTGGGGGACTTCAATTTCCCAGATATATCCTGGAAACACAACACAGCCCAGAGAAAGCAGTCTAGGAAGTTTCTGGAGAGCATGGAAGATAGCTTCCTGACACAGCTAGTTAGTGAGCCTACCAGGGGTGGTGCACCACCAGACCTTCTCTTCACAGAGACAGACTGGTGGGAGATGTGGTGATTGGAAACTGTCTTGGGCAGACTGACTGTGAAATGGTAGAGTTCTCCATTCTTGGAGAAGCCAGGAAGGGGACCAGTAAAACTGCTGTGTTGGACTTCTGGAGGGCTGACTTTGAACTATTCAGGAAACTGATTGGCAGAGTCCCTTGGGAGGTGTTTCTGAAGGGCAGAGGAGTCCAGGAAGGCTGGGTACTCTTCAGGAAGGAAATCTTAATGGTACAGGAGCGGTCTGTCCCCACGTGTCCAAAGATGAGCTGGTGAGGAAGAAGAACCAGCCTGGCTGAACAGAGAATTGTGGCTTGAGCTTAGGAGAAAAAAGAGGGTTTACAATCTTTGGAAAAAAGGGCGGGCCACTCAGGAGGACTATAAGGATGTTGCGAGGCAGTGCAGTGACAAAATTTTAAAGGGCAAAGCTCACCTGGAGCTCAATCTGCCTACTGCCTTTGAAGACAACAAAAAATGTTTTTACAAATACATCAATGCAAAACGGAGGACTAAGGAGAATCTCCATCCTTTACTGGATGTGGGGGGGGGAACTTAGTTACAAGAGATGAGGAAAAGGCTGAGGTGCTTAATGCCTTCTTTGCCTCAGTCTTTAGTGGCAATACCGGTTGTTCTCTGGATACCCAGTACCCTGAGCTGGTGGAAGGGGACGGGGAGCAGAATGTGGCCCTCACAATCCACCAGGAAATGGTTGGTGACCTGACACAGAACTTGGGTGTACACAAGGCGATGGGGCTGGATGGGACCCAACCAAGGGTACTGAGAGAACTGGCAGAGGAGATGGCCAAGCCACTTTCCATCATTTATTGGCAGTCCTGGCTATCGGGGGAGGTCTCAGTCAATTGGCAGCTAGCAAACATGACACCCTTCTACAAGAAGGGACAGAGGGTAGACCCGGGGAAATATAGGCCTGTCAGTTTGACCTCAGTGCCAGGGAAGCTCATGGAGCAGATTATCTTGAGTGTCATCATGCGGCACTTGCAGGGCAACCAGGCGATCAGGCCCAGTCAGCATGGGTTTAGGAAAGGCAGGTCCTGCTTCACGAACCTGATCTCCTTCTATGACAAAGTGACGTGCTTGGTGGATGAGGGAAAGGCTGTGGATGTGGTCTACCTTGACATCAGTAAGGCCTTTGACACCATTTCCCACAACATTCTCCTCAAGAAACTGGCTGCTTGTGGCTTGGACTGCCATACACTTTGCTGGGTTAAAAACTGGCTGGATAGCTGGGCCCAAAGAGTTGTGGTGAATGGAGTCAAAGCCAGTTGGAGGTCGGTCACTAGTGGCGACCCCCAGGGCTCGGTACTGGGGCCAGTTCTCTTTAGTATCTTCATCGATGATCTGGATGAGGGGATCAAGTGCAACCTCAGTAAGTTTGCAGATGACACCAAGTTAGGTGTGTGTGTGTCGATCTGCGCAAGGGCAGGAAGGCTCTGCAGGAGGATCTGGATAGGCTGGACCGATGGGCTGAGGTCAACTGTATGAAGTTCAATAAGGCCAAGTGCCGGGTCCTGCACCTGGGGCACAACAACCCCAAGCAGAGCTACAGGCTGGGAGAGGAATGGTTGGAGAGCTGCCAGGCAGAGAAGGACCTGGGAGTACTGGTGGATAGTTGGCTGAATATGAGCCAGCAGTGTGCTCAGGTGGCCAAGAAGGCCAACACCATCCTGGCTTGTATAAGAAGCAATGTGGCCAGCAGGGCTAGGGAAGTGACTGTCCCCCTGTACTTGGCTCTGGTGAGGCCGCACCTCAAGTACTGTGTTCAGTTTTGAGCCCCTCGCTACAAGAAGGACATCGAGGTTCTCGAGCGGGTCCAGAAGGGTGACGAAGCTGGTGAGGGGTCTGGAGAACAAGTATTATGAGGAGCGGCTGAGGAAGCAGGGATTCTTCAGCCTGGAGAAAAGGAGGCTCAGGGGCAACCTTATTGCTCTTTATAAGTACATTAAAGGAGGCTGTAGCGAGGTGGGGGTTGGTCTGTTCTCCCACGTGCCTGGTGACAGGATGATGGGGAATGGGCTAAAGTTGTGCCAGGGTGTTTTAGGTTGGATCTTAGGAAGAACTTCTTTACTGAGAGGGTTGTTAGGCATTGGAACGGGCTGCCCAGGAAAGTGGTGGAGTCACCATCCCTGGAGGTCTTTAAAAGACGTTTAGATGTTGAACTTAGCGATATGGTTTAGTGGAGGACTGGTTAGTATTAGGTCAGAGGTTGGACTAGCTGATCTTGGAGGTCTCTTCCAACCTCTACAATCCTGTGATTCTGTGAAACTTTGTTAAAACTGTGAGCCTGAACATTCAGCTGATGTTGTGTCAAACAGAGTTTTAGAATGGCTTGGTAGTGAAAAGACTGAAGTCAGTCAGTGCTACTGGTTTACATCATCCCATTTCTAAGAAAAGGATTGGAATTACCGTGGATCACAGGCTCAGTTAACAACAAAAGTATGCTACTAAAACAAGTAGAATATACTGGGATGCATGTATGAAGAAACACATTTAAGATAAGAAATAATTACTATACAGCTTATTTTATACATTTGTTTTTGAGTTAAGTTGTAGACCAACTGAGAAAAGACCAGCGGTCTCTCTGTGGGGAAAAAAGAATGAAGAGCTGAGGGAAGACATGAGTTAAGTCTTTAAATATGTAAACAGGCTAAAGAGAAGGAAGTGTAACAGACCAAACTGCAGTAAGGAAGAATTAGGTTGGATACTGTGAAAGAGATTTAAGGGCCAGGCTAGTCATGCATCATAACAGCCAGCCATCTAAGGTCATGAGAACAGAAGAGATGATCTCAGCCAGTAATAGCCGTATCTGCACTCTTTCTTTTAGAAAAAAAAATCTTTCTTGTCAAGGGTATTCCATTAGATAGATGAAATAGTCTTAACAGTCCTTATTCAGACCCCTTAAACCTGAGTAATAATGCTTTTCTTTTCCCCCTAACTGTGAATGTATCATCAAATATGAAGAAAGAACCTTACATTTTTATTTCAGTTTGGTGTATCTAGACAAAGCTGTAACTAAAACACTAGAATATTTTTCCACAACTTCTTGAAAACATCATAAATATATATGGTTCTATTTCTCCCTTCATAAATTTCTTGTACTTCAGCATAACAACTTGCATTATGTATCATTTGTTAATTTCTATCCTTTAAGTACCTACCAAAAACTTAATTGGATTTCATCTCTTCTTTTTTTCAGCTTGAGCCTTTTTTGAGTGGTAGATACCAGCCCTGAAGATGGAAGAACCCCTTCAGCATCCAAAATAAAATAGCTATTTGGATAGCAATACTAGGGAAAACAAGGGGTGTTAATGAGATAGTGTTATGATGATGAATATAATAAAGCACAAATAAAATATAAAGCATAATAGGGCATATAGTATAAAAGGAAAGCCTTTCATCCAGAAACACCTGAGGCCAGAGTAATCACTTCAGTACAATGGAAGAAATTATAATCAAGCAGAAGGTATTGTATATGAGAATATCAGTTACTTAAAAATAATAATAAAAAAATGTTTCAGCCAGTAACAGCATTATTTCATCAGAAGCCTTGAACCATAGCATGAATACATTTAAAAGATGACAAAAGATCTTTTCCAGTTCGTATTAGTACAAATAGGCTACTTTGTGACAGCAGTGTATGAGCTTTGAACCTGTGCAGAGACGCTTACAACTTTTTTTCCAGAACTGAAAATCATCTGTTCAATACATTCTGGAGAAATTAACTTTTTTCCAGAGAAGTGCCCCAACACACACGAGGTCTAAGACAAAAATAAGATGGCTAAAAAGATGCAAAGGAAAGCACTTAATCATTTTCATGCTGGCTGATTTTTCCCTTATCAATGTACTCATTGTTAAAAGAGAAGAAGCCTTCTTGGTATCTGCGCACCAGTTTCACATTCTCCCTTTGTGTCTTTAGAAGTCCCTTCTTGGAAGTTAGTTTAGACATTGGGAAAAGGTCACTGATAGCTCTGGTATTCATAAAGTAGTCTTAAAGTGTTATAGATCCTGTTGTGTAAAAGTGTCTCATCTATTGAATTATTTTCTATATTGCAAGTCTATTAATTAAAAAATGCCTACCAGGAATGTGATTATTTTGTGAAAGGTAACATTACAAAATCCTTCAGCTGTCTTTGCTTAAGAATATACTAACAACAAAATAACAGTGTTCTTAACTATGAAATGTTGATAAGTAGTTAACTTCTTCATTTTTATGCTTCCCCAATTTTTATTGATTATTCATAGGAATAACATTGAACAGTTAGAACTGGCTGAGTTTAAATGGTTCATAGAGACAAAAACAGCAGCTGGCTACACTTACCTTGGGTTTGGAATGCAGTAAATTGTTTAGTATCATCATCAGCCAGTTTCAAAGCTGCAATCTGGAATGCACCTAGATGTGCACACAGCAATTACATAGCTGGCTGAAGGTAACTGACAAAGATGTGATAATTAGTGATAAAAGTACTAATAAGCCTTTAAAACACGAAGTCCTTTACTCTTTCTCAAATTAGGCCTCTCAAAGTTGTTTTCACATGCATAGCATGCGCAGAATCTTCCATTGCTTACTAGGAGCAACAGTTCCTTTTGAGTACAACTAGTCCAGCCACTTAGATGGGTGCTTTAATAATGTTATCAGCTGGGGTTACATACAAGATGTTGCAAAGGGTACTGAAATCCAGAAGGCGCAGGTGCATTCACTAAGATTGATAAAGAGTTAATTCACAGCCTAAGAAAAAAAAACACTCCACAGAATAACTCACCATCTTGCAGTGTTTTTCAGATAGGGGAAGAAACTGCTGCAGCAAGGTCCTGTTGGCACAGGGAATTCCTAGATGCTCCTTGCAAACACGTGTGCTTTTGCAACTCTTGCAGCTTTTGCTGCAAAAGCTCTTGCTTCACTCACTCATTTGAAGGCAAGGCAATACACAAACTGTTTTCCTACAGAAAACGTGTACAATCCATTTAAGAAATAGCTCATTGCTCTACATATCAGACAATATAAATGACTGACCTTGCCTTCTGGCTCACTGGAGACCAGGAGCTTCTGCATATGTAACTCCTGCAGATCAGAGCACACAAACACACACACCAACTGTCCTTGGAAGAGAATAGAGAGACTAAGTCGTTCTTCCAAGCACAAGTATTTCAAGTGCCTACCACGCACCTTTATATAGGTCTTATACGGAGACCTATACTTAACTCCAGCTCTACAAGTTCCCAGATGTTTATGTGTACCACAAGAACCCTTATGCCCCAAAACTTAGTAGCAGAATTGAGGTTTTGAGCATCTATCAAAGGCTGAGAAAGCTGGAAACACACTGGTCTCACGTTTCTGCTGGCTGAGCTCAGTGCTCAGATAAACCCAGATGTGTTCGTTATGGCTGCTAACATGATATGCACAGAAGCCTTCCAGCCATCTGTCCCTGTCAAGGCCCAAACAGCCAAGCACTCAGAACAAGATTCCAGCTCTGAGCTCCCCCTCCGCAAGGCAGGGATGGAGAAGCCCTACAACTCCTTTGGTTATGTACTCTGCTGTACAACAGCCACAAGCCCACTGAACTTGAGACATGAGTTGAGCTGTGGAAAAGGCAGGATCTGCAGGCTCCAGCAGAGCCCTACAGCGCCTAACAGCCTCCTTGCAGAGCTGCCACAGGAGCGAGCCCATCCCTCCACCGGACAGGAAAGCCAGAGACAGGCATTTTGAGCAAAGTCTGGAACCTAGGGAGCCCGAAGTACCATCAACCATGTGAGACACAGCACAGCTAAACACCAAGTCACAGCTGTCACTGGAAGTCATTTGTTTGCAGGTTCAACATTCAGCTTTGCTGAGCTTCTGCTTTGAGTTCCTAGGAAAGCACTTTTTAAGGTTAATCGTCATAAAAGCATCCAGTCTTGGCTTTTAAATCCTTAGAAGTTACTGTTTTTACTAATGTAAGTGTAATCTTTTCTGAAGCACTGCTTCAGCTAAGCAGCAGATCTCTAATCAACTGCCAAGTGACATTTATAGCTTTAGACTGATCAAATATGCAAAATTTTCCAGAAGGCTGGAACCAGAGTTTATGCCTGGGTTTTTAGTGTGTTTAGGTATATGCTACGGAGCCAAATAGATACTGAAACACCCTAACTCAAGTAATGAAGAGATCTAGGTTTAAGTAGCAGCAAGCAATTGACTGTTAGAAAGCAAGCAAAGAAAACACAGGTACTTAATTCACTCATGAACCTCTGGATAGGGCAGGGTGGTAAAAGATGCAAAGAAAACCTTTACAAATCAAATCCAGCAATATTTAAATCAACCCTAGGTAAATGCAACTATTCGGACATGTTCAGCAAATACACATCACTGTCTCACTGCCAGATGGCTCAACAGTAGGTTAATCCTCTCCTCCTATTTGCTGTATTGTGTACTCGTTATGACAGGGTCTACAAGCCATATTTAACTGCTGATTTATTGGCACAGGCAAGGATGCAGCAGGGCTTTTAGCTCGTATTTCCAGGGTTTTATTGCCTAGTTAGAAAGCATAAGATGAACTTAATTGGAATGAGCTTCAGGTTTCTGGCATGTAAAGCATTCAGATGAAAGAGTATCTATCACTCGATGAAGAAGGCTGCCAACCAACGTGTCACCACATGGATCATTTCTGAATTCCTCAGTGGATTTTTCCCAGCACTGAAAACAGAAAACATACCCGGGCTGTCAAAACCCTGTTTGCTCTGGCATTTCATCAGCAAGCTCTCCGAGCACAGGACCTCCATTACACCGCTGCCACTGATGTTGCCTCATTTGAAATACTGAACTGAAGGACAGAATTGCATACCTCTGAAATTCATCTCTTAACCTGCAAAGATCTCACATCAATATCTACTTAATAGATAGTATTTAATTTCCATACACTGTGGAATTGTGTTTGCAGCTTTAAAATGTATTTATTACCAACCACTGTGTTCTCGTCTTGAACACGGTGCACCAATACATGTACTTATATTTCCAGTAATTTAGGCACAAGAAGTATCTAGGGGATGACTCTCGTCTTGTAGAGAACATCTTTCTTTCGTATATGCAGAGGAAATGTTAATTAACATAACTCGATTGCTGGACAATACAGTCCCAAACCACAAACCTACACCATATGGATAACGCAATGCTTTCTTTAGGACTCCAATTCTCTTTAGACAAGATGGGAAATAGTAATATTTTTCAGAGAGTGCTTTTTAAGGGTTTTTGATTTGATTTAGCATTTTTTTCAGGAGGAATGATAGATAAACGTAACTAGAAAGATACCTAAAAATAGCATACACTTGAACAAGAAAGGAAACCTTCAAACAGACAAATGCGCTTAAGAACAAGTTTTCACGAGGTGGTGAAAGTATTTACATTTTGAACCTGGAGAACCTATTCCAAGGAATTCTGCATCACATCTTTTGAGTTAATTTCACTTCACTGGAACACATGGGTTATTACTGTACCACTTTCACTATTTCAGAAACACAGAAACCAGAGAAGTATTTAAGTACAAGATTATGCTTAGTTAGAAAGAGACATCTTTCTTACAAGTAAAGTTTACTGGCATGGTTATTACTGAAAGAGAAAACACAGACCAAGATGCTATTTCCAGACACATCTAAATGGTCTAAAACAGCTTCTGCTTTCATTCCACGTATCAAGCTCACCCTGGTAACATGAGTTGTATGCAGATCTTGCTGCCGCAAACGCATCACTGGGAATGCCTGCCTAGGCACGTGCTCCTAGAAACAACGGCTAACACAAGCAGAAACATGTTGCATTCATAACAACACTTCCAAGAGCATCAAGTGTTTCTCAGATAAATGTAGTTTACTCTGTTGGTACAACTGTGAAAGAAACAAGCACCGTGATTACTATCACATATGCACATTTCCCTCAACTTAAATCTGAGCCCAACAAAATCCAAGCCCCTGCCAAAAAAAGCCCAAGTCTTGTTATACTCCAAGGGTGTTGTTTGAAATCACAAATAGCCAGAATGGCCCAGCGCAGCGCACCAATACATGTACTTATATTTCCACGTCTTTAGGTGCAAGAAATATCTAGGGGATGACTCTGTGTAAATCCTCCACTTCGAGGCTCCACATATTCTCATGCACCGGATTTTCAGAAAGATCCGTCATCTTTATTGCTCGCAGCACAGGCTCGGGGCTGCAGGACCGCACCACGCCCATCACCATCACGTACTTCCCTGAGAGAAAATACAACAAAAGCAGCCAGTCTGAGGCCCCCTTGACCTTTATGTCTTCATTTCATTTCTAAGGCGGGCAGCGAAGCCGTTAAGACCACGCAACGAGCCCTAGGTACATTTCGGGACTCCGGCCCCGCTCTGCACCCGCCTCCCCGAGGCCTCAGGGGGCCGCCGAGCGCCGCCCGGCCCCGGGCTCCGCGGTACCTGCGCTGAGGCACGGCCGCCCCTGGGGCACGGCCTCCACCCCCAGCACGGTGAAGGCGCCGCTCGCGTCCCTCAGCCGGGCCGAGCCGCCGGCGGCACCGCCCCGAGCCACCTCCAGCACGGTGCCCTGCATCCACGCCGCCCGCAGGCGCAGCGGTCCCCGGCCCGCCTCCGCCAGGCCCAGCGCCCACGTCCCGTCGGCGCCCCGCACGGCGCCCCGCAGCTGGGCCGCCAGCACCTTCACCGGCGGCCCCGCTGCCTCCCCGGACATGGACATGGACATGGCCCGGAGCCCGCCGCGCAGCCGCTGAGGAACGGAGCGAGGGGGAGAGGACGGGAAGCGGCGCCGCAGCCCCGCCTCTGCCGCCTGGCGCCGCTCGGCGGCCAGGGCCGCGCTGGCAGCCCTGGGTCAAGCCGAGGGGGGGAAAAAGGCGGTGCCCGGCCACGCTCCGCCTGCCGCGGAGCGGGGCTGTGGAGTTGTGTGCGGGGAAGGCGTTCCCCATAGCAGCCGGCCCGGCTCGCCCCGCTGGTGGCCGCCGGTCAGTAGGAGCCGGTTCTCGCTCCGCCTCAGTTCACTAGCTCCCTCACCTGCTCCCCTGTGGTGTAAAGACAGAGTGTAAGACCCCAGCCCGTGCTTTGACCGGAGCACAAAGTGCATCCCCGGGGGCGGCACCCTCCGCGGGATGAAGCCGCACCGGGTGGATTCGTCCTGGCCCCAGCCCGGCTGTTGTGGGCAGCCTGGAGCCGGCCCGGGTGCCGGTCCCCGGGGTGTTTGGTAACCACTGAGCCGGAAAAGAGAAGGTTAATGGTAACTGTGCAGTCAGCGTCCTCTGCTTCGTGAGAAAAACACGCTGGTTTGCTCAGGAAGGCTCTCAGGGTAACACATATATACACACATATACATATATGTATACATACAGATATGTGTGTATACACACACACACCTGTGGAAATCTCAAGCACTATGCACAGAAAGCACATGCAGCCGTAAGCTGGGAGCCTTTCAGCATTACTTTTCAGTCTGTTTATATTCCAGATAGGCTAATTTGCTTCACTTCACTTTGAAATCCCTGAAATGCTGTGGTCTGTTTCAGGTGGGTAGGTTGGCACTTTATTTGGAAAATATACCAAGAAATAGGCCAATGGAAAAACAGGAGAATGGGACAAACAAAAGTAAAAGAATCAGGAAAATTGTGGGGACTGTTTCCTCAGGTTCACAAGCTTTCTGTTACCTACAAAAATGCAAAATGTGTAAAAATACATAGAGAACTGACTTCTCTCCAATCACTCTCCAAAGCACGTTTTGTTCTCCATTAAAAGAGCCATTACTCTATTTTAAAAAATCCAGTTTCAAGTAGCAAAATACATTGAAAGACATTTTTTTGCCTACTCATCCATGAATTGCTTATTCAGAATATCTTTTCTCCGGAGACATTTTCCGTTTAGAGACATTCTGTAAATGGGACTTTATTCCTTTTTTTTAGAGTAAGGAAGCAGTTAATGTTTTGTTACCATTTACAGTAAGAATAAAAGATAATATTGGTAATAAAAATAAAAACACTGACATCCAAGTACACCCATTTCAGTACAGAATCATGTAATCTGGCAACCAAATCATATGGGTTACAGGAATAGAAAGACATTAGATGGTTACTGTATATGAATGCAAAATTTGAGCTAGGCTCACTGAAGAATATTTGTAATTTACATGTATGTCCCTAAGCTACAGTCTCTTGACAGCATCAATATTTAGTTTCACATTAAAAAATAAATAAATTGTGCCAAATATTGATAAAAGTATTGTATTCCTATTTGTTACTGTATAGTAGGAGGGTCTAATACTTATTAAACCATTAAATCTACAGATGAAGGCAAGACCCCTACAAGAAAGTAATCTGCAGGAGAGACTAAAAGGTCACTTTTAAAAGACTTTCCTTGGAGAAACTTATGAGAAGAGGGATGGAGTACTGGTGATCTCCACCAAGTAATGGTTTGTTTTCCAAAACCAGAAAATCCTTTCCTTTCAACAAAAAGCAAAGCTATTCTGAACTATCTGCAAAGTTCTTATCAAAGAGCTGGCTCAGTACGGAGACACAATCTGGGCTGCAGGAAGCACGTCTGATGCCTCAGCAGACAGTGGTGTTTGGAGGTGGTCCCACAGCTGTTGCACCCAGGTTCGTGGCAGCAGAGGAAGCTCAGCACAGTCTTAGGATGGGAAAGGCAGTGAGCTGGTGGCTGGCAGGCTGTAAATTACACTGGATTAAGTTTGAGTGCACATGCTGAGAGTATGCTGCTGAATGAGCCAGTTTTGGTTTGTGGGGAATAAAATTGAGTCAGTCTTCTGTCTGCAGCTGCAACAAGTGCTTTTCTTTAGAGCAGGACATTACTCCTTTCAAGGACGTTACTCCTCACGCTGACATGCATGTGAGAGGTGCAGTTACAGCGTGGGTAAGAAAAGGTCAGACAGCACACTGATAAGATAGCCCGTAATGGAGCCAGGTCTCCCTCTGTTAGGCTGGCACTGGTTTGTTTAGTCTCAGGAAACTTGGAAAAGAATTTGACCCGAGTGTCGCCTGAAGAGATTTCCTAAGAAGCAGCAACTCAAAATGTTATGTCCAGTTCGTACGTTGTCACTCTCTCACTGACACTGTGACTTAAATGGAAGCAATCCTCTGCTTTCTGCCTCTAATTTTAGTGAAAGGCTGCTATTACACAATAAGGAAATTCTTCTTTGCAAAATAAATAAATAAATAAATAAATCTGCTATTTTACAGTCCTTCACCCTACCCAAAAGAATTTTAAAGAAAAGCTCTGTCCCAGTCCAATGACTGTCTAGAGAAAAGTTTCTTCAGTTTCTCTTTCGTAGTACTGAGAAATCCCTAAAGAAACTTCAGACAAACTTTAACGCTGCTTTCAGCACACACAAGGAACTGTCAAGTTTCACCTTTGAGAGATCCACCATAGTTTATGCTTGTTTTCTTATATTGCACACAGAACTACAAAAGGCAATCACAAGACTATATAAAATTCAGTAGTTTCCTGTTCTTTGTTTTGTACCATATAAAAGGTGCAATGTGGACATGCTGACATAATTAATGATTTTAAATTAGCAGGCTAATGGGTTGGAAGTAATGGGTTGAAAATCAGACATATTTGCATCCCTAGCTCAAAGTTCTGCTGCATGCTTTGGTACTGACCTGTCTGGCAGGTGGATGCTGAGTTGTTTCACCAGCAGTTTCACAGGGCTGGGAACCAGACAATGCTGAAACAGGAAAACTACAGCTGGGGCCCAGCAAATTTAGCAGGTTGCTGTGGATACATGTAAGTGACGCTTTAGAGGTGACTTGAACCTAGACATCATGAGCAACAGATGTCATCAAAACACTGCTGATAGCAACGAGGGTCTGGGCTATCCTGTGGTGATGTCCTGCCAAAACTGCGTGGCAGTCACCCCAAGGTAAAAATGAACTAACTTATCTGGTGAATGCTGTCAAGTAAAGCCTTAGTAAGGCACCCTTTGTGTTCTTTTTTTTCTGAGAGATCCTAGCACAGGTGCTATGCACTGCATGTGGGTGTATGCTTAGCAGAGTCAGTAGAGGGTTTTGGTCAGAATACCACAGCTGTGAAGGAGCTGACAGCTGCACCCTATGTATGGCAGAGGGAAAAACAGCATTTGTCTCAGGCACCTCCGCAGGGAGGGTGAAAACCTCAGCTTGTGCAGCCAGCCTTAACACGGGAAATGATTCCTTTGCTCTCAGTGCCACGCAAACTTACCCAGTGCCTGTCACTCAGCACGCATCCCTACCGCTGGTAGTCTATGGGCGATGAAAGCAGCACAATGCTCTCCAGCTTAGCTGACTCATTTCATTTACAAAGAATACTTAGAGGAAATGCTTAGAGAGCTCCAGTTGTGTTCTGCAGAAGTGGGTGTCACCTGTTTATTCCTTTCTATGCTACAAATATGCCTGGTGAGTAACTGAAATAAATCCACGTACTATGACATGGTGAAAGAAGAAAAAAAGGAATAAATCACTGTATTTACAAGTACTGCTTGCTGCCCTGGAAATGGTCTGTGAAGCTGGCTTCCAGATGGGCTTACACAAACTTCTGCATCAACATAAAAAAATAATAAAAAATAAAAATAAATCTTTAAAACAGGAAATATGAATGGCATCCAAAGCATTAGATCTCAGTACTGACTGAAGTGAAGCCAGTAGCTAGGAGACTTTAGAGGTTCCACTTTTTTGACTTCACTTTGCTTCATAAAAGAGCTGGATGTTTAGGAGCAGCTTAACAAGACTGGAGAGCCCCTGTCAGCAGTGCAGGGGAATACAGATTGCAGCATCCTCCCTGGACAGCTGCTGCTGGCATGCTATAAATATTCTCCCATGAGCATCACCAGCATCCAGCTTATCCACTAAGAGTGAGAACAGAATCATTTTCCTAAAGAAAAACAACAAGAAGAATGACATTTTATTTTCAAAATCTTAAAATCTGCTATGTCAGATACTAGAAAAATACATAAAGGCCAGTGAGGATGAGAAGTTACATTCAACATGGAGCACACCTTGGCATGGTTCTACAAGATTCAAGGTTTGTTCAAAAGGTCATGAAATAACTTCCTTGAGCCTCTAGGGAAAAGTAAGACCTTGAAAAATTGTTGAATTTTCAAGCAGGCCAGGGCTTTCTCAGGTCCAATCAAAGACAATCTCTACTGCTACAAGCCTTACTTTGCTTAAACATAAAACTTTTCAGCTACATCACCACTCAGGCTAATTTAAATTGGTACAATGTTAGAACGAGATTAAAAGCAGGTCAGAGTCTTATTATAATGACTCAGGGATTTTAAAGCCATCTCACATTCAGCACATACCTGCATTAATTCAAGAAAAAATGTTTTGGAAGTTTAAGATGAATGTCAAGCTCTTTGAAGAGGAAAGTTTGAAGCGAGCCTCCATAGAGCCTGAATAAGAAGCCTGAACAGAGGAAGCGCACGTGTCTGTTGCTGCATCAGGGAAGATTTTTGCAGAGTCTTCAGGAGACACATAAAGCAGACACCAGGTTCGGTACCTGCCAAGCAGACCAGTCAGCTGGTGTATTATCTCGTTCCTCGTCACTGAAAAGTTGTAGAAAAAAGTTAATACTCACTAGTCTCTGTGCTTTAGCCAGTGTTTTGTACTTGTATTCCCATCTTGAAGTAGTGAGTGAAACTAATTTTTTAAGTGACCCATAGATCATGGAGAAACATCTAAGTCACAAAATGGGGTGACTGTCCTTAGCTAACCACATTTTGTTCTGAGGTCAGAGCATCTCCATGTAGAATGTCTGCACTGATTTTCTATGGAGCTGTGACTAAAGCTTTGCCTGTGTGATTGCTCGGGGATGCCAGACAAAAAGGACCCTGCCCTGGATACTGGTATGAGCAGCTCTGGAGTCCTCTTTGGAAACTGTTCATGAGGGACTGCTCTCCTGACTCCCCTGGCGCTGGCAGTGATACTGGCAGGAATAGCAGAAATGGCCTCGTATGGGAAGAAATGTGCTAGGTACAGGCTATACAAAGCCTATTTATCTCTTAATATGTCTGAGAGAAGATACAAAATGGTAAATAAACTCACAGATTTCTTTCTAAATGATAACATACCGTGTGTAGTTGCTGAAATATGTTTTCACATTCTAAGGCTTCTTTAATTTATTGAAAAATCAAAATACATGAGATCTCGTAAGCCAACTGGGAGACATCCCATTAGTTCAGCTTAGAAAACCTCTGCAACTCATGTGAAAATGTCACATTTTAAAATATAATTTGACATTAAAATGTCACAAACTGCCTCCACCTCCTGATTTAAGTCATTTTTGTTCAAAGTTTCAAGTTTGTATTCTGCACAGCACCTGACATTAAACACTATACTGAAACTCTCTAATTAAGACCCATCTTTTTCCACTAGGTCCAGAATATACAGGTTCAGATATGAGTTTGAGGGAATGAAGGTCAGACTTTTATTGTTGGCATTTGAAATCTTGCACAACCATTGCTGACAACTTATCCATAAATACCTCATCTCATACATTATTCAGAGACAGGAATTTGGGGGATGGCACTCAGTTTCACTTAAGGTAGATATATTTGCTGGTTTTAGAAGATTTTCATCAGCTCATGCCAGTGAGACTCTATAACCCATGTTATGAACTAAGTAGGAAAACAAAATGAACCAGAGGAACATAAACAGAAATTAAGAGGACCCACTTCAAGGGAAAATGATAAAATCACTTATGCACAGGCGAGCTGACCTTTCTGCTGGTTGTGATGAAGACTGCAATGAGGCAACAATATAAACGTTGATTTATCTCAATAAATGTCAAAAATTAATAATGAATGGTATTCAAAAATGTTTGATGGTTTTGCCAGGTGGTTAAAATGTACGCAGTATTGTAACACAGTGGTTGTTTCTAAAGGCACCTCTTCATATAGCAAACTAAATAACAAAACTGGGACTTGAAATTCAAAGATAATCAAAAAACAGAAAGTGATTCTTCAGGGATTCAAATATATTGAATCCAATAACTAAGCAAGCCTGTCATGAAAAGCAGCAATAGATGATAAAGACAAAACCAGCATGCCTTATTTTCACAACCTGAAGAGGCCATAAAACCAGACTTGCAGTAGAGAACTCCATTGCAAAAGCCAGCAGTGCTCATTAATTCAAAACAGAAATTGGCAGTACTTTAAGAGCCAACTAGGAGATATCAGCTTGGCATAGATGATATCTAAGTTCCATGGAAATGTCACATAGAATAAAGTGACTGTGCAGAGCAGGCATGAAAATGTGTGCATGTTTTTGCTTGCACCTTTGGAGTTTTGATGTTCCAAGCATCAAACACTTATATTCAAATAATTACAAATATTGTCCAGGAACATCTGAAGCTCTGTGGCTCTGCTACAATTTCAGCCAGTATGAATTTCAGACAATAGACACTTTAGAATGGAAAAGGAGAGCACGTGACCTTGGATTTGCAAGGTGAAGCTCATCAGAGTACTCAGGCCTCATTGCCGGTTACAGCCTCATTTACAAGAAATGCACAGGGTGAAAGTGAAAGGTGCAAAGCAGTTTCTTTCTCTTACCCACAGATCTCTGTACTTCGACTATGCTTTACCTAAATTCTTTTAAAACACAGTACAGCGATTACTAGCAAACAATCTTAACAGATGTGGGTTAGATATTTTCATTTTCATTGTTTACACAGATTTTAAGGCAGAGGGAGAATTGTGATCTTCTAGTTGAACCTATTGTTTGACAGAGACCACTGGTTTATTTGCATTTGGAGACCTCTGATTCTTACTTGGCTGGGAACTCAGGGGTTTTGGTCCACACCAAACCATGAGGGCCCCAGCTGGGCCCCAGCAGTCACCAGTGGGAGTAAGGAAGAGGGAGTGCAGTCAGAATGGCCTTCATGCTCCCTGCCATTTGAGCCAATCCCTCTTACACTTTCCTTGTCCGAAGCAAATAACTAGGTGAACATCTGGGCAATGGCAAAAATAATCATCTTTTTTTTTTTTTTCTTTTCCCTCCAGCCAGAATGGTTAACTATGGTTAACCTTACCGATAAAGGAATTCATAGTTCAGGGCAGACATAAATGCCAGTAGGCTGGCTCCAATCACTCCCAAGTTCCACTGCTGCACCTTTCCTGGTAAAATTAAGCATTCAGTCATACAGGTTAGATTCAACATATATAGTAATTTATGGATAGAAGAAAAAAACAAACAAACAAACAAACAAACAAACAACAACAACAAAAAAACACTTTGGCTAGCCCAGTTAATTACAGTAAATGTTACCTGCAGAACCAGCATTGCTTGGTATCAATCTACTGATTGATTCTTCTGCCTTGGGACCTGTTCTGACAGCTAAGCAGTGCCGAGAGATGCTACATACTTTAAGCCATCTGTGGTATCAGCCTGACTGAGAGTTGCAAGTGACTTGCAAAATCAAGTCTGGTAGGGACACTTGTTATTAAGAAAGTCCCTAAAGTCAGAGGAGTGAGCATTCAAGTAGCAGCACATTTGGCTACTTTCCCTTCTGTTTCTTATAAAGGTCATTGTACTACCCTGGATTCCATCTGGACACATTATCTGGGGAAAACAGAAATTCCACCAAAGGAAACAGAACTGAAAGCAATTAGAGAATCTTCTTCATTCATCCTGAAATCTGTGAAATAGATTGATGTGTTTCCTTCTGAAGGCTGCATTTCTCAGCTTTAAAACAACTGTGTTCACTCCACCTGTGTGGAGTGGTCTTCATCACACAGCTGTGGAGCATTACCAGCTGATAACATTTGTAAAGACCGCTTGCAAAGTCATGAAAGAGGCAGTGTTGCATAGTTCTTACTCCTAAACTGTGGTGGAAGTTTAAGATTCTGTTTTTGAATTCAAAGGGGTTTGCATGTTTTGCAAGCTGCAGTTTAACTTATCTTGAACTATAGAGTTTATGGTATGTAATTGTACATTTTATGGCCTGTAATCTTGCATTAAACCATGTGAAATTCCTGGTACATGAAAAGGAAAGGGTGCATTGTTGCTTTGTTGCTTAATCAGTATAAAGTAACAGACAGACTTTAGCAGAGCTGCTTTAATCTTTCCTAGTAGCCCTCTCTCTTGCAGGGAAAACTGAAGGATCAGTTTCCATCATAGCTTCCATTTGCTGGATTGCATTCACACTGTTGTATTATCTATAAATGTCTCGATTATACAGCACTTCAACCTAATATCTTGGAAGTCATACCTTCTTGTTGCAGCTCTAATTAAGCAGACTGTGCATTGCAGAAGGTGAGAAATGATCAGGCTCTGCAAAACAGTCCTGTGGCAGGTGGCAGGTCACATCCTGGGGCAGCCCGGTTGTCCACCTAGCTCAGGCAGGAGAAAGCTGCTGCCCCCTGTTCCCAGCTTTTACCAAGTGCTACAGCTTGAATTGCCAGTTTGGCTTCTGTGGAAGCAGGTTAGCTCTGATCATAAAAGCACAAGGTGAAGGTGGGATGAGGCATCTGGATTGCAAATGCAGACCTAGAAAGCTCTGAGCTTTGTCTAAGCTTGGCCAGATGCCTCAGGAGGAAGGAGAGCTCCCCTGATTGCAGAGCAGACGCTGATCATGCACTGCTTGGGACTGAAGTACTTCCTGCTTCCCCCCCCCCCCCCCTTTTTCTTTTTCTTTCTCTTTTCTTCCCTCAGCGCTCACAGACCCTGCGATAAAGCGGTCTCATTAAGAAGGAAAAGGAACTCTTTTCCCTCTGCTGCAATTATCAAGTGACAGATGACTTAAACCTGGGAGGCAAGGCAGCTGCATATTTCAACAGACAGGAAATGTTGCATGGTCGCACAACGTTGCAAACACAAAAACTGGGACTGCTTCTATTTAAGCCTCTGCCTTGGTTCTGTGAAGAGATCAGACATAAATCCTAAACACAGGCTTGATTTGCTAACTTCCCTAGAGCTTAGAGATAGACTTCTTTCTTGCTCTGACCTGTTGTCAATTTTAGCATTTATTGGCTGTTATAGCAAAGACTGAATACTCATTTAACCTCACCAGGATACAATCTGTACTTGCACTATATTCCAGGAAACTGTAGTTCACATTTTCACCTTAAATACAATTACCTATAAAGCATTTTCAACATAAGACATTAATTCAGTATGTTTTTCTTTCCCGTAGTTTTGCTACAGTTTGATCTTTATGGGACAATTGTCACTATTTTTGCAAACTGAATGAAATATGGTGCTTTGAAAAAAAAAATCTGGACCTTGCCATAAGCCTATAGAAGGAAACATAATCTGGTTATCCTGTGAACTTGCATTAGTGCCCAAAAAAAGGCATTTGAAAGTCCTTGAGCTACACAGGGAAAGAATGGGACTTTCCTTCAAGCCTGCAGGTTGGGGCATTGATTTGAGAGAGGTGAGGCACTGACTCCTGGCTCAGTTTCAAAGACCACTTATGTACTTTACCTAATAACTGCTTAATGTACAATATGTAACAGCACTCAGAAGAGACACCAATATCCAGTGTTTCCCACTCATAGGTGAGCAGTCTACCTGTTAAGCTCCAAGTTTCTCTTGGCTAACAAATATTCCTTCTTCCCTTTTGATGCGAACTCTGCTTTGAAAGTTAAGACACTTTCCAGAAAACTGACATTTTGCCTGCCATTATGCTAAGCAAGGACAGAAATCTCAGTTTTCCATATACTAAAGAGGTCTAAGTAGTAATAATCTGCCCCAGCAACATTCTCTCAACTTGCTTGATTTTTTCAAAGACTGCCATTCTTCAAAGACTTCATTTTGAAGAACTTAACTCCCGAAAACTATGATTAACGTGCATAAACTGAAAAAGTTTCAGGCATACCTTTGTGGGCAATAATACCTTACTGACTGCTTGCACAGCATGCTGGCTGCTTTGGACCTGCTGGTAGAGGAGTTCAACTCTCACTGTTCAGTGCAGCAGTCCACAATACTGCTCCAACACATTATCTCAGGAGCTTCACAATTTTATGCTCAGTGTTATGGCATGCTCCTTTCTTGGCTTTTAGCCTGGTTAATTAGTGAAAGGTTACCAGGCAGTCTGTTTCAGAGCTGTGTTTAAATCTGTGTTTTTTTAATTCTCATTTAGTGTCCAAGCAACTAAATGTGTCTTCCCTTGCTAGGCTTGCTTCCCGATCTATAAATGTGAAGCTGGTCCCTGCAAAAGGTTTTGTCATACATGAATGAAAAGCATGATTTAAACAGCACTTGGTACTGTTTATCACTTAGCAAACTTCCCTTGTTACACTTTACAGACAAGCAATGCTGGGCTTCAAATGTTGAATTGCCCAGGAAAAGCATGTGTGCTTCTTGGAGTCAGATTTTGATTATTTCCTGTATAGACACACTATGCAAGTACACTCTAATTGCATGCAGTGAGATCACTGACAAAATTGACAAAAATATCTTAAATAAGATAATAAGGTGACAGGATGAATTTTCAACAGACTGACTGAATGCTCATACAGATGGAGGGATTTGAACACATTTGCAGTGGTCATCCCAATTGTTCTCTGAATCAGATTAACTCATCATATAATGATAGATAACAGAAAGATATTAATGATCTTATGAACTTAGAGTCTGTAATCTTTTTCAGTCATAATCTGTAATGCTTTTACTAGATGTCTTCTGCATGCAGGGATGGAGATACGATTTTTCCATCCAGCAGAGGGGGCTTGGCAGCAAGTTTTTTAAATACAAACACAAGTGATTTCTTTGGAAATTGAGCAATACTATAATTAAACTGGCTGTTATAGGAACTTGCATAGTATTAAAGATAAAAACAGAACTTCCTATGAACAAGAGACACAAATATAAACAGACACAATTCAAATTGAGTGTCTTTCTTGCTATCTTTGTTTCCCTTTCTTCTCAGTGTGGCTTTTCTATTTCACCAGAAAGCCCTTTCAGTTATACCTGACACGCATAGTGCACAAGAGAAAAAGGGTTTTCTCCTAATTCCTTTGAAAATATGAGTCCAAGTTAAACCTGTCCCTGCAAACTACTTCAATACATATACCAAACAAGACAAACAAACAAACAAAAAAATTAAAATGGGCTGGCTAGTCTTCTGATGTAATTCCTCTTTTTCATGATTAATTGTCCTCAAACCTGTTTGCTAGTTTGATTTCCATATACCCGGAAGAAAAGTGCAGGGAGGTGCATGCTTGAATACCTGGGAATCTTATTCACTTTATTCTTTCTGATGAATAGAGCGATAACTGTGCATGAGCACTTGGATAACAGTGCTCAGTAGTGCTCAAAATCTGATTTTCTCCACTGAGAACCATCTCCAATTTTAATGACAGACTCTGGCAAACGTAATTATTGTCAACTTTGTGGCTCCAGCTTCTGGTGAAGGAAATATTGACAATAATGATGCACTAGTAACTTAAAGTGAAATTCACGCCAGATTTAGCAGGAGGCTCAGATGACTCACCATGGCCAACAAGGGTGCAGTGATGTCCCTGCCTGATGTGAACACGGGCTGTCCTGTACTGGTGCGGCAGCAGGCACCTTGCAGGGACGCTGATGGGTGCGGTGCTCTGAGCAGCCCAGGCTCTGCCTACTCACCCCGCCACTTGCTCTGGTGAGCTCTTCTCAGAAGGCAGGATCTCAGCAGCATTGGCAGGGTACCGGGGCTGGCACCCACGTGGGCCAGCACCCACGTGGGCTGCCACCCACGTGGCCCAGAAATTTTCCTCAAGTATTAGTATACTTAAAAAAGTAGTGTGTGGGGGAAGAAGAGGAGGAGAATTCTAGTCACTTGGTGAAATGAAGTTTTCTTTTAGTGTAGTGTGGATATCGGGTTGTCTGCTAAAATTTCTGTTCGGAAGTGAATGTACGATATGTACTGGCAGTATATACCACCGTATTTCTGACAGAAGAAAATGTTGGGCTATGAGAGTTCTGAAAGTTCACTGGGAGGAAGGGGATGCAGCAGGACATTGTGCGTCCTCAGGCCCAAAAACTAAGCCCTGGCTAAGAGCACCAGCTCTGTGAGATGGTGATCCTGGGCCCCCTGCCTTTAAGCTCCCTCACCCATACCACATCTGCAGCACTTCCACCCACTGCTCTCAGTTCCACCATTCCTTGGACCCAGTGTCTTCTGTATCCTTCACCCCACTTCTCCAAACCCATCTCAAAGACTTTACCTTCTCTGTAGAGCTGCCTTTCTCCTCACAGCAACAAAGTGCCTTCCACACCAGGGCATCCCCTCCCTGACCTGCCCTTTCTGCCTGTCAGGAGAGCCTCACCCTCACTTCACAAAGTTGCCTTCTCCAAACCTTCAGGTGCTCCCAGCACCATCCCTGCCTTGTGGCTAGCACCCCACCACCAGGTCCCCCTGCTTCATCCCTCCCCACACTGCCCTGTTCCCTTTGGCCTCTGCCCTTTCCTGGCACCAGCTCCTTGGGTATCCCCTCCTCATGCGCACTGTGTGAGACCCCTGACTCCTGCTTTTCACACAGGAGCATTTCAGAACAGAGCAAACCCTCCACTGGTCACAGCTGCAAGAGCAGCAGAAAGAGGATTTGTAAGGGGAACAGCAACTCTGTGGTAGCTTTCATAAAACAGAATGAACTGCATAGCACTGCTGTGTGCACTGGTGGAGAGGACTGAGGAAGAGAAAAGAGGAGAAAGGTGGGTATTTATGGGAATTTGCAAGAAAGAAAGAATCCACTTTGATGTTAATGACCTGAGTCAAAATATAAGGAGGCTGAACTTCCCAGAAAGGAAGTTCACTAAGAGGGAACCACAGATAAGCTTCAGAAGCTAAACTGAAAACTGGAGGAGAAGGTAGACTTAATTCTCAGAAGAAAAAAAAAAAAAAAAAAAAAAAAAAAAAACCAACTGTCTGAAGTATACTTTATTGAAGACAGAGAAAGCAAAAGACAGAGAGCAGCTTGAAAGTAAAAGAGGTATTAAACAGAATTACAGGAAGCAACTAAAAAGCAGCAGGCAGAGAAAAGCAGAGCAGAGTAAATTTGAAACCCGGGACACTAGGATTTGTTCACACAGGGAAAGGTCAGATGGCGACAAAGTTCCAGGAGTATCATGGAACAAGCCAACAAAGAATTAGCTGACACTAACACATAGGAAGTAATAATAATAAATAAATAAATAAATAAATAAATAAATAAAAGAATTATGAGAAAAAATGTGAACTGGAGGACAAGGAGACAGGCTAGAAATGAGAGATGAAAGAAGAGACGGAACAAATACTGCATGGGATGAGGAGGGGCAAAGAGCAGAACAGCCCATTCTAGCTCAGTTCATAGGAACTGAAAATCTCCCAAATCTGCTTTATTAATTGCCAATGCCAAGTTTAAAGCCTTATGGGTACAGAACTTTTTGCATAGAGAGGCAACTATCTGTGCAGGTTCAAAATGGATATGGGAAAGTGTTAGCTTAAATAACAGAGCAGGTACCGAAACTATGAACCCGGAGGAGTAAGGAGATGATATCTGGCACAGCTTCAAACAAATGTTCTAGGGCAAGTGAGACTCTAGATGCTGCTGACCTAAAAACTACCAGACATTGCTACTACTGTTATTTTGCCAAGGGCATAGCTTCTTCCAGCTCAGCTAATATTTCCAAAGAGGCTAATTCCTTGAAGGAACAGTAGGTACATTAGAAAACATATCATAACCAAGCCCTTAATCATCTCCTATCCATCCAGCATATTCACACACACACATTTTAAAATAAAAACCAACCATTCTTCAGTCTCCTTGCACATGAAATGAAAACAAAGAAAATTCCATCTTCAGGCCAACGACAGATGCAGGTAAGAGTCCAGTTAACGTACGTTAATGTAAGTCCTGAAAACTTTCATGTGAAAAATCTAACAAAGATCCGAGCACTTAGACTGTTTTATAGGCATGGGTCACTGACAGTGAAACAGTTTCATAAGAAGTCCAAGCAGTCTAGTTGTTCTCCTGTAAGATCATTACCTTAAGACATTAACAAATATTGGGTCATATTGTCAATTCAGTTCCTCCAGGGATGAATGGAGCCCCTCTTGATATGGTGCAAAAGGAGAAGTAAAAATACGCAACTAGAAAGGGTGTCTGCACCAAGTTCCCAGTGACTACAGCGGCTGAGTCACAGTGGGTTCTTGGACATGTAGGGGAGTTTTAGCAGGAAACCGCCTACCACTTTATTTACAGCTCCACTTCAACTATGCCATTCGACTCAGCTCAGTAGATGATTTTTATCACAGTAGATGTTGGGGATGCATTTGCAGAGACACTTTCCAGAAGGTCACACATGTGCAGCATTGAATTTATGTGAGCCTTCTATGTTTTCACTTTGGATGGGAAATACTGCCCCTTCTGTCCTTCTACACCCCAGTACAAGGTAGTACTTTTTTCCAACCACTCCGATTTCTTTCTCATACCTAGCCCGTATGAGTATTTTGCATTGCTGGACTCCTAGAAACCAGCATGCTACCATAGTATGCCTTACCAGCATTGGTACCTACAGTGGCACGTCCAGCACCTGGAGACAGAGTATGCTGCTCTACCACACAACACACTGTCTTTTTCTGACAGTTAAAGTAATTAAAACAACAAGTTCATATCAAAAAAAGCTATGCTGGAACTCTAGCAAAGCTTCTTTTTATTAATGTCTTCTTTGTAAAGTATAGACCTCTATAGAAAATATATATATATGTATTTTTTAAAATGGTAATTATTTGCAAATTTTAGCCCTCGAAAGTTAGAAAGGGCCTTCCCTGTCTTTTCCTGCAAATTCTGTCCTAGTTTTGTGAAAGAGTTAAGATCACACATTCCACCAGCACCCCTGCGTCACTCGGCATACAGATGCATGAGTGGGCAGTTTTCAGGTTGCGTGTGCATGTAAATCTGATATTGCCCAATTTTTCGGTTCTAGGCTTTGTAAACCACATAGCATCAGTGCAGCATGTGTGCCTGGTACAGAACAGGAGGCTGGCTGTGGTGTGCAAGTACAAACTGCTAATTAATTACTCTCAGGAACAGTGATATTCCTGAGCCTCATGACTGCACCAAAATCCCAGTTTCAGAAGTGAATGGCTGCTGAATCCCAGTGTGAAGGACTCATCTGTGTTCATGGAGGGCTTCTTGGCAGAGCACGCCCAGACAAGGACAACACCAGAGCCCAAACCCTCTGACCTGCATCTCCCAAACCTGCTGCTTCCTGCACAAGTCTAAGCCCTGAAAAAGGGGGCTGGGAGGTGATACAAAGACAAGAAAACATGTCAGTTGGATCTGCTTCTCTCTGTTTATACCAGTCTACAGAAAAGTTTATGCAAATTAAAACCAGCCACAGGACTGCTGGGAAGCTGCCAGCTACACTCTTGGTTAGGGAGGGAGTGAAGTTCAGAGAGGGAAGTCTCATCAGGCTGGTTCCCAACAGCCAGCAGAAGCATCCAGTTCAGTACAGCAGCGTGGGGGTTGTTGCTACAAAGAAGTAACTACATTAGCCATCCATGCTGGTAGCTTTTTATGCTCGTGTTTTTATTTTTTTACACCCCAGCATTTTTTTTGTGTGTATGTGCTGCACAACGTTCTTCTTGTGGCTCATTTTTTAAAAACAGTCAGCTCTAGCCCTCCCTTTCAAGTACACACTTGAGAGCTCATGCAGAGCAGAGGAAAGATGCTGAATGAATCACAGGAGACTATCTACTGGCCAAAAATGTGCAGGATTTACAATTCTTGGTATTTTAGGCAGCAGGTCTGTCACATGAAGAGGATTCATTGTGATCTGACCCAGCTGAACGAGTGTAGTGCTGTAGAAATCAATGGGGTTATCTCGCTGGTCTTAAGGCAGTGTTATTATTTCTGTCCCCTCCAAATCACTGTCTTCCTACCTGTCTACCACCACCACAACCACATGTTGGCACAAGATTAGCAGAAAATAACCACACTTTGATCTGCCTGCCACCCATTAGTGGAAACTGGGAATTCACTGGAATTCAGGGAACTGGAGACAGGTCACTAGTTACACTCTTGGTACCACAGTTTATCTGCAAAGTTGATATTTTAGAGTTTCATGTGTATTGCTCAGTTTCCCTGAAATTAACCTTTAAGAAAAGAGAAAGAGAGGAGAAAAACAAAACAAAACAAAACCCACAGCCTTTCAGGGGGATCAGAAACCAATTTCAGGAAACACTATCAACTTTGATGGTAAACACAGCCACTGAAAGTAAATAGTAAATGCATTATTTTGTGTGTGTGTGTACTAAATTAACTTTTTTTTTTTTTTTTTTTTTTTTTTTGAGTTTCATACAGAAACAGAGAAGGAAAAGTGCAGAACACTATGTAACACACTGCTGGGATACAAGCTATTTATTGCAGACTGATCAGGGGTGAGCTATTTTTAGTATGATCCATGAGCAAGCAAGAAGCTTAAACCAGGTGAGATGCTTTATCCAGTGGTGTCACCTGGGATCCTTCCATGCCATTATCCCATAGCATCACATCCCTGGCACATGCACAACCTTGATCTTGGGCTTCTCAGCAATGCAGCGCAACAGTTCAATGGTTGTGCATGGGAAAATGGGACAGTAAGAAAGTAAGGAGAAAATGTGAGAGGAATAAAAAGTCAGGGTGAAGACAGGAAAATGAAGGGAGCTAAGTGGTACCCTTTCAGCTAATTCAAAACGTGTAACACAAATGTATCCAGACGTGAGCATCACATGTCTATGTTTCTGTCTCTTAAAAAAATAATCTATTTTTAGCAGGAAGGTGGTTTGGACCCCAGTGGTCTGTTCTAGGTGCAAGTCTACTTCCCATTTTGCTAGCAACAGTGATTGCCACAGTGCCACCAGCAGCACTTTGGATGCTGAAGTAAAGGCTAATGTGAAGCCATGGCACTTGCATCCCATTCCTATTAAAGAACCAGCACACACTACAGAACAAGGTCTTAATCTTTTTGGATGAAGGAAAAAAAAAAAAAAAGAGAAACAATCTGAAACAATCTAAGATCACAGACCTTGTACTATTGTTACTGGGCTACATACATACTACATTGTCACATACTACTATAACTCGTAATCCTCAGAAGGGCTCTGATGAAGCTCCTGACAAGCCTATAGCAAAGAAATCTAACCTAATTCAATATTTCCTCCTGAGCAAAGCAAGTACCCATCTGGGAGGATACATAAGCATTTTTAATGTAGCCAGACATTCTGGGTCTCTGGCAGGCCTCCAAAAACAGGAAAAGCTGTTAGGGTGTGTAGGATCTTACCTGTAAGTCCTCCACCTCTGTTGTGTTGAAGTCGTGGCATGGTATGAGCACCAGAAAGGGACAAAGCTTTCACTGACTGAATGGAAAATCCATATTCCCTGTTAGTATTCTAACCTTTCCCCATAGACTCAGGGAGAGAGGATGTTCACCAACTTATATGGGAAATCATTTGAAAGAGCATGGGATTTAAATTCACATTCATCAGTTTATTGGGATTTCTTTGTATTATTGTCACTAGGTGCTTAATTGCATCTGTTTGCCCATAAAAAATCTCAAGGGAAAAAGCCCCATTACTTGATGTTTGAAGAATTATATTTGCCTTTTCATTTTTTTTAAATTAGAAATTATCACCCAACAGCTAATCTGCATTTTGAAAGTGGTGATTAGAGAAATCCAATTACAGAACTTCAGCATAGGTATTTCCTGAAAGAGCAGTCACTTGAAGGCTGCAGTAATTTACGTTGAGTGGGGCTGTAATATCAGGAGCATACAGATAATTCTGTTTAGAAGTAAAACCAGAACGTCATGGACCATAATTTTGGTACCATTGCAGAAACTGAGAGGTTACTCAGGCCATGCTCAGAGTCGAGGTATGAGACAGTCAGAACAGGACAGCTAGAGTAAAAAACTAAACAGAGGAACAAATCTAAACTGTTTGTGGATAAGAATAGCTCCAGCTACCTTACCAGAAGGGTTTTCTGTGAGTACAGTTGTATTAGAATGACTTGGAGTTTGAGATCATCACATGTCACTACTAATATGGTCAAGTTTTTGAAGGTTGTCTTGGCAAGCTCAATTCAATTTATGTGACTAATCCTAATGCTTCATCTAGACTCATTATCCGAAAATTTGCCAGTATTTTGATGTTATTATGAACTGAAATGGATTTGCAATTGAAATACAGCACAGAATTTCTTTCCTGTTTAAGACAGCTGATAACAGGAGTCCTCACAGAATTGGAGGATTAAGTTGCCCTTACAAAGTGAGTCACCACAGACGTCAAACCTCCCAACAGCAATTCAGCGAGATGTCTATAGTGCTCCTGGAGGAAATCCTCTAAGATGAGCACTCTTCCCACTTTCGTATTCTCAATTGCCTAATTTACTGAGAGGGGACATCAAGGACTGCATGCTATGATACGCTAATTTTACCTAACATAATATTTCTTCTTAATTAATCCACAAGCATTTGTGGTGAGGTCTGTATCTAACTAATATAAATATTTCTAAACTTAGAGAAGGCATCATTAATATCTTTGGATTAAGTTTCTGATTTATCACTTTAGTTACAGATGCCAAGAGTTCTACATGTAAAGTACTTTTATCTTGTGTCAGAAATAGCCAACTTATTTTCCAGATTCCTAGAAATTCTGCAGTGTTTGGAATATGATGAAGCTAATTTATTCTGTGCACAGCTTGTCGACTTCACAAGTAAAATTGGCCAGGGTTTGCAATAATTCTGGAGAAGGATGATGTCTGAAATAAAATAAAACAAAACACTGTTAATTATGGCAGTGGTTTTGGCTTTTATTTTTTTCTGTTTCTTGGCAAATGTGGAATTAATATTTCTGTTCTGAAGTAGACTGTTGAGCCACTTATCAAGACCTATTATTTTTCAGGAAGTGAAGAGAGAAGAACAGAAATCTAGCTAATTTCTCAGTAAATACATTGAAAATTGAGAAAATAAAATTAATATTACCTAATTGTTGCCTACATTTTTGCAGACATAAGTTCTATAATTATCCAAGGCCAAAAGACAGCATTAAAATCCATACAGGATCTATCTGTGTAGCAGAATGAGATGTGCATTCACTAGTTCCTATTTGTTGTATATATGAATTATTTGCTACTGCAGAACCCAAGGTCCTTAATATTTTTTCACCATAAGAGGTTGGGTAGTTTATGATCTTGAGGTTAGATTGTGACTGTAAAAAGATCAGTTATTAAAATAGCAATCACAGTAGGAATATAGAGGCCTACATATCATAGCAGTAGGAAAACCCACAAAAATAACTTTTTGTGGCTGAGTTTTAATGCTGATTTATTCAGATTGAGGCTTGATGATTTCAAGGATTAACAATCCAACCAAGTTATCTGAAAACGTCTCAGTGCATTGTGAAATAAATAGGATTGTCCACGTAGATCTGGATGAGAAGCTGATTTACAATGCAATCACCTTTTGATTTTTCAGCTTCCTGTGTGCTACTTCTGGATTCTCTAACAGCACTGTATCTGCCTTCACTCATTTAAAAAGCCAGCCCACTTTTTTTTTTTCAATTTAATTTGAACGTAGATAGACTCAACAGTCCAAAGAAATAAAAATGAGATTTGGGTCCATCTGACAATATTAAGAATGAATTTTCATCTGTTTCTGTGGACTGAAAACCAAACGTGGGGGAACATTTGAGTCATTTGCTCCACCTCACCCCAACCATAAAAATCTCCTCATGTTGGTTGTGCCTGTGAATGAAATGTATCAGACAGTGATGCCGCAGCCTTTGAATTACTTTAGCAGAAGTTATTTGTGTGTGGTTTTAATAGATGGAATCATGAGAGCACCAGAAAGGGCATCAACTCTGTTAATCTGCAGCAGTAAATGCAAATCTGTAATCTTGTAAACCATGCAGGACACAGACTAACTAGTCATTGAAAGCACATGGAAGTGACAGAAAATGACTGTTAAGAACTGAAAACTGTAAGAGCAGAGGATAGTAATAGCATTAAAATAGTGACAAAGACACTGCAGGCCTTTTTGGATTATGAATGGATGTTTTGTTTGCTACCCTCAACACCCCCATTTCACAAATAAATATCCCCCAAAACTTATGACCTCTCCAGCATCCCCTTCTGACATTACATGAAGGACTCCAACTGCGTGTGTGAGCACTAACTTCAGCTCCAAAAACTACAGCAGAGTTCAGTGCTACAGCTGATTTTCCTGTGCCATTTTACCACTCTCCATTTGTCAGCCTGGGATCTGAAAATAACAAGAATGGGGAAATGGAGAAACGGAGAACGTAGCTTCAAGAGCAAAGGAGAGAGCTGCTGGGGTGGTAATGGAGGCAATGGAGAGGGGGTAGAGGAATGCAGTCTGTTCTGGCTTACTTCTGAAAGGATCTGTCAGGTATCATGGGAACCAGATGAAAGTAAAATTAGCAACTGGCTGTGAAATTCAAGGTACATGTTCCTCCAGCCACCATTGAAACCTCTGCAATCCAGTAAGTGGAAGCCAAGCTACCATCATATGGTTCTCCTTTAAAATATCCAGTTCAGTTTTTACTGTGGTAGTTCTCCTATCTGAAAGGCAGCCTACTACCTCTGCAATTATCACCAGCATTATTGTTGGGGACCTAAGATTCCTCTGCCAATTGTGGAGTTTGCGCATACAAACAGGCCCACACCCGCGCTATGCAAATCTCTCATTTGTATAAAGAAATTAAAAAAAAACAAACACCACCAGAAAGCATGCTGCCCTTTCACAATGCTTCTACCAACAACTTCAGTCCTTCCTTTTTTCTCTTTTTACTCAGCTAATTACCAAGAAGGATTTCTATACTGAAATGTAGTCAATCCAAACCACATTTTTGTATAGTTAACTGCTTAGCATTTGAATTCATAAAACTAACGCAGATCTTTATTTGACTTGATTAATATCAACAAAGGAGCTTCCACTGAAGAGCAGGCAGAGTCCAAGTAAACCAACATTAACTGCTCCAGAAGAAGAAACTAACAACATTTTAAATAAACTATTCCAAAGTAGCCAGCTTAGGGAGGAAAGGAAAAAAAAAATTGCTTTAGAGAAATTAGGACTTCTTTAAAGTATAAAAGTTTATTTCTCTTACAGAGATATATTTCAGAGAATTTGTCTGGAATATTCAGAGCAACTCATGAGAGGGAGAGGCTCCACTCTTACTCAATTTTAGTATGCTCTTAAGCTTAATTACTTTAACTTCCCAAAAACACAGCTTTTCATCCTAGCCAGTAGACATATGCACATCCTCATGGCTAATACTGACAGCAATCCATGTTAGAAGACAAAAATTAAAATTTTCTATCATCCATCCTAGCTGGATGGAATCTAAATTGTACATTATCTGCAGAACAGCTTGAAATTCAGCTCAGAATACTGCTTGTGTACTGACTGGCCACCCCTAACCTAGGTATAGAGATGAAAACAATCTGAAGACATCTCAAACTCTATTTTGTTCTTGGCATAATGACTTATCTATGCTGCCATGGAGAAACTAATACACCCAGCATCCTTGAGTGACACATAACACAGGCATTACTATCATTATAAAATGAGTCATCTTTATAGCCATTTTGCCTAAAGGCAAATGCCTAAAAGGTTAAGAGAATAAGCTGTACTGAGCAGGCTCACTTTATTACCTCTTAACCTACAATACAACAGTATGGATAGTATGGAAATGGAGGTATATAAGGAAATGTCTAATCAGGGTAGTTAGATCTTTTGGGCATGTCCCATTTAAATACATCAAGCTCTGCCCTTAACACCAAGTTAAAGTGGGTGACAGAGGTTCACACTTCTCTCAGTGCTGCTGGTTTCAGTGCATCTGAAAGCAAGCTCAGAAACAATGTGGTGTCTATTTTACTTGCAAAATCAAAGAATTCCGATTTCAGGGGTTTCATTTAAATGAAAATTCAGATTCTGGAGAAGAAAACAAAACCCACTAAAACAGGAAGGACGGTATTGTGGTTAAGTTTCTAGTATGGTGCTCTGAAGACCTGAATTATGTTCCAGTCCTAGCCCTTCTGCAGGCTGTCTCACTCTCTGACTTAAAGCAAATCACTGAACTTCTTAGTGCTTCAGTTCCTCTGCTCTACAAATCATGCTGCTGGTTTGGGCAGTTTATACAATGAGTTCTTTCATCCAAGGGATACCATCTCCAACAGCAGGACAGGGGAGGCTGTAACCTCAAAACACTAGTAATAACATATGTGACCCTACTTACTTGAATCATTCGTACAAGAAAACAACAATTTATTAAGCCTGGGAAAAATATTTTAATTATTCATTGCCAACTGTCTTAATAAAAACAAAACAAAAAAAAAATTAGCTGATTTAACATTAATATATTAATTCCTACACTGATCATCCACTTCCTATACCAAACTCTAACCAAAACACCATTCCGCAGACACGTTGGCCTACCAATTAATTCGGCTTCCTATGAAAATCAGCATCTGCATCTCGTCTCAAGAATAAAGAATGCAGCTGAAATGGGGAGTGCCTGCTGATTTTCTAATTGTTTTAAGTTATTTGCATTTTTTTTTCTTCCCAAGGACTGTCCCTGAAGGGTGGATGAATTCAGTAGGGTGTGGAGTGCCCCAAGAGGGATTTTATTCTGGGGAATACCATACATGGTATCAGAGCCTCCTACCCCTTGGTGGTTTCACAGGGTGAAGAAAGGCTTGGAGGAGTCATAAAGGAAGCTCTGCCTACCTTACACTGCTGCTAGCATGGCTCATGGTACGTTTCCCTGTTTTTCTAGATTCTTTTTTCAGAAAACATCACGTATTAACCCCAAGAGACACAGTGCTCTCCCACCTTCAACACCATCCTCAGATCTGTGCTTTTTCCCTTGCTGCCTCCTGGCAGACCTCCCCCTATATCCAGTGCATTTCTGGCCCGTGAGTAAACCATGCTCCTGCTGTAGAAACAACTGGAGTTTCCTCTGATTTTTTTTTTTTCCTCTCATTTTCCAAGCCAATGTTTGTGAACTAGGAGTCAGGACTCTTACACTAAAAAAAATTGAGTTTGTTCTTTATCCAAACCTTAGGAGCTTTACCTATACAATCCTTCACATCCAAAGTGTTTACATTCCTGCCCGAAGAAACAAGGTAATCCTTTTTCTTTCACCCCAGACTTTGCCTTTATTTTCTGAGACCATCAGCAGGGAAGAATGGGAGCAGGATTTTTTTTCTCCATGTGAAATAGCGCTTTGTGGAAAAAAATAAAAAATCCAAACAAACAAGAAACCAACAGAAGGTCTGAAAGAGTTTCCAGGGAAGGCTCTACTTACCAGAGACACTCTAAAGAGTGCCTAACTCACCTTGCAATATGCAACGAACCCTCATTAAGCTGAGCTCATTGAGCAGAGATCAGAAACACCTGAGTTGGCAGCAGTGCTTCAAACTTCAGTCATTTCAGGAGACCTTCTTTCCATGTGGGCTCTGCTCAGCAGCTCTCCCTCAGCTCCAAATTTATGCACTGCCCCCTACTGGGTAGAGTAAACTCTTTTTGTCTAAAAGTAACATCTTTTTATCCAAACCTGCTGGAATGGTTGTCTTTGGCAGGCCCAGATAATGGGGATTTTAGGTAGAGGGAGAGGGGGTAAGGAAGTAAACAGAAAGCTGAGGACAGGGCCTTGCAAAAGGAAATGTGTGAGGGAAAATCAAGATATCCCAATAAAACTCAACGTGTGAGACCCTCAAGTCTAAAGCCCCAACTCTTCCTACCACAAAATCTTCACCCCCTGTAAAAGTCCTTCACATGTCACAACTAAGCCCTGCTTCTCCTGGGCAAGCCTTTCTAGGACAATTTTATGGAGCATCCCAGACCACTCTCACTGTGATTCATGTACAGATGACAGCAAACATTAAATCAGCTACTCAGTCCATGGCAGCCAGACAGCATGTGCACCCAGAGGAGCTGCTTTCCCTTGTGATTCTACAAATTAAAAATGAGGTGAGAGTGTAACAGCTTTCCTGGCATGTCTGTGGCAACCAGCAGCCAACCTCCATCTCACCTGAGAAACACCTGCAGCACCGTGCTGCTGTATGGCCATGCCCTGCTCCACTCCTGAGAGCCACAGTGATGGCAGAAGAAAGCAGTGCTTCAAGCCAGGCTGGGAGTTAGAGGATCTGAGCTGCATTTTTTGGCTCTGATTTGCCTTACAGTCAAAGCACTTCAAATCTCTTCTCAGTGGAGGGGAGGTAGAGGACTTTGTTTTATTTAAATAGGTTAAATGCAGTCAAGGGCAAGGCGTGGTCCTACTGCATCTGAACAGTGCCTTGTATGAAGCAGCCCTTGAAGCTACTCACTGCATGGAGCATACCACAAAGCAAAGCAAATAGTGGTAAAAAATTTCTCACTATTGCATGTTTGAATTCTAAAGCAAGTTTCAGTTCCACCATTCCAGAATGCTTTTGTTTTACAGAGAAAAGCAGCTGAGCTTCCCTCCCTCAGTCGCTCATAATGAACCTCAGCTCTAGCTCAGTCACTCAGAAATGGCCTGAAAGAGATTTCTGAGCGAAAATGGAATCTCTATGCCAGTTCTTAAAATTTATGATGAGCTCCGTTTCTTCAAATTCACGACAGCTGTACTACATGAACAGCAAATTTCAGTGGCTAGAGCATCATCAGAAATTTCCAGGTTCACCTACTGTACACCAGCGGCCCATCACTGTAGGTCACTGTACCACCACGAGGTTAACTAACTCATTCTGACCACAGCGGCTTTTGAAAAGAATATAGAGCCCCAAAGCAGCAAATACATCCCCTTGACTGCATCCCAAAGGGCAACTCACAAGTCCTTTCTGGCCCCCAGCTCTTAATCATCAGACAGAAATACTTCCTTTTCATTGTCACAAAACACCACGTTGACTGTAAGGGGAAAACATCCTCTCTCTGCTCCTCATGTAAAGCAGTCTGGCTCCAAAACTCGCCTGTCATACTGCATGCACCTGACCACATAGAAGAGACAAGCTTATGTATTGATTCCAGAGTTGAGAGGCAGTGAATTCCTCAAACCTTTTGGACACACTTGGGAAGGTGAATGTCTGCACTAGGTTAGGGCAAGTGGCTTCCAAAAAGGAAGAGTCAAAAGAAAGATTTCTCAGCCTTTTAAACAGATGTTGGTTACTGCTTTAAGTGGCACCCTCTTTGAAGGAAAGCACACTTTGCTGGGACCTGCCTGAAGGAGCAGATCAAACATCGGCTTGATTACTTAAGGCTGACAAATCTCCCTGTGGGTGAGCAGAACAGCATCCCAAGCCTCCTGCACTGGCTGCTGCCAAGGTCATAAATACAGCTGGGGATTTGAAGGTTACTTGTAAGTCCAATTGCCCTAGAGAAAGCCCCGAGGAAATTCTCTCTCAAGAACTCTAAAACCAGTGCAGCGTCTGTGCCGTCCTCCGGGTGGAAGGCTCACAGGTTTCTCTGAATGCTCTTCCAGCGCAAAGCCACTGCTGCTCCAAGTCTGCACCCCTTGTTGGCCATTCCACAGCCAGGCACGAAGCCCCCTCCCGTGCCCTGCCCGTGCCGCCCCGCTCCCCTCGGCAGGCCGTTTGCCCCCTGCTCGTCCCAGCCCCTCATCCCGGCTCTCCCCTCGCCCCCCGGAGGCGGGCACACCGAATCCTGCGCCCTCTGCGGGCCGCGGCGGGGCTCCTCTGGCACCCTTCGGGCGGCTTTCAGTGCACAAGGGGATAACTGACCAGCGGGGCTCGGCACGGCCCAGGGCAGGGGCTGGGGCAGTACCAGCTGCCCCCGGCGCTCCGCTGGGAGCCAGGTTCGGCTCAGCCCTACCCGGCTGGGCTGAGCCCCGGCGAGCCGTGACTCATTGGGAAAGTGAAAGTGAAGCGGGGCCACGTGTTTTCGGAGAAGGCCGGGGAGGGGCGGGCGGGCAGAAAAGCGCCGCCGCGTTAAATAGAAAGCAGAGGCGATGAGAGGGCCCAGAGCGCTGGAGGTGCCGCCCGGGGCAGCCGCGGCTCGCAGCGGAGCCAGGCAGGGGGGGCCCCGCACGGAGGATGCTCCGGAGGCCGCCCGGGCCAGCACCGCGCCCCCGCCGCCGGGCGCGCAGCCCCTGCGTACGGTTCGCGCTCCGGCCGAAGGTAAGGGGGGGCTGCCGTGGGGGTGCGGGCACCCTTCCATCTCTGGATCGGAGGTTGTGCTCGCTGTGGAGTCTCGGGGGGGTGTACGAGACGAATCAGCCGCCGTACCCCTCCCAGGGCCCCGCGGACCGGGGCAGGACCGGGGCAGGCTCCCCTCCGGGACCCCGCAGCTTACCCCGCCACCGGGCGGCTCTGTGCGGGCAGCCCCGCGGCCTTCGGGCTCGGCCGTTCTTTGTCGGCAGCGTGCGCCGAAACTTAATTTTTGTGTTAACTTGAAATGCCGAGCGATAATCCTGGCCCAGAAACTGGAAAAACTGACATCAGTTTTCTTGTCCTTGTGCAAGGAAAGCCCGGCGCTGCTTTCAGCTTGTTATTTGCCAGCAGAAGGATTTTTACAAGCCACTGTGGTGTTTCAGGAGGGTAATATGACCTAACTGAAACCAAACAGCAAGCTGTTAAATTAGCGCAGACAGGAATCCAGCGGTGTACTTTCTTTGAAATCTGCATTAGCATGTTACCCTGAACCGTAAGATGGCTGAGGGATTCATTTCTGAGAACCCTTCAAGGTTTCTCAACAAGCTGCAGATCTATATCTGACTGTAGGGATAAATCCTAAAATCTATGCTTGCCAGTAAGGTCAAGGCAGCCGGCAGAGATGTATCGAACCACGCTGTCAGAGGTAGATGTTTCAGGCCAAGCTCATTCCTGGTGCAGCGCTGCTAATTCCTTTGAAGTAACACGAGGGATGAATTTAGTCCCTCATGCTGAAAGATATATCAATAGGAAGCAATTTAGATTGGGCCACTTAGAGTGCATATAATACAAAAAAGAGAGAGACAGGAGTAATGCTTTAAGGGTTCATAGAGGTTGATTTGTATAAGCTAGTGAGGTTGGAGCATTGCTATCCCAAGGGAAAGTTGGGGGAATGGGAAATAGCCTTTTATGGCTGAGCCTCAGGTTAACAGGAGAGAGGGAAGGAGTTTGAGGATTACTGTGTAAATTGGCAGTGCTGCAGGCTGCCCTTCCAAGTTATGCCTCAGTCACACAATGGCATCTATTCACTTCGCCCTCTTCCCCAGTCACCTGCAGGCTCGAGCCGAGCTGCAGGGGCTCTGTTGCCTTCACCCGCTTTCTCTTTTGCACCTAGAGCACCAAATGATGCTGCCTGAGTTCTGACAGCACTTAGCACTGGGGGAAGGGAAAGAGGGTAGTGCAGAGAAAGTGGCTGGAGAACCTCCTTGCTTTGTTATCTGAAGACTTGCGACTCTGTTGGAGTAAGAACCAGGTAACCTCTCAGTGAGAGGTTCCTTCCATTTGGGTCACTCCAGGTCCTGAGATGCTTCTGCAGGCTCATGGCAGGGAAATTGCATTATCCTCTGTAGCTGTTTGATCCTTGCTAAATATTTTTGGAGCTTTGGACTCTGCAGTAGTAATAGACTGCTAATCTTGTCCAAAAGCAAGCAGTTGTTTGCCCAGTGTAAATTGTCAAATGAATATTTTATTATTTGATAATGGGTGGGAGTCATGTGAATGGAAAACTTGGTCATTCAGAGGTTGCAGCCACTTTTCCCTGGGGATCTCACTTTGTGTCTCTTTGGCATTTCAGAATAACTGCTGGAAAGCTGCCCTGCCGTAGCCACTGACGCTATGGAAGACCGCATCAGCTGGTCTAGGCTGTAGGATGGTAGCGCACAGCAAGGTGTCAGCAGATAATGCAGTTGCAGCAGACCCAAGATGTCTACTTGACCCTCCAGCACGGGATCGTTCACAGGCTCGAGGCTACCACGGCCCAGGCCAGCCTGGCACTCTGCAGGCACAGAGCAACACGCACTTCCGAACCTTTCGCTCGCAAGCGGATTTTAGTAGCATCACTCGAGCAAGCAGCTTGCTGGATGCCTGTGGCTTTTACTGGGGACCTCTGACTGTTAGTGCTGCCCACGAGAAGCTGAAGTCTGAGCCCGAGGGCACCTTCCTCATCAGGGACAGCACGCAGAAGAATTGTTTCTTTGCCATCAGTGTTAAGACTGCAACTGGGCCCACCAGCATCCGGATAAACTTTCAGACTGGGCGTTTCAGCCTGGATGGCAGCAAAGAGACTTTTGACTGTCTCTTCAAGCTGCTGGAACATTACTTAAGTTCCCCGAGGAAGGTACTGGTTACCCCCCTGCGCAAAGTCCGCGTGCAGCCCTTGCAGGAGCTCTGTCGGAAGAGCATCGTGAAGACTTTTGGAAGAGAGAACTTGAACCAAATCCCTCTCAATCCTGTTTTAAAGGACTACCTGAAATCATTCCCATTTCAGATCTAAGTAGAGCATTAACTATATAGGGACGTGTGAGAGATGCATAAAGAAATCCAGCCTTCTGGGTTTTTAAACATGTTTGACAGCAAACAAACTTACTTTTGTAGCAACTTACTGTATTTTGGGATGCAACTTGAACACTTGACTTCTTATGTTTACAAAAACTGTTTGCACAAACCTGGGGTTTTAAAACCCCGGCATAATTTTTCTGCCAAGCAGAGTATTTTATTATTTTATAATATTTTTAATGTTATTAATGTAATAAACTTTATTGTGAGAGTTTTTAAAAAAGAATAGCATTTCTGTTTTCAGTACTAAGTACTCTGGTACCTATCCTGTTAACAACCTCTAGCTGCTATGTATGTGAGTGCAGGTGATAGGCAGGTCTCCATGGGGTCTGACACCTTGCCTTACTGAACAAGCTGTTAGAGCTGGTCCAGCAGAGGATTCCTGCCCTAAAGAGCCTCAAATGAAGATGCAAGTAGACAGCATGCTCAGGATGAATTTGCTTAAAAATCTCTCTCTTAAATATGCAACAGCAGGAGCAGTGTGTTTAAGACTACAATACTGTCTAAGTTTTGAGGAGGTGGATTAAACCCCCAGTTGAGCTAATTACACCAGTGCTGGCTTGCCTTGTATGTATTAAAAGCAACAAGTCTTTAAGCAAGAAAAGTTGCTGTCTGACATAACCAAACCACATGAATATCAGTGAGGAAAAATAAAACTGTCCCAAGCTACTATTCACATGCACTTCATAAGGCAGTGGACACTATCATTATGATGCACTGTGGGAATGATTTCTCTCTGTAACTCAACATGTGCAAAAACAGCAAAGATGCAGGCATCTTTAGACTTAAAAAATGTATTTCTTGCCTGAAATTGCTGATGTTCTACAGGGTACAGACTCTATAGTTGAAAAGAACTTGTGATTTAGCTCCTGATGACAAGGCTCAGAGAGCACAAGCCCGTAGATTTGCACCTTCAGTTTCTAGTGGTTGAACTGCATTCAGAGAAAGTTAAAAATACATCAGGCTGTTTTGTAATACCACTTATAGGAAATTGGTGAAGGCACCACTGCATTTGTTTGCTCGTAAAACGTAAAATCAGTGCCCCACAGCGCTGTAGCTGTGGGTGACTAAGATGCTTAATTTGACAAAACATGATGTGTGATTTTTAAAAAGTGGTATCACTTTTGATAAAGCAATTCTGCAATCCCCCAAACATTTATTGAAATCTGTGAAAAATAGGCTTAGAAAACCAGCTGAACCAAATCACTTCAAAGAAAGCAGTGTCTTTCACAGAAATGTCCTCTATCATCACGGATCTATAGTGCTTACAGTAACTGCAAGCAGTAAATGAAGTCATCACTAGAGTTTCTAAGATAAAAGGGCTCTCTCCATACTGTAACTCACATTCCTTTTAAAACTACAGCCACTTTTAAGAAACGGACTGTTATATAGTCTGCTGTACAAATTAATTCAAGTAAGGCACAAGTTACTTTACCAAGTCAGCTCTTCTATCAGTGATAATTTGTCAGAAAATAAATAGGTTTCATGCTCAAACATGACTAAAGATCACTCACAGTGCTTTGGCCATTGTGACAAGGAGAAAACTAATGACCATACAGGTATTAATTATAATATGACTCTTTACTGTGCTGCTTCCCTAAAACCACTCTTTGGTGTGTCCTGCTAAGCAGTCTCCTGCTCCCTTGTCAGCCACCCCTGGCTGAGCCCACCAGGCAGCATTTCTGTTATTTCTGTTTAAAGCTGGAATTAGTTGCCAAACACTACTTTCCCACAACAGTGCATAAATTGGGGAACCCACAAACACCACGAGATGCAGCAGCTACAAGAACGGAGCAAAGTGACTGTCTGAATGCAAACAGTTTTAAGAAGTTAAGCTGGAAAAAAACTCTAGGGTGAAGTCTGCCAAACTGGTTTGCAGTCAGCAGAGATTATTATCCTGCTCCCTGTCCTCCTTTCCCAGCCCCATTTGTATGGTATTTTAACCCCTCAGGTCCCAAGTGAATGACTCCTACCTTTTTATATAAATGAGTGCCCAGGTAACAGCGGTAGAACAAGTCCAAGGTGACTTGAAAGGTTCTCCAGCATCCCTGAGGAAACCAAAACTAGAAGTAGATTTATGGTAAGAGGCTTCCCAATGAGGGACATGGAATGAAAAGAATAAAGACTGAGCACATTTTGGTTTCTTCGTGACAGAAGTAAACCTACTTTCTTTCAGAGTACGCTTAGGAGAAGTGATCCGTATCTTCCCAAGTGAAATGCCTAAATCCCTTCCTTGTGTCTTTAATGTGAAATGCAAACCTGAGGTAGCTCAGAAAAAGAAAGTAAAAAAAAATAAAGATGTCCTTAGAGAAGAAGAAGGCCAGAAGTGGCTATAAGGTCTCTTAATAAAAAAGGAGATAAAGCTGGCCTGTGTTTTTAAACTACCTATCTTTCCACCTCCCTTGCTCTTCCCCTTTCTTTCCTTTGCTGCTCTCTCTCCAGCACACAACACAGCTGCCAGGCTGATCTCTGGCAGGTATCTGTAGGCTGCTCCAAAACACAAAATCATAGAATCATAGAATATCCTGAGTTGGAAGGGACCCTTAAGGATCATCAAGTCCAACTCTTGACACCGCACAGGTCTACCCAAAAGTTCAGACCATGTGACTAAGTGCACAGTCCGATCTCTTCTTAAATTCAGACAGGCTCGGTGCAGTGACCACTTCCCTGGGGAGCCTGTTCCAGTGTGCAACCACCCTCTCTGTGAAGAACCCCCTCCTGATGTCAAGCCTAAATTTCCCCTGCCTCAGCTTAACCCCGTTCCCGCGGGTCCTGTCACTGGTGTTAATGGAGAAAAGGTCTCCTGCCTCTCGACACCCCCTTACGAGGAAGTTGTAGACTGTGATGAGGTCTCCCCTCAGCCTCCTCTTCTCCAGGCTGAACAGGCCCAGTGACCTCAGCCGTTCTTCGTACGTCTTCCCCTCCAGGCCTTTCACCATCTTCGTAGCCCTCCTCTGGACACTCTCCAACAGTTTCATGTCCTTTTTATACTGTGGTGCCCAGAACTGCACACAGTACTCGAGGTGAGTCCGCACCAGCGCAGAGTAGAGCGGGACAATCACCTCCCTTGACCTACTAGCGATGCCGTGCTTGATGCACCCCAGGACACGGTTGGCCCTCCTGGCTGCCAGGGCACACTGCTGGCTCATATTCAACTTGCTGTCTACCACGACCCCCAGATCCCTCTCTTCTAGGCTGCTCTCCAGCGTCTCATCGCCCAGTCTGTACGTGCAGCCAGGGTTTCCCCGTCCCAGGTGCAGGACCCGACACTTGCTCTTATTGAACTTCATGCGGTTGGTGATTGCCCAGCTCTCCAACCTGTCCAGATCCCTCTGCAAGGCCTTTCCACCCTCATTTGAGTCCACAACTCCTCCAAGTTTGGTGTCATCAGCAAACTTGCTCAAAATACCTTCTATTCCTACATCCAGATCGTTTATAAAAATATTGAAAAGTACCGGCCCTAAAAGGGAGCCTCGAGGGACCCCACTAGTGACCGCCTGCCAGCCTGACGCAGCCCCATTTACCATAACCCTTTGGGCCCTGCCCGTTAGCCAATTGCTCACCCATCGTATGATGTTTTTATTTAGCTGTATGGTGGACATTTTGTCCAGTAGGATCCTATGGGAAACCGTGTCAAAAGCCTTGCTGAAGTCCAAAAAAATCACATCAGCTGGTTTCCCTTGGTCCACCATACGGGTGATCTTATCATAAAAGGAAATCAGGTTAGTTAGGCAGGACCTACCCTTCACAAACCCATGCTGGCTGGGACCAATGACTGCTTTGTCCCCCAGGTGCGCCTCAATAAGTTTGAGAACCATCTTCTCCATGATTTTACCAGGCACTGACGTGAGACTGACAGGCCTGTAATTGCTAGGGTCTTCTTTCTGACCCTTCTTGAAAATCAGCACAACATTTACCAGCTTCCAGTCTACCGGGACCTCTCCAAATTCCCAGGATCATTGAAAAATGATCCTTGGGCAGTTTGTGCATTCACAACTTCACTCTGACCCACCGTCTAAGGAAGAGCTCTCTAAAGCACCTGCAGGCACTGATTTAGGGACTCTGTCACACCTACAGGCACAGCAGGCATCTCCTGAAGATTTCTGTAGCAATGCCAGCTGCCAAATCTCTCATTCTCTGTTTAAATAAAGTACCAGCATTGTCAAAGTAACTGCATTTCTCCCCCAGAGCAATGGAAACACATAACAGTGCAGTGATTTCAACCCTCTCTGCTAACTAGCACACTAAGAGTGGTGCTTGTAGTCCCTCCCCTTCCTGCCCAGCTCTTTTCTCTGACCTTTTCACTCCTGGCTGTGGCTAGGAAGTGAAGTAAACATTCAATCTGGGGAAAGACTGTGGAAGAATTGGCACTGTGCTCAGGAGCAGACCTAAGCTCTGGAAAGAGACTGCCGTGCTGATAGCCAGTGGGGAAGGGACAGATTTGAAATAATTTGCAGCACAAATTAAAGCCATTTGCAGCAGGGCTGCATCACCCCCAGGGTGTCTGTCCCTCTGCATCCCACTGGGGCACCCACCCCATCCCTGCTCATGTACAGCTGTACAGGCAGCAAGGCTAGGGCTTCCTGGCTTTTTAAAGACTGAAAGACACGTTTGCTTTCAGGGTAAGTTAATTTACATACCATGCTGCAGCTGTAAAACACTTGCTAACGACTGGAGCTAATTAATACAACTGTAGGTGTCTGGTTAATTCAGCTGCAAAGGGTTATTGGATGCTTGATAGGAGCTGCTTGAATGACAAGCATAACCTCACCCGCTGCGAAGCTGTGGTCACACTAATTCTGTTATGATTGAAGTCATTTACAAGAAGTGAGGCTTCAGCTGCAGTCAGCACTGATGCTATTTTCAAGTCAAGAAAAAGGTATCCCCTAGGGCAACATGCTGACTGTATCTAGCCATCAATGCCCTTCACCCAGCCCATACTTAATCCTCCATTGAACAATGCATCCACCTCCTGCACCTTGTTCAGATCCAATGCCATCCCTTCCCGTTGTGCTCTCATTCAGCCCCTGGCTCTACTTCTGCCCCTCCATTCACGGTGCTGGCAGCTGTGTAAGCAATGCACGTATTCATTTCTTCCAGCTTTGAGACAAAGGCTTGCATAACAGCAACTTAGTTGGGACTCCATGTTGCTTTCTTTGCAAAGTGTAGGCTACCACCTGCATGTGCAGAGGGTCTCAAGCATATTTTGACTGCTAAGTGCCATTCAAGACCCTTCATTGTTGCTGACTTAGCTGATGTACTGCATGGTACTCAGATCCTGTCCCTGGATCTGACTTTCTCCTCTACAGCTGCTTCTCAGCATGGCAGACAGATTTGCTGTGCCTGGCCCCAAACTGTTGTTTGTGCCACCATGGAGAAACAGAAACGCAAGCCAGCAGGGCACATAAAGAAAACTCTATCCCTCCCACCCGTTTCTGCATGTCCTTACCCTCAAGGTCCACAAAGCAGCAAAGGCCAGAGAATTAGAAGACAGATGGGCATTAGCCACACACCAAAAGTATTTCCCCCCATGTCTGGACCTCAGCAACATGTTTTGGATGTGAATTTTGAAGACCAGAACAATGGAGATGATGCTTGTGCATAGCAAAGCAATTACCCAACAGCCTTCGGCTAGGATAAGACAGGGTATCATGAGGATAGAATAGAAGCCAGGCAGGATAAAACAAAAAATTAACTGTCCTATAAGCCATGTTTGCTCAGCTACCTTCACTCTACTTCTCTTGATAAGATTATCAAGGCAAAGTAGGATCATCTTTCTGCTATTTTAATCTCAGTTATAGGTATTTTTTGCTATTATTTTTATTTTTTGTAACTCCCAGCCATGTAGAAGTTTAATAAATCTACTCATCACCCTTAATGAGTTCCATCTCCTGTGAATCACTACTGCCTGGCCTGCTCCTGCTCATGATCACAAAAGTTCACCTTCACTAACGGAGTTCTGTTTTGTTTGTTTGCTCTCTGTTGCTAACTGTAACAAAGCAAGTGCAAGGATTTGTTCATTTTTCACCAAATAAAGTCCACTGGCTGCTGTGTGGTATTTGTAGGCATGCTTGATCCCTCCAGTCATGGTGATAAAGTCCTGACTGCATGGTAAAATCACTAATATACCACTATAATGTCTTTAACCAGAGGCTTCTTAGGCACTCATCTATTGCCAAACACTTTCATAGAAGTATTCACTACATTTCCTTCTTTCCAACATAACTCATTCTGTTTTTATTCTATTTTTGTTACAAGAAAGGGACATGGGTTTAATCCTAACCAAGTCCTTATTTGCACGTGGCTGAATTCCACAACTGGTAGTTATCCATATTGAATACAGTGAGCCAAATGTGCTCAGGTTTGCAGGGAGACACTCCACAGACAGATTCAGAATATGCCAGAACACCCAAGAGGATGCTCTGACCCAGACACCTCCACGCTTACAGCATTATATGTGCTCAGGACATACAGACCGTGCTGTTAGCCCAATGCAACTTGTGGACCAGCCCTAGCAATGATAAGTGTGCCATTAGTTCCTAATGGCCCTTACTTACATTTTACAGTACCTCTACATGCTAGAAAGATTTGAAGGCTAAGAGAAACCAGTACATTCATCTAGTTTGACTACTGATGTGAATAAGAGAATGAAAAGGCTTCTGAGTTTTCACCAGGAATTCCTCACACTGTGTAAGTTAGGCTTGCAAAACACATAGTTATCCCTGTGTAAGTGAATGCTGTCAAAGCCAGGTATGTGCAATTAAACTTCCCCAGAATTTTTAGGCAAACATCCAATCTCAGCTGAAGGATGTCAAGCACTGAAGAACTTACTCCATGTACTCTTCCACCAGCTAACACACCTTGCAATGCAAACTTGTCTTTTCTGACCATCAACATGCTCAGCCAGGCACCCATGCACAGTCCTCTTTCCAGTATAAAAGCAGCATGACATGGCTGCAGGTGCATTGCGACATAAATTCTAAAGCTGTGTTTCTGAAATGGTGGCAAGATTGTGATAAAAAAAAAAAAAAAAAAAATTAATCCGAGCAAGATGCTATGAACTGGTCATCACAGCATTGTGAGGAAAGAAAATGTGGAGGTAGAAGAGTTGTGGGAAGTATAACTTTTTTAAGAAGCAGAGAAGCCTCAATTTAATGCAAAACTGAAGACCAGATCCCAGCACTGAAATACAAGGAGAGGCTTGAGTCTGTCATCAAAGGAAAATAACATAAAGATGATAATGGTGGTAGATGTGTTTGAAATATTGGAGAACAAATATGCAGCTGACAAGTTTTTAATAAAAACAAGGGGAGTCTTTGTAACTATGAGCAAATTTCATGTATTCTGCTCTGGCCAGAGCAAAGGTTGTTGAAAGTAAAACTCAGCTTGGACAGTGGCAGCAGAGGAAAAAAAACCCTAAAGCTGATGTACATTTTTCTTCCTTACCTGACAGTATAGGAGCGGGCACAAGACTGGGTAAGGTGAGCTAATAATCACCCACTGCTTACTGAGCTTGGTAACAAGTAAAGAAAGAGGAAAGCCTGGATCACCAGTCTTAACAGAGCATATGGAGAAAGGAAGGAACTTGAAGTCTTTATGAAGAACTTACAGTCTTTATGTTCCTCGCTCTTTCAGGCAGTGGAAATGAAGCTGTAACTACTGTACTGAAATAAGATGTGCAGGCCACACAGATAAAAGGCCCGGAGAGGTGCACCCAGTTGGATAAACAGCTTAGGCCTTTATTCAGATGGTGTCAGAGCTCTTGGCATTTCTTCACTCCCTTTTATTTCCTTTTTATAATGCAACTGAACATCCGGGTTCTGTTAAAAAAGCAAACAATCCTTTGGCCTTTCTTATTCCACTGCTAACTGGTGTTCTGACACTCTCCTGAGGACTTTGGGTAGAAGAAAAGAGATCAATGGTTTCAGTAGTCAGGACACATGATGTGTACACAGGTGAGCATGTTAATGATGAGAAAGGGAAAGAACAAACTAAGTAGCAACCAAAAAATAACAAAATATGAGAAATAATTTGCAAATTTTGAGAGGAGATGGTAGTAAAGGGTGACTGTACTATGATGAATGCTGGGACATTTAGTGGTGGTGGCAGCAGAAGCAGAGAACAGGGAATAGGGACATAGCTTGAGATGGGAGGTGGAATCAGGTCCTGAAGTCCACACCTTCTTTGTAGCTGTAAAGCAATATTTTAATTTGCTCATGATGCTCCTAGGATAAGTCAGGGTAGAATAAAAGGTTTCCAGTGTGCTGGAGGATGAAAATGTTTTCAATGGAAATGAAGCCTCTGAATTCAGTTACATTCACCTTAGGCTGAAGATCTGGGATAATTTAATCAATCCCCTCCTTCTTTCACAGGATTTAAGTAAAAAAATAAGGTCTGTAGGTCTAATAGGTACCATGCAGGCAGCATGAGCACAGGAGAAGCCACCTCCAGCTGCAGGAGAGTGGAAGAAGCCCCAACGTGGTATTGCCCCCACAGGTCCTGAGCCCAAGAACACTCTGTAAGACACAGTGTGAGTGGGCAGAGAGACCCACTGCAGACCCATTATTTCTCCTGGTAAATCTGTTCTAGTCACAACTTATGTGTGTGTTCTGGGAAAAAGTAAAATAACCATACCAAAGGGGCTGAACAAAGGATCAGAATATGCATGCATCTGGAGTGAAAACATGGTTCCTGTGTGAAATCAGTTTCCATGGAAGATCAATGTTACTATAGATAATATTTTTAAATAACAGTAAGTGTTATCTTAAAATGAAAGCTAACAGCTATGTTTGCATCATGAAGATTTCTTATCTGATAGAGCTCCAGCTAATTCACAGGTTGAGGGTGAGGTGAAATCCTATCTATGCTCTTCAGTTTTGATACCGAAAGTGGGTATGCAAGATCACGGGCAATTTCCTGCCCCCATTCCTTCTAGCTCTGCAGAGTATTTGCAAATCTCCATTTGCCCTTCAAACTGAAACCAATACCTACGTTACATTTTTGCCCTAACCAAACTTTCCCCTAATCAACTTCCCTCCAGCAGAAACCAATTATTACTGGAATTTGAGTCAGATTGAACTTTCAGGCTGAGATTTTACGTATCCTCTCAGGGATTCAAATGACTTCTGGTTCCCCAACAGAGCACTGAAAACAGAAATGAACGTAAAGTACTCTCCCAGTAAGTTGCAACAGACAGTGGACTAAGGCTTAATGACTTTGTAACATTCAGTGGAATTGTCCTGTTTGGTTATTTCTTGACCTGCCCATGTGCCATCACTGTTCAGGCAACCTAGAGAGACACAGAGCTGGAGACAGCATATCTCTTGGTACAGAGGTGGAATAGATAAGGTCTCTAACATCACTGGTATGAATTTGGGAGATAATTATGCTACAGAAGGAGTAAGACTACTAGCTACTTCCATTGTTCTCCTCAGACAAAAAACAGTAACCCCCCTTGCTAGACCCCTAGCACATATTTAAGTAGATAGCTCTTTCAGAAAAAGTTTTTGCCAAATACTTCAGAGATTATTTTTGGTTTTCTGTCCCCCTTATACTTCCACTTACCCTCATCAGGTAGGCTGTTGATTACATCTACTTTAGACCTCTGACAGGTGCAAATCAAAAGCTTTCAAAGGCCGATGCCTAATTGCTAATGGGGCAATTAGATCTCTAAATTAGATGACACTGTGTGGATGGTTCCCCTGGTTTGTCCCTGTTCACAAGGAGGCCAGCTATCTGAAATAAAACAAAGCAAGCCATGAAAGTTTTACAAACACGAGATAGCTATTACCTTCTGCTTAAAACAAATTCACCTGTTCAGTACCTCAAAGCCTTTTTCAGGCAGGAGAGAGGAATTTCCCTTTTCAAGTACAAGGACCTCCTCTATCTAATCTTGCACAGTTACTCAGTAATTGTGATTAATGAAATATCTATCACTGTCCTGTAAATAAATGTACTGTATGCAAGTTGCTGTCTTATGCAAATGTGGGTCTATTTGACGTGGAAAACCAGGAAGAAAGGAGAAGCAGGAAAAATTCTGGTTCTGCAGGAAGAGAATACACTTGTCAGGCCAACTTTACAAAGTCAGCAGCCAAGGGATGATTTTCCCAGACAAGAAAGTGTAATAGCCAGAGAGCAGGTGTGGTGCTCCAGAGCACTGGCTGCACTTGTTTGGTCCACAGATCTGCAGCATATCATGTAGCTATCACCTTTGCAGGCTTGGAATGTACTATATTTGTATAATTATACGCAAAATAGATGGTGCCTTTCTCAAAGGTAATAATTTCAGTTCCAGTATTCTCAGCCCAGCACTCTTGGTAAAGTAATGTGATTTCCATTTTCCTACAAGAGTTTCTGGCTGCTGTAAGTTTTCTCATCTCATCACTGCTGCTGCACAGAAAAAGCCAGTGACTGGCTGAGCAGTGCTAACAGAGCGTATGACCAAGCAGCTGTCCAGCTAGCATTTACAAACAATATTGTTCTTGTAATTGGTCAGCTTTTTTTTTTTTTTTTTTTTTTTAGTTCAGTATGGTCTATCTAGAGCTGCCCTGCTGAAACCACAACTCCCTAAAGCACACCTTTCTGACAGTAGGATAGGAGTCTCTCAATATTTCAGCCCTCAGTCCATAAACCTCCCTATGCCCTCATTCCCTTACCTGTGCTGTAATACACACATATATTTAGGAAGAGTCTTGGGGTATAGAAGTACAAAGGTCTAGGTACCAAGAAGTATTTGCTGATTATTTTCCCAGATGTCTAATTATTGTTCGACATCTACTTTTAAAACCAGTGTGCCTAATGAGGAAGAAATTTTTCATGTGAACTCTGTGAGTTGTACAGTATATCTTTTTATTATACTCTGGAACTAATAAAAACCAGGTAATCTTTCTTCCTGATGTGTGTAATTTATGCACTGCATGCAAAACTACATAAGCTCCTTTCCAAGGTTAATATAGCAACAATTTCAATCACAGGTTGAAATTGTTAGTCCCATGCTATTGAAATAGGACTTCCTATTGGACTTCCATGCCATTTCTAAATCTACTATAAAAGGCACAAATGAGGACAACATGTAATGCTATGTCTATGTTGAATATAGAGTGAGGACTCCACAGTCCAGGGCTTTGAATGGCTTGCTCAGCCATCCATATTATTTTCTCCTTGCTTTTCTACAGATTTCATTTCCTTTATAATTTCAGTATAGTTTTTAAGAACACTGTCATTTTAAAAAATGCAGAAGGTCTCCCCTCTGTCCAAAATACATCTGGAGACTGGAAGCCCAGGTGGGTTTTAGCAGTGGTATTTCTACTGGTGATGAATAATCTCTCTTGACTCCTTAAAGTTTACAGCACTGCAGCTTATCCTCCCAACCGGAGCTTCTGTTCTGAGTGAAAGGAAAAGCTGAATGCTGCATCCTGGCCTGTTGCAGCTACATAGTATACAAACCGTTATCTGTTAACATTGTGTACAAACACACTGAGGATAATCAAGCGTAAACGCAAAAACATGACCCATAGGCATATGCCAAGGTGGTGTAAATGGGCTTTGAGTCAGTTTATAAGCACATGCGTATATCTTGAACACTGAATTGAAATGCCAGGTTCAAGGAACAGACAGAGGTCTTCAGGGTTTCTTAAAGAGAGTAATTCAATCTCTGCCGAAGTCAACAGAAACTGAGCTGAGCTGAAAACTAACCTTGAGATAAAATATTCTCTTTCTAAAGGAAAAAATTGTGTGAAATGTGGGGGACTGGAAAGCATCCTGGAAGGCTGAGAAAGTTTGGAAGGAGGTGATGTGTTTGAGAGATCCAGAGAAAACATGACCTGGATTTTGAAAGAGGGATCAACAGCTGTGAGGACATACAGCTGGCAAGGGAACTATTATTAAAAAGGAGCACCAAGTGCAGAATAACTATATAGCTAATATAGAGCTGTTTATTCCAAGATTAAGATGTTACACATATCAGTACACTCCAAAAGCTGCTCACTGTCCACTGAAGAAAGGTGAAGGGCCTGAGCCCTTATTGAGGACTTGGAGAAGTCCAAAAATTAATTGCCATACAATTTATACTTCTGGTGGTCCAAATTTTTCAAGCTTGAATTTAGTGCAGGTCAGTTTTAACAGCCTTTAGTGCCTGAGCAGAAATATGCAATCTCTTTTATTCAAGTTTAATCCACAGTAAGTGCACTATTTTGCAATTAACATAAGATGCTGATTGTAGAGGATAAAAAGGGAGTGGGCGGAGACATCTATTAAACACCTGCATAACATAGTGTCTTTTTAGATAATCAAGGGCAAAGTATTTATGAACCTCCCCTAGTCTGAGTCATAAAGTCCTTATGTAGCAGGCAGATTATGAAAGTAACATGGCCTCACCAGCTATAAAATTTACAGAAGTGGCTGAATTTTAAACACTGTGCATTGAGTTAGGTGGTCATTTATTCCTTTAGATTAAGACAGTTTTGGCCAAAGTTCACCTCAGGAAGTTCTGTAAAATAGCACCTTGCAAAGTTCTCACAAAATAAAAAGTTTTGACCTGAGGAGACCACGTGTCACCACAGTGAAACAGAACAAGGGAAAAGAAACTAAACTCAAAAATAACTGCACTCTATCACTTTTACTTTAAACTTCTGCAGGTTTTACTTTTCCTTAGTTGCATAATGAGAAACACAGATTGTACAGTATGTCGTTGCAGCTCAACAGGCACTGGCATTCAAAAGCAAGAAAAACAAATCCATTCCTTTTAATTCAAGTCCATCCTACTTCCCATGATTTCCTGTCCTCCAGTGCAGTTCAGTTCCTAGGAAGAGTTGCACAATACAAATACACTGTTGCCTGTGCTAACAAAATAATTGACCTGTCATGAAAAAGCTGGCATAAATACTATCTTCTCTTGGTAACTCCTAAACAGCTAAATTGCACGTGGTAATGCTGTTTGCTATTAATGTCCTTTTAAAGAGATATAACGGCCACAAATCTAAGCAGCCAGCTGCCTGCTCCACACAGGGTGTTCAACAAATGGCACATTTTACTGTAAAACAACCACACCTTCACACCGGAACCACTGCAGTTAAAGAACATATCTCACAGTCACAATCCTTTAAATTCCCCCTTCAGGTACAATTCTCCAGGAAATTAAAGGCTGAGAAGGGGAAAAGAGTATCATCAAACAATATTTGCTAATATTATTAATGAGGGTGGCAGGGGAGCAATGAGCTTTTCACTGAACTCAGTTTTTACTTTACAAATCAGTTCATGTTTTCTGCTCTGGACGGTTCAATATTAAGAGTTTTGAGGAGGATGACCTAGTCAACATTCCACATCTGGTCCAATCTTATTTTTTCTATAGGTTTAAAAGAAAGACGTATTTCCATATGACCAAGTTGGAGCTGAGACTTGCACATGCTAGCCCTGCTTTGGGAATACTGCAGTCTGTGATCTCTGCTTCATCCACTTTAGGAAATGAAGCTAATAGAAGCAAGTCTAGGAAAACGAATCCAGCCTCTGGAGAGTTAGGTGCACACAGGAGAAAGAAAAGGAAAGGAGAAGGAAAATAGAAGGAAAAGAAACTGTGAATGACTAAAATCCATCAATAATTCTGGAGCAATGACTAAACTGCAGGATTTCTCTAGCCTGGGGAGTGATCTAGGCAGGGGGTTGCAGACCTCCCCTGCTCAGACCAGCCTTTTGCACAGATCCCACCTCTCCTCCACAGAGCAAAGCCCCTTCCCCTCCACCACAAAGCCTCAGAGTGAGGCAACAAGGACTTGAACCTCTTCCTCTCCCAGCACCATGTCTGGCTGGAAGCAAGTGCTCTGACCACTAGACCACTGGGGAGGAAAAAAAAAAATTCTTGGCAAATACAGCAACTTCCTCGGGACTTTGATGTTTGATTGTGGAAGGCTGTGAAAGGGTGAGGCCATCCATATACCTAAGGCAGTCAGGAGCAAAGGCATGAAAAGGAGAGTTTTTTTTCAAGAAACATACACTTTTGTGATTTTTTACTGGAGTTGGGGGATTTTTGCTATTGATCATAGTGGTAGCAAAAGCAGGACTAGACTGTGCATATATCAGGCTGATACAACAGAAGTTCTCCCACCTATGGCTAGTCAAAAGCCTTGATTTCAGTAGAAAAGCTTACTCACCATACAATGGCCCATCAAATAATGCCACCTGGCCTGCACTAATCAGATCTGACTGTAAAATGTATGAGTGGCTCTGACAGTAACAGAAACAGGATGTTGGTGGTTGGCAGGAAGTTCAGGTGTTAGAATACAAGAAAGTCAGAAGTGCTTCCTCATCGGCACTTGGGTTTACATCTATCAGAAAGTATTTGACCTAATTTAGGAGAATCATGCTGCACATCAGGTTAATTGGCACCTCATCAAAGATAAATTTGAATTTGCTTGCTCTTGCACTTCCTCAGCTTGCCAGTGCTCAAATATTTAACAGCTCCATTCTGCTTTTTTTTTTTTTTTTCCTCCTCACAACATGAATAACAGTGAGGTTTTTTGAGGTGAGGATTTTGCTCTTTCCTTTGCTTTATTTAGAAAAATCCCAAAAGACATAGCTAACCACCATGGCCATATCTGATTCAGGATTTTCACATCTGATTATCAATTTTCTTGGAAAGATGATTTGCTTGGGAATTGTATTGTTTGTACAGGCTTTTGTTAGTTTTACTGAGGGCTTTTCCTTCCCTTCTTCTGTTCCTCTGTTTCACAGAAGGCTCCTACATAAATGCAATCCTTTGATTCTCCATTTCATATATGACTTTCCTAATACACAAGGCACTTCAGGCTTAGATATGGTCATTTGGTCAACTGCTCTGACATGTAATCACATGTAAGACCTATTGAATGTTGAGGATAAGGCCTCCTCTATGTAATTCTTGACTGTTCATCCCTCACAGAAAGATACCATATATTTATGCTGCTCAGTGCAGACTTACTTCTGCCCTGTGGCCTTATACCTAGCTATGGATGACTGTGTAATGAAATAACCAGACCTGCCCCGAGCTCTGGATGATGGATACGTGCTTCTTACAGCCTCTGTTTTCCAGCAGCCTCTGTTTTCCAGCAAGCACACAGCAGCCTTGGGTGAAGACCCTCCACCAATGCCAGAACTGGGCACGCCCGGAGGACACGTTGTTCCATGAAGTATGCTGCTCACTCTTGTTGATGCAGGGAGAAGAAATAAGAAAAATGCTTGTATATTATATTCCACTAGTGCTCTATAAACCTAATAGCTGGACTTTGACCAATATTTAGCTACCAGTTCTCATGGAAAGGGGTTTGGTTGCTTTGCATAAACAACCCAGGCTTTGCAGAGAGCTTTCTACAGAGGCAACAGAGAGAAATCACATCACAAAACCATTCACTCTTCTTTTCCACCCCAGTGACACTTAAAGAGTTTATTTGCACTCGCACACAATCTGTGGGATGGGAATCCCGTTTAAAACAACTCTGCAGGCTTCAGATGCCTTGTAAAAGTGCTGCACTAGTGCTTTCTCTGCCTTGCTGCAAGTGAGCAAGGCAGAGAAAGGACAGAGAGGAGGGCAGCTATCCAAGCTCTCGTGCTCCAAAAGCCGGAGAATCTAGAACTGGAAGGGCTGTGCCCTCACCTGCAATGACTGGGGATTTCCCTACCACTTCTGAGGAGAAGTCTATAAGGAAAATATCATAGCATTTACCTATCTATGTCTTGTGTGGGATTTCCAAAATGGTTGTTAACACAAGTTGTGAAATCTGCCCTGTCCTTTCAGAGGGATAGGGAGCAAGTTTGGACCTGCTTGAGCCAGATGAAAGCAGAGGACAGAGCTAGGAAGGTATTCTCCCCCTGTGCCTCTATGGGCACCTGTGGGAAGTTTTGCAACACAGGACGGGTTGGCTCTGATGCAGCTTGCTCTGGCTACTAGTAATTTTGTCTCGTTAATGGTCTAAAGGCAGCCACCCACCTACTGGCTGGCAAGCTTGAATCTACCTGTCAGAGATATAACTTCTGAGAGCAGGAGTCCTGAGAGCTTGTATCACTGCCAGCAAGTGGGAGAAAGCGAATGAGAGGAGGTGGATGTGGTGTGGTCTGCACATGCAGACACAAAATAGGCTAATGAGTCTTTCCACATCTGGTGAGGTAAGGGGAATAGACTCAGCTAAGTGGGAACAAAAGCAGAGATCAGTGGAGTTATTTGAAAATAATAACAGCAAATTTGGCATTGGGAGGGTGGTGTACATTCACTTATTATGGTATTGCTATGCAGAATTTCCATGACTTCCCTTAAAACAGTGAGTTGACTCTTTGAGGTATGGCAGATGCATTACTCATGTGGAGTGAGAAAGAATCTCATTTAATCAAAAGGAGCTATAAAGCAATTGCTTTCACCATACATACATGACAGATCATGCTCCTCTTCCCACCAATACTAGAAGTTCCTTCCACCTCCCTCCTGGAGGTACACGAACACTGAAGTGCCTTCAGTACATTTGTGTAACACACATATTGTGATCCTCCAAACTGAAGTTGATGAGCAGGTAAAAGCAGACTCACTGAAAAAGCAGACTGACCCATACTGTGTATGTAATCCCCGCATGAGGTATTGAAGGCAGCCTGAAGGACTTAGTCCAAATGGCTTGTCCCCCAACAGTTTGGGCAGTATAGCCCTTCTTTGAGCTGCTCTAAATAAAAACGTGCCCCCTCTTAGGACACTGGGCAAGCTTGGTATGTAAAACTTGTCCCAATCTATATTTTGCATTCCTGAAGGCAGATTTTTCTCAACAATTTTAGCTCTTTCTTGTGAGCCAGTAACAAGAAGGCTGACAGCTGTCTACTTTGTGCAATAGAAACAATATAGGCAGGGTGTTTTCTAAACAACTCAAGGGTATGGTGTCACACACAGCTGACACAATCCAGTAACTCCCCCACACAATCTTGGCCGTTCTTTTTATCCATCACTGTGCCTGGGCTATAGAATCCCACCTCATCCTTTGTACTGTCTCTTAAACCCTTCCAGAGTCAAGACTACTTGCTAACTTAGAAAAAAAGAAAAAAAAAAAGTCAAACCATGTCACATTAGGGAGCTAAAATGGCTAAAAGAAAGATCCAAGAAATGTCAGAAACAGTGCTAACCTATGGCAGGAATATTTGGCTGGGATAGACTGTAATTTTTCAAGATTTTATGACAACTCTTTGTTCCGTTATTTGTGTTAACCTCCATAGTGCTGAATATAAGAGACACCTTTGTGTATTAAAGTACAATGAGAGCTTACAGCAGATATCAGCTCCTATTTGTTTACCAGATCTAGCAAATCAGTCCTGCAGAACATCAGTAAAAGACAAACTTCCCAATCTAGACCCGAGCCACTGAACAGCTGTCACAGGAGCGTACTGTTGAGTTTGGCAGGATCAAACTGGAAATGAAATGTAGAACTGATGGTGTATACCCAATAGCTGAGAGAAATCATTCAGAGTCTATTAGTAATGTGGCAGGTAGGGCCCACAAGCAAACACATACAGAGCTTTGCGAATTCTGCCACAAAAAGGGAATGGCCTTACTCACAATGAAAAGCCTGCCAAAGGAAGAGATGAATGCAAAACTTTCTCTCCATTAATTGTCCAAGGAACGTAAGTTAAATTTAAATGCTAAATTTAGATTTCATTGGAAAAAAAAAATCTGTAATTAATACTGAATATCTATGGAGTAAAATAAAAGATGGAGAGAAAGAAAACATGCCAGTGACTAATCCAAGAACATTACAGATTTATAGTGAACTGCATTAGTAAGCAATTCAGAATCAAGGCCTCAGATTTCCCCAGTCTTTTTTAGGCAAAAGCCCCATAGAAGTTGCAGCAGGAAGTTGACAGTGACTGCAAAACTGAATTCAAAAGAGATCTCAGAAGCATTTGAGTTTTTGCTAAAACATAGGAAATCCCTTTTGCACAGAAAGTAATTGGTTGGAGAAAAACAGCCCATTTTATTTACCTAGTTATGTCTATGAATATGAATTCAATAGCCTTCTGCATTGGGTTAGACTGAATTTGTGCTTTCATGGGTAGGGCCGTCAGATGTTAGCTTTCAAGAAACTAAAGTCTCCTCTGGGGAAAGCCTGCAGCTGAGTAAGAGCCCGAGGATTCCATCCAAATGGATGGGAATGGAGGGAAAGTTTTCACTGATCTGTGGAGATTGGGATCTCAGCACAGGAAAAAAACAGCAGAGCCTTTTCTGAGCCTGCAAAGAAGAGAAGCTTTATGGCCAACTGCAGGCACATACAGGGATTGCCACACGGCTTTGTTTGGATGATTCCAAATGTACACTGGATGACACAAATGTACAGGCATATAAGACAGTACTGAGTTCCTGGAAAAAAGGGACGAGGAGGGAAGTGGGGGGGACAACCAACAGCAACTTTTATTTTTCTTTTTACTTACTGGAATCCAAAGTTATCTTCACAGAAAATGTGGTTGGTTACTACAATTTAGAAGGTAATCATTGTAATCTGCCTGTTGGTAATTCCCTGAAAAGAAGAGCAGGCTTTTGGCCAGTATGCTCTTATTTTCTTGTACAGGAGCTATTAAATCCTTCCATCTTTCTTTTCTAAAACTTCTCTAGAACTTTACCTTTCTCAGCATTTAGATCGTACCAGAGGTTGGAGTGTCAGAATAGGAGTCCCAGGGCAGCGATGAACATCTCACCAGGGGATCTTCTTCCTCTGGCAGGGAAGCAGCAGGGAGGTGTGGGCTGAGACTGGATGCCCGTCTGCTGCACCATGGTTATTCCTCCTGGGTGAAGATAACATAGATTTAATGAAAGGGGAACAAAAGTGGCTGCAAACAGTTCATTGTATATCCATCTCTGTGTTTCTGCTTGTAGCCGGACTTCACATGTCTGTGTTTTCTAAAGGCACTCCAGATCTAGCAGCCAACACCTCAGCTCTCCTAGGACACACCAAAAGGGTATAAGACAGGGATTTATTTGAGCCCATATACATACAAAAATTGACAGCTCAATCTGTACGAGGAGGAAGCAGTGACCTACAAATCTGAAATGAAATAGGATACAACCATACATCATCAGAATGTTCCCAGGCACAGCTCTGGGTAAATGCTCAGCTAGTGAAAAACATTAACTGGATTTGCACAGCTATTGTCAGATACACTCAAAAATGCTTGAAGAGAAACAGACAAAGTCACACAAGCATGTTCCAGTGACACCCTTTCTGCACGCTGATAATACTGTAACAGCAAAGGCCACTAAATAGCTGTTTTTAAAGAGATACAGGAGGACAGCCCAACACAAGAGATGACTCTTTCAGTAAAGTACCCGCTTAGTGAACTGAGACTAGGATATGCTGTGCTTTTGTAGTTCAAAGGGAGCGTCTCTCTCTGTGTGTGCTTGGCTTTTAACACCATCCCTCCATGTGATTAAAGAAAGCCACAAGAAAGAGGTTTCTACATTATTATCTCTTCCTGGAAAACAAACCTGCCTGTTTCCCTGAAGTTTGCTGGTACAGAATTATGCAGCTTTAAAGGCACCCAGACATTTTGGCTGCCCATCCACTCGCAGTCGTCATTATTTCTGTTTTACTTGACCTGGAACTTAGCAATCCCTCATTCTCTCTCCTCCTGGATTTCAGTAACTCTTCAAAATGAAAATCAATGGCCTTCCTTTTACCCCAAGGTATGGCCTTTCAGATAATCATGCCCTTATTGTGCAGCAGCTGCTTGGAGACTCTGCAGGAGAAATAGCTCTTGGATTAAAAGTTTCCAGTAAAGTAGCTGCCTTTTTCTAACATTTCACTGTTTACTTGTAACATTGGTTTAGATCAACATCGAGTTTTTATCTAGTGATTCAAGTGATATGTTAATGGCATGGTTAAGAAAACTCAGAAAGAGTTTTTTTTTTTTTCTTTGTTGTTGTTGCTGTTTGTTTTCAGTTACTTCACATTAGAGACTCTAAATAAACTAAGACTTTATGAGTCAGTGGATTTTGTTCCTGTCAAATGGGACCTTGAATTTAAAAATCAAAAAAACAAAAACCAAAACAAACAAACAAACAAACAAACAAAACAAAACAAAAAAAAAACAACAACAAAAAAACCTCAAAGCTCTCATTAGCAGAACTGCATGTGTAATTTCAGTTTCTGTTTTGCTGTTAGCAGGCTTGTAAATGTGTTATAGTAATTCTACTTCTGTTTTAAGAAACTGTCATCATGACAGATAAATGAGAGGTCTCAGGAACCCCCTTCCTGTCCCCATCCCTCCTGACCAGGAAGTGTCAGGTCTATGAGGGAGAGCTACACTGCAAAACCCTGGAAATAATTTCACATATTTTCTCAGTAGATAGAGCCAGAAGTGCTGGAGCTGTGCAGCTGGATGGCCAGATCCTTCCCTGGAAATGCACAGCACGAACTCAAAGAACTGAGCACTGAAAGCAAAAGCGCTATGGCCGATACTTCCGATAACCCAAATGACCTGAAATATCAAACTACCTCAGAGAGAAGCCAAGCTGCTCAATGCACAAAACTTGTAGGGATTCAGCATTGTAAGCGACACCTGGAAGAACTGGGAGCGGCATATTCTCAGAAACAGGGTGACAGGGCTGCAGGAAGGGAAGGTGTGGGCACAGGACTGCAGTGAGGCAAACTGTAGCACTTCGGGCCTTTTTTTTTTTTTTAATAGAAAATTTGGCTCATCTGCTTTCTGAAGTGTTATGTATGTGTTTATGCTACAAATAGGGCAATGACTATGTGGTGTATTGCAGCACCATAATACACATGCAGCTAACTGCCCCACTGCCCTGCCCATCAGACAAGGCACCCTACTAAGTATTTCCTATTTCCTCATCATCAACACATGTGGGCTGTTTCATTAATTTGCCTTTCCTTAAAATTTGATTGAGTGATCTCTCATAACCACAGAGTAAAACAGCAAGAGCAGAAAGAGCAGCAAGAGCAGAAATAGCAGCTGAAGACAGGAATTTTAATCATATTAGAAGTGTAAAAGACACAGAGCTTTCCTTTAAGAGACTCATAGCCACAACATGGTTTGTGATTAAGCTCTTTTGGGTAATCTTAGAAGATTTCTGACAGGAAATGATTGTAACTTTCCTTTTCCTTCAGAAGCTTCTGCTTTTGTGTAGAGGAAAAGGGGGTTTATAAGCAAAGGGCTACAAAAATAAATAGCAAAACCGGTCAAAAATCTCAAGTGTGTAGTTTTGCCAAGAGACTGCCTTCAGTACCAACAGGCGTCCCAAAATCTTCTCCATCATTCCCAGGCTAATCACAGAATCATAGAATTGTCTAGGTTGGAAGAGACCTCCAAGATCATCTAGTCCAATCTCTGACCTAACACTAATCAGTTCTCCACTAAACCATATCACTAAGCTCTACATCTAAACTTCTTTTAAAGACCTCCAGGGATGGTGACTCCACCACTTTCCTGGGCAGCCCATTCCAATGCCTAACAACCCTCTCAGTAATGAAGTTCTTCCTAATATCCAACCTAAAACACCCCTGGCGCAACTTTAGCCCATTCCCCCTCGTCCTGTCACCAGGCACGTGGGAGAACAGACCAACCCCCACCTCACTACAGCCTCCTTTAAGGTACCTGTAGAGTGCGATAAGATCACCCCTGAGCCTCCTTTTCTCCAGACTGAACAAGCCCAGCTCCCTCAGCTGTTCCTCGTAGGACTTGTTCTCTATGCCCCTCACCAGCTTGGTCGCCCTTCTCTGGACCTGCTCAAGCACCTCGATGTCCTTCTTGTAGCGAGGGGCCCAAAACTGAACACAGTACTTGAGGTGTAGCCTCACCAGAGCCGAGTACAGGGGGACAATCACTTCCCTAGCCCCGCTAGCCACACTGCTTCTTATACAAGCCAGGATGGTGTTGGCCTTCTTGGCCACCTGAGCACACTGCTGGCTCATATTCAGCTGACTATCCACCAATAGAATCACAGAATCATAGCATATCCCGAGTTGGAAGGGACCCATAAGGATCATCAAGTCCAACTCCTGGAGAGAGGGATCTGGAGAGAGGGATCCCACAGAGAGGGATCTGGGGGTTGTGGTAGACAGCAAGTTGAATATGAGCCAGCAGTGTGCCCTGGCAGCCAGGAGGGCCAACTGTATCCTGGGGTGCATCAAGCACAGCATCGCTAGTCGGTCGAGGGAGGTGATTGTCCCGCTCTGCTCTGCACTGGTGTGGCTTCACCTCAAGTACTGTGTGCAGTTCTGGGCACCACAGTACAAAAAGGACATGAAACTGTTGGAGAGTGTCCAGAGGAGGGTGACAAACATGGTGAAGGGCCTAGAGGGGAAGACATAAGAGGAGTGGCTGAGGGCACTGGGCCTTCTCAGCCTGGAGAAGAGGAGGCTGAGTGGGGACCTCATCATGGTCTACAACTTCCTCATGAGGGGGAGTGGATTGGCAGGTGACCTATTCTCTGAAAACACCAGCGGGAACAGTGTTAAGCTGAGGCAGGGGAAGTTTAGGCTGGACATCAGGAAGAGGTTCTTCACTGAGGGGGTGGTTGCACACTGGAACAGGCTCCCCAGGGACGTAATCACTGCACCAAGCCTGTCTGAATATAAAAAGCGATTGGACTGTGCTCTTAGTCACATGGTCTAAACTTTTGGGCAGACCTGTGCAGTGCCAGGAGTTGGACTTGATGATCCTCATGGGTCCCTTCCAACTCAGGATATTCTATGATTCTATGATTCTATGACCTCCCCAGGTAGGCTCACTAACTAGCTGCATCAGGAAGCTATCTTCCACGCTCTCCAGAAACCTCCTAGACTGCTTTCTCTGGGCTGTGCTGTGCTTCCAGGATACGTCTGGGAAGTTGAAGTCCCCTACAAGAACAAACACTGATGATTTTGCAACTTCTGCCAGCTGTCTGTAGAATTCCTCATCCATCTCCTCATCCTGGTTCAGTGGTCTATAACAGACCCCCACCAGGATGCTTGCCTTGTTGGCCTTCCCACTGATCCTAACCCATAGGGACTCAAAAGCTCTCATTCAGAAAGTTGCAGTGAAGAGTTGGAAGAGGCAACTTTTTGTACAAGAAGGGTCCCAAACCCTGGTGAAACTAGACCTTAGTGGGACATATGAGGACTGCCCTAAACCGTTTGCATAATGTCAACAAAACCAAAGGCTGGTGAGAGACTGGTGGCAGTTCTCAGACACAACTCTCCCTCTGGAAGGGAAAACTACAAGTTGATCTTGACTGGAGCAGTAGTGCATAGGCTTTCTTTTCCCGGATCTATAGGAATGGTCCAACGGAGGGTGAGAGAGCTTTCCTGCAGCTGTGTAGTGACCACTTTGTAACCTTCCTTGCTGCCTACATGAAGGATAGGTCAGCAGCTACAGCAGTCAATTTGGATTTTAAGATGTCTTCCCCCACATACACCCACTGCAGTCTCCCCTTAGCACAGAATCACAGAATGGCTGCCATTGTAAGGGACCTCTGAAGGCTGTCTGGTCCAACCCCTGCTCAAGCAGGGCCACCCAGGGCTGCTTGCCAGGCCCACGTTCAGGCAGCTTTTGAAGATCTCCAAGGAGGAGACTCCATATCCTCTGTGGGCAACCTGTGCTGGTCCTCCATCACCCACACAGCACAGAAGTGCCTCCTGGTGCTCAGAGGGAGCCTGCTGTGCTCCAGTTTGTACCCATTGCTGCTGGACACCACTAAAGAGAGCCTAGGGAAACAAGGCTGTAATCCAGCTGTGGCATCCAGGGAGATCGTAGCCACTTTAAATCATCTTTTCCAAGCAGATAAAGAGGGTTCAGGCAAAAAGCTTGAGAACAAGAGAAAGAAGGAACAAACATCTCTCTAGCCTACACGCAGGCTGCTTGTGCAATCAGAAATGTAGCAGTCAGTCACTCAGTTGGGTGTCGGTTCATTCAAACCTGAATTACTCTACATTGCCCACAATCCATTAGAGCCAGAACTGCTTAATTGAAAACAATCTGGTGAGAGAATGATTTTGCCCAGAAGTATGTGGCTGATGAGCAGGAGCTCCAGGTTCCAAAATAGCTCCATTAAAACTCAGTAAATGAAGCGAGCATCTCTATGTGTTGATTTCTGCAAAGCACAGGACTCTAAAGTCACCTCAGCTGGCAGCTTTCTAGAACTGCGATGATCATTGTGAGCACTGATTGATAAAAATATTATTTCCCCTGCTCAGGAGATAAATACGGCATGGAAAGAAAAAAAATGTACTCCCAGTATGCTGCAGGCTAGTCTGACTAGGGCAAAGCTTTTCGATGCAAGTTTTTAAGATATTAATTATAAGCTGAAGTCTTTAACCAGGACTTGAGTCCAGATTTCTCCAGACTATTTGTGGCCCATATCCAAAATCCATACCTCATTGAGTGATTCTATGCAGTGTCCAATCATTTTGAGTAAATGCCACCTCCACTAATGTTCAAAAGTAGTTTACATCTAACTTATGTTTGCCTTTTTTTTCCTACATTCAAATTCCCTGTTCTAACCGCCATTTTCAGTTAACCCTTACTCACTTCTGGAGATGTTCTCTAGTCAGAGGGAGGAGACCCTGGACCTAAGCAGCAATGCCACTCAGTAACAGAACAAAGGTTTGTTTCATGAGAAAAAAGAGCTAGCCTGAAAAAGAACATATCCTTTGTGATACTGACTCTGTGATAAAGTGTCAGAAGATAGCATTGTTCTTCTCACATCATTCTCTGAAAGGCTACTAAGATGCTACAATTCCAGTGACAGGAATTGGCAATGGCTAGAAACACAGTCCACATTTTAGGAACATGTAACAAAGTTCAAAGGTCACTTATGCATTTGTGAGTTAATAGAGAATTGGAAGAAGGAAATATTTCATTCATCATTAAAGGACAGAGAATTTCCTTCAAGCCCTTTTACAGGAATATACAGAAACATATACTGCCATGCCATAGGGCTGAGCCCAGCAGAACTTGTACCATTCTCACCTAATTTGCAACACAAAATTATCTACTTCAAATTACAGCTCATGCAAGTCTGCCTGTCTGCCATGCAAGTTCTTCAGCCAGGTGGATACCAACACCACTCAGTAACCATCCAGCCAAACCAGCTTGTTGGTGAGATGCAGTGGAGATGCTGTGTGGGTCTAATTCTGGTTAGCTGCTCATTCAGATGAGCACCCACCAGTTGTGGGTTGGAACTCCTCTTGACTACAGAGGTGTTTTTTCTTGTGGCCAAATCCTCAAATCCTTCTGATGTAGTACAACTGTAAATACTAAGCAATAATCAGAACAGATGGTCAGGTGGAGAGATTAAACAACAATGGAATGGTAAGAAAAGAAGAATTCAACATCACTAAAGTTAAAAAATAAAAATAAATGGCACTGAGCTTAACTAGTTACAGAAAATCTCCCAGAGGAATGAGCCTTAACTGGCAGTAAAAAATTATTGAAAAAAATAGTAGGAAACATGCTGGAGGGAAGAGGAAATCCTGCTGCAATGCCATGGGCAAGTTGAACATCATGTCTCTTTTTTCTCCAGTTGCAGGAAGCCAAGATGCTGTTTGTGCCACTTACTCTAACTGACACACACACACATCTCTTCAGTTAGTATCAAGATCATGTTCACCAGAAAACCTGCACAAAGCCTATCTCTGGTAAATCACAAAATTAAGTCACCCATATGGTAAATACATGTATTTACGGCTTCCTGAGTATGTCTAATATAGGTGGATATTTATAGTCCTGTCTGACAGATCTGAATTTCTTAGCTTACTTATGCTTCCTTTGGAAAATGCTATGTTTACAACAGCTTTTTATAGAACACAGTCAATGAAATTAATATACAGTACTTTTAGCTAACTTATATCTAAAAGGACTCTGCTTTAATATTTTAAGAGCAGTGGAAATACACTTAGGTTCAGAGAAGCAAAAAATAAAGGAATGCTTGAAGAGACTGATAATATGGAAAAGGGAAGATTTGAGCTTGGAGTGTATCTGCAACAAACCACAGAGCAAAAGGCTAGATGGGACTGAAAGAGGATATTATCCAGATATGGTCAAAATAGGGGTGAGAAGGAAACGAGAAAGAAGATATGGAAAAAAATAAAGTGCACAGAAAAGAAAGAAACAGCTTCAAGGAACACAGCCATTATAAAGCTGTTATCTCTACTTTACTTCGGCATCTTTACTAGATACAATCTGGCTTGAGATGAGGAGGAATTTGATATTAATCTGAAAATACTCGATAAGATCTGTCTATGAATCATAAAAGAACTCCCATTCTTCTTCATTTATGTTAGTATAAACATGTTATATTATTATTATTATTATTATTATTATTATTACTATTATTTTGTATGAAAGAAGGACGTGCTGCAGAGTCCTGGTAGAAGGTTAACATAACAGAAATTTTCTGTTGCTGAGGCCCAAAGTTAAAGGCCACAGGCACTTAACCAGACCTAAATTTGGTGTTTGTGCCACTCTTTCCAACTGACACTCACACACAAACACACCCCTTAAAGTTAGTATTAAGATTGTGTTCAACAGAAAACCTGCACAAAGTATTAGGTAAGGAACATTTAGAAGTTTCTAGTGGAGAGAATATTATTGAATATAAGAGTGCAATTAACTGGATTTCTGGACTGCTAACTGGTACGACCAATTAACATGTGTTTCCAATTACCAGGTTTTGCAAAAGAGATGTGCTGAATGGTGAAGAAAGTCTCTTAGAAGCCATATGGTGTTGCAGTTAATGTAAGTGATCATATGTATTTATGTAACTAGCACACATGGAAAAATAGCATATCAGCTAAAGATCTATTCTTTGGTCAAAACTCCCCTTCAAGCTGCATGCTTGATATGAGTTGATCTTTCAGACAGTGACTTTATTTTTATCACTGCTGTAATTAGTTTAATGGGTTGGTCTGAGTTGGACAAAAGCATAAGCCTCAGCTCTGGAATGAAGTAAGAAAACATTTTTTTCCCCTTAGTGGAGTATGTTGGGTTACTCTGATCTGTATCACAAGACAATGTGTGTTGAGCCAGCAGGTCTTTAAAGCCCTGATTCATGCACGAGCCTGCTGAGGTTAACTCTGACAATTGCTGAGCATGCTCTGCTGTTAAACAAGCAAGAGGTTGCTGAAGTCATAGGTAGTAAAGCATTTTTTCTCCTTTTAGGCATTTTTTTTTCAAGACCCACCCTTCAAAATTGGTTTACACTCCATCTTTGGGCATAAACAAGGTCTTGGCATAATTCCAATCACATGCCAGAAACAGCCTGGGATCTAGGGACCCTGTTCCTGGCCAACTGCAGCGAAGAACACAGCAGAGCTAGTGTGCAAGGGCAAATCATGAATGGCTTCTAGGGTGGCTGCACACAGGCACATATCTTGGCTTTAGTCATATTGTGCACTAATCAGGCTAGCAACCTGCTCTGCCTGCATTTGACGGGGACAGACTGACTGCAGACCTGTTAGTTGGCATCAGGAACAGTATCATTTAGCACACATACAGGGATAGGTAGCTTAATGCATCAATGAAGAGGATCCAACCTTTGATAACAGCAGCAGATCCTTCACAAGTAGCACTGAGGGCTGTTGCTTTAGGCTAAAACAAATGACATTAGTAAACCATCCCACTGTTTAGAAAGTGTACACTCTTCTGTTGATATTGTGTGTGAAGAGTTAGGCACTAGCCTTCCCACAGTGAGATCAAGCTCGTTATTAAAGGCTTCATCTGTCCTGGGATTTTAAGTCTTACCCTCAAGCCAAACAGCTCCTTTCATCACAAGACTGCCAACTAGCAAAGGGCAAGTCAAAATTTTGGTCTTTAATGAAAAGTGTATAAGGGCAAACCATGACGCAGCACAAATTTCACACTCAGCTGTGATGCTCTTCTTCAGCTTTCTGCTCTCAGCCCTGTCTCCTGGCAGCTTTATATCTTGTTCCTTTTCCAGTGCTTTAACCTGGGCCTAACCCATCAACAAACCAAAATCTCCTCTGTGCCTTGAGGAGAAACACAAGCAAGTATTTACACCATTTTAGTTGTCTCAAACACAAGAGCATATCAAAAATTTGTCTAAACTAAGAATACATGAAGTTCTTCCTGTCTTCTACATCTTTGACTGTCAGCCCTACAACTGTCCCAACAAAGGAGACAAGCAGAGTGATGCCCAGTATGGAGTCAGCTCTCCCCTCCAGTTGGAATTAACTGTTCTAGCCTGAGGCACAGCCAGCTCAGTGCCTTCCCAATCACCTGATGCTGCTGGACTCCATCACAACCCTAGAATCACGAACAAGGGCTTCTCCATTTAGGCAGACACCAGTCTCTACTCCAGAACATGATGTAGACACTAAGAGAGTAACAGCTTTATGCTTCTGATGAATTTCATATCTTCTCTCATATAAGCACACTTCTGCTTTTTCCTTTTAACCACTTGGTACCAATTTGCTTAAACTAACAAAGGAAGGGCTTTGTACTTGCAGAATTAAAGAAATATGATCCTTAGGAAGAAAAACCACACACTTCCCCACATCCTGGGCAGCTGTGAGATCCTCTACATGCTATTAACTCACTTTCTACACAGTTTACTTTCAAACTCAACCATTCATGAAGAACGTCCTTGTCTTAATTGCCTCACATCAACCTGAACCCAAAATTTTCTCAATGCCTCTTACTCATGTGTTCCAACGTAACTGTGGCAGAGACTGCTGACATCTTCTTTCATCAGCATGAAAACAAGTTTTGTCTAAAGGCTTATGGCACCAGTTTAGAGTTGTTTGCACATCTATTTATGACAGCATTCCATGCATCCTTCCTCAAGGTTAACTGGAAAATCCCAGAAACTAAGAGGTGCCAGGCAGCCGCCAGCTGTCCCAGCAGGTCAAATCTTCCAGTACATAAGCACCTCTGTGGCACACATACCAGTTTGACCTACAGGAAGCACAGATTGTTCCCAAATTACAGAAAGCTCAGCTGGTACTAACAAGAACTTCAGCCAGAAGAGTACACTGTGTGCAGGCAACAGCAGCTCACTAGATGTTGCAGCACTCTTAAGAGATAAGATTAAAGATATCACATGTGCTTTGTGCTAAATGATTTAGTCAAATGCTCGCAGAAAACCGTTAACTCTTCCCTGAACATTTCCTGGGAAAAATAGCCAGCAACTCAGAGCAGAACACTTCAAGGCTGCCTCCATATGCCAGCTGCGGCTTTGCTAGTAGCACAGACAGTGGGAGTTAGTTTGTATTCATATTTAGTGTGCTCCCACATAATTAAGGAACTCTACAGAGGAAAGACATCTATGAGTAGGAGCAGATTAAATTCTCCAAGCAGAGCTTACTATGAGGAGTTAAAAACAAACCCACAAGCTCAAAGGGGAGTGAAGAAAGCACCCCAACAGACATGACCTGTCCTGGTGCCCACTCCAAAGTGGTACAAGGTTCTGGGGAAAAACTCAGTCCTCTCACAGCCTCAAAATTAGGCACTTCTTGCTGATTTCAGGTTATGGCCTCTTCTCTCTCACAGGACTTTTAGCACATGCAACTGTCAAAAATCTGAGGATATGGAAAACATCTCTTCTGCATTAGCTTCTCCTTCAGCTTGAATGCATGGGTAGGAAGAACTGAACTAGTCAGCTGAGCTAGAACTATAAGCAGCTTCTCTGCACTGCAATTGCTTTTGTGGTCCTTGCTGCTTGTTCTGTTTGCTTTTTGCTCAGGTGATAGGAAAGAAATGAAAGGAGAGAAGATGTAACCAAAGGTGTTTGCACTGAGAGGCTGTTCTTTCTCATGCATTTTTTTCATATCATCACAGCATGAGATTTTTCCAGCAGCCCACTATGAATGTTGTAAATCCTTGCGTTAACAAGGATCAAAGCTCCTGCAGCCCTAACTGACAGGCCTGGAAACACTATCCCATGGGACATTGCACAAGACCACAACCATCAAGTCCTATTTAAACACTGATGCTCCGACAGGTGCAGACCATTTTCATGCTTGTGGTATAACATACATCAGCTTGATGCCATGTTGCTAAAACAGCACAATGCCTGCTAACTGTGGGCCCTTGGAACATGCAGTTACCCTGCCATTCAGGAAGAGGTGAAAGGGCAAGCAGTCCTTGCAAATGCCTCCAACAGTGAGATTTATGATTCATGATTGAGTATGATCTTTCCCTTGTGTTCATCCTGCACCAAAAGTTAGAACTGTATGAGAAAACTAATAATCAGATATCCTGCTATATCATCTGTCATGCATGGAACTGAACATGTATTTTTTATCCAGGACACTACCAGCACCTCATTTACAGACAATTCTAAAACCAATCAATCACTGAAGATGAGGAAGTAGAGTTCTTCCTGTTATAAGCCAGGATGTTCCTGTGGGGAAACCGAACCTTCCAACCAACAGAGAACTGCATGGCAAGAGAAGAATTTGACAAAGCTGCGGGATGAATAAATGAAAACCATAATGTTTTTGGGTATGAATGAGCATGGATGAAAACAGCAGAATGGTTTCAAAAGAGCTAATCTGCAACTCATTAACCATGCAAAAGCATGCACAGCTGCCTCTGGTGACCTCAGGTTTGAGAAGTAATCCAAAAATGGGATAGAGTAAGACATGAGAGAGAAAAAAGTCAAGGGGTGACCTTGATGTGGCTTAGCACTCAAGAAATAGCAGATGAGGCTAAAGAACAGTCCACATCTCTGGATCAGACCCTAGAAATTGACAGGATTGAGTAAAAGTTGTGAAACTTAACTTTGGATCCCGCTGGTAAACAAATCTTTTGGTCTGGAGTCTCAAACTTCATGGCTTGCATTTGCCAGCTTTCTTTCCTTCATAAAACTTGTTTTTGTTTGGGGTATTGGCTGTCTTGTTTTTAAGAACAGACTAAGAATTTCATATCAAAAAATATTATGAATCCGTAATGAATCTCAGCGACTTGGCAACATTGCCACTGCAATCAGGCAGGGTTTCTGCTGAGCATCCTGTTCAAGCCATCACCCATGCCTTTGTCTGAGTGCAGGTATGTGGAGGTCCAGCTGCAGCACTCTGGGTGCTACATGACTTCCTGGTGCTTCCAGCTGACCTACCCTTGCTTTCCTTTGAAGAGACAAGACCCAGGAAGCAAACTCTGGCCAGCTTGCTGCCTGTCACCTCTCTTACCTGCCACTGTCCAGGGGGCTGTTTTGGTGTGGCTGCTAGTGAGGAGAGGAAACTGCTGAGCAAGGAGGAAATCTTAATGTCCTCTATTCTTTCCTACCCTGAGACAGTAGTAATGCTCTGGGAAGAGAGGGGTTAGCTGCTCTCTGGATGAAGGAGACTGTGGCCTGTAAAGAGAGGGGTCTCAGACTCCAGCTCCAATCCCTGTGGCTGCAGATGTTGGACAAGCCCTTGCCAATTAAAGAAATGACAAAACTTCCTATTGCAAAAGAGTCCAAAGGTTAAAAAAGAAGGCAAAAGTAACATAGGATAAGAACACTGCACACAGCCAAGTCCTGCTGTAGCCAAAGTAAAACTTAACTAAGTTAGAGTCGTTACAAAATCATAACGTTATTCCACTTTACAGACTGGTAGGTGACTTGCTCAAGTCATCGGGTAGGTCAGTAGTACATGTAGACCCAAACTGGGAGGTATCAGTTAAATATGAACATGCCCAGCAGACCTGGATACTAAAGAGTCTAGATGTGTTTCACATTTACTAAATCAGTCTAAAACAGTTTGGGGGATTTATGCTCTGAGTGCTCATTTTTCCCCACAGAGGGAGCTTTGGGTACACAGGTCCATGCTGTGGACAGCTAATACTCAAGGAGGGGAATCCTACCTCTGCTCTCCTGCATCCAGAAGCAAGGCACTGTGTGAGGGTGCCAGCTCCCTTCAGCTGCAATTTTTGAGAAGGAAAAGAGGAAAGGGGGTAAAAAAAGCATGGGGGTGGGAAGAGGGAGGCAGTTTCCAAGAAGAAAACAAAGAATCTATTCAATCAAAGGAAAAAGCAAAGAAAGAAGTAGCCCAAGGAAAACTTGGCTTCTGAAAAACAATGGACCAGGCTGAAGAAGGAAAACATGAGTAGCGTAGGCATATGGTTTACTTCTTTTTTTTTCTTTTTTTTCTTTTTCTTTTTTTAATGTTAGAACAAATGATTTACTGGATTTTGAATTTCCTTTCAAAGGAAGCTGCTATTCCTATCACTGCCCTCTCTTAGAAGCTTCCCAAACTGATGGCAAAGAAGTGGCAGCATCCTGTTCCTAAGTCAGCCCCTCCAGATGTTGTTGATACCTTGCGTTCCTCAGAAAGCCATTCACAGGTACACACAAAGCTGCCTGCTCTCTGCTGCAGGTGGTACACTTACATTCCTTCAGGTGACCTGATCAGCTCAGCTCCCGGCTTGGTGCATTAATCCCCAGCAGCCAGCCTCTGCATTTTTGGGAGGAGGGAGGAATAGTTAGTTTCTGCAGGGATTAAAAAAGAAGTTTGGAATAAGAAATTCAGTTCCCTTTTCCTTCAGCCTTGAGGTTTAAGTTGTGCATTAGTTATGATGACACTGGGTCCCAAGAGGAGGCTTAGCAATAAGCCACAAATGAGCAGGGAGCAGCATGACCAATGCGCCAGCACAGCTTTTAGTGCTCTGCAAGGAAATCTTCCATGTGCAGTGCTTGAACACATTCAGCAGCAGAACATGGCATGAGCGACGGGGACCTACCACCGCTGACATACAGTCAGCAAAGGACACTGCTTTGGTAATTAGCTGATAGCAATTTTGTTATTGCCCTGTAGCATACTGCTGCGGGTGTCTGCTTAGAATCACAAGTTACCTTCACCAATCACGACAGGCATGCTTAAGCAAGACAGATAGGATGTTGTAAACCTCCTGTTCCTTGATTCCTTTTCAAGCTTGATTGCTCTAACTGTTGTATCCTGCTGTGCTTCCCCAGCACTCTTGCTTTCATCTGCATTGGTAATTTTGCATTTGCAATATCAGTCATCTTATTTTTATTTCCTTTACACAAGTACAAAAAGAGTGCTTTATGCACAGCCCTTGAAGCTGCATGAGTTCACCTTATGAAGTTTTGTAGCTGTTCCAGTTCAGGTGACCTGGACGCAAAAACATGTGCCATGATTCAACACCCTGATGCGTAACACTTCGCTGTCACTGTCACCTCACACACACTCCAACCCCATCTCAGCCTCTTTCTCTCCAGAGAGGGGTGATGCCTCTGCAGTCTCCAGCACAGCCAAGATGACACACACAAATGATTTTATGAATGTTATTCATAAAAGGCTCATCAGAGTCTCTGCATCTTTAAATTATGATTTAAGGGTGGGGATGTTATTTCACTAGTAAATAAATCACATGCTATAACTTGATGGCAGGTTTTAAAAAGAAACCACCCTACAGCACTTGGAGCAGCTGTCTAGCTGTTTTTCCTCCTGAGCTTGCATGCTGGCCCCAGAAACAAAGCTGCTGAGCAGAGCTGAGCCCATGCCAAGTCATTGTTATGCCAGGATGAACACTGAGTTCTTCTCTGCTCCTGACATAAGGCAGCCCTGCAGTAACATGACTGTTTTGCAAGTCCTTTCCTACCCAAGAGAAAATCCTGAAGCAGCTGGGATCTCCATCACGATCAAGCTATTTCATTCATGTGACTGGAGGAGATTTGTGCTGGCATTTTGGGGGAAAATGTTGAAGTTCTACTTTCTCCCCACAAGAAGTATTTAGCTGACTAGATAAGACATACAAAGAGATCTAAGCGAGTGTTGTTCCTCTTCCCCCTCCCCCCCAAGTCATTCTTGCTCACAGCACCTGAATTTGGGCTGTTTTCATTCCCATGGATGATGTTTGGAGTGCACAAAAGTGCTTGTGAAGAATAAGGGAGAGGCTACAGTCTTCTGGGACTGAGCATGGCAGAGGACCACCAGTGCATTGCTCCTACTGTTATTTGCGGTCAGCGGGTAAAATCAGCATCTTGGCCAGAGCTCTTCATCTGCGGGGCTTGGGTTCAGGAAAAAAACAAAACAAAACAAAACAAAACAAAACAAAACAAAACAAAAAAGGAGATTGATTTGTAAATTTGAAACATGAGGAGGAAGTTTCTGCTCTTCACATATGCTATGAATGAGAGGTTCCCCACAGAGCACAGCCAGCATGCGGTAAAGGCAGGACGCTTACCTGTGCCCTCCTCTGGGACAGCATGCACAGCAGCCAAGGCCAGCGTTTTCCTCAGAAGATGGGCCAACAGGGCCAGAGCTTTGAACCAGCGAGAAGCATGGTGTCAGTGGTTGGTGTGGGGGGAGATTGCTGAGTGCTTAAGGGTCATCAGGATGAGGAGTCATGACTCATAAGAGTTAGTACACCCCTCATGACAACTCTAACATAGGAAGTGTAGAGGAGTATTAGCTTCACTGATCCTAGCAGTCCTTGACTCACTGTATCTGCTGGAAAAGATGGCGGAAAGAGACTCCGTCCCAGCCTGCTTGTTCTCCCTGGGGGTCAGCTCTGACAGGATCTGCTGTCCCACTCATCCTTGAGTAACTCCAGCAAATTCGAGCAGATAGACTTGGCATAAATCTAATGCCCCGGCCTGGAATAATGATGTAGCTCTAGTATGTGTGCTCAGATGAGGTTCCCAGATGGGAGCAGCCAGGCCTGACATGCTTCTCCTCGTAGCCCAGCTCAGCTCCCAAGAGAGGGGCTGAGTCAGTACTAGGACCTGTCACACAGCAGGGCCCCACGGCCTTCATGCAGCTGGTGTCTTCAGCACCAAGCTCTCTTCTGTTCTGAGCTCCACTTGCAGCTAGATGTTGAGAGGAGCAGGACAGGAATCAGAAGCTCCACTGTGTGATTTTTGTTCAGCTTGGCACTTGTGCTCTATAGCTTCCCTTAGTGAGATTGGCATCGAGTCTTTCCTGAAGGACAGGTAGTAGGGAGGAGACTACTGCACCATTTCTCGCTCCTTCCCAAGTTAGTGCAATGTAGCAAGCCAGAAATAATTTGACTTTTGTTCTTCCAAAGCCTACCAAGCACAGAGAAAGCTCACAATGAAAGCCCAGAATTTGCTCTTGGTTCAGCTTTTTTATTCCAAGCCTCCTGTTGCCATTCGTCAGATTTTTCCTCCACCAGCTTGTTTATTTTTCTTAATTAAGCTGTCACATATCCTCGGTTTTGGGGGTAAAGACTCAGCCATA